>NW_027361679.1:120782500-121382500 GCF_039654945.1 Dendrobates tinctorius
AAACAATGGTCACTTATGATCATCCAGCATCATGGTATCTGGCAATTTGGGCATCTGTGTCATCTTCTATACCTCCTGATGATCCGTTACAGCGGGGAAACGCGTCGGGGTGTATCTACTCATGATAAGTAACCATTGTTTATGATTGTCTGTGATAGGGCTGCAAAAGTTCTTGGAGATCCATGACTTGTTCATCTTGATGAAAATTAGACGGTCTACATTTTCATGGGACAGTCAGCTGCGCTTTTTCATCAGGACACCACAAGCAGCACTGAAGACACGTTCTGAGAGAATGCTGACTTCGGGGCACAATAAACCCTCCAAGGCGTGTGAAGCAAGCTCAGGCCACTTATTCATTTTGGAAGGCCAAAATGTAAAAGGGTCCAAACCCTCCCTGATGGTATTGACATTCAGTTCTAGATACTCCTGCACCATCCTCTCAAT
Organism: Dendrobates tinctorius; assembly: GCF_039654945.1. NCBI lineage: Eukaryota > Metazoa > Chordata > Amphibia > Anura > Dendrobatidae > Dendrobates > Dendrobates tinctorius. Next base: position 120,782,945 of record NW_027361679.1, read on the forward strand.
TCGTTCACCAGGTTTAAGACTCGGACTCTGTTGTGCTGGTGCACAAGCTGGTCTAAAAAAAAGTGTCAAAGGGCTCACAGAAATCGCTTCTTCCACTTACCCTGCTGCTGCTAATGTTTTGGCGTTAACGAATTGACATGCCGGAGGTTAGAAGTCTAGAACTGGGATGAGAACTGTGTGTTTCACTGTTGTCTTTGTGAACAGCTCCCTTAGGCTGGGTGCCCACGTAAGCATTTTTTTTCGCATTTTTTAAGCGCTTTTTCCATGCAAAACGCTTAAAAAACGCATACATTAAGCATCTCATTCTTAAAATGCATTCCACAATTTTTGTGCACATGATGCGTTTTTTTTCTGTAAAAAAAGCGGCATGTTCATTAACCCCTTCATGACCCAGCATATTTTGACCTTAAAGACCTGGCCATTTTTTGCAATTCTGACCAGTGTCCCTTTATGAGGTAATAACTCAGGAACGCTTCAACGCATTCTAGCGATTCTGATAAAGTTTTTTCGTGACATATTGGGCTTCATGTTAGTGGTAAATTTAGGTCAATAATTTTTACGTTTATTTGTGAAAACAATGGAAATTTGGCAAAAATTTTGCAATTTTCACCTTTTTAATTTTTATTCTGTTAAACCAGAGAGTTATGTGACACAAAATAGTTAATAAATAACATTTCCCACATGTCTACTTTACATCACCACAATTTTGGAAACAACATTTTTTTGTTAGGAAGTTATAAGGGTTAAAATTTGACCAGCGATTTCTCATTTTTACAACAAAATTTACAAAACCATTTTTTTTAGGGACCACCTCACATTTGAATTCACTTTGAGGGGTCTATATGGCAGAAAATAACCAAAAGTGACACCGTTCTAAAAACTGCACCCCTGAAGGTGCTCAAAACTGCATTCAAGAAGTTTATTAACCCTTCAGGTGCTTCACAGGAGCTAAAGCAACGTGGAAGGAAAAAATGGACATTTTAATTTTTCCAACAAAAATTTTCTTTTAGCATCAATTTTTTCATTTTTACATGGGTAACAGGATAAAATGGATCATAAAATTTGTTGGGCAATTTCTTCTGAGTACATCGATACCTCATATGTGGCATGGGAGAGCTCAGAAGGGAAGGAGCGCGATTTTGGAATGCAGGCTTTGATGGAATGTTCTGCGGGTATCATGTTGCGTTTGCAGAGCCCCTGATGTGCCTAAACAGTAGAAACCCCCACAAGTGACCCCATTTTGGAAACTAGACCCCCCAAGGAGCTTATCTAGATATGTAGTGAGTACTTTGAACCCCCAAGTGCTTCGCAGAAGTTTATAAACACAGAGCTATGAAAATAAAAAAATTAATTTTTTTTCCTCAAAAACGATTTTTTTAGCCCACTATTTTTTATTTTCGCAAGGGTAACAGGATAAATTGGACCCCTAAAGTTGGTGTTCAGTTTGTCCTGAGTACACTGGTACCCCATATGTGGGGTGGAACCACTGTGTGGGCGCACAGCAGGGCTCAGAAGAAAAGGAGTTCCATTTGACTTTTTGAATGGAAAATTAGCTCCAATCGTTAGCGGACACCATGTCGTGTTTGGAGAGCCCCTGTGTGCCTAAACTTTGGAGCTCCCCCACAAATGACCCCATTTTGGAAACTAGACCTCCTAAGGAACTTATCTAGATGCATAGTGAGCACTTTGAACCCCCAGGTGCTTCACAGAAGTGTATAACGCATAGCCGTGAAAATAAAAATATTTTTTTTTCCTCAAAAAATGATTTTTTAGCCCGCAATTTTTTATTTTCACAATGGTAACAGGAGAAATTGGACACCAAAAGTTGTTGTCCAGTTTGTCCTGAGTACACTGGTACCCCATATGTGGGGAGGAACCACCATTTAGGCACACGTCGGGGCTCGGAAATGAAGTAGTGACATTTTGAAATGCCGACTTGATAGAATGGTCTGCGGGCATCATGTTACGTTTGCAGAGCCTCTGATGTGCCTAAACAGTGGAAACCCCCCCACAAGTGACCCCATTTTGGAAACTAGACCACCAAAAGAACTTATCTAGATGTGTGGTGAGCACTTTGAGCCCCCAAGTGCTTCACAGAAGTTTGTAACGCAGAGCTGTGAAAATAAAAAATCATTTTTTCCCTCAAAAAATAATTTTTTAGCCCACAATTTTTTTTATTTTCATAAGGGTAACAGGATAAATTGGATACCAAAAGTTGTTTTACAGTTTGTCCTGAGAACGCTGGTACCCCATATGTGGGGGGAACCACTGTTCGGGCACACGTCGGGGCTCAGAAGAGAAGTAGTGAAGTTTTGAAATGCCGACTTGATGGAATGGTCTGCGGGCGTCATGTTACGTTTGCGGAGCCTCTGATGTGCCTAAACAGTGGAAACCCCTCACAAGTGACCCCATTTTGGAAACTAGACCACCCAAGGAACTTATCTAGATGTGTGGTGAGCACTTTGAACCCCCAAGTGCTTCACAGAAGTTTATAACGCAAAGCAGTGAAAATAAAAAATCATTTTTTTCCCTCAAAAAATGATTTTTAGCCCACTATTTTTTATTTTCACAAGGGTAACAGGATAAATTGGACCCCAAAAGTTGTTGTCCAGTTTGTCCTGAGTACGCTGGTACCCCATATGTGGGGGAAAACCACTGTTCGGGCACACGTCGGGGCTCGGAAGGGAAGTAGTGACGTTTTGAAATACTGACTTGATGGAATGGTCTGAGGACGTCATGTTACGTTTGCAGAGCCTCTGATGTGCCTACACAGTGGAAACCCCCACAAGTGACCACATTTTGAAAACTATACCGTGAAAATAAAAAATCATTTTTTTTCCACAAAAATCATTTTTTTTTAGCCCCCAGTGCTTTATTTTCCCAAGGGTAACAGGAGAAATTAGACCCCCAAAGTTGTTGTGCAATTTTTCCTGAGTACGCTGATACCCCATATGTGGGGGTAAACCACTGTTTGGGCACACGTCGGGTCTCGGAATGGAGGGAGCGCTGTTTGACTTTTTGAACACAAAATTGGCTGGAATAAATCGTGGCGCCATGTCACGTTCGGAGACCCCGTGGCCGTGCCTAAACAGTCGAAACCCCTCAATTCTAACTCCAACTCTAACCACAACACACCCCTAACTCTAACCCAACCCTAATCATAACCCTAACCACAACCGTAACCCCAACACACCCCTAACCCTAATCCCAACTCTAACCCTAACCACAAGCCTAACCCTAATCCCAACCCCAACCACCCCTAACCCTAATCTTAACCCTAATTCCAACCCTAACCCTAATTCCAACTCTAAGCCCAATTCCAACCCTAACCCTAATTCCAACCCTAACCCTATTTCTAACCCTAACCCTAATTCTAACCCTAACCCTGTTTCTAACCCTAACCCTATCTCTAACCCTAACCCTAATTCCAACCCTAACCCTAATTCTAACCCTAATGGGAAAATTAAATTTTTAAAAAATTTTATTATTTGTGCCTACCTATGGGGGTGATAAACGGGGGGTGTATTTACTTTTTTTTATTTTGATCACTGTGAGAGTTTATCACAGAGATCAAAATGAAAAATGAATGGGCAGCCAACGAATTCATGGGCACCGATATCTTGGAAAGTGCATGCGCCCGCCATTTTCCAAGATGGCGGCGCCCATGATCTGGGATGGCGGGACTCCGGGAGCCACAGCAGGACATTGGAGTTATCGGGGGGGTCAGGGGGGATCGGAAGGTGGGGGGAGTGGAGGGAAGGGGAGGGGGAGCAGATGATGATGGCAGCGACCGATTGCCGCTGCCTGTCAGTGGTGGGGTCGGGTCTCGGTGTCCAGCCATGTCCGATGCTATTGCAGCATCAGCCATGGCTGGATTGTAATATTTCACAAATTTCATTGGTGAAATATTACAAATCGCTCTGATTGGCTGTTTCACTTTTAACAGCCGATCAGAGCGATTGTAGGCATGTGGGGGCTAAGCCACACCCCCTGGGGTTAACTCTAAAGTGTCCTCTGTGTGCGGGTCAGGTGACCTTTCAGTGACCCCCGGTCACCCGACCTGCAGGGGGGGCAATCAATTCATGACGCCACATAGGCATCATGGGTCGTATTGGCACAACTTTTCATGAAGCCTATGTGGTGTCAAAGGTTGGGAAGGGGTTAATTTTGCGGAAAAAAACACATTTCCAACTATATTCAATGAGAATGTGGATGCTCTGGAAAAAAACGCGCAAAAAAAGCGACAAAAACGTGAAAAATTAAAATGCGGATTTCCTGGGAAGGAATCAGGTTTTGCTCAGGAAATTTCTGCATATGTGGGCACATAGCCTTAAGGTTGTGTAAAAGCGTGTTTCGATGCTTCAACATTCATGGGTCCCTTTCCAGGGCGGAAAGCATCTGGCAAAATTTGGATTTATAGTGTGGATCTAACAGAGTGGCAACCCAGTAGTCAGCAGTATTCCTAATCATAACTATACAGGGATCATGTTGCAGATAGCGCCGCAAGAAAGCACTCATATGTCAGGCTCTACCATGAGGTCCAAGTTCATGCTGTGTTGATGGCTGGGTAACAATGATGCTTGTTTCCTCAGTCCCCTCCCACCAACCACGAACAACAGAGAGCAGAGGATTATCCTCTTCATCTGACAGTTGCTCTCCCGACACCTCTTCCTCCTCCATTTGTTCCTCGGATATTGCACCTTCAATAACAGTTTGTCTGTTATCACCAGCCCCCCCCCCCCCTCGATTCTAGTAATCCACCTTTCCTTGACACCTGCCTGTGTGATGACAGTCTTGAACTTAGAGACAATGTTATCCCTTCCTGTTGGCAGCGGATAATTCAGGATACTCTCCAAGCATGTGTCAAAAGAGCTTCTTTATTCAGGGAACAAACAGCAACAATATATGATAAGCTTAACAGATCAGAAATAAATCATTTGTGTGTCTATATCTGTGCATCATCTACAGTATGCTGCTTCTCTTATACACAGACACAATAGAAACAGAAAATACAGTCACATGCTCTCCCTGTGTGAGCCTCTGAGAGTTTTTGTTTTTGTTCTAACTTTATGAACAGTATACAAAGTTAACAACTAAACACTCAGACAGGTATGGAGTTGTTGCATCAAACATATTCCAACACCCCCACTCAACAACTTCTTATCCTGTTAGTCCCATTGCGATTCTGAAGCCCACAAACTTGGCTCTTGATAATGGCTTTGTCATACCATCATCTGTCATCTTGTCAGACTCACAATACACAAACTCGAGTACACCACGTTCCATTAAGTCACATAAGTGGTGATGTTTTCCATCAATGTGCTTAGTCTTTGCACTAATCTTCTCATTGCTGGCAAGTTTAATGCATCCTTCGTTGTCCTCATAGATAACCTGTTGGTTGAGCTAATGGCATGCCAAAATCTTCCAAAAGTTGTTTCAACCAAATTACTTCTTGACTTACATAAGCAGCAGACATATATTCTGCTTCTGTAGAAGATAATGCGACTGACAGTTGTTTTTTGCTGGACCAAGCTATTGAATTTTCTCCTACGTAACCACTTGTTGATTTCTGATCACTTGAATCTCCATCCCAATCTGCATCCACATAACCTCTGAGAGTGAGATCTCCTGATGCAGATATCTTAAGATTTAGCCTTTGAGTTTCTTTAAGATATTGAAGAATTATCTTAATTGCTTTCCAGTCTCTTTGGCGTGGCTTGCTTACACATTGCCAGAGAATTCCAACTGTGGCTGTGATATCCGGATGACATGTGGCTGCTATGTACAGAAGCGCCCACACTGCTTGTCTCACATTGCTGGGTAGCAGATCTTCTCCTTCCGATATTCATCCACTTCTGCTTCTTGTGAACAGTCAGTTTTTGCATCGCTTGCCATGACTGTGGCTCTCGTTCAGGAAGTGTTCTGACCATATAAGAAAGGCATCTAGCTGAGATACCTTTGTTTGGCGTTTCTGATCTCCTGACTGGAGGTTGACTTGGTTCTTCTGTGTTTTCCTTGGTGGCTTCAGAGCTTATCCACACTTAAGTGTTTTCCTTTTCGGCATCTGGGTATGGTGAATGAGATTCTTGTTCTTGCTTCTTAGGTTGAATAACTGGTGTAACTTCATGGAATTTGAGCCATACAGTGTTTTCATCAATCACTACATCTCTGCTGATTGCTACTGTATTGGTCTCTGGGTACAGGATTCTGCATCCCTTTTGAGTTTCGCTATAGCCCACCAGGACTCCTTGCTTTTCATGGGATTCCCACTTGAAACGTTTTTCTTTGTGAATATACATAAACGTTTTGCTTCCAAATATCCTGAGGTGCTTCGGGTTAGGCTTCTTGCAGTTCCATAGCTCATATGGAGTATTATTTGTGGCTTTACCTGGCACTCTGTTTTGAAGACAGCAAGCTGTCATGATGGCTTCTCCACAATACATTGTAGGTAGATTCGCATCAAACAACATAAATCTTCCACTTTCACAGAGAGTACGGTTCTATCTCTCTGCAATGCCATTTTGTTCTTGGTTGCATTGAATGGTAGTCTGGAAAACAATTCCATTCTTTTTCAAAATGTTTTGCACCTTACCACTTGTACTGTATATTCAGTTCCATTATCTACATGCAGGGCTTTTGGCATTCTTCCAAAATTGTTAAACACAACAGCAAGATATTCTTCAAGTTTCGATGGAACTTCATCCTTAGGGTCCTGTTACACATAGCGACGCACCAGCGATCCTGACAATGATATGACCTGTCAGGATCGCTGATGTCGCTACATGATCGTTGGTGAGCTGTCAAACAGGCAGACTCACCAGATATCAGGACCAGCGAGGACACGGGTAACTAAGCGTGCGCGTCGCTTAGTTACCCACTGTTTACATTGGATACCAGCTCCCAGCGCGAGCACGCTGGTATCCAGGGTACACAGCGGGTAACTAAGCAATGCGTGCGCTTAGTTACCCATTGTTTACCTTGGATACCAGCTCCCAGCATCTGCTTACAGCGCTGGGAGCTCGCTGATCGATGGTCTCTCGCTGCCACACGCGATGCGTGCTGGCTAGCGGGAGACCAACGATCAAAAAATGGCACAGGACACTCCTGCACGATCAGCGATACCCAGCGGGGGGGCCGGTCGCTGATAGGTGTCACACACAGCGAGATCGCTGCTGAGGTCGCTGTTGCGTCACAAAACTTGTGACTCAGTAGCGATCCCACTAGCAATCTTGCTTAGTGTGACGGGGGCTTTACTGTGAAGCAGGTAGGCGACTGTATATCGGGAGTAGTCATCAATAAATGTGAGAAAATATCTATTCTTACTAGGAGTTTGAACACTCATTGGACCGCATATATCTGTATGTATCAGATTCAGTGGCTGTGCAGATCTAGTGGCGCTTATTTTAGGAAAGGATTTTCTGGACATTTGAAAGTTGAACTAGCTTCCTTAATGTTTCTGGGTCTCTGTGCCCACGTTGTCTGTGCCATACATGGATATAGTTCTTATGCAAATCTTGTCTAGCACTGTACAGTACACTGTTACTTTGCATTTTAGCTAATAAAGTTCATCTTGGATTTTTCCTTCTGCAAGAGTGTGACCCTTTTTTGAGATGATGCAGCTGTTATCTTTAAAAGTAACTACATTCCCCTTTTGCCTGAGCTACTTTACTGACAGAAGATTGCTTTTAAGGCTGGGAACATAGAGAATATCCTTTATTGGGGTCTTTCTGATTTGTGCTGAGGAAACTGGACAGTGAAGGTAGCTGTCTCCTACTCCTTCTGAAGTCATATAGTGACCATTAGCTAAGATGACCTTTTCTGACTTGCTTTCATTAAGGTCAGTGAAGAAATCCTTGCTATTTGTCATATGACTGCTTGCACCAGAATATGCTTTGCAGATGGGCCTGTATTGACATTATATGCAGCTTCAACACATGCAGAATCTTCCTTTACAGCTTTTTTAACCCTTTGATGACTGTTCTGCTTTTTAAGCTGACTTATTCTTGCTTTCCAAATTCTGCAGTCTGATATAAGGTGGCCAAGCTATTTACATGCAAAACATTCACGAGTTTCTCTTAGATTGCTCTTATATGTACTGCTCAAAGAAATAAAGGGACCACAAACAGCCTGTTGTAAATGGATTAGTGTTCCTTTTATTTTTTTGAGCAGTATATATCCTTACCCAGGCCAGGATTGTGGAGGAGAAAATGCTGTACCACCAGGTTGACGACGTGAGCCATGCAAGGCACGTAAGTGAGCTTGCCTCGCCATAGGGCTGCTACCAGGTTAGCACTGATATCAGACACAGCCTTTCCTGGATGCAGGTTCAGCAGAGACAACCATTGACCAAACTCAGCCTGTCCACAACTCTTCAACTGTATGACTGCAATCTTCAAGGCATATCAATTTTAACACTACCTGATTGTGGTGAGCCCTTGCTGCGCAGTACAGAGGTGGTGGGTATTCGCTCTGCACTTTTGGAACATGTGGCACCTTAAAGGCAGAGGTTGAGGGCACAGGTGGAGGCCCTTGAGGAGATAGAGGAGGAGACAGAAGCAGTGGAGGAGGTGTTAAGTTTAGAGGTTTGTCCTGCAAGCCTTGGGGATTCCAAGACTTATAGAGCTGCACCTGTCCCCACAGTCACCAGAGTCACCCAGTGCCCAGTCAGCGAGATGTAACGCCCTTGGCCATGCTTACTCGTCCAAGTACCTGTGGTGAAATTCACCCTGGCAGACAGAGATTTAGTGAAGGAATGAGAGATCTTGTCTGCGACATGCTGTGGTAGTGCAGGCACAGCTTTCTTAGAAAAGTAATGGTGACAGGGCAATTGGTACTGGGGGACTGCAACGGCTATCAGCTTTCAGAAGCCGTCTGTATCTACCAGGCGGAAAGGCAGCATTTCTGTGGCAAACAGATTGGAGATGGTGGAGTTCAACCTCTTAGCTTTGTCATGCGTAGAAGCAAACAATCTTTTACGTTACCACAAATGCGGTACCGTGGGGTGGCTGCAATGCTGAGAGAGGTCGGAATACGGTGAACAGGACAAACTGCTGGAACATGAGAGGTGCAGGTGGAGATGTTATGATGGATTGAGAAACTTGTGGTGTGCTCGTTCTCTGAGATTGGTCAATAACAGCAGGCATGTCCTCTTCCATTACAGCTGTACAAAAACAGTGGAGGCAGTGTTTAAACCGTCACCAACAGAAGAGGATCATACATAATGCAAAAAATCTGTTTATTTGAATCATTAAAAATCCATAAAAATTGCTATTTTTACTCAATACAATAAATATACCCCAAGGGGACAATATACACTACGGCTGGAAAACAACAATAATAAGATTAAATATTGCACATATATTGTATTAGAAAAAGGAAATAAATATTTGTACATTGCTTATGGAAGTGCCATTTGTACTATTGGTGGACAAAAGTGAATTAATTCCATTACAGCTGACAGAGGATGCTCAGTCAGTGAGACCGGAGCGGGTAAAGAACCTGACGTTCTGTGGTCGAAGACCAGCATCTCAATAGTTGGCATGGTCACAGAGGAGGAGAAAGAAGCAGCAGATATGATTAATGGGGTGGCTGATGGTTATTGAGGTCCACTGGTCATCATTTTTGCGCAGTTGGATTCCCACAGTAACGCATGTTGATTGCGCATGTGAAGGTTCATACATGTAGTAGTCAAATTATTGCATTTTTTACCTCTATTCAGTTTTTTTTTCCAAAGTTGGCAAATTACGTGAGCTGGCTCATCTTTTGCAAAACGTGTCAAAAAAGGCCCAGGCTAGGCAAACCTTGCCACCCCTGTGAGCTGCAGACCCACGGATGCTGCTGGTCACAGCCGCAGTTGTAGCTGAGGATGCATTACTCGTACAGCACAACATAACCTCCTTGTCTTCATCCTCAGATGACCTACTCAGCTGTGTGTCTCTATGTTCACACCAACTGAGATGTAACACATCATCATCATCATTCTCTGTGTTATCACATTCCTTGCCCCTGGAGTAGCCCTTCTCTTCCTGCCCTGAAAGCATAGTACAGTCTGCGTGAGCCTCAGATATCTGAGTCTCAACAGGATCACCTCCCCCAGGGGTTAACGTCTGATGATGAGGGTCAGGATGCTGTTCAGACCCTACTTTGTCCTGTCCCAGATCCAAGCTAAAAACAATTTGGGCATCGGTGCAGATTTCCTCCTCTTGACTCTGTGAAGCTTTTAAGCACACTCCTGATGACAATAGCATAGAAAGTGTAAACAGCTTTTCAGTTGTACAGTCAGTTGTATGGTTGGAGAGTTGGGATGTGGGGGAAGCAAGGGGAATTTGGGTGCCACATCTGTGGACTATACTGGGTGTGATGTTGAGGTGGAGGATGAGAAGGTGAGGCTACTTGAAGCTGCACTTGCCATCCATTCGAGCACATGCTCTTTTTGGGCCTCATCAACAAGGTGTACCGATGTGCGTCTGCCAAAGAAAGGTAGTGGAGTAGCTTGTCAAGTAGAAGTTGTCTTTGCATAGGACGTGATGTTGTTGGTTCACAAGTGCTTTAAATAACCTTACCACCTACCCAACGTACACCTTGAACACCAAGCCTAATTCCCTCTCCACCACAGCCTCGCTTTTTCCCAGGCATGTTGCTCAGATAGTGTGATAGGAGCACAGTGTTTGCAACAAAAAATTAGATCTTAAACTCTGCACCACCTCTGCAAACAGCTGAATTTCAGCGTCAGTAAATTCCTAGATGAAATATGGCATGCTGTATCGCGTCAGTCACAGAAGAATGAATTGTTTGAGTGTGGATGAGGCCTGTATAACAAAGAAAATATGCTACAAACAATTTTAAAGTCAGATGTCCCGTACTGTATGATTTTAAGAACACAATAATTTTTTTGTGGCCTCTGGATCATCAGGCCTCTATTATGCACTAGATGCTACAAACTATTTTAAAGTCAGGTCCCTCACTGTATGACACTAGTGTGAGGCAGTGACCTCTGTTACAGCTAGGGGGCACTGTGTGCTCTCCCTAGGATACATATGGTGGTGTATGGAGGCCATAGGTTTGCATGGCAGTCACAGGCGTAGCTGCAACTGCGTCATCAATGTATATTATACATGAATGTATGCAATGCAGACTGGTAATAAAAGTAAGTGTTAGTCTTGGACATGTTAGTGTCCAAGACAGAGGTAAGGAAAACTTGCTCTGGATGTTGTGTTTGAAACAGATTGCAGTATGATAGTGTTGTAGTCTGTTCCATTCCGGACCCAGGTTTTCCATGTGGCTGAAATCCACAGGTTTCTGTGATAAAAGCCTTGCAGGAAATTGTTAGCAAGATCTAAGTAGGTCTGAGTGAGGGCTTAGTGGGTCTCAGGGTCAGAGTGAGGCCTGGCAACCCACAGCACACTCAGAGAGATGCAAGTCATCCACGGTGACTGGTCTCGGATGTGGACAGTCCTGTGCCTGGAGGTGAATGTCCTGTGTCCGAAAGAAGACTGGCATGTGTAACGATTGCAAAGCAGGTGAATATGGTGCCCGGCTGTGATCCGGAGAATATCCTGGACTGTGTACGGCTGTGTGAGTAAAGAGACTGTGATGCAGTGGTGCAAGACACCCACGGGAACTAGTCAGAGGAGGACTAGCGTGTTTAGTGCCTGCAGCATGTAATGCTGTGTGAATAGAGTCTTGGATATGTCACATGGACACCCACGGGAACTAGTCAGAGGAGGACTAGCGTGTAGTGCCTGCAACATAAAAGAAGAAAGAAAAAGACGGCACAAATAGGCGCAAACACATATGTGGACAAACAAAATAATCTGCATTAATGCCATAGAAAGTGACAATAATGTTATAATTTCAATCCAGTAACCATCCTCTCAATATTTATTAGTCACTACAGAAATAAATATATCATTTTATAATAAAAAAGATATAGATCTGTCAACATATGTTACAATGAAGCACCCATAGTAGAAAATATCATCACCGGCAATGCTATAATATGTAAGCACCTAATAGTGTGGCCCTGTATAATCCTATATATACTGCATAAATGCAGGAATGGCCATACTCACCAATAAATGTTATGCTGCACTGCCTGCAACATGTAATACTGTGTGACTAGAGTCTTGGATACAGCGCATAGACACCCACGGGAACTAGTCAGAGGAAGACTTGCGTGTGTGGTGCCTGCAACATGTAATGCTGTGTGAATAGAGTCTTGGATACGACGCATAGACACCCATGGGAACTAGTCAGAGGAGGACTAGCATGTGTAGTACCTGCAACATGTAATGCTGTGTGAAAAGAGTTTTGGATACGGCGCATGAACACCAACTGGAACTAGTCAGAGGAAGACTGGCGTGTTTAGTGTCTGTAAAATGAAGGATGCCATATAATATATTCTGCAAATGGTGAAATGGATACTAATTATATGCACTGAAGTTATAGGCACTTGTGTGGGTTGGACTTTTATGTGTGAAGATAACACATTAAAGAGACTTTTGTGTTTGAATTTTGTGGGTCACTGCCTCTTCACTTCGTATGGTGCTACTGCTGCCTTACACAGGAAAAGAATTTTTTATGGCCTCTGGATCAGGCCTCTAAAATACTTTGTAGCATCTAGCGTGTTATAAAGTCAAGTCCCCTACTGCATGACACTAGGTACAGAAGAATTTTTTGTGGCCTATGGATCAGTCCTCCATAACGCACTAGATGCTACAAACTATTTTAAAGTCAGGTCCCCTACTGTATGACATTAGGTAAACAAGAATTTTTTGGGGGCTTCTGGATCATCAGGCCTCTATTGCCCACTAGATGCTACAAATTATGTTAAAGTCAGTTTCCCCGCTGTATGACGTTTAGTAGCAGAATAATTTTTTGGTTATGTGCGTGAGATCTGCAGACAGCTTAATTTCAACACAACAAAAAGACAAAGTGTGATACGGCAGGCTGTCTAACTTTTTGCGACTGAAAAATTGTATTTTTTTTTTAATGGGCGTTAAGTCTGCAAAGTTTCATATCACCACAGCACTAAATGACAAGGTGTGATACAGCAGGCTATTGCACATTTAGCTAGTGAAAAAACATTATTCAGAATGCTATACTCGTACATGGAGCACAATAAAAGCAGCGTACAACAAATTTGTAGGACATGTGCCCAGTCGGCTTTGTCTGTGGACTTCCATTAAGGCCAAAAAAAAATGCTGGAAGGTAACTTTAGCAGCCACTGGATACTAGCTAGCTACACTATCTGACTGATATACAATCGCCTAGCCAACTAGCAAAAATCTTGCTGCTAACGGTGCTGGCGTCAGGAGTAGCCACTCTGCGCTGTTAACAGTGTCAAAATGGAGCTATAACAAGATGCTTTCTGCTTTGGCTGCTGATGCCTGGGGTGCGCTCCCAGCATACAGATCCGTGGGCACTGTGCTTATGGTGCGTTCGGTCCTGTCCTCTTAAAGGGACAGCATGTGTCGTCATACAATGTCTTCAACCAATGGCTGGGAGACACTCATTATTTAATGCACCTCCTCCTGAAGGGGAGTGCCTGTACAATGTTGTAAATTTGTTCCTAAATGCACTTGCTAGTTGTCAGGTCCCAGTGCTCGTATTCCTGTATACTTGCCTGTCTATCAGCTGTTCCCACCTGCCTATCAGCCGTGTCAGTCTGCTTTTCTATCAGCTGTGCCTGCCTGCATGTCTATCAGTCGGTCCAGCCGACACTTGCCAGTGCTCATCTCTATGTTAGCCAGTCCAGCTGCACTTGCCAGAGCTCACCTCTATGTCAGCCGGTCCAGCCGCTCCTGCCAGTGCTTACCTCTGCATCAGCTGGTTCCCGTGTTCTTACAGTGCTAGCCTGCATCTACTGGACCTTCCTTTGGGCATCCTTCCTACCCGTCCCTATGGGGTCAACTGACATTTACTCAAAGTCAGACCTGGTGTAGCACCTGGTCTATTTCCTTTATCTCCTTGGATCATGGCATCATATGCCACCATGTATCTGAGGTCAGGTGAGGCTCCTAGTTAAGCCACTCCAGGCTTTTCTTGGAATCCAGGCACAGTGGTTCCACCACCCAGCCCGTTACACATTGCTTGAACAAAATATCTTCTAAAAACTGGCAGTAGGTTTGGGAATTGATTTTGAGTCCATCTTCAACCTGAAAAAGTACATCTAGTTAATCTTTAACGCCTTTCTGACATCTGATGTACTATCCCGTCCAGGTGCCCTGGGCCCGTATGCCCATGGACAGAATAGTACGTCATAGTGATTAGCTGCGCTCATTGATTATCACAGCTGACACCCGGCACTATGTGCTAGGAGGGGTCACGGACTGCTCCCGGCACATTAACCCCTGGCACATTGCGATCAAACATGATCGCAGTGTACCGGGGCATAGGGAAGAATTGCGCAGGGAGGGGGCTCCCTGTGTGCTTCCCTGAGCCCCTCGTAACAACGCGATGTGCTCGAGTTGTTCCGTGGGCCTCCTCCCTGCAGGCCCCCGGATCCAAGATGGCCACAGGGGCCTTCCGGGTATTGCAGGGAGGCGGCATTCTTAGTGCTATGCAAAGTGTCAGATCAGCAATCTGACACAATATAGTAATGTCCCACACTGGAAAAAAGTAATAAAGTAAAAAAAAAAACAAGTGTAAAATTAATTTTTTAAAAATTCCTAAATAAATTTAAAAAAAAATATTCTGTAATAATTTTTTTTTTTTTTAAATAAAAATACACATATTTAGTATTGCCGCATCTGTAACAACCCGCCCTACAAAACTGTCCCAGTAGTTAACCCCTTTAGTGAACCCCTTAAAAAAAACAAGGCAAAAAACAATGCTTTATAATCATACAACCGAACAAAAAGTGCAATAACGCGCAATCAAAAAGACTGATATAAATAATCATGCTGAGAAAACACTGAAAGCAGTCATAGGGTCCCATTAAAATTCAATACTTTATTAAATACAAAGAATATAAAGACGGGTATGGTACAACGGTAGGGGCAGGGAATATTGCACACACCAAGTGGTCACACAAGAAAAAATTGGCATCCGGACCAAACTGCTCTGCAACTACACATATATACTATTGAACAAGTAGGAAGATGCGGACTGCATTGCACATAATTAATCAAATGATATCAGAAAAAGATCTAATTGGCACCTACTAGCAACCACCTGTCATGATAATATGAATATACAAGCACTAAGCTAAGAGCAAGTGCTCATATTAAAGGACAACCGTCCATGACAAAAGTACGTGCATAGTATGATGACTCATAGCCGTTGCGGGGGCAATTCAGGCAAAATACTAGCACACAGCAGCCTAAAAATCAAGCATCATGAATAAAGTATTGTTACCTGGATATAGCAGGAGGTGTAAGCAGAGGAGCAGGACCGTCAGCCCTTCCCCGACGCGCCCCGTGTGCTTCCTGTGTCAGCGTCTGGGGGAGGTGTTCACTGTGTCGCTGTGTGCAGGTGGCGCGGCATTACAGTGGCATTTCCGGGTAGTACCATATATAGATATGGTGGTCTGTACCTTTCTCCACGCCCCCTGAGGAAGGAGCTTGCTTGCTCCGAAACGCGCGTCGGGGAAGGACTGACGGTCCTGCTCCTCTGCTTACACCTCCTGCTATATCCAGGTAACAATACTTTATTCATGATGCTTGATTTTTATCTGAGTGGCCCCATATAACGCTGCACAGTGAGTGGCCCCAGATAACGCTGCACAGTGAGTGGCCCCAGATAATGCTGCACAGTGTGTGGCCCCAGATAACGCTGCACAGTGTGTGGCCCCAGATAATGAGGACAGTGAGTGGCTCCATCATGTTGCTGCTGCTGCCGCTGCCTCCGTTACAAAAAAACAAACGAAAAAAACAGTATACTCACCTCCTGCCTGCTGCTCATCAGCGTTGCTGGCTCTGGAATGGGAACAGGTGAATATGCCCCCCCCATTCATACTTAGCCGCGTCTTTGCGCTTGTCTCTGCAGCGCAGCCCCTGCTTGTTCCATGTTCTCGGCGCTGTTGTGCTCTTCCTGCTTCAGCGGTCACATGGTACCACTCATTAAACTCATGAATATGCGCATATTTATGAATTTAAGGAGCTGTACCACGTGACTGCTGAAGCAGGAAGAGCACAGCAAGCGCCGAGAACATGGAGCAAGCAAGGGGCTGCAGAGGGTGAGTATGATCTCTGACACCCCCACTCCCCTTCCCCCGCCAACCCCCCCGGTATATGACTTGTGTATAAGCTGAGAGGGGGACTTTCAGCCCAAAAAATTGGGCTGAAAATCTCTGCTTATACACAAGTATATACGGTAAATGAGGTATTGCTGTAATCGTACTGACCCGAAGAATAAAACCGCTTTATCAATTCTAACACACGCGGAATGGTGTAAACGCCCTCCAAAGGAAGTTCATGAAATGCTGGTTTTTGTTCATTCTGCGTCCCAAAAATCGGAATGAAAAGCGAAAAAAAAAAAGTCACATGCCCGAAAATGGTACCAATAAAAACGACAACTCGTCCCGCAAAAAATAAGACCTCACATGAGTCTGTGGGTCAAAGTATGGAAAAATTATAGCTCTCAAAATATGGTGATGCAAAAACTATTTTTTCAATTAAAAGCGTCTTTTAGCGTGTGACAGCTGCCAAACATAAAAACCCGCTATAAATAGTAAATCAAACCCCCTTTATCTAGGGAAAAATAGTAAAATAAAAAAAGTATTTATTTCAATTTTCCCGTTAGGGTTAGGGCTAGGGTTAGGGTTAAGGCTAGGGTAAAGGTCTGTTGGGGTTAGGGTTGGAGTTAGAATTGGGGGGTTTCCACTGTTCAGGCACATCAGGGGCTCACCAAACACGACATGGCGTCTGATCTCAATTCCAGCCAATTCTGCGTTGAAAAAGTCAAACGGTACTCCTTTCCTTCCAAGCTCTGCCTTGCGCCCAAACAGTGGTTTACCCCCACATATGGGGTATCAGCGTACTCAGGACAAATTGCACAACAACTTTTGGGGTCCACTTTCTCCTGTTACCCTTGAGAAAATAAAAAATTGGGGCAAAAATATCATTCTTCTGGAAAAAAATCTGATTTTTTTAATTTTTATGGCTCTACGTTATAAACTTCTGTGAAGCAGTTGGGGGTTCAAAGTGCTCACCACACATCTAGATAAGTTCCTTGGGGGGGTCTAGTTTCCAAAATGGGGTCACTTGTGGGGGGTTTCCACTGTATAGGGGCTCTCCAAAACACGACATGGTGCTCGATCTCAATTCTAGCCAATTTTGCATTGAAAAAGTCAAATGATGCTCCTTCCCTTCCAAGCTCTGCCATGTGCCAAAATAGTGGTTCCCCCCCACATATCAAGTATTAGCGTACTCAGGACTAATTGCACAATAACTTTTGCCTTCTAATTTCTCCTTTTACCCTTGGTAAAATAGAAATAATTGCACCTGTAGTAATTTTTTGGTGAAAAAAAGTTAAATGTTTATTTTTTTTTTTTTAAAACATTCAAAAAATCCCTGTGAAGCACCTGAAGGGTTAATAAACTTGTTGAATGTGGTTTTGAGCACCTTGAGGGGTGCAGCTTTTAGAATGGTGTCACTTTTGGGTATTTTCTATCATATAGACCCCTCAAAGTGACTTCAAATGTGATGTGGTCCCAAAAAAAAATGGTGTTGTAAAAATGAGAAATCGCTGGTCAACTTTTAACCCTTATAACTTCCCAACGAAAAAAATGTTTGGTTCCAAAATTGTGCTGATGCAAAGTAAACATGTGGAAAATGTTACTTATTAAGTTTTTTGTGTGCCATATCTCTGTGATTTAAGGGCATAAAAATTCAAATTTGGAAAATTTTCAAAATTTTCGCCAAATTTCTGTTTTTTTTTCACAAATAAACGCAAGTTATGTCAATGAAATTTTACCACTAACATGAAGTACAATATGTCATGAGAAAACAGTGCCAGAATCACCAGGATCCATGGAAGCATTCCAGAGTTATTACCTCATAAAGGGACAGTGGTCAGAATTGTGTCTACCTCTTTCCTCATAGACTGTGAGCTTGCGAGCAGGGCCCTCATTCCTCTTGGTATTTGTTATAATCTATGTGTCGAACAGAGAGACAACGTCCGGCTCCGCCCCATGAGTGTGGCATGTCCGCTCCTGCTCGTGGCAGCCACCGCCCAACTCCACCCCGCTGTGCGGCCCATCCACTCCTGCCCGTGGCAGCCGCCGCCCGACTCCACCCCGCGGGTGCAGCCCGTCCACTCCTGTCCACGGCAGCCGCCACCCGACTCCACCCCGCGGGTACGGCCCGTCCGCTCCCGCCCGCGGCAGCCGCCGCCCGACTCCACCCCGCGGGTGCGGCCTGTCTGCGGCCGCCTCCCAATTCCAGCCCACGGTTGCGACCTGCCTACAGACTCTGAGCCAGTGGGTCTCCCGCATGCCCCAAGGGCAGGTCTTCCAACAGTTGGTGCGGGGAGTGCGAGTCCGATAGGACTGCCGGGAGGGCGAGGTGCTGGGGAAGGTGATTGCTCCGGCAGCCCCTCTGCTCGTTCTGCCGCCAGGACAGACGGTAGTGGCCCTACCAATCGGGGCCCCTGGAAGGAGTGGAGATGCAGGTAGAGCCGAGTCTCTCGCAGCGCCTGCCCCCCGGAGTCCTGGTGGCCCGTACCCTGGCCACCGTGCGGAAAGGGACCATCCTGGTGTGGTGCGTTAACCTAGAAGACCAAGACATTGTTCTGAAACCACTGGCCAAAATGTCAAAACTAGTGAGACCCCTGGAGGAAGTGCTCCCGGCTCCGGCGTTCCAGCTAAAAGTGCAAACGGGGAACCCATGGACAGTATCCATCCAATCTCTTCAGACCTCTGGGTCCTCGGACGAAGAAAAGGGCCAAATTATCCTGGAAAAAATGCGAGCAGAACTCTCTGGCCTCACCCCGGCCCAGATACTCCAGGTAAAACACTTCTGGGCCAACATCAGGAGGTATTTGCCAAACATGAGGACGATTTCGGATGTACCACTGCCATCACACACGGTATTCCCACTGCAGGAATGACTCCTATTAGAGAACGATATTGGCAGATTCCCCCACAGCTCTATCAAGAGGTAAAGACTCTGGCCAAATGCTGCAAAAAGGAGTCATTCGAGAAAGCCAGAGCCATTCAATCATATGCCGTTTGGGCTGGCCAACGCCCCCGGGACTTTTCAACACCTGATGGAGCGGAGTCTGGGAGATATCAACTTCGAGGCCACACTGATATACCTGGATGACATCATCATCTATGCTGCTACATTTGAGGACCACCTGCGGCGGTTGGGGCAGGTGCTCGGCCAACTGCAGAAGTACGGATTGAAGGTAAAACTCCAGAAATGCCACCTATTCCGGACGCAGATCGAATATCTGGGGCATACCGTCTCTGCAGAAGGTGTAAGACCGTCCCAGGAAAAGGTCGCCATGATCCAGGGGTGACCTACTCCTGAGACGGTAAAAGATGTACAAGCCTTCCTGGGGTTGGCCGGGTACTACCGTCGTTTCGTAAAGAATTTTGCACTTTGAGCCCGAGCCCTGCAAGACCTGCTAAAGGGGGCCCCTGCCGGGGCGAATGGATGGAAGACTCAGTGGCGAGAATCGCAAGAAGAGGCCTTCCAAGATCTTAAGGCCGCACTCTCGGGTGCCCCGGTGTTAGCTTATGCGGATTTCTCGCAGCCGTTTATACTGCACACCGACGGGAGTCTTCACGGGCTAGGAGCTATATTGTCGCAAGTCCAAGATGGCCGGGAGAAAGTGATCGCTTAAGGCAGCCGATCACTCCATGACTCAGAACATAGTCCTGACAATTACAGCTCCTTTAAGCTCGAGCTCCTCGCGGTAGTGTGGGCCATGACGAAGCTGTTCGCAGAGTACCTGGCAGGCTCCGAGGTGGTAAAACGGACCGAAAACAACCCGCTGGCCCACCTCGAAAATGGCAAACTAGGGGTCCTGGAGCAACAATGGGTAGCCCGGATGGGCAAATTCAAATACAAGATCATTTACAAAAGAGGAGTGGAGAATGCGCTCTCCAGGATCCGACGTTCAACTCCAGGGCGAAGCCGGGACGACGAACTAGAAGGAGAAAAGACGCCGTTCGCTCTGGCCCCCACCGAACTCACCACCCTCACCCAAGAACAATCTCACATAGGGCCCGTTAAAGGAAAGCTAGAACAGTTCCGGGATAAATGGAATCAGCAGCAGCAGGAAGATGCAGAAATTGGGCTCCTGCATCGGTGGGTGGCCACGGGCCAACTACCTAACGACACTCAGCAGCAATCTTTAACCCAGGATACCTTATTAATGTTACGACAGTGGGAAAAATTGGTGATCAAAGAAGGACTATTGTACCGGAAAACAGTATCACGGACAACATCAGCAATCACTTGGTAGGTCGTGGTACCAGGAGCCCAACTCAGCGGGCTCACCCACGAGGCCCATGAGAAGGGGGCACATTTTGGGGCGCAAAAGACATTTCAGTGGCTGCAGCAAAAGGCCTACCACCCTCACTTGCAGACCGCCGTGAAAGAAGTTTGCCGTGCCTGTCGCCTATGTGAACTAGCTAAACCACCTGTGCAGCGGGCTACAGGCCATTGTTACAGCAGCGCCCCTTGAACTCTTGATGGTGGACTACGTGACCATTGGCCTGACATACCAAGGGTATAAGCACTGTCTTGTCATGGTGGACCATTTCACCAAGTTCGCCGTGGTGACCCCTACCCGAGATCTGACCGCAGAATCAGCCGCCTATGCGATTTGCAAAAACTTTATCCAAGTTTACGGCTGCCCCCAACCGATCCATTCAGATCAAGGTGCGTGCTTTCTGGGAAAAGTCATGGAAGAACTACATCCACTGTATGGCAACGACAAATCCCTTACCACTCTGTATCACCCACAAGGGATGGGGCCTGCGAGCGATTTAACATTGATTCAAATGTTGTGCACCCTGGAGAGTGACCGTAAGGCCCCCTGGCCCAAATACGTCCCTGAACTGGTATGGGTTTATAACAACCGAGTCACCGGGTACTTCCCTACTCGCTGCTATTCGGCCGGGAAGGCAAAGGAATTACGGAGGTAGAGTTGAATCCGGAAGAGAAACAACCATGGACAGGGGTCTCCTCGTGGGTCCGGAACCATCGGCATCGGTTGCAAACCTTGCACCGAATTGTACACACCAAACTTCAGGACCTGGAACACCCTGGGGGGGGCGCTGCCTCAACTCATTGACTTCCAGACCGGAGATCGAGTACTCGTGCGGGATCAGCGCCCTCAGCACAAGTTAGAACCCCGCTGGGAAGAGGATTCCTATCGGGTATTGCGCTAGATAAGCCCCGATGGGCCAGTGTACGAGATACAATCAGAAAAAGACAAGGACCTCCCCACTCATACCGTACATCACAATATGTTGCGACCCTGTGCGTCCGCAGACCCTGCACGACCTGAGGCCCCTCCTCAGGTCCCAGAACCCTCACCAGCAGTCTGGGATGAAGATGACGAAGAACAAAAGAAGAACCCCAGACAGTACAAACGGACACTTCAGGAGGTGATACTCTGGCGGACCCAGTCGACCCACCAGGCCCGGTCGAACCGCCACTTTCCGCCACCCCAGAAGACTCCACCGCAATCGGACCACGGTGCTCTGAGCAAACGACAGCTGGAAAGCCCCCAGAACGTTACAAACAGGACCAGTTTGTGTGCAAAAGAAACTTTCGCTGCAGAAAACCAGCCCAGAACTCCCTAAGCCCTCGCCCGAGGACTGGCGAGCACACAGGATGGGGGAGTGTAGGAGGAGCCGTCCCCGCTGTGTGCCCGGGCCGGAACCAAGGGGCTGTCACCAAGGTTCCTAGGGAAACTGATTCCAGGGGACGGAACATAGAGAGTTCCAGAGAGGGGGAGGGGCCAGTATAAAAAGGACTGAGGATGCCAGGAGGAGTGAGTCAGCTGAACAGGAGAGGAGGAGGAAGGAAGCCAAGAAGCGCCAGAGAGCCAGAGCAAAAGCCAGAGCAGAGCAGGGAGAGCAGCGACCAGAGAGACTGCAGGGAGACTCACGGTGGACTGCAGGGAGACGGCACCGAGTCGTCCAATAGAGAGACAACTCCCGGCTCCACCCCACGGGTGTGCCCACTCCCGCCCGCAGCAGCTGTTGCCCGACCACCCCGCGGGTGTGGCCCATCCACTCCCGCCCGCGGCAGCCACCGCCCGACTCCACCCCACGGGTGTGGCCCGTCCACTCCCGCCTGCTGCAGCCACCGCCCAACTCCACCCCATGGGTGCGGCTCATCCGCTCCCGCCCACGGCAGCCGCCGCCCAACTCCTCCTCGCGGGTGCGGCCTGCCCGCTGCTGCCCACAGCCGTTGCCGCTCCACTCCAGCCTGCGGCTGCAGCCTATCTATTGCCACCCGCAGCTGCCACCGCCCCGCTGCAGCCCGCAGCTGGGGCCTGCCCCTCGCCCTCAGTGGGACTCTCCGCACAGCCCCAGGCTGTGCCCGCGGCCTACCAGCCACCACTCCACATAACTGCGGCTCGCCCCTGCCCGAGGGCTGCGGCCTCCTTCATCCCACTAGCAGGTGGAACCCCGCTGCCCTCACGGGGGTTGCTCTGCCAATGGACTCGCCTAGGGCCTGTTGTGCCCCCACCTCACCTGGGTGTAGGAACGCCCGAAGACTTCACCAGATCCTCGCCGGTTGGGCGATCTTCGCCGGCTGGGCCCAGTGGCTGCAACACCAGAGCATCGCCAAACAGCACTCCGCCAGACATCAGAAAGATAAGTGAGACATTGGAACTAAGGACCCGTAGTCGGCCATACCGCGGCCCTATAGTGACCGGCCTTTTCCAGCTTAGTCATGTTCGCATTATTTATCAGTGTATTCTTGTGATTGGTCCCTGCAAGGACAAATATTGTTAGCTTGGTTGCTCAAGACAGCCCCAAAGGCATCTATAAATATAAAAGTTACACCTTAAAGCCCAAACCATCTCACGCCTCGTCACTGCATCCCCCGTACCTGCGAGTACTACACATATATGACATGACGTTGGTATTGTCAAGTCGTTTACCTGAGGTGAGACAAGAGCATCTCAGCGTCCCCTACCACCCCACCTGTATAAAAACCCGTTACGCCACTCACAAGACACAGAGACTGGTAATTTCTTTGGAATTTGTATGGCCACAGCAGTCTTTTATTAAATCAACAAACAACAATAAACAATGTATTATGAATAACATAAATACAATAACTTGAACACTGAGGAGGAGTCCTTGAAGCCACAAGATCTTGGTGAATTAGCCCGAAATGCTGTGAACAAAACCCATCATATTGCTCCCAGCCGTTACCCCACAGGCTCAGGAGCACCAACACACCGAGATATATTGTCCACTAAGCTACTTTGGGATCCGCCCACTTCTGTCGGAAACTCCCCATCCACCTTTCTCCAGATCACCACCAACATACTTTTGAACGGAGGAGATCCTATACACTGAGTCTCCAAAACCAATTTCCAAACGACTTCAAGGACTCCCCCCTCCTCCGAACCGCCACAACGAGGGCCTTTGAACACCTCAACGACCCGAGACCCCCACAACCCACCATGCTATGGCCCTCTCTATTCCCTCCTGAAGACCGAGAGCCCAAATGTCGGAACCGACTGCGTTTAAGTGGACCCCGTTGGCCAGCCAAAAATCGCCCTTGCCCTTTTCCAGGTAAAAATGTCGCACGGCCATTCCCCCATTCCTAACAACAAATGACACCACCCTGTTAACTTTTATCCTGGCCTTATTGACCTTTGCCAAGGACCTCATAAAACACCATCGCCTGCGTGGAACAATTTCGGACCAGACGATAGTAACCCCCTGGTACATCAACCACAACCGCTAGTAATCCTGCTTGATGTCCTTTATCAGTTCCAGTAAAGATCGGACCGCCAGATCGTTACCCCCAACATGAAGAAGAAGAATGTCCGGTGCACGGTCCAACTGGGCGCACTCATGTATTTCCTGCAGTACCCTTCTCCACTCCATTCCCCTGAAACCAAGCCACCGCACCAATGCCATGGTCCTGGGGAAGCCCAGTTGCCTGCCTTCGTTCTTGATATAGGCTCACAATGCTCCCCAATAAACGAAGGAATGACCAAAAATCCAAACCAGCAAAGTCTCGCCACCTGAAACAAAAAGGCAGTGCTAACATCATAAACATACCTGAAATACCAGTGAACGTAACTCTCTCCCCCCCCATGCTCTACCCGAGCCACCCCCCAAAATTACGGCCTAATGTAACTGCGTTACCGATTGGACTTCCAACCACCAATGCGCTGTATAGAAGCCGGACCCAAACCCCCCATCGCCGCCCCTATCCTGAAAGAATGAGGAGCAAAGCGAGAGTCGTCCAGGCCAAACAACCGAATAGACTTCTTAAAAACACCATCAACGTGACACAACAGGGAACCGTTCAAGCTGGGACAAAGCTCCCAAAAACACTGTAAGCACTGAACAGGGCACATTGAAGAACCAGGCACGCTGTCCAACACCACTCGGCGGCCTTTTCCTGACTGGTCCGTCTTGGACCGCCGCAGCCAGAATTCAACACCTCGCGAGGTCAATATGACATCCCTAACCAATAACCCGCCTATCGCCTCTTTGCCGGGCGAAACAAGCTCCCCCACCCGTAACGCCCCAAAAAATGCAAACGAAAAAGCTAAATGAAACAATGAAACCTCGTAACGCGAAGAACATGCCAACTCCAAAATGAGGCCCAACTGCTCCAGTAAACTAAAAGATACAGGCAGCCTCAAATCGCTCTGGCTTTTGAAGCGGTGAAAACCTTTTGCCACCTGTTTGACCAAAAATGTCTTTGTCAAATCCTGACTCCCGCGCAAGTGAAAACCAAAAGACAACCCAGACAAGACACGCGAGACTTTCGCGCAAGACCATCCCTCGGTAGCGCCACGCCCCAACCAAGACCACAAAATTCCCTCCTGATCCTGCCCAGACCCGATGACCGAGCCGGCTGTAAAAACCTCCTCCCACATCTGCCAAACTGCCCGGTAGGCCTCCCATGTTTTTGGGGTCAAAGAAGATTTAATCAGCGACTCCGCGGCCCATAAGCCACTTTCCACAGTTCCTCCAGACAAGCTAAACCCTCGATCTCTGCTTCTGGCGCCAAAGAGCGAAAACGATCCCACTGCAAACGAGAAAGAGAGTCAGCTATTTCGTTCTTGACACCAGGAACGTGTGTCGCGGTCACATGCGCATTCAAAGACAATAAAACCAACTGTTGCAACACTCGAACGACCGGAGGAGACGCCGTGGTAAGACCATTAATCGCACACACCACACCCATGTTGTCACAATTGAAACGAACGTGCTGGTCCTGAAACTCCCACCCCCACAAATGCACAGCCACGAGGATCGGAAAGATCTCCAACAACATGATGTTGCGTACCAGGCCTGCCGTAATCCACTCATCGGGCCAATGAGACACGCACCACTATCCTCTGAAGTAAGCCCCGATGCCGATACCGCCAGCCACATCCGTAAACAACTCCAGAGCATCATTATCAACAACCTCAGCCATTACCAACGAGCGGCCATTGTACCCCTCCAAAAAAGACTCCCAAAATGCCAAATCTGTCATGAGTTCAGACGACAATCTGATGAAATGATGAGGGGCTCGAATCCGCGCAGTAGCGCTTGCCAGCCTACGTGAAAAAACTTGCCCCATTGGCATAACACGACATGTAAAGTTTAACTTCCCCAACCACGACTGGAGAACACGCAGCGACATTTTCTTCAAACAACGCGCTCGAACCACTTACGCCTGCAGGTCCAATACCTTGTCCTCAGGCAGCCTGAACTCCCAATCCACAGTGTCAATGACAATCCCCAAAAAACACAAGCACATACTAGGACCCTCCGTTTTACCAGGCGCCAATGGGACTCTAAAACGCTCAGCCACCCACTCAATAGCTTTTAAGATCCTGTGACAACGCAATGAATCCGCAGGGCCGACGCACAAAAAATCATCCAAATAATGAATGACTGATTCGAAACCAGAAACATTGCGCACAACCCACTCGAGAAAGGAACTGAAGGCTTCAAAATACGCACAGGACAACGAACATCCCATGGGTAAACACTTGTCCACAAAAAACATGTCTTCCCAATAGCAACCCAGCAGCTTCATGCTATCCGGGTGAACGGGTAAAAGAAGAAATGCAGATTCTACATCAGTTTTAGCCATAAGGGCCCCCCGACCGCATTTCCGCACCCACTGTGCCGCTTCATCGAAGGAGGAGTAAACAACCGAACAGATCTCTGGATCAATACTGTCATTAACCGACCTCCCACATGGGTAAGACAAGTGCTGGATAAGCCGAAACTTATTCGGCTCCTTTTTTGGAACAACTCCCAAAGGGGAAACCACCAAGTCCGGAAACGGAGGAGAAACAAAGGGGCTAGCCATGCGGTCCAACGAAACTTCCTTTTCCAGTTTCTCAGAAATGACCGCGGTATGCAACAGTGCTGAACGCAAGTTCTTCAGAACTGGCGGAATGACGAACGGGGGATGAGGGATAACAAAACCATCCTTAAAACCCGCATACAGCAATGCCGCTTTATCCCTGTCTGTATATCTATTTAGAAAGGGGACCATCCTTTCGAGATTCACTGGAGTCTCCCCCTTGCAAATTACCACCTCCGGTTCTGGGCTTCCCTTTTTTGAAACACTTGGATGCTCCGTGTGAAGTGCCGTTGCAGTTGGAGCAGAGATGCTTGAATTTGCAATTCGCTCCAAATTACACTTGCCGTCGTTAAACTGCCAGCTTACCCCCAACTTGTGACTCCCTGTTGGCCCTTGCCCACTTCCGCCTGTGATACTGGAGTTACTTGCTACTCTGGCTGGTGCTCCCAGCCCCCCCATGAAAGGAGCTCCCAAACTTATTTCGTGCTATAACAGGCATCCACAGGCCAATATCCTTCTGGTCCCAGCGGATAACAGGACGAACGGCTTTTCTCTGCCGAAATTGCTCGTCGCACCTCAGCCACGCCTGAACCCCATACACTCTGTAAGCTTCCCCTATAGCGTCCAGGTAACAAAACAGTGCAGAGCAATTCTCAGGGGCTTTCTCCCCAATGACGCTTGCCAAAATGGCAAAAGCTTGCTGCCAGTTGACAAACGTCTGAGGGATTAGGCGCCACCTGCGTTTTTCTTCCTCCTCCTTGCTATCCTCTTTCTTACTCTTATCCAGATTAAATTTCTCAAGAGGCAAGAAGGAAAATATTTCCACGAACTCGTCCTTCCAAATGCGCTCTTTCACTTCTTTCTTTAAATGAGCCCCCAGCGGGCCTTCAAAGCAGAAATACACCTCCCCATGCACCCTGTCATCCAAATGCACTCGACACTCCTTCTCCTTTTCGGATTGCACCGACACTGGTTCACCGGCGCGCCCAGCCAGCTCTGACCCACTCTGCCAAGCAGACCCTCCGGCCTGCGACCCCACCCAAGCTGCTAACGGAGACGGCACGACAAAACCCCGCTCCAAGCGTGAAAGTAAATTGCGCACATCCGCGAGTATGTCACTAACACCCCCAACCGCAGCTACCCCCTCAACGCCGATCCCCCTCCAACACCGAGAGATTCAGCCGATGGACCCCCCACCAGTGATGACGATGAAAGTGGTTGGCAAACAGTGGACACAGAGATGTACTCACCAGGCTGCGAGGGGGCTGTGTGCCCTCCAGCCGGAAAACCTGGATCCGCGGATGCATCCTCGCCATCCCGCCTGACGATGAAGACCCCGCTGGCTTGCTGCTGACCTCTGGGACTCCCAACAGGAAGAACAGGGGTATGGGGCCTGAACCCCTGGGGGGATCCTGATTGCTGGACCCCGGATGACGATGCTGCCTGGGTCGCCACATCGAGAGCCCCTCTTAAGGCACCAATATTCTGCGTTGAAATGTCGATGGCCTCCCCCGTGGTACCTCATGGATGACCGGAACGAACCCCCTGCTGCTGTCTGTGGGAGTCGATGGCACCTGAACACCACAGAAAGAGGAAAAAAAACCTCCAAAAAATTGGTTGCAAACCAGACAGGCCCAAATGCATCTGCACTAATCCAGGGTGCAGCGGACCCAAGTAAAAATGGCAGCTGCACAGGTGCATAAATACCGAATGAAACAGCCAGCCTACAATGAGGGATTGGCCGTGTGGTACACCAGTGCAGAAAAAATAATCCGCATGTGGCAGTGTTCACACAGGGAATGCAGGGCTTCTGGCTAACAACCTCTTAGTAACACCATATAGGGGGGCTGCCCAGTGCCAACTAGAATGCATCCCGTGTGAACAGAGGCCACAAGTTTGCAGAACCATTTGGGCCCAACTGCACCCTGGAAAAAATATAAAAAGTGCACAACAAACATAGCAATATATGTAAGGTATTAGTTGATATCAAGGCCTTAATATGGAAGCTGACAAACTGCGTCAAAGTTCCTTACACCTGTCAGTCCCTACTCTAACATGAACACCACAGAAAGAGGAAAAAAAAACCTCCAAAAAAAACCTCCAAAAAACCTCCCTGTGTGAACACTGCCACAAGCGGATTATTTTTTCTGCACTGGTGTACCACACGGCCAATCCCTCATTGTAGGCTGGCTGTTTCATTCGGTATTTATGCACCTGTGCAGCTGCCATTTTTACTTGGGTCCGCTGCACCCTGGATTAGTGCAGATGCATTTGGGCCTGTCTGGTTTGCAACCAATTTTTTGGAGGTTTTTTTTCCCTCTTTCTGTGGTGTTCATGTTAGAGTAGGGACTGACAGGTGTAAGGAACTTTGACGCAGTTTGTCAGCTTCCATATTAAGGCCTTGATATCAACTAATACCTTACATATATTGCTATGTTTGTTGTGCACTTTTTATATTTTTTCCAGGCTGCAGTTGGGCCCAAATGGTTCTGCAAACTTGTGGCCTCTGTTCACACGGGATGCATTTTAGTTGGCACTGGGCAGCCCCCCTATATGGTGTTACTAAGAGGTTGTTAGCCAGAAGCCCTGCATTCCCTGTGTGAGCACTGCCACATGCGGATTATTTTTTCTGCACTGGTGTACCACACGGCCAATCCCTCATTGTAGGCTGGCTGTTTCATTCGGTATTTATGCACCTGTGCAGCTACCATTTTTACTTGGGTCCGCTGCACCTTGGATTAGTGCAGGAGTCGATGGCACCTGCCCTGCAGTGCTGCAGGCTGCTGACGCGCTGTTGTGAGGCCTAACGCTGCTGGTTCCGGCTAAATGAGCAGGCCGCACTGCGGGCCCTCTGCTGCCACAGCCCCCCGAAGAACCCTCTGCCCCCCACCGCTGGGGGATGGTGACGTCTGCCCTGCTGACTGACAGACCACAGCTCTGACGATGGACGACCGCGTCCTGGAGAAGAAAGCAGGCCGCGCGGCGGGCACACTGCCGCCACGCCCCCCCCGATGAGTCAGGTAAATTGCACCGCCCGGCGCATGGCGGCTACGCCCCCTGCTGAGAGCGAGACGGAGGCCTGGACACCGCCGCGGGGCCTCGCCGAGCCTGCTGATTCCTCCCAGGCTGGGGCCCGCTGGTGCAGGATCTGCGTGGCGCCCGGCCTGGAGGGTCCCGGGAGGGACTCCTGCGGCAACGCGAGGCCCGAGGAGCCAAAGCAGGTGAGAGCCGCTCTGGAGGCCTCACCCATCTTGAGCGCCGCTCCCTCACCGCCACCTGGGCCGATTGCCCGGAGTTCCCAGGAATAATGCCCCCCCACCTGCGCCTCCAGCCATCCCCGAGGCTGCGACTGGGCTGCAGCCCGCAAACGCTCAAGTACCTGGTCCACCGCTGACATGGTGAGTGGGACCGATTAGCCGTTGAAAGAACGGGAACTGTAAGGAGGAACGCCCCCAACCTCACCCTATATACCCCATAACGCCCCTCTCATCTAAATGGCTACTCCCCACTAAACCTTCCAACTCCCCCGTCATGTTAGCCGCTGCCCATGCCTCGTATGGGAGGATGGGAGGCTCAGCTTCGGCCATTTCTCTACTGGCACCCTGCACCTTATATAGCAATATCTGGACTTGCAAATATTTTTTCCTGGTGGTTGCTTGCAGTTTTTGCACTTTATTATGCTCGTATGGAAATAGATACAATTCTTCCATTATTGATTTCTTGTAGTAATTTCCATTGCTGTGTTTAG
This sequence comes from Dendrobates tinctorius, assembly GCF_039654945.1. Classification (NCBI taxonomy): domain Eukaryota; kingdom Metazoa; phylum Chordata; class Amphibia; order Anura; family Dendrobatidae; genus Dendrobates; species Dendrobates tinctorius. Next base: position 120,813,167 of record NW_027361679.1, read on the forward strand.
AATCGTTTTACTTGATATGTAATTTACATGCTGCGAGCGCCTTCTGTGCCACCATTTGCCCTTATACTGTTGCCTTAAAGGTAGTTTTACATACAACCTTTTGTTCTGCTATTTAAATATAAAGTTTAACCACTTCTCAGTTATTTGCACTCGTGTCCATATTGACATCGGTAAGGATAAAGACACAGGTTTATTCTTACTGTATATACAATTTTGAGAATAAATCATTTGTCTCTTTGATCCTTGTGCATATATGTTCAATACCACACATGAAGTCGACTAGTTCTGTTTGGACACACAGCATGGCTTTGAAGTGAAGAAGCAACATTTGGTATTTGGAATGTAATTTTAGCTGTAATAGATTGAAGACACCATGTCTCATTTGCAAAGCCCCTGAGGTACCAAGACAGCAGAAACCCCCTCAAGTGACTTCATTTCAAAAACATCAAGTAATTAATCTAGGAATGTGTTGACTTTGTTGAACCTGCAGATGCTACACAGAACATTATAAAATATGGATATGAAAACATAAAAATAAATTATTTTTTTCAGCAAAAATGTTGTTTTAGCCGCAAATTTGTTATTTTGACAATGCATAATAGGCACAAACGGACACCTTAATTTGTTATGCAATTTCTCCTGAATATGATATACCAAATGTGGTCAAAAACTGCTGTTTGGGTACATGGCAAGGCTAGGAAATGCATGAGAGCTATTTCACTTTTGGAGCGAAATGCATGGTCCTCTCACCCCCCTATCCTGGTATGCATGGTCCTCTCACCCCCCTTTCGTGGTATGCATGGTCCCCTCACCCCCCCTTCGTGGTATGCATGGTCCCCTCACCCCCCTTTCGTGGTATGCATGGTCCCCTCTCCTCCCTTTCGTGGTATGCATGGTCCCCTCACCCCCCTTTCGTGGTATGCATGGTCATCTCACTCCCCAATCCCGATATGAATGGTCCCCCTCACCCCTATTAAACTGCATACTTTAAAAAAAAAAACATTTATACTCACCTTTCTTCCCTGTGTCCAGCGCTGTCCTGTTCTGGGCATGTTGTGGTGCCGGACTCGGCGCCTGCACAGTCCTCGCTTTCCACCACCATGTTCTTGAAAACACACTGCAGTGTGTCTTCAAGAAAACGGCGGTGATAAGCACGGACTGCGCAGGAGCCGATTCATGTCTGGAGTGAGCGTGTTGTAGCGCCAGAATCGGCGCCTGCATAGTTCATGCTTTTCGCCACCATGTTCTTGAAGACACACTGCAAGAACCTTCCGGCGCTACAAGACGCCCACTCCAGACGTCACCTGACGACACTAGACCCCGCCGGCAACAACACCGGGTTTTGTAAGGTATTTCAGAAATCGCGGTATGCGTTCAGTCCTTACGCATACCACAATCTCCTAGGGAGATGTGTCACTCTGTGGGGGATGCGTCACTCTAGGTCCAGACTGTGCAGGTGCGTTGCGCTTGCGCAGTCTATAAAGACTTCAGATATCTCCCCTGTATATAGTATAAACCTGCATGTCATCTTCCCCTGTATATAATATATACCTGTATGTCATCTCCCCTGTATATAGTATATACCTGTATGTCATCTGCCCTGTATATAGTACATACCTGTATGTCATCTCCTCTTGTATATAGTATATGCCTTTATGTCATCTCCCCTGTATATAGTATATACCTGTACGTCTTGCAGGTTCCCTCCCATCTGTACACGGTGGAGGTACAGTCTCTGCTGAGATGTTTAGGTGGACCTTGAGGAAGCAGCTCTTGCCTCCCTTTCTTCCATTTCTGTACTCCTTTCTGTAAGTCTTGGCTCCCTTTCTTTTTTCTGTAAGTCTTGCTCATTGAGGCGTAATACAGCTTTTCTCTTAGAGAAAGCAGATTTCAACCTTGTGGGAGTATAATACCATTTAGTTAGTAATTGTAAATAAGGACTAATTTAGAGTGGCATTAGTTGTAGTGGTATAAATAGTTTAAAGTGAACCAGGCATTGTCAGGTTGGCATTGTTCCACCGATTAAAATGATACCTGGGTTGGAGAAATCTGTCTTGTGTTTCTTTTTTTAATCTGTGTATAAATTTTTAAGTTAATGAGATGCTTCATTCCAGACAGAGAGAAGTTCCTGATTCTGGGCTCCTCTGCAGTCTGTGTCAGAGGGTGGTCTGCGTCAGAAAGGTAATAAATTGTGTTATTTCCAGCTTTACAGAAGGATGATAACACCATAGAAATGATAACAGTAATAGGCCTCAGTTACCACAACTGTCTACAAGGAAAACTGTTGCTCTTAGCAACCAATCACAGCTCAGCTTTCATTTTTTAAACAACTCTGGTGAAATGAAAGATGCTTAGTGATTGGTTGCTATGGACAACACAGGCAGTGTAACCTGTTGTGGTCAAAAGATGTGCCTATGAAACAGATATATTAGATATTTATTATATCTATTGTGAGGCAGTGAACCCTGATACAGCTAGGGGGCACTGTATGTGCTCCTTAGGATACGCATGGAGGCATAATTGTGATGGTGAGACAGTGACTAGCATTATTGTAAATGACTGGTATGTGTTGCAGAGGAGATCCTCTGCGATGTAAGCCTGAAATGCTGTTGCTCTGGGACTTGTAGTTCCACAAGCGTTTGTTTACCAATAAGGGCGGTTACAGGGTTAGTCAGAGAGCTGGGTGGAACTGGCTAACCACATATACACCGCCCACCTATGGGGGTGGTTACCGCTGCATAATGTGACCAGGGTTTGATCAGAGTGTAAGGTCCTGGATGGCCTGTATATTGGAAGGTCTTGGGAGTAGGATCGGATTCCTGAAGAGCACATGGAGAGGCCGTATGTGCAGAGTCTGTGATGGCACTGCGTCGGGGAAACTGGACTGTCGGGAGTGCCCTGGTCACAAGGACGGTGATCCCAGTAAGGCAGATTCCCCGGGAGAGTGATCTGACAAGGAGTCAGCATGTGGAGCAGGAGCTCCAGAAAGGTAACTCCAGAAAAGGTGATGTATCTGCCATGGGAACAGACTGTCAGTGTTTATTATGTTCTGTTGATATACCTAATGAACTGTTTGGCATGCAGCCACCCACGGTAATGGGACAAAGTGAGAAGTCCGGCATGTTTAGAGACTGTGGTGTTAAGCCATGAACTGTGAAGTGCTATGGACTATGTGTCAGGTCTGTGAAATGTAACATGGCCTACGGTGCGGATTATGATGCCTAAATAAACCAAATAGACTGTTTTGTAAGAAAAACATGCCTGTGTGCCTACATCCCGTTGCCAGACGAGTGTCCCCCAACACATGCACAGTAAGTGCTGCCTCAATATATATATATATATATATATATATATATATATATATATATATATATATATATTAGTCCTAAGATGAAAGCAGCACACCAAAAGAATTCCAGTCAAAGTTGCCCATACCTCGACGTTTCGGTCCTGGGTGCTGTGGACCTTTCTCAAGCAGTGTAACAATGCAAAGTGAGTGCTATTTAAAGCTCACCAATCATACAGGTATTTACAAACAATTGGATAATGTACATTGTGCAATACATAGTTTTACAAAACATGAATAACAATCAAAAAGTGCATTTATAGTGCAATGTGCAAAAGTGCCTCAACTGATGAAAAGATATTAATATCCGCTTAAAAACCTTTAATATCTAGTAATGTCCTAAAATTTCAAATCAGCGGCAGCTGTATTAGCATATAAATGAGCATGACTCACCCCATAGTGACCATTGTAATAGCGCCATGTATTGGCGTCTCACACTGCGCAATGCGCAGGACCGGAAGTCCAGCATGTAAACATCACATTAATCCCACTCATGCACACTAGCACACTATCAGTGTTGGCGCCATCTTTAATGGGGGAAAGAAATCCAGCGCAAGTCTGTGTGCGTCTTTTGTTAGATAAAAAAAAATCATCTGACATAATTCAGATATATAGGTGCACCAATAATAGCGCAACAAATCAAAATGAATTCAATAAAGAAAATCATAAAAAGATGAATGCAATACCATTTTTGTAGCTTATAGCAAAAGGGACTCACGGTAAGTGGATTCCTGCATGTAGGTAATAGGGACACCTCCCATTCGCTGGGATAGGTAACCTACACCTAAATTGGGGAAGAGAAGTGGTGAACCTTGCTAAAGGCCCACACTCCACCTCTCCCAAAGAAATGGATATTTAGATCCAAAAAACGTTAGTTCAAATCCCAATATAGGCACATTCACCACAAAATAAAAAATATCATAGAACTAACAAAAGAAAATTTCAAACCAGATTTTGCGCATATAACATGTTTTTATTGAGAAATATGTGGGAATATTAAAATTATCCTAAATAAAGCTTTTTGTGACAAGGAAGAAACTGAGTATTATCTGACAGAATTGCAGGGGTGTCAATACTTTTGGCCACAACTGTATATACACATACACAATTAGGTCCATATATATTTGGACAGGGACAACATTTTTCTAATTTTGGTTCTAGACATTACCATAATGAATTTTAAACAAAACAATTCAGATGCAGTTGAAGTTCAGTCTATGGGCTTTTATTTGAGGGTATCCACATTAAAATTGGATGAAGGGTTTAGGAGTTTCAGCTCCTTAACATGTGCAACCTTGTTTTTAAAGGGACCAAAAGTAATTGGACAATTGAGTCAAAGGCTATTTCATGGACAGGTGTGGGCAATCCCTTTGTTATGTCATTCTCAATTAAGCAAATAAAAGGCCTGGAGTTGATTTGAGGTGTGGTGCTTGCATTTGGAAGGTTTTGCTGTGAAGTAAACATGCAATCAAAGGAGCTCTCCATTTAGGTGAAACAAACCATTCTTAAGCTGCAAAAACAGAAAAAACCCATCCGAGAAATTGCTACAACATTAGGAGTGGCAAAATCTACAGTTTGGTACATCCGGAGAAAGAAAGAAAGCAATGGTGAACTCATCAATGCAAAAAGACCTGGGCGCCCACCGAAGACAACAGTGGTGGATGGTTGCAGAATAATCTCCATGGTGAAGAGAAACCCCTTCACAACAGCCAACCAAGTGAACAACACTCTCCTGGAGGTAGGCGTATCAATATCCAACTCTACCATAAAGAGAAGACTGCATGAAAGTAAATACAGAGGGTTCACTGCACAGTGCAAGCCACTCATAAGCATCAAGAATCAAAAGGCTAGACTGGACTTCGCTAAAAAACATCTAAAAAAGCCAGCACAGTTCTGGAAGAACATTCTTTGGACAGATGAAACCAAGATCAACCTCTACCAGAATGATGGAAAGAGAAAAGTATGGCGAAGGTGGGGTACAGCTCATGATCCAAAGCATACCACATCATTTGTAAAACATGGCGGAGGCAGTGTGACGGCTTGAGCATGCATGGCTGCCAGTGGCACTGGGTCACTAGTGTTTATTGATGATGTGACACAGGACAGAAGCAGCCAAATGAATTCTGAGGTATTCAGAGCCATACTGTGTGCTCAGATCCAGCCAAATGCAGCCAAACTGATTGGTCGTTGTTTCATACTACAGATGGACAAAGACCCAAAACATAAAGCCAAAGCAACCCAGGAGTTTATTAAAGCAAAGAACCCAACTGAGCATGCATTTCACTTGCTAAAGACTAAACTTCAGACAGAAAGGCCCACAAACAAACAGCAACTGAAAACCACCGCAATGAAGGACTGGCAGAGCATCAAAAAGGAGGAAACAAAGCATCTGGTGATGTCCATGAGTTCAAGACTTCAGGTAGTTATCGCCATATAAGGGTTTTCAACCAAGTACTAGAAATGAACGTTTTATTTACAATTATTTAATCTGTCCATTTACTTTTGGTCCTGTTAAAAACAGGATGGCACATGTTAAGGAGCTGAAACTCCTAAACCCTTCATCCAATTTTAACGTGGATACCCTCAAATGAAAGCTGAAAGTCTGAACTTCAACTGCATCTGAATTGTTTTGTTTAAAATTCATTGTGGTAATGTCTAGAACCAAAATTAGAAAAATGTCTCTGTCCAAATATATGGACCTAGCTGTATGTGTATATATGTATGTGTGTATATATATATATATATATATATATATATATAATTAGATATTTATTATATTGTACATGTATGTATATATTAGATATTTATTATACGGGGGTTTGCGTGTGGAGTAATTGTGGCTGTGTGGAGTGGGCAGGGCTATGTGGAGTGGGCACGGCTTGATACACACACACACACATACATACATACATACATACATACATACATACATACTCATTTTTATATATATAGATTGGCTAATTCACCAAAAGAATAAAAAGTGGTGTAGAGCTCTCAAGCCAAAAGGGATCCGACCAGCTGTAGGGCAGGAGGTGAAGGGTACCTACTAAAGATAGGAGCCAATGAAAATAGCTGATACTTGCTGCAAAAGAGAGATCATAGTATAGTACACCCACTATATCAACTATGAGAAGTCTGGAGTGTGCTGTGGGGACACATCAAGAACGTGGAGCCTGCGTCCTACCGGTCTGCAACCTGCCCGAGGACGGGGAGGAAGACCCCCTCCTGGACATACTGGCCCAAGCTAAGGCCGGTGGGTCCACAGAGGATGTGGAGGTAAGCGCCTTGCTATCCGCACCCCAGCGGTCACAGCTGCGAGCCATGCTGGAACACTTCCGGGCTGTGTTTACCAACCAACCCGGAAGGACTGAGATAGCGGTCCACGAAGTGGACATCGTGAATCATGCCCCACTATGGCAGACACCCTATCAGATCTCTGACGAGGTGCAGTATGTCATTGCCAGGAGATCGAAGAGATACTGCAGCTGGAGGTGATTCAACGGTCCAAGAGTGCATAGGCCTCACCTGTAGTCGTGGTGCCAAAGAACGATCAATCCACCCGGTTCTGTGTGGAATTCAGGCAATTCAATGCCATCAAAGCCTCTGATGCACACCCCTTGCCATGCATAGAGGAGCTGCTTGATTGGTTAGCTGGCGCGCACTATCTATTATGGATTTGTGTCAGGGATATTAGCAGATCTCCCCGAGCCCTGAGGCGCAGGAGAGGTCCACCTTTATCACCTCCTTCGGACCATACGAGTCCATAGTCATGCCTTTCGGCATGAAGAATGCCCCTGCCACATTCCAGCAGATGGTCAACCACCTACTTCAGGGACTGGGGAGTTGCGTAGTGGTGTACCTGGATGACATTGCCGTCTTCAGTTCCTCCTGGGAGGAAAACTTTCAGCATCTCCAGGAGGTGCTCAGGCGCATCCACCAATCTGACTTGACCATCAAGCCGGGAAAGTGCCAGATGGGCATGAGAGAGATCCACTACCTAGGTCGGTCACCAGGTAGGCGGGGGTTCTATGAAGCCAGAACCTGTGAAAGTGGACGCTATAGAGTCCTGGCCCACCCTCAGGACCAAGAAACAGGTGATGTCCTTCCTGGGCACTGCAAGGTACTATAGGCACTATGTACAAAACTATAATAGCCTTGCAAAGCCCTTGACAGACCTCACCAGGAAGAAGCTACCCCAAACAGTTGACTGGACAGACTGATGTGAGGTGACTTTCAGCGCTTTGAAAACAGACCTGAGCAGCTCTCCTTTGCTAAAGGCAGTCGACAGCACTCAACCATTCCTAGTACAGACGAATGCCAGTGAGTTTGGCCTCGGTGCTGTGCTCAGCCAGGTCAACTCGGGGAACCAAGAGCACCCAGTGTTGTACCTGAGCCAGAAGCTTCTGCTGAGGGAAGTGGCTTATTCCACCATAGAGAAGGAGTGCCTGGTCATGGTTTGGACCCTGCAATGTTAGTAGCCCTACCTGTATGGACGAACTTTTACTATGGCGACCGACCACAACCCCCTGAGTTGGCTGCACACCGTGTCTGGTACCAAAGGAAGGTTGCTACACTGCAGCGTCGCCTTCCAACAGTATGAATTTACTGTTAAACACAAAAAGGGCAGCAAGCATGGCAATGCGGATGGGTGGTCTCATCGGGGCGAGCCTGCCGGGGTGTGCATGGAGGAGTACCGAGAGGTCCTGCCTCCGTAGCGCATTCCAAAAGTGGGAGTTGTCAGGAAATATGTGTGACACTTAGTAGGAGCTAGCTTCCAGGAATAGACCCTCTGGGTCACGGCACCGGACCTTTCCCAGGTGAGCATACCAGGTGGACCTGACCCCTATACAGGGACCATTAGGAGCAGGCCCAGGGGAGTCTGGCACTGCAATAGCCAGTACCAAGAGGGATGGCTTATAGAGAAGCTGAGAAATGAAGGAAAATAGGAAAGGCTGGAGCGTAGGGACCAGGAAGGCTTGCAGGTTAGGGGTACTGGAGAGTTGGACTAGAGGCACTAGGAAAGGGGCCAGGAGAAAGAGGGATGGGCACCGCTGGACAGGACCAGTAGGTGAAGGATCGACAGGACAACTGAGGACCGGGTACCACAGGCAGCATCACAGGGGAGGTGGGGAACAAATAGGAACACAAAGAGTTTAGTACAGCGGGCGAGCACCCAGAGAAAGGCCTAGATAAAGTATACAGGAGCACACTTGATAATCATGCACCTCCATTATGGGAGGATGGCCTGATATAGCCAGCAAAGACATCTGATTGGACCGCAGATGTTTCAGATCAGGTGCAATGCATTAAAGAGCCGGCAGAGCGCGCGGCCATGGCCTAAGGCGCATGTGCAGATTTGCCGTCGGGCGTGAAGCTGTCAGAGCGGAGGGGGAACACCGAGAACCCGGTTGCAAGCGTAGTCTAACAGGCGTGGCAGCTGCCGTAGTTATGACGATATGGTGTAAGTCTTAAGGTTCAATCACACATACAGAACTCTGCTACATCCCCTTGGTTTTGTGAATGACATGCTCCAGCGTCAATCCCCCCTGCAGCTTCCCCCCCTTCACAAGCTGCGGCCCCCTCCCTCTCCCCTGCATACAGCTGTGTATCATGAGCCTAGTGTGCCAGCAGCACAAAGAGCAGTTACGTTACGACTCTAAACCGGTTGGAAACAGTTCTTGAAGCACATGTTCTCTTTGTTCCTGCAAATTTGAATATAATAGCACTGATTATTCATATATACAAGAAGCCTAAATTTTTGAGATCTACATCATTAGAGCTATTCACCACAGCGTTTTTGGATCTCCTCACTCACTAGGAACTGAGAAACGGGTATCTGCTTCCTCGTAATACCTAGAGATATGATGTTTAGTCTCAAATGGAAGATGATGTTGTAAGCAGACATATAATACTTCCGTCGTCCCCCTATGAGCTTCCCCCCAAGATTTATGGCCAATAGAAGGTTTTTCATAACTTTCCAAAAGGGGCGTATCCAGCCATCCAGTGAGGTCAGCACGGGGGGGAAGTCCCTAAGTTTATGGGCTAAATATAAAACGGGAAAAGCCATTTTGCAGGTTGTTCAGACCTGGGGAAGACAGCATTTACCATCCATGCTATGGACTGAATCTTTGCCTTTGGGAACCTCTCCCCCTCTTCCCACATGGCGATGGCATGCCATAAATGTAACTTCATAAATTAATTTATTTTATAATTGTTGTATATACTGTATCTGTCTCTCTTTGTAACATCTTTTGTACTTTTGTAAACATGGCCTATTCTTTTTGGAGTAAAATCTATAATAATTACAAGTTCTGTTATCCTTGCTCTATAAGCTTACTTGCCACATCCTCCATGCTAAATCTATGCTACTGTTAGGTTGGCTCCTGACTCGATATTGATTTTAATATGAGAACTAGGAGCTGGTGGCAGCTAAGTGTGTTCTGGGGTATTTGGTAGATTCTGACAGGGATGAAACGGAGGTTTTACATGTGTATTTCCTGCCTGGGACTTTGAATATACATACTGCCCTCCCTGCAGAGTGCCAATAGCCAGTACTCAACTAGGCAGCCCTTCTGGTTACTACTTATCCCAGGTGTAGTTCCCTGACTGACCTGAGGGTAAAGGGGGTGCCAGAGAGCTGCAAGTTCCAAAACAGGAACTGAAGGTGGTATTGCAAATAGGATCCTTGACATATTGGTGGCAGCGATGGGATATGCAAATATATCCCTCTTGTAATTCCTGACATCACTAAACAAATATTTGAGTGAAAAAAATCTAAACAATAAAAGTACATATATTTGGTATTGCCGTGTCCATAAAGACCCGACCTATAAAACTGTCCCACTAGTTAACCCCTTTAGTGAACACCGTAAAAAATAACAAGGCAAAAAACAATGCTTTATCATCATACCACCAAACAAAAAGTGGAATAACATGCAATCAAAAAGATGAATATACTGTAAACAAACATGGTATCACTGAAAATGCATCTTGTTCTGCAAAAAACAAGCTCCCAAACAGCTCCATCACCAGAAAAATAAAAAAGTTATAGCTCTCATAATAAATCGATGCAAAAATAATTACTTTTTATATAAAATAGTTTTTCTTGTATAAAAGTGCCAAAACATAAAAAATATATAGATGAGGTATCGCTGTAATCGTACTAACCTGAAGAATAAAACTGCTTTATCAATTTTACCACACGTGGCCCCCCAAAAGAAATTCATGAATTGCTGTTTTTTGTTCATTCTGCCTCCCAAAAATCGGAATAAAAAGTGATCAAAAAATGTCATGTGTCCGAAAATGGTACCAATAAAAGCATCAACTCATCTTGCAAAAAATAAGACCTCACATGACTCTGTGGGCCAAAATATGGAAAAAATTATAGCTCTCAAAATATGGTGATGTAAACATAATTTTTTGCAATAAAAAGTGTCTTTTAGTGTGTGACAGCAGCCAAACAGAAAAACCCGGTATAACGCCTCTTTCACACGTCCTGATATTTCCGGTACCGGAGATGTCAGTGTCTGTGTGTGTAATACTTGTGGCACAAGTGTGGGGTTTGCCTAACAAACAGGTAATCCCCACGTTTTCAGGCTGTCTTGCAGCCGCAAATGATGCTGCTGAGGTAACACAAAATAAATCTCCGAGCACGCCCAAACTACTCGGAGCACCCGAGCTTGCTTAGAAATCTCGAGTAACGAGCATACTCGCTCATCACTACTCCCATGTCTCTCCGTATGGCTAAGTAGTACGGTACAGCCATATATGGTGTATTTCCACGTTCAGTAGAAATTGTCAGACAAATTTTGGTGCCATTTTTACCCACTTCTTTTGTGAAAATGTAAAATCTGGGGTTAAAACTAAATTTTGGTTTTAAAAATGTATTTTTTCTTAACTGCCCAATGGTATAAAATTATGTGACACACCTGTGGTGTGAATATGATCACTGTACCCCTAGATGAATTAATTGAGAGGTGTAGTTTGTAAAATGGGGTCAGTTATGGGGGGTTCTCCTGTTCTTGCACCTCATGGGCTCTCCCAGTGGGTAATGGCACCTGGAAACCATAACAGTAAAATCTGGCGCTCCTTGCCTTCTGAACTTTGCATCGTGCCTGAAAAATATTTCCCAAATACATGTAAGGTATTGGCGCACTCAGGAAAAAATGGACCTCAGTTTGTTGTAAAAAAAAATTCCTATTAGCCTTAAAAAAAAATTAAAAACTTGGGGCTAAAACATTTTAATGGTAAAAAAGTAATTTATTCTTTCTTCACCGCTCAGTGGCAGGCTCTGACTGGCCCATAGGGGAACAGGGGAATCACCTGGTGGGTCTCTGTGCAGATCTGGACTGCCTACCCCACTGTATGAGCAGTACTTGGCATAATTCACTTGATTCACTCTGTACAGAAAAATACAGCATCTCGTCATTCATAAACCAACCTACTCAGTTCATTATTCTATAGAGATGTAGGTAAATTTGTGATTGAGGGTAGCGTAATATTTGTATGCAGGTGAAAAGTGGGCCCCCCTCCCAAATCCAAGTTACTGGTGGGTCTTTGGCACCCCAGTCCGACACTGCTCAGTGGTATAAAATTCTGTGAGGCACATGTGGTGTCAATATAATCACTGCACCATTAGGTGAATTCATTAGGGAGTGTAGTTTGTAAAATGAATTCACATACAGGGGGTTTCTGTTTTTCTGGCACCTCAGCGCTCTGAAAATGTGACATGGCACCCGCAAACCATTCCAGCTGTCATGATCTCAGTGCGGGTTTGACTCGCACACGTGGGGTTAATGTCTGGAACCAGTGCTGATGACTGGCATTTCTGGGGTTAAAGGTTGTGATCCCAGTGCAGGCTTACCTGCACACCTGGAGCTATGATTGTGGCCTCTCCTTGGTTCTGGGAGAGGCTTCTTATAGCCTCAGGACACTCCCATCCCCGTCAGTTATACTTTCGCCCTTGGCATTGTGTGGTGACCCCTGAGTGTGTTTGTGCTGTGTTCTGGTTGCTTGATTCTCTGTGTACGACTCGGTCTGTTCTCTGGATATTGCTTTGGATTCTGCTTGGTACCTTCTATGTCTGTTTGGTTTTGACTTCTGCTTGGCCCTGACTATCCGTTCTGTCTCATCCCTGGTACTTTACTGATATTGTTGTGGATTTACTTTTGATTTGGGTAGATTTACCCCTGTGCATACTGTGGCCTGTCTTAATTAGACAGAGTCTTATTGAGCGCTCAAAGAAGGAAAGACGCCAGACTTGGTTGGCAGCAATACCTCCCAGCAAAACTCTCGAAGTTTATTGAATATACTTGGTTTTATCAGTTGTACAGAAAAGGAGTGGTTACTCATTAACATAAAGGCTTTACTTCTTAGCTAATTGGTCAGTTTTAATGCATAAACATATATGGGCATCGACCTAAGGTGACTTAAGCGTCAGATGATATACTGCTCTTTGTCTTACAATGTCAGCAATGTTCTGATATCGGCTGGCACATCTGGCCTAAACTTCCTCTTTCTATGTCTGGGACAAATATCACAAGACAATGCTATCATAAGATTCCATCTGCTCCCCAGACTCTCTCATTGGGGGGCAGTAGGTCATTTCCACCAACTAGTTACAAGGTTCAAACTGTGAATATGTATCTGTGTGCAGTATATATGAGTATATAGCAGTATATAGCCTATATAAGAGTACATGAGTATATAGCCTATAGCAGGCAAGTGAGATCTATATGAAATACATATATATTTCCATAACAATATCTCTGTGTATGACCTCCGTTTTGCCTGACTCAGAGTATTTCTGCATGGTGTCCTGCCATCTCTGAAAGCAGGATGCTAAGCCCCGCCCCCTTGCAGTCACAGGACCGTAGGTCCTGTGACTGCTAGCTAAACTTCAGCGTCCACAGGTCCTGTGTATCTGTACTTTCTGGCTGTACCTGACCCCGGGCCCCCCTACAGTGCAGGTGAGTCCCTGCTCAGCGGAGGCTGCACACCGGCGCTGACAGGATCCTGACACCAGCAAAATCTGAACTCCAATATGGTGCTTCTTCCCTTGAGAGCTTTGCACTGTGCCTCAAAAGTAGTATATCAGGAGAAATTGCTCAACAAACTGTATGGTGCAATTTCTCCCATAACATTTATGAAAATGCAAAATTTGGGGCAAAATAACATTTTTGTGGGGAAAATATGAATTTTTTAACTGCACAGCTCAATGTTATAAACTTCTGTGAAGCACCTGGGGTTTCAAGGTGCTCATCACGCATCTAAGTACATTCCTTGAGGAGTCTAGTTTACAAAATGGGGTCATTTGTGGGGGATTTCCATTGTTTAGGCACATCAGGGGCTCTCCAAATGGGACATGATGTCTGCTAATGATTCCAGGAAGTTATACATTTAAAGTCAAATGACACTCCTTCCCTTCCGAGCCCTACCATACAGTAGTTTTATCTCTCATATGGGGTATTGGCAAACTCATGAGAAATTGCACTACAAATTGTATGGTGCAGTTTCTCCTGTTACCCTTATAAAAATGCAAAATTTGGGGCTAAAGTTACATTTTTGTGAGAAAAATTTGATTTCATTATTTTCACAGCTCAACGTTACAAAGTTCTGTAAAGCACCTGTGGTTTCAAGGTGCTCAACACATGTCAAAATACATTCCTTGAGGGGTCTAGTTTCTAAATTGAGGTCACTTGTGGGCAGTTTCCACTGTTTAGGCACATCAGGGGCTTTTTCAAATGGGAAAAGACGTTCGCTAATGATTCCTGAAAATTTTACATTCACTAAGACAGATGAAGATTAATATAGAGGACCAGGCTCCCTGGACTACAGTATTGAAAAATTAGTTGGTCACAGGCCTGAGAGAGACACTTCTCTGAAGTAGTTTCACGGGTGTCAGGTGTGGCAGAAAGTCATCCTGGATCCGGCTGTAGAAGGTCTTTGCCATTATCTAAAGCACGTTCTTGATTTTTGCATCTCTATTATGGAGCGATATCCTCCCTCTAGGATCCCGTCCTCTCCCTAACCAGGGCATATTGCTAGGGTCAGGCAGGAATTAGGCAAGGTCCATTGCGGCATTAGGGGAGGTGATGTAAAAAAAGATCCTAGCATAACTCGAGTCCAGTTGGATAGTAGAACTGGGGACCATGTCCCCAGATAGATTTTTTCATTCAATCAGTTTTATTCCTTTCTTATAATTCCCTGCTTTTTAGTGTGTTTTTAATTTCCTTTTATGTCTCAATTATTAGTAAGGTACCTGCTGTCCTTCATGGGAGATCCTGGATATATCCGTTTCTTTTTCCCCTTTTCCCTCGGAGAAGAGATAACATCTTGAGAAGGTTCCATTAATGATGAGTGGAACCAACAACCATGTTGAAATTGACGGACTCGGTGAATTGCCATTTGCCATGATGTTTTGAAGATCATATATATTTTTTACTGATTTTTTTCTCATTAACATTTTTTCTTCTTTTGTGTTAATTATGGACAATCATGCAAGTTTTTGTGTAATGAGGATATACATTTACATACACTATTTATAGGGCATGATGCACTTATGCAATATTGTAGACTACCGTATTTTTCGCTGACTGCCGTCTCAACGGTACCTGAACATGTTCTCAGGGTGTAGGGAGATCCAGGGCCTACAATGCTGAAGTTGTCAAAGAAGATGGATCTGGCTAGAGACCTGTAACTTTGGTCATCCAGGATTGCATAAATCTTGAAGGCTATGTCCTTGCGGCCTGCAGAATAAACTCGGACAAGGCAGATTTTTGAACAGCACCTTCCTCCTGTGAGTCCTCTACAGATCTCAGTACATTTAGAGCTGACATCCGGGGTGTCTTCGTCAGTGTCCTTCTGCTTTCCATCGTGCTCCTCTGCTTGCGACAATACTCGTGGAGGTGATCCAGGGTGCAAGGCTGTATTGTGATCTGTGCCACTGCATTCTGTACATTTCATGCTAGCTTCACAGTTCCTGGCGAAGTGAGAGGTTGCGGCACAACATTTGAAGCAGATGTTGTTCTCCTTGAGGAAACCTTTGCGATCCTCTAAAGACTTCTCCCTGAAGGCTCTGCATTTTAGTAGAGGATGTGGTTTCTTGTGTAGATGACAATATTTACTGACATCCTGAGGTTTGCTCTCGTCTGGAGGGGGTTTATTCACCTTGTGAGGAGGGCCTGTGGAATCAATGTTAGTTTTGTGGACTGCCACAGGTGTCTTACCAGGTTTGGCACCAGTGGCAGTGGAACACAACAGAGTAAAATCAAAACTATGGTCATTTCTAATCCTAGATTGTTTGGTGACAAAATCAACAAATACAGTGAAAGGAGGAAATGATACATTATGATTTTGTTTATACTCTGAACCACATGTAATCCACTTTTCTTGTAGGTTGTAAGGAAGTTTCTGTACTATCTGATTGACACCCCTAGCGGTATCTAAGAATGCCAATCCGGGCAAGTCTCCTTCCTGCTGAGCAACCTGCAACTCATTCAACAAATCTCTCAGTTCTCTAAGCTTTAGATAACCTTTAGGTCCTATCTTAGGAAAATCCTCAATTCTTTTATATAAATCATTCTCTATGACTTCTACTGCCCCATAGCATTTATTGAGTCTTTCCCACACCTTACGTAGGGCTGTGCGAGGATGCTTTACATTAATGTCTCTCAGTCTTTTGGCATGCTCGACTGACTCACTTCCGAGCCACTTCACCTGGAGATCTAACCCCTCACCACAAGAAAGGTCCAGACCATGAATGGCGTTCCGGAACGAGGCTCGCCATGACCGATAGTTCTCGGTTTGTCAGTGAACTTTACAAGTCACTTTGTAACCAGATCTTGGCAGGCAAGGATCTTTGCAAGGTCCTTGATGGCTCCGCCAGTGCTGGCACGAGCTGGTGTGTGATAGACATGTCTAGTGTCTGGTGCATCACCATACCTGTAAAACGCTTGTGACTCTGGATAATCTGTGCGGTACATTGTTGGTGGGATGGGAGCTGTACCTTCTTTTCAGTGGAACGGTAGCTGTGGTCGACATCTCTGTGCTGGACGTCTCCTCGCCTATGGTAGTGAAGCTCGGGGTTGGATCGCTGGTAATCGGCATGGGCTGATCGATATGATGTGCCAGGGCTATCATCTACGCCGGAATGTTGACGGATGTACTCTGTGATGCGTTGCGCTGCATCTTGCTGCTCTAGATCTGGTCTGAGAATGCTGCTGTGTCTCTCAGAATCAGGATTCTTCATAGCTTCCAAGCACTCTGCTTTAGCTATTGCAGCTGCTGTCTCTTTGTCTGTCATAAGTCTTTCTAGCTCTGCTTGCAAACGTGCAGTTTCCGCTTCTCTCTCTGCCTGCAAACGTACGGTTTCGGCTTGCAGGTGTGCAGCTTCCGCCTCTCTCTCTGCCTGCAGACCGTGCGGTTTCGGCTTGCAGACGTGCGGTTTCTGTACAGTTGTGGCCAAAAGTATTGACACCCCTGCAATTCTGTCAGACAATACTCAGTTTCTTCCTGAAAATGATTGCAAACACAAATTCTTTGGCATTATTATCTTCATTTAATTTGTCTTAAATGAAAAAAACACAAATAGAATTGTCCTAAAGCCAAATTGGATATAATTCCACACCAAACATAAAAAAGAGGGTGGACAAAAGTATTGGCACTGTTCGAAAAATCATGTGTTGCTTCTCTAATTTGTGTAATTAACAGCACCTGTAACTTACCTGTGGCACCTAACAGGTGTTGGCAATAACTAAATCACACTTGCAGCCAGTTGACATGGATTAAAGTTGACTCAACCTCTGTCCTGTGTCCTTGTGTGTACCACATTGAGCATGGAGAAAAGAAAGAAGACCAAAGAACTGTCTGAGGACTTGAGGAAGCATGAGCAATCTCAAGGCTACAAAGTCCATCTCCAAAGACCTGAATGTTCCTGTGTCTACCGTGCGCAGTGTCATCAAGAAGTTTAAAGCCCATGGCACTGTGGCTAACCTCCCTAGATGTGGACGGAAAAGCAAAATTGACAAGAGATTTCAATGCAAGATTGTGCAGCTGTTGGATAAAGAACCTCGACTAACATCCAAACAAGTTCAAGCTGCCCTGCAGTCCGAGGGTACAACAGTGTCAACTCGTACTATCCACCGGCGTCTGAATGAAAAGGGACTGTATGATAGGAGACCCAGGAAGACCCCACTTCTTACCCCGAACCATAAAAAAGCCAGGCTGGAGTTTGCCAAAACTTACCTGAAAAAGCCTAAAACATTTTGGAAGAATGTTCTCTGGTCAGATGAGACAAAAGTAGAGCTTTTTGGGCAAAGGCATCAACATAGAGTTTACAGGAGAAAAAAAATAGGCATTCAAAGAAAAGAACACGGTCCCTACAGTCAAACATGGTGGAGGTTCCCTGATGTTTTGGGGTTGCCTTGCTGCCTCTGGCACTGGACTGCTTGACCGTGTGCATGGCATTATGAAGTCAGAAGACTACCAACAAATTTTGCAGCATAATGTAGGGCCCAGTGTGAGAAAGCTGGGTCTCCCTCAGAGGTCATGGGTCTTCCAGCAGGACAATGACCCAAAACACACTTCAAAAAGCACTAGAAAATGGTTTGAGAGAAAGCCCTGGAGACTTCTAAGGTGGCCAGCAATGATTCCAGACCTGAATCCCATAGAACACCTGTGGAGAGATCTAAAAATGGCAGTTTGGAGAAGACAACCTTCAAATATCAGGGACCTGGAGCAGTTTGCCAAAGAAGAATTGTCTAAAATTCCAGCAGAGCATTGTAAGAAACTCATTGATGGTTACTGGAAGCGGTTGGTCGCAGTTATTTTGGCTAAAGGTTGTGCAACCAAGTATTAGGCTGAGGGTGCCAATATTTTTGTCTGGAGCATTTTTGGAGTTTTGTGTGAAATGATCAATGTTTTGCTTTTTGCTTCATTCACTTTTGTGTTTTTTCATTTAAGACAAATTAAATGAAGATAATAATACCAAAGAATTTGTGTTTGCAATCATTTTCAGGAAGAAACTGAGTATTATCTGACAGAATTGCAGGGGTATCAATACTTTTGGCCACAACTGTATCTTGATCTGCTTGTCTGAGCTTTAGATGCATCTCTCTTTTGGCGAAGGAGGATCTCGCTTTGGCTGCTTCGTCCTTGGCGCAAGCGACAGCAGCTAGCTCTGCTAAGGACGACCTGCTGGAGCTTGCCCGTGACCTTGTTTTGAGTGAGGATGCACTTTTCCAAGTCATAGTGCGTTTAGCTGAGTACTGCTTAGTATATTAGAGGGAAACAGTCTATGTATGGCGGGCTTCCGCATGGCGGGAAAGATGTAGCACTTCTTGGCGGGCTGCAGTTGCTTTCTGCGGCTGTATGGCGGCTGCTGTGATACCCGTATGCAGAGCAGTGGGTGTTAGCGGTCCCGTACAGTCTATGCAATCACCACGTGCGACCGGCGGTCCTTTACTGAGCCCTGGACTTGTCTCCTGCGGCTGTATGGTGGCTGCTGTAGTACCCATAAGCGAAGCAGTCTGGGTGGTAGCGGTCCCTTACAGCTTGAATTCACTGTCGCAGGCATATGGCGATCTGTTTTACTATTCCCTGGACTTGTCTCCTGCGGCTGTATGGCGGCTGCTGTAGTACCCTTATGTGGAGCAGTCTGGGTGATAGCGGTCCCTTACAGCCTGAATTCACTATCGCAGGCGTATGGCGATCTGTTTTACTATTCTGCCTTCAGGAACGCTGACACGATGTGCAATCCAGCATACAGTATAAACCACAGCTCTGTCTTCCAAAATAAGCAGACTGTTCTCTGTAGTCTAACTTGTTTATTTGTGAAGAGTATAGAACATGCGCGGTAAAACTACAAGGAATACAAATAACATGCATAAGTATTGGGCAGATGATCACAGCTAACACAATCACAGAAGTGTACATTGAGATGCAAACATTACATAGGAATACATTAATTTATGATTACATTTACTGAGAACTGGCAACTAAAGGGTTAATGACATCTCTTAGCTGCTAGACAGTAAATAACACCTCTCTGAATCACTGCATTGCAAGAAAGATTAAGCTTACCAGATATGCTTTAGCCGGGTAGTGACTCAAGTAGAGAAGTTGCAGGAAAAACAAAGGTTACACAGGAGGACAAAATAACATGTGCTTCCTATGAGATCCACAGAAGCAAAATGGCCCTTCTTCATCCCAGAATACATTGCTTCCTTCCCACAAAGCACTGCTTTAATCCCATAGTGCATTGCTTCTGTTAAAGTCACAGGCTTTATAATGCTATTGAAGACACTGCTATAAATTCAGCCACCACTAGATGGTGTTATAATTAACCCAGCACATAATAAAACATTATTTGCCCTATTAAGAGTGCAGAACAAACATCACTTACTTACACAAATTTACTTTTATTCTTGATATTTGGATTATGAAATATGGCAGTTCCCTCAGGAATCCTTGAAAATTGCTCCCGTGAGCGCACGTACACTTGAAACCCATCGCCCCTGCATTGATGACTTCAGGCCTCTTTTGACTACCGTTGTGTTAGGCGTCGAGTTCCCGCCACTGCACAGGAGGAATCTCAAGCCATGTCCTCTGCAGTCTCCCCCATTCTTCTTCAGCCGCAGAGGTTCCTGCTCAGCATAGACGTCGGTCCCAGCATTTTGCTCAGGCTAATGCTATGTGCCTGGTTGTTGCTGCTGCCCCAGGTTCAGCTAAAGCATCCAGCGGCGAGCAGACACTCCTGGGACTAAGTCCTGCTTTTCTCCATCTGAGCATGCCCGTGAGATGACCGCTCATTGGTGGAAGGAGGTCACATGCTCAGGTCCTCAAGCAGCTTGGATTGGGCCATCTACAAGGTCCTGGAAGGCTGTGGTTATAAGAGGATCACCCAGCCGCGCTCTAGTATAGACCATGTGGAGTGAGAGTTATATGCACATATGAATGTCTCTGGTGAATGACTCATTATGAAACCCCTACCCTTGGTACGCATGTGTTGTTCAGCCTTGCCAGTTAGTGCCTAGGCTGTTGTGCAGGAAGGAGGCAGAGTCAGGGACTAGCTTCAGCGCCAAGCAGTGGCTTTGCCTGTGCGCCACTGTGCACTTGGTCTGCACTCCACAGTAGCCAGCGTCTATTAGTGGCGTTCGCAGGTGCAACATCGTGCGCTTAGTGGGTCTAGAGAGGCTCTTACCCTGCATCCTTGGGGCAGAGTCTTGTGACCATACACTAGTGCAGACTCAGCTCTGCCCTGTGACAGTCAACAGGGTATGACATCTGTGTTCTGCGGTTCCTTGGCTCTGTGAAGCAACAGAGCCTGTTACTACTGCACACTGGGTGGCGTTTAAACCACATGTGTTCAGTGCGATGCCGCCATTTTGTGTCTGCCATTACCGAGCAGCAGTTAACATCTCTGCACGGTGGATACCGGGCTGCGAACGCACATTATTGCCATCTTCTTTTTTGGTGCATTCAGTCAGCCCGTAACACGGTGCATGTCAATGATGTCAAGGAGGCACTTCCTCCTCTGACACATGCCAGAGTAGAGTGCCGGAATCGATGCATCTGTGGACGTGGGGGTGACACCGCATGAGCGATTTTTCACTGGGTAACATGTCAGTAGTTATGAATATATAAAAGGGACAGGAGGGGATGACCGTCATACTCCCCTTGAGAAAGCACATGGGCAAAACGCGCATTGGGGTGGTCAGTGCGGTGGTGTCTGTGATCTCTTTTATAACATCAAATGAGTAAATGAGTTGCTATTATTCTTTTTTACATGGGTAGTCCTAGTGATAGTTTCCATCATCCAGATAAATGTTCATATTAGTGGTGATAAATTCATAGGATGATTGTTTGCTTTTCCTTCAGGACTAGTATGTACCTATTACCCAATATGATTGTCTGACTTATCGCCACTGCTCTTTCTTTTGGCTTGATTTATCCTCCTTTTGAATACCTCACATACATATTTTTTGTTTACAGTATGTGTGTTTTTATATAATCTTTCAATAAACTTTATTGATTTTATTTGTGAGTAGTAGTGGTTTATGGATGCCTAGTATCCATCTTTAGGTGATATAGCTTCCCTATATAATATGAGCCCCACATAGCCTCCTATACAAAGTGTGATCCCCCACATGGTCTCTCTATATACAGCATGAGCTCCACATAGTCTCTTTTATACAGGATGAGCCCTACATAGCTTCCTTATATACAGTATGAGCCCCACACAGCATCCCAAATACAGTGAGCCCCACATCGCCTCCCATTAACAGTATGGCCCTAACATAGCCTCATTTATACAGTATGAGACACACATAGCTTCCTTATATACAGTATGAACCCCACGTAGCTTCCCAATATAAAGCTTGAGCCTCACAAAGCCTCCCTATACACAGAGTGAGCATCACATAACCTCCGTATATACAGTATGAGACCCACCTATCCTCTCTATATACAGCGTGAGACCCACATGGCCTCCCTATATAGAATGAGCCCCAAAAAGCCTCCTTTATGCAGGATGAGCCCTACATATCTTCCCTATAAACAGTTTGAGCCCCACATAGCCTCCCATATACAGTGTGAGCCCCACATAGCCTCCTATATATAGTTTGATCCCTCATATAGCCTCCCTATATACAGCATTAGCCCCCATATAGCCTCTTTATTACAGGATGAGCCCTACATTGCTTTACTACAGTTGTGGCCAAAAGTATTCACACCCCTGCAATTCTGTCAGACAATACTCAGTTTCTTCCTGAAAATAATTGCAAACACAAATTCTTTGGTATTATTATCTTCATTTAATTTGTCTTAAATGAAAAAGCACAAAAAGAATTGTCCTAAAGCTAAATTGGATATAATTCCACACCAAACATAAAAAAGAGGGTGGACAAAAGTATTGGCACTGTTTGAAAAATCATGTGATGCTTCTCTAATTTGTGTAATTAACAGCACCTGTAACTTACCTGTGGCACCTAACAGGTGTTAGCAATAACTAAATCACACTTGCAGCCAGTTGACATGGATTAAAGTTGACTCAACCTCTGTCCTGTGTCCTTGTGTGTACCACATTGAGCATGGAGAAAAGAAAGAAGACCAAAGAACTGTCTGAAGACTTGAGAAACCAAATTGTGAGGAAGCATGAGCAATCTCAAGGCTACAAGTCCATCTCCAAAGACCAGAATGTTCCTGTGTCTACCGTGCGCAGTGTCATCAAGAAGTTTAAAGCCCATGGCACTGTGGCTAACCTCCTTAGATGTGGATGGAAAAGAAAAATTGACAAGAGATTTCAACGCAAGATTGTGCGGATGTTGGATACAGAACCTTGACTAACATCCAGACAAGTTCAAGCTGCCCTGCAGTCCGAGGGTACAACAGTGTCAACCCGTACTATCCGTCGGCGTCTGAATGAAAAGGGACTGTATGGTAGGAGACCTAGGAAGACCCCACTTCTTACCCCGAGACATAAAAAAGCCAGGCTGGAGTTTGCCAAAACTTACCTGAAAAAGCCTAAAACGTTTTGGAAGAATGTTCTCTGGTCAGATGAGACAAAAGTAGAGCTTTTTGGGCAAAGGCATCAACATAGAGTTTACAGGAGAAAAAAACAGGCATTCAAAGAAAAGAACACGGTCCCTACAGTCAAACCTGGCGGAGGTTCCCTGATGTTTTGGGGTTGCTTTGCTGCCTCTGGCACTGGACTGCTTGACCGTGTGCATGGCATTATGAAGTCAGAAGACTACCAACAAATATTGCAGCATAATGTAGGGCCCAGTGTGAGAAAGCTGGATCTTCCTCAGAGGTCATGGGTCTTCCAGCAGGACAATGACCCAAAACACACTTCAAAAAGCACTAGAAAATGGTTTGGGAGAAAGCACTGGAGACTTCTAAGGTGGCCAGCAATGAGTCCAGACCTGAATCCCATAGAACACCTGTGGAGAGATCTAAAAATGGCAGTTTGGAGAAGGCACCCTTCAAATATCAGGGACCTGGAGCAGTTTGCCAAAGAAGAATGGTCTAAAATTCCAGCAGAGCATTGTAAGAAACTCATTGATGGTTACCGGAAGTGGTTGGTCGCAGTTATTTTGGCTAAAGGTTGTGCAACCAAGTATTAGGCTGAGGGTGCCAATACTTTTGTCTGACCCATTTTTGGAGTTTTGTGTGAAATGATCAATTTTTTGCTTCATTCTCTTTTGTGTTTTTCATTTAAGACAAATTAAATGAAGATAATAATACCAAAGAATTTGTGTTTGCAATCATTTTCAGGAAGAAACTGAGTATTATCTGACAGAATTGCAGGGGTGTCAATACTTTTGGCCACAACTGTATATACAGTATGAACCCCTACATAGCCTCCTATATATAGTATGAGCCCCTACATAGCCTCCTTTGTACTGTATGAGCATCATGTAGTCTTCCTATATACAGTGTGAGCCCCACATAACCTCCCATATACAGTATGAGCCCCCACATTGCCTCATATATACAGTGTGAGACCACACATCGCTTCCTATATACAGTGTCAGCCCCACATAGCTTCCATATATACAATGTGAGCCCCACATAGCCTTCTATGTACATACATAATTGTGTCAGCTGTCTCACATGCTGATTGGTGGAAGAATCCACCAATGTATTCGCTGCTGTCTGCATGCCGAAAATGCGGATAACGGTAACAGCGCCAGATGGAGGGCACTGTGCAGCCCATGGGCTACTGTTTCAGCCCTTCATCTGTCTTGGTCCGTGGGCCAGACTTAAACAGCCAGAGGGCTGGATGTGGCCCACAGGCTGAACTTTGCCCAGGTCTGGGCTAGACTATGAATACTGTGTTTGGTAGTCTGGGACACTTCTACCTGAGCTCAATTGGTCCATCTAAGAGCAGGAGTTATTTATCGTGCTAGACTATGAACACTGTGATTTGGTAGTTGGTGAGAGCCATCCTTAATCTAAAGGCCCTTTTACATTTAGCGATGCACCAACGATCCGACCAGCGATACAACCCGGTCAGGATCGCTGGTGCATCGCTAAATGATCGCTAGTGAGCTTCCACACAGGAAGACCTCACAGCGATGCAGCAGCGACGCAGCGCACGATACTCACCTTTCACACACAGCGATCCAGACGTCCTCCCGCCCGTGTCCAGCGTCGCTCGTCTCACACAGCAGGAAGCCCAGCAGGAAGCAGACGACAAATGGAGCCGCCCAATCTCGCGCGATCAGCGATGGACAGCGGGGGAGCGGGTCGTTGGTAAGTATCACACATAGCGATATCGCTAGCAATATCGCTATAACGTCACAAAACCGGTGACGTTTTAGCGATATTGCTAGCGATATCGCTTAGTGTAAAACCCCCTTTAGGCCGGGGTCACACTTGCGAGAAACTCGCACAAGTCTCACATCTCCATACCCAGCACTGTTGCTGGCACTCAGGACCGGAGTGTGTGGCTGCATGTATTTCTATGTAGCTGAGGCTCCGGTCCAAGTGCCGGCGGCAGTGTCGGGTACTGAGATGCGAGACTCGTGTGAGTTTCTCGTAAGTGTGACCCCGGCCTTAATTTGACCATCTGAAATGGGGTGGAATTTCAGACTACCAAAGCAGAATGTGCATAGAGTCATAGCCAGTCCTTTATTTAGTTTTCTAAAATATGAGGTATTGCACCAAAAATATTAAAAGTGAAATCAATAGGTTTTTTCACCATGCATTTGTGACTTCTTTCTAAATCAGTGGGTCAATTTAAGTTAGTAAATTAGTAATTCTCTCATTGAGTTGTTTTGGAATAATATAGTATATAAATCAGAATCTTCTGGGTGACACCTTTCTTGCAATATTTGCTTGGGATCACGTCTTCATCTTACCAAAGATTTGGACAATCTGTCACTGCTTTGATTCCTCAATTTAACCATCAGATAAAATTGCTGATTTCCTGCCTGATAGTTGTGGGTCACTGTGTGGCAGTTGCCATCTGATAAAAGATTTGTTACAATACACTTTGGATACATGCCCTAGCTAAATGGAGTTTGTTTTCCTTGCTTATATAGCGATTATAAAGTGATGCATTATTTTACTTTACAGACATCACTAATGACCAAACAGCATGACGAATCCTTAGGTCTATATATTTCCTCTATTTTTTTGGTATTTATTGAAATCAATAGCAGCTTGCAGTTTATTAATGTCCTGCATGATTTATTAAAAACATGTGCAATGGATGTTCCCCACTGATACAAAGCACAGTGAATACTTATGGGGAGGGGGAAGACATGTGGTTGGGATGTGGTGACTTGAAGACATGGACATTCAGCAGGAAATGTGTTTGCAGTAAACTGGCGCCTAAAAATGTAAAATATTCTGTTTATTGTAGCTACTGTGTGAACTCATTGACCTTAGAGACACCACATCAAAGGCAAAGACAGGAAACACACCTGAAAAGTGGCAACACCCCCACCCATTACCCTCCCCCATGTCTAGCCTAAGCTAAAGCATAAAGAGTATGGGGAATATAAACACAGAAGAAAGGCAGAGGCTGAGGTATGTGACCGATCCACTACTGTACTGTCCTGTGAACTGGCACAACACACGACGTTCCAAAGAGGGGTAGTCACTGAGTGAGAATCTCTGAAGCCCTATATGGCCCTGGGTTTTTGTTATCTTTTATTTTTAGATTATTTTTCTCTTTTTACATTCATGGAAGATACATATTGTTAATATTCTTATATTAGGAAAAAAGTGTGGAAAAACCGTTTTCTTCTACGGGCTTTTTTTCATAGACTATTATAGTTTGCAATTTTTGAGGATCCATTAATCACCCGGAAAGGGGATGTGAGCCTTAATTTATGGCCGGAGTCACACTAGCGAGAAATACTGACGAGTGCTACGTGAGAAAAAAATCGCATAGCACTCGGACCAATGTTAATCTATGGGGCAGCTCCCATCATCCGTTTTATTCTCGCCCTATGGGTGCGAGAAAAAAAACGGATTACACACGGACCATACGCGTGACTTGCGAGTAATATGCACCGGTGTAGAAAAGCCGGCAATTCAGTGCGCTATACTTTAAAATCACACTGACAGGTTAAAATAGATTAGCTATAATACATGTATACACATAGTATAGGTATGTGTGTATATATATATATATATATATATATATATACACACTGTATTGCTCAAAAAAATAAATATATATTTATATTTCATAGAGCTCTAAATAGCAGAATAGGTTAAAAATCAATTGTCAGCAGATGTAAAATCATTACAGAACCCGACAGGATATGAGACATGGTTTACATACAGTAAACTATTGCATATCTGTTAGATTTATATATGTCCCTCACTAACAATGTTAATAGTGTGTGTGCAAAATTTTGGAGCTGTAGGTGTTAAGTTAAAGAATTAATTCACGGAAAAAAGCCAGTGACTGAGGGCAGATATTAATAGCCAAGAGAGGGACCATTGTTTTTGGGCCGCCCCTGGCTAAAAAAAAAATCAGCCCCCAGACACCCCAGAAAAGGCGCATCTCTAACATGCATCAATTCCGGCACTTACCCGCTCTCTTCCCACTGCTGTGTAGCGGTGGCATATGGGGTAATAAGGGGTTAATGTCACCTTGCTATTATAAGGTGACATTAGGCCTGGTTAACCCCTTCATGACCCAGCCTATTTTGACCTTAATGACCTGGCCATTTGTTGCAATTCTGACCAGTGTCCCTTTATGAGGTAATAACTCAGGAACGCTTCAACAGATCCTAGCAATTCTGAGGTTGTTTTTTTTACATATTGGGCTTCATGTTAGTGGTAAATTTAGGTCAATAATTTTTGTGTTTATTTGTGAAAAAATCCAAAATTTGGCAAAAATTTTGAAAATTTCGCAATTTTCAAATTTTGAATTTTTATTCTGTGAAACCAGAGAGTTATGTGACACAACACAGTTAATAAATAACATTTCCCACATGTCTACTTTACATCACCCCATTTTTGCAATCAAAATTTTTTTTGTTAGGAAGTTATAAGGCTGTGTGCACACGCTGCAGATTCTGCTGCAGATCCACAGCGGATTTGGCCCTGCGGATCCGCAGCAGTTTCTGCTGTGGTGTACAGTACCATTATTCCCTATGGGAATTGAAAACCGCTGTGCAGATGCTGCAGAATTTTCCGCACGGATTTTGCTGCGGTTTCAAATCCGCAGAAAGAATTGCATGTCAATTTTTTCTGCGGATTCCGCAGCGGTGACCCCCTTTTGACCTGCGGATTTTGCAAAATCCGCGCGGATCAATCCGCAGCAGATTCCGCAGCATGTGCACACAGCCTTAAGGCCCTTTTACATTTAGCGATGCACCAGCGATCCGACCAGCGATACAACCCGGTCAGCATCTCTAAATGATCGCTAGTGAGCTTTCACACAGAAAGATCTCACAGCGATGCAGCAGCGACGCAGCGCACAATACTCACCTTTCACACACAGCGATCCTGACGTCCTCCCGCCCGCGTCCACGCGTCGCTCGTCGTCACAGCAGGAAGCTGACGACGAGAAATGGAGCCGGACATTCTCGGGCGATCAGCGTTGGACAGCGGGGGAGCCGGGAGCCGGTTGGAGGTAAGTACCACACATAGCGACCTCACTAGCAATATCGCTATAACGTCACAAAATCGGTGACGTTATAGCGATATCACTAGCGATATCGCTATGTGTAAAACCCCCTTTAGGGTTAAAAGTCGACCAGCGATTTCTAATTTTTACAGCAAAATTTACAAAACCATTTATTCTAGGGACCACCTCACATTTGAAGTCAGTTTGAGGGGTCTATGTGACAGAAAATACCCAAAAGTGACACCATTCTAAAAACTACACCCTTCAAGCTGATCAAAACCACAGTCAAGAAGTTTATTAACCCTTCAGGTGTTTCACAGCAGCAGAAGCCATATGGAAGGAAAAAATGAACATTTAACTTTTCAGTCACAAAAATGATCTTTTAGCAACATTTTTTTTTTATTTTTCCAAGGGTAAAAGGAGAAAGTGGACCCCAAATGTTGTTGTATAATTTGTCCTGAGTATGCTGAAACCCAATATGTGGGGGGAACCACTATTTGGGTGCACGGCAGGGCTCGGAAGGGAAGGAGCACCATTTGACTTTTTGAATGGAAAATTAGCTCCAATCGTTAGCGGACACGATGTCGTGTTTGGAGAGCCCCTGTGTGCCTAAACATTGAAGCTCCCACACAAGTGACCCCATTTTGGAAACTAGACCCCTGAAGGAACTTATCTAGATGTGTGGTGAGCAAACCCCAAAGTGCTTCACAGAAGTTTATAACGCAGAGCCGTGAAAACAAAAAATCATTAATTTTCCTCAAAAAAATGAATTTTTAGCCCGCAATTTTTTATTTTCACAAGGGTAACAGGAGTAATTGGACCCCAAAAGTTGTTGTCCAGTCTGTCCTGGGTAAGCTGGTACCCCATACGTGGGGGGAACCACTGTTTGGGCACACGTTGGGGCTCAGAAGGGAAGTAGTGATGTTTTGAAATGCAGACTTTGATGGAATGGTCTGCGGGCATCATGTTACTTTTGCAGAGCCCCTGATGGGCCTAAACAGTAGAAACCCTCCACAAGTGACCCCATTTTGGAAACTAGACCCCCCAAGGAGCTTACCTAGATGTGTGGTGAGCACTTTGAACCCCCAAGTGCTTCACAGAAGTTTATAACACAGAGCCGTGAAAATAAAAAATCATTTTTTCCCACAAAAATAATTTTTTTAGCCCCTAATTTTTTATTTTGCGCAAGTGTAACAGGAGAAATTATACCCCCAAAGTTGTAGGCAATTTTTCCTGAGTACACTGATACCCCATATGTTGGAGTAAACCACTGTTTGGGCACACTTCGGGGCTTGGAAGGGAGGGAGCACAGTTTGACTTTTTGATGCAAAATTGGCTGGAATCAATGGTGGCGCCTTCTTGCGTTTGGGGGGCCCTGATGTGCCTAAACAGTGGAAACCCCTCAATTCTAACTCCAACCCAAACACACCCCTAACCACAACCCTAACCCCAACACACCCCTAACCCTAATCCAAACCATAACCATAACCCTAACTCCAACACACCCCTAACCCTAATCTTAACCCGAATTCCAACCCTAACCCCAATTCCAACCCCAACCCTAATTCAACCCTAACCCTAATTCCAACCCCAACCCTAATTCCAACCCTAACCCTAATTCCAACCCTAATCCTAACCTAACCCCAACCATAACCCGAATTATAATTCTAACGGAAAAATAAAAAAATATATATTTTCTTTGTTTCATTATTTTTCCCTAGCTATGTGGGTGATAAAGGGGGGTTTATTTACTATTTTTTTTAATTTTATCACTGTGATAGGGTCTATCACAGTGATCAAAATGTAACTGGAATGAATGAATCTGCCGGCCAGCCAATTCGGCAGGACACTGCGTGTTAGGTTCCTATCGCTGCACAGCATGAATACAGAGCCTTGCATTTGGCAGTCTCCCATTCCTTTCTGGCCACAGAGGAGGCTGCTCAGCAGACTCGTCGATCCAGGCGCTCTGCAGGTTTGGTTGCTGCTGCCAACTCTGGTTCAGCTACAGCAATGCATGTTGGTCAGCAGCGAGCTACTCCAGGGACTAAGTCCTCCTTTCGGTCCACTGAGCATGCCCGTGGGACGATCTCTCATTGGAGATCGGAGGTCACATGCTCAGGTCCTTCTCCAGCTCGGATTGGACGGTCAGGAAGTTCCCGGAAGGACGCGGCTATGAAAGGTTCGCAAGGCCGCTCGGCCATGCGCTAATATAGACAAAGATTAGACCATGTGGAGTGAGTGTTGTATGATGTATGAACGTCTCTGGTGAATGATTCATTAAGAAACCCCTACCCTTGGTATGCATGTGTTGTGCAGCCTAGCCTGTTAAGTGCCCAGGTATAGGTGTACGTAGAGGCTGAGTCAGAGACTGGAATCAGTGTCCACTGGTGTCTCTACACACCACGGTGCATGTGCTCGACACTCCACCATAGTCGGTGTCTATAGTGGTGTCCGCAGGTGCGATGCCACGTGCTCAGAAGGTCTATAGGGACTCTGACCCTGAGTCCTTGGGGCAGAGTTCTGTGACTGCATTCTGTGTGCCCCCTTGCCAAGCTCTGTGAGTCCTAACAGACTCTGGCATTTAAGTTTCGCGGTACTGGGGCTCTGACGTAACAGAGTCCGCTCCTGTTCACACCGGGTGACGTTAACCCGCGTGTGACCTTTTGTATACCACAATATACATCCGCCATTACTAAGCAGCAGTTTACCACCTCTGCACGGTGGACCCCGGGCTGCAAACGCACCATACTATCATTTATTATTAGGTGCGTTCCGCCAGTCCTAACATTATATTAGCGCCAGGGTCTGGCTAGTAATGGCGGACGAACAGTGATTGCAGCGGTACATCCAGCAGCTGGAGGGTAGGTTGGTGGCTCTTGAGCGCAAAACCTCAGCCGTGGATGTTACCGCTATAGCTGTTCGGGCTGCTAGCACGGCTGCAGCTACTTTGTTCACTGCCACCCCTGTTCCGACTTATCCCGCCTCCCGCTGCCAGATAAATTTACTGGTGATAGAAAGGCATGTAGGGGATTTCTGAGCCAATGTGCAGTACACCTTGAGCTCCTGGCTGCACATTTTCCCTCAGAGCGGGCAAAGGTGGGGTTCATAATATCCCTCCTGTCGGACAGGGCATTGGAGTGGGCCACGCCACTATGGTAGCGTGACGATCATGTGGTGCAGAGGGCTCCACGGTTCTTGAGCACTCTGAAACAGGTCTTTTTAAGACCTCGGGTCACCCATGATACAGCGCTCCAAACTGCTGGCATCAACACAGGGCTCGTCCATGGTCAGTCATTTTGCCATCCACTTCCAGACCCTAGCATCTGAGCTGGAGTGGCCGGATAAAGCCCTCGTTCCCATATTTTGGAGGGGGCTGGCTGACCATGTGAAGGAGGTCCAGGCCGCTAGGGAGATTCCCACCATACTGGAGGAGTTAATAGCAATATCCATTCGCATCGACCTCCGCTTTAACGAGCGAAGGTTGGAGCGAACCCAGTGTAGGCAGAGGTTTCGGCTGGCACCCACCTTCGCCAAACCTCTGGAACCTCCGGTCCAGGCGTTCGAGCCACATGAGGCAATGGAGACGTCTCTAGCGGGATCCAAGTCTTGGACCGCTCGGGCATGCATGGTCTGTCATGTCTGCTGGCAGTCAGGACATCTTGCCTCCAGATGTCCTCGGCAACTGGGAGAGCGTCCCCTTTTGGTGACCATGGGAGCTGGCTCACTAAACGCGGTGGTGTCTTCTTCTAAGTTGACCTTTAAGGGGACAGTTTCTATTGGCCCATCCACCCATGTGGTAGAGCTTTGTGTGGTTTCCGGGGGGGAAGGGCAACTTTATATCTTCTGCCTTCGCCCGACGGCACGCAATTCCACCAGTTATGCTCGCCAAGCCAGTGACCATACGGGTGATAAATGGGTCGATACTACCATCACAGATAATCCATCAGACCATCCCTTTTACGTTATACATGTCTTCTTCCCATCAGGAGACCATCTCCCTGCTAGTCATTCCGAAAGGAATTGATGAGGTCCTCTTAGGGATGCCGTGGCTACGTTACCACTCCCCTCATATAGTGTGGTCCTCAGGGAGAATTCTGGGATGGAGTAAATCCTGTGTTGGTAGATGCCACAGGGAGTGCGTCCTGATTGCTACTATTGAGGTACCCGTGGATCTTTCCTCTCTTCCCAAACACTATTGGTCCTATGCGGATGTGTTCTCCAAGAAGGAGGTGGAGACCCTTCCGCCTCATTGCCCCTATGACTGCCCTATTGAACTCTTGCCCGGTGCTGAGCCTCCCCAGTGTCGAGTTTATCCTCTCTCTCTCCCAGAGACAGAGGCAATGTCGCAGTACATCCGAGAGAATTTGGCAAGAGGCTTTATTAGGAAGTCAGTGTCACCTGCAGGGGCAGGATTTTTCTTCGTGCAAAAGAAGAACGGAGAACTACGTCCATGCATTGACTAAAGGGGTCTTAACGCCATCACCATTAAGAACAAATACCCTCTGCCCCTGATATCGCAGCTTTTTGATAGGTTGCGGGGAGCGAGGGTTTTTACTAAGCTAGATCTGCGGGGTGCTTACAACCTGATTCGCATCCGTGAGGGAGACAAATGGAAGACAGCCTTAACACCAGAGACGGGCATTATGAATACCTGGTGATGCCCTTCGGGCTCTGTAATGCTCCTGCTGTCTTCCAAGATTTTGTGAACGACATCTTCCGGGATATGCTCACCACCTCGGTTGTAACCTATCTGGATGATATCCTCATCTACTCTCCAGATATAGACTCCCACCGGAAGGATGTTTGCAAAGTCTTCTGTCACGCCGTTCTGTTTATATTTAGTTGTCGGCGTGACAATGCATGTCTTTTGCTTTAACCCCTTACTCCTTTCCCCCTAATTGAGCTGGGATACTGCTGGCTTTTACCTGCATGGAGCCTGCTCAGTTCCCTGCTCTGCTGCATAGCTGCACATGTGTTGTTAGGTCTTTGCTCTGCTGCTTGACCATCCGCATGTTCGGTCCCTGGTTGCCGCTGTGGAAGCTGTCCGCGGGTTGTGAGGTCATTCGCAGCTGGTGCATGACTTTCCACGTGTGTCTAGGCTTGCAGACGATGCCAGGTGCTCTAAGCTGCAGTTCCTGCACTGATTGTGCTGCAATGGTTTCTGTGTGTTCTTAAGGCCCCGTCTCACTAAGCGATCTCGGTAGCGAGATCGCTGCTGAGTCACAACTTTTGTGACGTAACAGCGATCTCACCAGCGAGATCGCTGTGTGTGACAGCGATCAGCGAGCGGCCCCCCTGCCGGTATCGCTGATCGCTGGAAGAAACCTCTGGACATTTCTTTTGTCGCTGATCTCCCGCTGGCCAGCACGCATCGCTCTGTGTGACAGGCGGGAGACCAGCGATCAGGTGTAAAAAATAATAAAAAAAATAAAAAATATAGTTATTCTCACCTTCCGACGTCCTGTTCAGCCATCCTGCCTCTCTCCACGCTCCGGTCCCAGTGATCCTTTGCACGAATGACCACGAGATGTCACGGTCTCGCGGGATAACAAAGTCTCGCGGTCATTCGTGCAAAGGATCACTGGGACTGGAGCGTGGAGAGAGGCCGGAAGACTGCGCGGGACATCGGAAGGTGAGAATAACTATATTTTTTATTTTGATTCTATTTTTTACAGCGATGGCAAGCGATGTCGGGCGCTCGGCATCGCTGTGCTGATCGCTGGTGAAGCTGTCTGTGTGACAGCTCACCAGCGATCACATAGCGACTTACCAGCGATCCTGACACCTTGATATCGGTGTCGGGATCGCTGGTAAGTCGCTTAGTGTGACGGGGCCTTTAGGGTGTGCGCGGCCACACCTCCCCTGCTTTTTTCAGGGTTAGTGTGTGTACTTGAAATGCTGTCCCCAGCCAATTGCTGAGGGGCGGCTCTTTTATAAACTTACTCTGCCCTATGGGCGGGGTCAGAGCTACTCACAAAGCTCCTAGACTTTGCCATGTGTGTCTTGTGTCTGTGTCTCTGGACCTCGTCTGTCTCGGTTAAGGTACCAAAGTCCCTGCTTTGATTCCTGCTTTGCCCTGTACCCTCGCCCTGTCCCGGAGGCGGTATATCCGGGCCTGAATCCTTGATCCTGTACCTGTCCTGTACCTGACCCTGTCTAAATTCACCCTGTCCTGGAGGCGGTGTATCCAGGCTTGAATCCTTGATCCTGTACCTGACTATGTCTGAACTGTCTGCTGTGTTAGGTTCCTGGAATCACTCTGTGTTTGGAGCCCTGCACCCAGTGACTCTGAGACTCTTGTAACCGGTGTTCCTGCTGAGCATCTACTATGCTGCGCTCTGACTACCATGCGGTGCTAGCTCCACGCAGGCCAAGCAATCCTGCGGTGTTAGCACCATCATGCTTGAGTTCCTTCCTAGGTCCGATGCCCGGAGCCTGTCGACCTCAGTCTGGAACCTGATGACCGCTGCCTGGAGCCTGGAGCTGGATAACTGCAGTGGTGCCTGTAGGTCGTGTTGGATGTCTGCAACCAAACGACTCCCGTCTGATGTCTGCCGGTGACTCTGATGTCCTGATGACCTCGTGTGTCCTGATGTCCTGATGACCTCGTGTGTCCTGATGTAATGAAGACCTCGTGTGTCCTGATGTCCTGAAGACCTCGTG
Source organism: Dendrobates tinctorius (assembly GCF_039654945.1). Classification (NCBI taxonomy): domain Eukaryota; kingdom Metazoa; phylum Chordata; class Amphibia; order Anura; family Dendrobatidae; genus Dendrobates; species Dendrobates tinctorius. The sequence goes on from NW_027361679.1 coordinate 120,847,771, forward strand.
TGTCCTGATGTCCTGAAGACCTCGTGTGTCCTGATGACCTCGTGAGTCCTGATGTCCTGCCTGTGTCCCGATGTCCCGCTTATGAGTGCCTCGGTGATCCGATGGTGCCTTGGGGTCCACTGGGTGGTACTCTTCTGGGAGGTGTGGAATCGGCCCTGTTTTGTCTATGTACTGTGACTTTACTTTAAGTAAACTTTAGCTTATTTATACCTGAAGTTGTGCGGTGTTATCTAGTCCTACGTGTCTTCTTTGTCCACATCACATGCTCAGCTGCCACAGAATCCCGGTCGCTGACCTTCCCTAGATCGGGTAGGCCCGGGTCCCCCTCTGTGGTATAGAGGGTCCATACTGCATCCCCAGGGGATGCCCGCCCCTCGCCATCGGCGTGGAGGCGCCTGCTGGGCTGCGTCTGCGGCTGCAGTCGTGACATCTTCGATCTCCTATGGGCCAACTCCCTCTATGCTAAGTTGGAGAAGGGTGTGTTTGAGCAGGAGTCCTTGCCTTTCCTGGGCTATATCATCTCGGCCCAGGGGTTGGCCATGGATCCTGCCAAACTACAGGCGGTGGTGGATTGGCAGGAGCCTCACTCGCTCAAAGCGGTGCAGCGCTTTATGGGTTTTATTAACTACTACCGCCAATTCATTCCACACTTCTCGACTTTGGTAGCTCCCTTGGTTGCCCTCACCAAGAAGGGAGCGAATCCTAAATTGTGGTCAGAGGAGGTCTCCAAGGCCATCCTCTCCATCAAGTCTCACTTTGCTAGCGCTCCCATTTTTACATCGCCCCAATGCGGATAAGCCATTTGTTTTAGAAGTGGATGCCTCGTCCGTCGATGCTGGAGCAGTTCTGTTCCAAATGGATGCTCAAGGTTGGAAGCATCCTTGCTTCTTCTTTTCCAAGACCTTCTCACCGGCGGAGAGGAACTATTCCATTGGGGACAGGGAGTTGCTAGCCATGAAGTTGGCCTTTTCTGAATGGAGACATCTCCTGGAGGGGGCTCGCTAACCCTTCCAAGTTTACACTGACCACAAAAATTTAGTCTATCTTCAAACTGCCCAGCGGTTAAATTCTCGCCAAGCCCGATGGTCTCTCTTCTTCTCCCAGTTCCACTTCACCCTACATTTCCTTTCTGGTGAGAAGAATGTCCGGGCCGATGTGCTCTCTCGCTCTGTGGTGTCAGCAGAGGAGGAGGAGCCTTGGTTAATTGTACCATCTGAGAGCCTGAGGACAGTGGCTCTGGTCGCCCTTCAGTCTGTACCCCTGGGCAAGACTTTTGTCCCTGCCCATTTGCGTCCGGAGGTCCCTTCTTGGGCTCACGTGTCCAGGGTGGGTGGACACTTTGGTACTAAGAGGACAGTTGAGCTTTTGGCGAGGACCTGCTGGTGGCCGCACATAGCCCATGACGTCAGAGACTATATTCAGGCATGCGTCTCCTGCGCCAAGAATAAGTCTCCCGGCAACGACCCGCTGGGTTACTTTACCCCTTACTGGTGGTGGACAGGCCCTGGGAGATAGGTGGCATGGACTTTGTGGTGGGTCTACCCAAGTCCAGTGGTAGTACAGTTATTTGGGTCGTCACAGACCATTTTTCGAAAATGGTGCACTTGGTGCCTCTCTCTAGGCTACCTTCCGCACGGGGCCTAGCAGTGTTGTTCATTAAACATGTTTTCCGGTTACACGGCATGCCAGACAAGATTGTCAGTGACCGGGGTCCCCAGTTTGTGTCTCGGTTCTGGAGAGAGCTCTGTCGCTTGCTCTGTATTGAGCTGAATCTCTCTTCGGCCTATCTTCCCGAGACGAACGGGTTGGTAGAGAGGGCCAACCAGACCCTGGTCACATATCTCTGACATTTTGTCTTGTCCAGGCAGGATGACTAGGCATCCTTGTTGTCGTGGGCAGAGTTCGCCTTGAACAACACTGTGGCTGATTCCACCGGCCAGACCCCATTCCTCCTTAACCACAGCCAACATCCTCGTGTCCCGGTGCCCATGCCCGTGTCTTCCACAGAGTCTAGGGTGGTAGACTGGGCGGTGGAGGCACGTGATATTTGGGACCACACCCAGGATGCTATTCGGGCCTCTAAGGAGAGAATGAGGGTCTCAGCGGACGCACACCGGCGTCCTGCTCCAACCTTCTCCCCTGGCGACTTAGTGTGGCTCTCCGCCCGTAACATCAGGCTGCGAGTCGAGTCCACTGAGTTCGCTCCATTGGTCCCTTTAAGGTCCTCGAGCAGATCAGCTCTGTGGTCTAATGGCTGGCCCTTCCACCACAGTTGGCTATCTCTGACACCTTCCACATGTCCCTCCTTAAGCCTGTCCACATGTCCTGGTTCTCCGAGTCATCTCCCGGAACATCAGACCTGTCCTCAGACAATTTTGAGGTTAATGCCATCGTGGGATGCAAGGTGGTACGTGGAAAAAAGTTTTATTTGGTGGACTGGAAGGGTCATGGTCCATAAGCTCGGACCCAGTGGAGAACATCCGCGCTCCGCTTCTCATTGTGGCATTTGAGCGTAGTAATGTTAGGCGTCGGGTTCCTGTCACTGCACAGCAGGAATCCCGAGCCTTGCATTCGGCAGTCTCCCATTCTTCTCCGGCCGCAGAGGAGGCTGCTCAGACCAGCTCTGTAGGTTTGGTTGCTGCTGCCACCTCTTGTCCAGCTACAGCAGCGCATGTTGGTCAACAGCGAGCTACTCCAGGGACTAAGTCCTCCTTTCGGTCCACTGAGCATGCCCGTGGGATGATCTCTCATTGGAGATCGGAGCTCACATGCTCAGGTCCTTCTCCAGCTCGGATTGGACCATCAGGAAGGTCAGGAAGGTCCCGGAAGGATGCGGCTATAAAAGGTTCGCTTGGCCATGCGCTAATATAGACAAAGATTAGACCATGTGGAGTGAGTGTTGTATGGATGTATGAATGTCTCTGGTGAATGACTCATTAAGAAACCCCTACCCTTGGTATGCATGTGTTGTGCAGCCTAGCCTTTTAAGCGCCCAGGTCTAGGTGTAGGTAGAGGCTGAGTCAGAGACTGGAATCAGTGTCCACCGGTGGCTCTACACGCCACGGTGCACATGATCGAGACTCCACCATAGTCGTTGTCTATAGTGGTGTCTGCAGGTGCGATGCCACGTGCTCAGAAGGTCTAGAGGGACTCTGACCCCGTGTCCTTGGTGCAGAGTTCTGTGACCACATTCTGTGCGCCCCCTTGCCGAGCTCTGTGAGTCCTAACAGACTCTGGCATTTAAGTTCCGCGGTACTGCGGCTCTGTGACGTAACAGAGTCCGCTCCTGTTCACACTGGGTGACGTTAACCCGCGTGTGACCTTTTGTATACCGCTATATACATCCGTCATTACTAAGCAGCAGTTTACCACCTCTGCACGGTAGACCCCGAGTTGCGAACGCACCTTACTATCATTTATTATTAGGTGCGTTCCGCCAGTCCTAACCCTTGCAAAAAACGTATCAACTAAATACCCTGTTTTGTTATCTTTTTACTAGCACTTGATGTTTATTGTTAATTTTTTTTTACAGCAGAGTATTTTTTCACGTTTGTTGTACTGTATTTCTCTGTGTTTCAGTCTCTTGGTGGTGTGAACACCGACTTGTTCGGTGTGCATGGCCCATGCATTTGTATTCAATTGGTTTCTTGCTTTTGCATGTTTTTGGGAGGTCTCCACCCCTCTCTTGTGGGCCATGCAAATATAAAGCCGTCTTAGGCTAGTTTCACATTAGCGTTTACAGCCGCAGCGTCGGGCTGCGCACGGCCGCCGCTAAGCCCCGCCCCTGCCGCGCCTCCGCCGGTAGCTCCGCCTACGGACGCATGACGCTGCATGCGTCCTGCGTCCCCTATCTTTAGCACTGGGGACGCAGGCCATGCGCAGTATGCGTTTGGCGGTGCATGCGTCCTGTTGACGCTGCGCCGACCAGCGCCAAACGCAACAGGTTGCAATTTGGTGCGCTCGGCGCAGCATCAAAAGGACGCATGCGCCGCCAAATGCATACTGCGCACGGCCTGCGTCTCCAGTGCTAAAGATAGGGGACGCAGGATGCATGCAGCGTCATGCGTCTGTAGGCGGAGCTACCGGCAGAGTCGCGGCAGGGGGCGGGACTTAGCGGCGGCCGTGCGCAGCCCGACGCTGCGGCGGTAAACGCTAATGTGAAATTAGCCTTACACAGCGTGTCCACATGAGATATTACCTTTCTGAATCCTGCTCATATAGCTACTGTTCACATGGTCAGGTTTTAAACACATTGCTTAGGACTGCTCTGATGGGTATAGCTTGATGTTTGGTAGAGTGGTTTAGTATACATTTTTTGCAAAAAACGTATCAACTAAATACCCTGTTTTGTTATCATCTTTTTACTAGCACTTGCTGTTTATTGTTAGATATTTTATTTATGGGTCGCCCTCCCAGGGCCGTGGGGTACTCGGTATCGGGCTCGGTGTCAGGGGGATGTGTCACAGCAGCGGTGACCCGGTCCATGGCCCTGGGCGCCCAAAAATCAATGGGAGTTTGTAATGTAGTTTAAGTGGAATAGAATAGTTTGTGACGCCACCTGTGGTGTTCGGCAAGGGTGGTGTTAAGCCAACGCTGCAGACACATCCTCTGGGACAGATCCTGTGGTGCAGCAGGGCTGTTGTCCCGGGGCAGTGTAGATGTGGGGACACTTGGGTGGTGTAGTGTCCGGCGCAGGGGATGAAGCAGTGTCAGGCAGACGGACGCAGGATGGAATGGAGGACACCAGGGCATGTAGTTCCAAAGCTTTACTCACAGTCAGTAATGCCCGCTTCTGTGCCGTGTCCTCCGGGCCAGGGACTCGGTCAAACTCCAGGCAAGATGGAAAGCTCCCCTCCAACTTATGTGCCTTCCCTGAACGTCTCCTCTATAGCGCCTTTAAGTGTGAAGATCTCCAGTACCGTGGTACTCTGGAGTTCTTCCTGACAGATGTTCCCAAGAACTCTACTCGTACTGCAGACAGCTGTAGCCTGCTTTGGGGACTCTCTACTCCTGAGTCCCGGCTCTCTATCCAATTGCTGTTGTGCCCCAAGTCTTAGATGGGAGTAGTGCATTTACAGCCAGCTACTCCACCGGTGTCTGCTGCAGAACCATAAGTGTCCATACAACCTCGGGGACCGGGCCCCGGCCTTGCACTGAGAACCTATAGGCAGGGTTCTTCTTCTAACCCACGTCCTCTCTGTTCTCCTTATTCCTTCGTTCAGTACTTGTCTTTCTCTCTCTTATGGAAGCTTAGGTTTCATTTCTACGTCTTTCTCCTTCTTTTCCTTTCCCATGCCAGCTGGCTCAGATCACTGAGGCAGCTGCAGCACTCCTTCCTCCATCCCTTTTTCCAGGGATCCTCACTCCTGTCTGAGTGACTTCCTACCCGACTGACCTTCTGTCAGACTGACCTGTCATCCTACACTTTCCCACTCTTTTATGTATCTTAACTCCACCCACCTCCCAGCACGTCCAGTGTTCCAAGCAGGGAACCACCAAAGGTGCTCTGCTACTCTCTAAGCACTGAGCCGCAATGTGGTTGTGCAGAACTACCCTATTGCGTGTGGGGTGCGAGTGTTGGAGTGTGGAATGGAGTTCCCACCTTACCTGGATGGTGGGGCACTACACCTTAGGAGAAGGTGCGGTACCTCTGTGGCGGCCGAGCCTCAGGGGCGCCACATATACAGCAGAGTATTTTTTCACATTTGTTGTACTGTTTCTCTATGTTTCAATATCCCATTCCTGTCTGCCGTACAGTCAATTCCCACACCACAATCCATCTGAAGGGGTTAAATAGTTTACAACTGGGAGCAGTCACTAATGCGACAAGCACGGCTGTAAACCACGAAGGAATGACAGAGAAGCTGCCTGCGCAGCCTCCCCACCGGACTGGAGAAGAACTGATTAGCGTGGGAAAGTCGAGGAGTCTGCGCAGCCTCAGTGCCTACCGCTGACGTCACTGAGGCTGCGCAGACTCCCCGACTGACCTGAGGTGAACTCACCAGCGTGGGAAAATGTTCAGAAACTTTTCCATGCTAATCAGTTCATCTCCGGTCAGGTGGAGAGGCTGCGCAGGCATCTTTTCTGTCATTCCTCAGTGGTTTACAGCCGGGTGGTCGCATTAGCGACCACTCCTGGTTGTAAACTATTTAACCCCTTCAGATGGATTGTGGCGTGGGACATGACTGTACGGCGGACAGGTATGGGATATTGTTACTTTTTTATTTTGGATTTTTTTACTGAACGATGGCTTTGAATGCATTGGGAGTGTAATAAAGATGTTAAAAACTGTGTTTATTTATTTCATTAAAAGTCTTTTTTCTTAAAGTGTGAGTGTTTTTCTAACCCCTTTCTGACTAGTGGATTAATAATGGATAGGTGTCTTATAGACACCTCTCCATTATTAACCAGGCTTAATGTCACCTTACAATAGCAAGTTGACGCAAACTCCTTATTAACCCATATGCCACCTGCTACAGGGCAATGGAAAGAGAGTGGATAAGTGCTGGATTTGGCGCAGATTGTTTTAGCCAGGGGTGCCCAAAAGCAATGGTCCCTCTCTTGGCTATTAATATCTGCCCTCAGTCACTGGCTTGCCCTCTTTGGTGGAGAAAATTGGGCGGGAGCCCATGCCAGTCTTTTCCATGAATTAATCCTTTAATTTAACACCTACAGCTCCAATATTTTACACACACATACTACTAACATTATTAGTGAGGGACATATAAAAAAAATAACGGATACGCAATCGTTTACTATATGTAAACCATGTCTCATATCCTGTTGGGTTCTGTAATGATTTTACAGATGCCAACAATTGATTTTTCACCTATTCTGCTATCTAGATCTCTCTGAAATATAAATATATATATGTGTCTCGCTGACATATATATATATAGACTGTATATATGTTTTCATGAATATTTGAGGCTATGGACCCATTATATGTCCATTTTGCAAGCCAGCGAGAAAATCTCACCATACGGATGTCATACGGATATTTTGAGGCGAGGAAATCTCATCCTCGCATCAAAAACCGATTACATACGGATCACTGTTCATGAAAGGGCTCATACCCATTTGTGATTAAAAAAAGGTCCGATTTCTGGACTGTAAATAAGGGAGGAGTGCTATGCGACTGTCATGCAATTTCTATGTGATTTTTAATCTTTCCATCCGTTTTACATCTGTTTTACATCAGTATGCAATCCGTTTTTTTTTCTCATCAACTATTTTTCTACAGTCATTTACAGGACCATTTACAGTGTTCTATGATACATAATGGTAATGTGTCCATTTAAAACGGATGGAAAACGGATGGTCCGTTTTTCGTCCGTTTTCAATCGCATCCATTGACTTGCATTGGCAATTTTCAAACGAAAATGGCAGCAAATCGCAGCATGCTGCGATTTTTTTCTCAATCCGATTTCGGATGGGAAAAAAATCGCAAGTGAGATGTCACCTATTGACTAACATTGGTCAGAGTGCAATCCGATTTTCTCTCCAGTGAGTATGAGCACAAACATTGATACGATTCTCGGTCGTAAAAAACGGACCGATTTTTATACGTTATGTGTGACTCCAGCCTATGTCATTTTCCCACAGTACATAAATGAAGACTACACTTAAATATTATATTTTATTTCCAAAAAGAATGGTTTTATGTACCTATATTGTTTTGTGGGGTTTGGGAGGGGTCAGAATTGAATTGTGAAATGTATTTAAATTATGTGAATAAAAAAAGAAATATTTAGGTTCAACTCCACTGTAAGCAAAAAAAAGGAATATTTCACCAGGTTTTTGTCACCTAGTCTGGGAGCAGCATAATGTAGAGGCAGAGACACTGATTCCAGTGATGTAGGAAATACTGGGCTGCTTGCTGTGGGTTTCATGAAATCAAAATTTTATCAGTACGAGATTTTCACTAGAAGAATAATAAGCCTCCTTCCATGTAGTCCTCCATATTCAGGAGCTCTGTATAATCCCATCCTCACCACCACTGATTGGCAGCTTTCTGCCTATGCAAAGTGTATATGGAAAACTGATAATCAGTGATGGAGGTGAGGTTATACAGCACTCCACATCAGAGAACTGGTAGATCTTCAGCAGATAAGAGTGATTTTAACAAAACTGCAGCAAGGAGCCCAGTAAGTGATACATTGCTGGAAACACGGTCTCTGCCCTTGCATCATTCTGTTCTCAACTGGAATGCAAAGACCGAAAGACAGATTTCCTTTAAAATGTACAGTATATTGAACAGCTAGATATCCCTCTCACATGCCCTGAACCGCCATATTACTCAAGGAATCGTATTAGAGATGGTGGTCATCATTAGTCACTGACAAAACAATGTCTGCAAGGTCAAAATCTATAATTTATTCATGCTGCAAATTCACAGTAACCACCAGCTTTACAATATAAGTAAGGACCGTGCTACACAGTCCCTATGTCACCTTACATCAATCTGACCTGGAGCAGAGGGTTAATGTGGCTGCATTAACACCAGATTTTTCACTAAACCCGGTTCTAAACCTGGCCATAGGCATGAGATGGCTATTGACAAGCTGCTATGTCTCTCCACTCCCAATTCTCGCTCAGCATTGTGTTTTCAATGAGAAAAGAGGAGACAGCCACTGCCACTTATCTCCTTTTAGAACAAAAGCATCGGATGTTGAATTTCCAAATGCTTAATCTTTCCCTCCCCCCAATAACATCTGTCTTGGTAGAATTGAGAAGCCCCCATGTACACATGAGATGATTGCCCGGTCCTGTCAAAATTAGCAGATTGAGTCAATTTTAATCTAATCCATTCGGGGACCATAAGGGTACTCCACAGGGCAAACAGAAAAATTGACTATGTATCATGGTAGCAACCTTAGAAATACGATTTTTACGACATCACCATCACAAGCTGCAGAGCTATTCAGTAACATAAACTGATGGGCACTGCAGACCCCAAATTCAGAGGTCAATTTATGCTGCAGATATTTGAGTGTATTTCACCCTTTGCATTTTGCTGCATATTCACATCTATTCTTCAACAAAAATCTTCAGCAATGAACTCACAAATATCGTTTTATAACCAAAATATGAACCTATAGACTTAGAAAGGAGGTTTCTTCTAATACAGATATGAGACCTCTAAATAAAAGTAGAGGCACAAGTTAGTACAGTATGGACTGTAGAGCAGCAGGGTTGGTGCACTGTGACAGGCAGGGACCACAGGAAAGCTCACAGCAAACGTGTTTAATGTCCAAACAACTCATACAGTGCACAGCACACGGTATCCTCCGGATCGCAGCCGGGGCGTCACAACAGTCCGTACACGACACCGGTTGCTGAGAGCGACTGCACCACCGTATCACGCTGTGGGATGACAGGTGTTCGCTGCTCTTGGCTCTGTGTTACCTCACACAGGATGGATGCTGAAAAGCCACCTGCTCTGCTTCTTGCAAACAAAGACTGACACACCCAACCCTTTACTGCAGGGTTTTTAAACTGGAATCTGTGGCCATGGGCCACTTGCAAGACCCAGCTTGGAGGGCGTTAACTGCCCCACTACCATCCTGAAGTTCACTGCAAAAATAAACCCTTAACGGGTTTTCCTGAACATTGCCTTGGCCAAAAAGCCTGGCCAGATCCATGCTTACTTTTATTTTGCTTCGTGACTCAGGCATCCTGCTTTGTGACTCACAAGTCACTCTAGCGTGTCTAATAGGTCTCCGTCCGCTTCCTGGGTGATACATATCGACCTTCGCATATGATCCCCCCCCTCTGTTCAAACTTGTGGGGTTGAACACTTGTCACCATAGAGGGGGCCCATGACAGGGCATCTGCATTTCCATGCGACTTCCCTGCATGATGTTCCACGGTGAAGTTAAAGTTCTGCAGAGAGAGAAACTATCTGGTGACCCGACCATTCTTCTCCTTGGTATTTCTCATCCATACCAAGGGTGAATGATCTGTCACCAAACGAAACAGTCGACCGAGTAGATAAAAGCATAGGGACTCCAAGGCCCATTTAATGGTGAGGCACATCTTCTCCACTACGCTATAATTTTTCTCAGCCAGGGAGAGTTTCCTACTTAGGTAGGTGACCGGATGTTCTCTGTTCACCTCCTGTGACAGGACTGCTCCTAGGCCCACGTGAGATGCATCCATCTGCAGGATGAAGCATTTCTGGAAGTTGGGGCTAATGAGGATGGTCTGTCTGCACAGCGTCACCTTCATTGATTGGTATGCTTACTCCGCCTAGGCATTTCACCAATCCATGACCGACTTTTTCTCCTTGAGAAGATCGGTTAGGGGTGTTGTTCTCCCTGAAAAATTAGGAATAAACTTCCATTAATACCCAATGATCCAGTGAAATGCTCTCACCTGTTTGGTGGTAACAGGTCTAGGCCAGTTCTGAATGTTCTCAATTTTATTAATCTGGGGTTTGATAACCCCACAGCTGATCATGTATCCCAAGCACAGGGCTTCCTTGAGCACTATCGCAAGTTTCTTGGGATTTGCCATCAAGCCCTCGGCTCTGAGTGAATCTACTACTGCTTGCACCCGGGATAAGTGGGACTGCCAGTCAGTACAAAAGATGATGATGTCATCCAAATATGCTGATGCATACGGCCAATGGGGTTGTAGCACTATGTCCATCAACCTCTGGAACGTGGCTGGTGCCCCATGCAGTCCAAAGGGCAAGACGACATAGTGATACAGACCCTCCGGTGTTATGAAGGCGGTCTTTTCTTTTGCCGACTCTGTAAGAGGCACCTTGGGCAGATTGAGTGTGGTAAAGTACTGGGTCTGACCCAGTCACTCGATCAGCTTGTCCACCCGGGACATTAGAGAGCGTGTCTCCTGTTATGATTAGGTCACCGAGGTTAGCCGGGAAATAAGCTAGGCAACCAGAACACCAGAAAGGTTGGTAACTTAGCGGATTGCAGTCCCCTAAACCTAACAACACAACTAGAATTAGCCGTGGAACGTAACTACGATGCCCTACACGCCTCGGCACAGCCAAAGAGTTAACTAAGCCTAAAGCAAGAAAGGAGAAAGCTAAACTGACCCGGAGCAGAACCCGAAAGGAAGAGATAGCACCCAAACATATATTGCTGGTGAGACAATATGAGGCACAAACACAGGAAGAAAATAGAGTAAGCAAATGATGGGGCCCAAACTGTCTAGATTGCACAGGACAGAAAAGATACTGTCTGCAATCACGCAAAAACCCTAAAAAATCCAACACGTCTGATATGCAAAAATACTGAGGCCACACGACCTCTCCCCCACTAGATCAGCATTCAGGTGTGAACTGGAAGCAAAACCAAAGACACTGCTATAACAGGGGATTAGCAAAACTGAGCAGACTGACATAAGCTGTGGCATATGGAGTGGGGTCCAGCACCGGTCCCAGCAGGGAACAATGCTGAACCCACACAGCAAAGCAGAAAGCAGAGAAAGGCAAAACTGTATCAAATGCAAAAAGATTCCAGCAAACAAATAACTTTGAATGATGCAGGACCAAGCAGGGGACAAGAGAACGTCAAGATGCACCGGAAGAAAAACAAATCACCAGCAGCAACTGAGGGAAGCTTGCTCACTTAAATCTTCCCAGTCTGTAACACCTGACTTCCACTCATCGTCTTCATGTGATGGACCTCTGTCAACCTGACCAGCTCCACTACCTGCAGCAACCACTAGAGGGAGCCCAACCTCAGAAGTCCAGTCAAGAGTGTTCACAACAGTCTCCTACATTTATCTCTCTCTTGGCCTCCCTCTGGGCTGATATCAGAGGGTCCCCAAATTACATGTCTGGAGTCACTTCCGTAAGCATAAACTCCTGGTTCTTCCACGCTTTCAACGAACTGACGTGATACAACTGTTAGGGGTTTCTTTTCACGGGCTGGTAGACTTGGTAGTTTACTTCCCCCACTTTTTACCGGACTTCATATGACCCTTTCCACTTGGCCATAAGTTTGCTTTTGGTGGTGGGCACCAAAACCACCACCCGATCTCCTACTTTAAAGGAGAGGACGGTGGCCTTTTTGCTTTTGTTATACACTCGGCACTACGCTGCCTGAGCATCCACCAAATGCTCCATCACTGTAGGCATGATTGCTGCAATTCTGTCCTACATATTGACCATGAGCTTAATGACACTCTTATGTGGCGTAGGTTCCTGCTCACACGTCTCTTTGGCTACATTGAGCAGACCCTAGGATGCCTGCCATACAGTAGCTCAAAGGGTGAAATTCCTGTGGAACCCTGCGGCACCTCCCGAATGGCGAACATCAAGTAGGACAACATGTCCCAATCCCTTCTATCCTTGGAGACTACCTTCTTCAACATGGATTTGAGGGTTTTGTTGAAGAGCTCGACTAATCCGTCGCTCTGGGGGGATACACCAACGTGCGCAACTGTTTTATTTTTAGAACCTTGCACAGTTCTTTTGTCACCTTGGACATGAAAGGAGTCCCCTGGTCAGTGAAAATCTCTTTCGGTAGCCAAGACAGCAGAACATGGCAAACAACTCCGGGGCAATAAGTTTGGCTGAGGTGCGCCAAAGCGGAATGGCCTCCAGGTATGGGGTGACGTAGTCTACGACCACTAATATGTGCACAAAGAAGAAAAAAACCCTTAAAATGCATTTTCATTCATGCTTGTGCAAGTGCACAAAGTTAGCCCCAAAAAGTAATGAGAGCGTAGAGACGACTCGCACAAGACTAAGAGAAGAGAGGAGAAGGAGGGAGTCCAAAACTACTATAAAGTAACAAATTTTATTGTGTGGGACAGAAGAACAAGACACAATGGCATTAAAAGATCGAATAGAAATTATCATAGTCACCGGATACAACAAAAACCCTGGGCAAGGTGATTCATGGTGAATGTGGGTAGAAATAGTATATTCCCTCACAAAAAGCGGGCCAGTTGTCAGAAATACGCTGGTCCCTCCAATCCCCTTTCAATAACAGTACCCTTATCATAAAATCATAGAATATAACAAAGTGGGGTGGAAGAGACCGAAAAGTATTGCACTTAGCCCATATGGGAAGGAAAGGGTTAAGGTAACAACATACCCATCATTGTAAACACCAAAAGCACACTGACCAGGAGAGGCCTCTCTCCCTCCTTCTCCTCTCTTCTCTGACCACTAATATGTGTTGGTGGCCCCAGGTGGATTTACTTATTAGCCCTACCAGATCCATCACAATCCTCTCAAAAGGTACCTCTGTAATGGGCAGAGGTTCCAATGAACTCCGGTAGTTCACGGTGGGTGAGGTTAGTTGGCACTCCGGACACGCTCCTGCATCTTTTTGGCCCCCCAGTAATCTCCCAGCATATGGGTGTGAGCCATTTCAAGCACCACCCGATGGTAGGATTGGGGCACTACCAGTTGTTCTACCACCTTGTCCCGATTTTATCAACCCTGTATCAGTTCCTTGTTGATCGCCATACGTGGGAACACCGTCTCCGCATCTGGTTGCTGACCATTTACCTCGATTACTCTTTCCCGCGCTCGGGTCAGAGTGGGATCATGGAACTGAGCTGTCCTGAACTTACCAGGGGACAGTTCCAGCTCGGGTATCAATAGGGTCTCCTCGACCTCTCCTGTCAATACCTTTAAGGGAAAGGTATCGGGGATACACTCTGTCCCTAGGTTGATGACCCCTAAGGCAGGTATTTGTCAAGAACCCTGCTGCAGACTTACAGTCTGTGCATGTGTTATAGAAGGACAGAGAGTGTGTGAGGAACACTGCGGTGAGCTTACCTGCTGGAGCGCAGGACCTGAGACACGTGACCAACGGGGGAGTGGCCGGAGGTGGAACCAGATGCCGAGTAGAGGCTGTGAGCGACGAAGCCCGAGAGTAGTCTGAAAGTGCCGAGGTCAAGCCGGGAGGTCGATAAAGTGCCAAAGGGTGTGAGGCTAACAGTGGTCAGGATGTAGCAAACAGGTGGGAAGTTAGAGTACAAAGTCAAAGGTCAGAGCCAGAAACAGACGATAAGCACAGAGTCACAAGGCAATGCACAGAACGAGAAAACAGACCGGGTCATACACAAGAAAGCAATCGGACTAAACAGTATGCAAACAAACCAGGTGGTCAGACACACAGCCAGGACAGATGTATCACTGACAAGAATCCCCAGATGACTCCGGGTAAATATAGTCCTCCCCAAACCTAAAGGAGGCCATACAATTTTACCCCTGGGAGGAAAGGGAAGGAACCCTGTCCACAACCATGACACTATCCCTGACTTGGGATCTTTGGGTTCCACGCCCGGAATAACATTTACCTTGGGAGGATTAACCCTGGTCTCCCACAGGGACCAGAACAAGGTCAAGGTCTTCACCACTCCCATCACATGTTTGATTTCTCCACACGATGTGGAAAATGTAATTTCTGCGGTTGAGTACTCTCAGAGTTTCGCATATATACACCACCTCCACTTTCCGTCCATTGGGGTTGTCCCCGGCAACAAGGGACCCTTGGACCAGAGTTGCTAAGCTCCCTGAGTCCAAGAGAGCCTCCATTAGGTGCCCCTTGACGAGTACCTGGCACAGTTGGGGTTTGCTGCTGCCAGTGCCTGTAGTTGCGGTGCATACGGGCTGGGCATACATAGACATTCGGTGAATATACCCGCAGTCCATGGGTTCAGCTATTAGGGGTAGTTGGCAGCCACGTGTCCAGACCCTTGGCACTGCCAACATTTAATAGCTGCGGCATGATTGGACCTTGACTGGACCTTGGGGCTGATTAAGGGGAAACAGGTTTGTTATCACGCACTTCAGGATACCCTTCAGTACGGGTTGGGTCCTGATTAGCCACAGTAGAGGGTTGTGGACTTTTCCCAGGCTCCTGGGCTGGCAGGGCCTGACATGACAGCCAAAGTGTAGCAGTGTCCCGTATAAAGTCCCGAGTGGCCGTACACTGCTCAATCAGTCCCACCACCTGGTCCAGAGTGCCCAGATCCCCTTGCCCCACCCAACGCTGCATGGCTGCTAGCAGGACCCTCACCAGCTGGTCAAGCACTACCCTCTCTACCAATTAGAATGGAATTAAGGTCTCAGGCTGAAGCCATTTTTTGACCAGCTGCAACAAGTCATATGCCTGAGACCTGGCAGGTCGAGTCTCCACAAAGGACCATTGGAACACCTGTTGTGCACGTACATAGGTTAACCCCCAGTTGGGCAAGGATCTCACCTCTTAGTATCTCATAGTCCAGGGCATCCTCCTGACTGAGGTCCAAGTAGGCCTTCTGGGCATCTCCCATCAGGAAGAGGGCCACCACTTCTGCCCACTGGGACAACGGCAAGCTCTCCCGCTCGACTGTATGTTTGAAATGCGCCTACAAATTGTCCACCGGACTCATCTTCCTCAGGGCTGACCATACTTTATACTGGGCCTCCGAACGAACCATGGTCGCTGGGGAGGGCATCTCACGCAGAGCCGCAATCTGTTGCAGGATCAAATTGTTGGTCTGCTGCTGTAGCTGCTGCTGCTGAAACTCCTGCAACTTCTGCTGTTGCGCTTGAGAGAGGGCCAACTGTCTTAATATTTCCTCCATCTTGTTCAGCAGGCTTGGACTGCAGCATTGCAGGCTGAATAACCTATATGCAGCACGCTTTGGGTTATGCCTCAGTTCACACTGCCCGCATTCTCCACCATATGTAGTGCAGTGGGGCTGGTGCAGTGTGAGAGATAGGCAGGGACGACAGGAAAGTTCACAGCAAATGTGTTTAATGTCCAAAAAACTCACCCAGTGCACAGCACACGGTATCCTCCGGATCGCAGCAGCTTTGTCACAACAGTCCATACATGAGACCAGTTGCCAAGGGCGACTGCACCTCCGTATCATGCTGCGGGTGCCAGGCGTTTGCTGCTCTTGGCTCTGTGTTACCTCACACAGGCTGGATGCTCTAGAGCCACCTGCTCTGCTACTTGCAAACAAACATTGACACACCAAACCCTTTACTGCAGGGTTTTTAAACTGGAATCTGTGGCCATGGTCCTCTTGTAAGACACAGCTTGGAGGGAGTGAACTCCTGAACATCCTGTAGTTCACCGCAAAAATAAAAGCCCCTAACAGGTTATCATGAACATTGCTTGACCAGGTCCACACTTACTTTTATTTTGCCTTGTGACTCACAGGCGTACTGCGGTAGACACAAGGCTCTCCAGCGGGTCTAATAGGACTCCGTCCACAACCTGGATCTTTAGATGACATATCTCACAAAGTAAAACAAGCATACACATGGGATTTCAGAAATCTCACTGACACTGGTACACTGGTTTCGAGTAACAAGTATAATGGGAGTCTATGGGAAATCTGACTTGCAGGTCTCATTTAAATATTTTGAAAGTGTAGTTGTTGTATTCTTGCACTTATAAAGGCTTTGTGCAAAGCCAGGAAAAAATTATAAGAATGTTCATCCACTCATCCATACCCCCTTGATGGCAAAAAACTGGTTGGCCTCATTCAAATATTGAAGATTAAAAACATTTTATGTGCTGCTATCATCTGGTGGTGTGGAAAATCCAGGCTTTGTTATTTTCTATCAGAGTGAGCTTGTCAGCATTTTCCATTGACAGACAAAAGTGCCTGGCTATTATGAACACCCCCCAGCAGTAATAAAAACATGCTCAAAGAAGACACTCGCAGCAGAGTAGCACAACACCTCAAAGGCATTGAGGGACAGCTCAAGGCAGCTTTGAAACCCAATAGTTTAAGGTGGCACAGGAATTAGAGCGTAGGATGCTTTGGTCAGCCAGGTATTGCTTGAGCAGCTTTTAAAACTTTTCACTCCTTGTTATAAATGCCGGATCACCAGGCCATGGACACTGGGAGGGTTTCATAACATTGGCCCAGGCCTTTGAAAGTGTACGCCTGCCTCTGATGTACTGGTGTGTGTTTCCCATGGCTTTCCTCCTTGGTTGGGCAAGGAAGCTTGCCACCTGCCACTAGAGTTGCATGATGGGACTTATTTCAAGATATTTTCTACAATGGCCTTCTGGCATAGCACCATTTTAATAGACCTCTCCACCTCAGGAAGGAGAGATGCAAGGTTATCTTCGTAACGTAGGTCTAGCAGGTGAACAACCAGTACTATTTTTTGGCCAAGATGAATGTTACACAAGAGTCATGGGAAAGGCAGCAGTACATAAAGTCGACCATATGTGCTAAGCTCCCTATAGTCAACACTTCCCTGTCTCCACCATGATAACTACCATCCATCTCCTCTTCCTTCTCCATCTCTTTCTTCTCATTCCCCATCTTAGCCCATCCACGTTGGGGAGACAGGATGAAGCATGTGAGGGTACTAGCCTCTGTTGCGCTAGCCACCAGCTAATGATCCTCCTCCTAAGCCTCCACCTCTTCATTGTTATCCAGTCCACGCTGAGCAGATGAGATGAGGCTGGGTAGTATCTCCCTGTCTCATGTCTTCCTCCATATCCACCTTGTACGCATGCAAAGCTTTACCTTTAATTGTAAGCAGTGACTGTTTAAGTGGGCACAGAAATGAGAAGGTTGCGCTGACTATGGCCTCATCGTGACTCACCATCTTTGTGGAGTTCTCAAAGGCTTGGAGAACCGGACAAATGTCAAACGTCCATGCGCACTCTTCAATTGTAATGTGCAGAGGCTGCCCAGAATACCATTGGATATGTTGGGGCTGGTATTCGACATCTGGGCTCTGCTGCTCACAAAGCCTTACCAGCATGTGCAGTGTAGAGTTACAGTGTGTGGTGATGTCGTACACCAATCGGTGAGCTGTCATTTACATGCGCTGCTGCAGCAATGCTGCCAGAGTGGTGGCAGCTGGAGCCGACTTGTGGAAATGGGTGCTGACTTGGCGTACCTTGAGCCGAAGCTCTGACAAACCTGGGTAGTTTTAAGAAACCGCTGAACTACCAAGTTGAGCACATGTGCAGAGCATGGTACATGTGTGAGCTTGCCAAGCTTTACAGTCACCACCAGGTTACTGCCATTATCACACATGACCATGCCTGGTTAGAGGTTTAGCGGCGAGAGCCACAGATCTGTCTGGTCTGTTATTCCTTTCAATAACTCTGCCATGGTGTGTGGTTTGTCTAGACAAATTAGCTTCAGCAAAGCCTGTAGCCGCTTCACTGAGGCTGTGCAGCAGAGGTTCCAACTTCTTGCTGATGTGGATGACGTGCACTGAGATACCAAATCAAAGATGGAGGATGAGGAGGAGCAGAAGGGAGTCCAAGAACTGGTGTAGGAGATGGAGGAAACTGATAGAAGTAGGGCCAACAATCTTCGGCATCAGTAGAATATGTGCCGTGCCAAGGTGGGACGTGAACATAGCCTCCACAATGTTCACTTAGTGTGCTGTAAGGGAAATGTACTGTCCCTTGCCACAAGCACTTGTCTACATGCCAGTCATTAACTGTACAACCATTAGCGTAGCTACCAGGGGCAGAGGGCGAGGTCACAAAGACATAGAGGCAACTGTGTCTCATCATCATCTACCTCATTAGACAAAGTTTGCCATTCCCCACCATCATATTCTTGTGACTGTGGCTGCTCTAAGTTTTGTGCATCACTAAACAGCATCTCCTTCTGTAGTTCTTGGAACATGCAGGGTGAGAGGCTGCAATCAAGAAATAAGGTTGTAAAGAGCTCCTCAGAGAGTGTCCTAGTTTGGGATCACTGGTCTCCTTGAACTCAACATGGTGGGAGAAAGTAGGATCAGGGTGAGGATTAAATGATTCTGACTATTGAGCTGGTGAGACTGGAATGTGTGGAAGATTGGGTGGTGCTGACAAGCATACTGAAAACATTATCTACTATTCAACCGACCACCTGGTTGCACTGATGTGGCTTCAGATGTGGTGTCGCATACCTCCCTTCAAAGTGGAACAAGAAGCTATGTGTCGTGGATGGGCATGTTTCTTGTGCTCCAGCCACAGGTGTAGTCGCACCTGCCTCACGTACTCGGCATCTGCATGCACCATCATCAGCACTTCCACTTCCCCATCCCTTACCGCATGCCTTACACATTTTCTAATTGCTAGGTCTATGGAAATCATGTTTCCTTTATTAACTGAAACAACAATTTTTTAATGAAGCAAAAAATGTGATCAACTGTAGCAATCCAAGCATTTTTAAAAAAATTTAAACCACCTGTGAAGAAACCAGATTGTATCTTAATTTCCCAGACAACCATGTTTTTGCAAACCAAGAAGATTTGACTTTTTATTCTGTAGATTGGCTTGTGGATTTAAGTGTTTGTCTGGTGGGTCAAGAAGACAGACTTGAAAACTGATATACTATTTAACATACTGTGTAAGTCTGTAACAGTGACTTGTACATAGTGTGTGTTTATCTTTGTTTATTGTGTGCTGATATGCTAATCGTGTATTGTATTCTATAACCAGTTTCTTGACTTCGAAGGTAGATAGGAAAAGGCTGTGAGGTTGGACTGAAGGACACTAGTTAAATCTAAAAATAGATCACATGCCTTTTCGTTTCTTCTGGTGGTGTCACTCTTCAGGATCTCAGCTGAGGGTACATCAAACCAGGCTGAAAGAACACAGGACTGCTCTCGGTTATCTCCCTACGCTTGTCGATACCTCCTCTTTGCGTGCATATCACAGGTGGTGTAGCAACCCTGGGAGCTCAGACATAACATCTACCATTATCCCAGGGATTCAGCGGAAGGATGAGACCCTGTGATGTGAACCATATTGGGGTAATTGCTGGGTTTGTTCTGTTTGCTATTGGGTGTTGTGGTTCAATAAAGTATTGCCACACTGTTTTACCCTAACCCTGTGTTGTCTGTGTAGTGTATTGCCCAGCTGGAGATAGAGCGGGTGTTCAGTGGAATGACCCCTGGTCTATGCAGTCTTGCTAAAGGCAGCCAGGCCAGTGGACAACAGCACCTACTGACCCTGTTTCTCCACACCATTGTAATTTTACATGAAGTCGGTTAAACTGTATGATAACAATAATCAATTTTTAGAATCCAAAAATGTAGTCAACTTTAGCAAACCAAGTGGTTTTTAAAAATTTGAGACCACCGTAATTTTACAATGAGCTCGTTGAACTCTATGGATGACGATAATCAATATTTGGAACAAAACAATGTGGTCAACTCCAGCAGGCCAAGCTGTTTTTAAAAATTTGTATCAACCGTAATTTTACACAAAGCAAGTTAAACTGTATGTATGACTAACTGAATCCAGAAAAAAAGTTGAACTTTTTTAGAGTTTTATATACCACCATATTGTGACACTAACACTAACTTTGAAGTTTTATATATCACTGTATTGTAAAGGGCATGTCACACTAAGAGATATCGCTAGCAATATCGCTATAACTAGTGACGTTATAGCGATATTGCTAGCGATATCGCTGTGTCTGATACTTACCTACAACCCGCTCCCCCGCTGGTTATCGCTGATCGCGCGAGAACGTCCTGGACTGTTTCTCGTCGTCAGCTTCCTGCGGCGCTTCCTGCTGTGACGACGAGCGACGCGTGGAGCCGGGCGGGAGGACGCAGGATCGCCTAGTGTGACAGTTAAGTAGCGAACCCCGTCCCCAGCGATGTCGCTAGTGAGATCTGCCTGTGTGGCAGCTCACTAGCGACCACTTAGCGATGTACCAGCGATCCTGACCGCGTCATATCGCTGGTCGGGATCGCTGGTACATAAGTGTGACAGTACCCTAACACTTACCATGTTAAATTCTATGGATGACTAATTGAATAAAAGAAAAAGTCGAACTTTTTTAGAGTTTTATTAACCACCATAATGTAACACTAAGCATGTTAAACCGTATAGATGACAATATAGAACATTTTTTCACCCTATAAAAAATAATAATAATGTGGTCACGACATGCAGCAGCTATATATTTAGCAATGAACATGTTTAAATAAAGAATGTATCTGATACAAACAGCAAAGCATAGGATTAGCCCTTAGAAGGACTGTTATGCCGAGGTCACACTTGTGAGTGCAATGCGAGAAACTCGTGAGAGTCTCTCGACTCAATACCCTGCACTGCTGCCGGCAGTTCGAACCAGAGCATTCAGCTGCATAGAAAGATATGCAGCCGCACACTCCAGTCCTGAGTGCCAGTGCCAATGCCGGGTATTGAGGCGAGAGACTCGCACAAGTTTCACGCATTGCACTCGCAAGTGTGATCCCGGTTTTAGTATGATAGTTCAGCATCAGCACCAGTATCACCAGTAGAGGTCTGATTAGTTAACCCCTTTACCCCCAAGGGTGGTTTGCACGTTCATGACCGGGCCAATTTTTACAATTCTGACCACTGTCCCTTTATGAGGTAATAACTCTGGAACGCTTCCATGGATCCTGGTGATTCTGGCAATGTTTTCTCATGACATATTGTTCTTCATGATAGTGGTAACATTTCATTGATATAACTTGCGTTTATTTGTGAAAAAAATGGAAATTTGGCGAAAATTTTTACAATTTCTCAATTTTCCAACTTTGAATTTTTATGCCCTTAAATCACAGAGATATGGCACATAAAAAACATAATAAGTAAAGTTTCCCACATGGTTACTTTACATCAGCATTCAGCACAATTTTGGAACCAAAATTTTTTTTTTGTTAGGAACTTATAAGAGTTAAATGTTGACCAGCGATTTCTCATTTTTACAGCACCATTTTTTTTTTTAGGGACCACATCACATTTGAAGTCACTTTGAGGGGTCTATATGATAGAAAATACCCAAAAGTGACACCATTCTAAAAACTGCACCCCTCAAGGTGCTTAAAACCACATTCAAGAAGTTTATTAATCCTTCAGGTGCTTCACAGGAATTTTTTAAATGTTTAAAAATATGAACATTTAACTTTTTTCACAAAAAAATTACTTCAGGTCCAATTTTTTTTATTTTACCAAGGGTAACAGGAGAAAATGAACTGCTGAAGTTATTGTGCAATTTGTCCTGAGTACACTGATACCTAATATTTGGGGGGGACCATTGTTTCGGTGCATGGCAGAGCTCGGAAGGGAAGGAGCGTCGTTTGACTTTTTCAACAAAAAATTGGCGGGAATTGAGATCGGATGCCATGTCACGTTTTGAGATCCCCTGATGTGCCTAAAGAGTGGAAACCCCCAACAAGTGACCCCATTTTGGAAACTAGACCCCCCAAGAAACTTATGTGTGGTGAGAACTTTGAACCCCCAAGGGCTTCACAGAAGTTTATAACATACAGCCAGGCAATTAATAAATCATATTTTTTCCCAAAAAATTATCTTTTCACCCCCAATTTTTATTTTCCCAAGGGAAACAGGACCCCAAAAGTTATTGTGCAATTTGTCCTGAGTACACTGATACACCATATGTGGGAGTAAACCACTGTATGGGCGCATGGCAGAGCTTGGAAGGGAAGGAGCATTGCTTGACTTTTTCAATGCAGAATTGGCTGGAATTGAGATCAGACGCCATGTCGCGTTTGGAGAGCCCATGATATGCCTGAACAGTGGAAACCTCCAAATTCTAACTCCAACCCTAACCCCAACACACCCCTAACCCTAATATCAACACTAACCCTAGCCCTAACCCTAGCTGTATCCCTATCCCGAGCCTTAACGGGAAAATGGAAATAAATACTTTTTTTAATTTTATTATTTTTCCCTAACCCGCTACTATTTATAGTGGGTTTTTATGTTTGGCAGCTGTCACATGCTAAAAGATGCTTTTTATTGCAAAAAATTGTTTTTGCATCACCACATTTTGAGAGCTATAATTTTTCCATACTTTGACCCGATACTAAATATGTGTACTTTTATTGTTTTTTTTTATTTAAAAAAATATATATTTTTTTTAATTTATTTAGGAATTTTTTAAAACTTATTTTTACACTTGTTTTTTTTATCGCTGATCTGACATTTTGCATAGCACTGTGTCAGATCAGCGATCTGATAGGCAGTACAGGAGGCTTTCTCAGCGCCTGCTCTCAGCAGGCACTGAGAAAGCCGCCTCCCTGCACGACCCCGAAGGCCCCCGCAGCCATCTTGGATCCGGGGAACTGCAGGAAGGAGGCCCTAGGAACAACGTGAGCACATCGCATTCTTCTGAGGGGCTCAGGGAAGCATGCAGGGTGCCCCCTCCCTGCTCAATTCTTCCCTATGCCCCTGGTACACTGTGATCATGTTTGATTGCAGTGTGCCACGGGTTAATTTGCCGGGAGCGGACCGTGACCGTTCCTGGCACATAGTGCCAGGTGTCAGCTGTGATAATCACATGGATGGGATAGTACTTCAAAGGTTAGAAAGGGGTTAAACTGTGCACATACAGGCCTTGATAAGTGCTCTCTCCCTCCAGTCACAAGTGTCCTTGAGTTGAGCAATGGTGTCAGCGTGGCGGCACCTGTCCTTTTATATCCTCTGATGAGGTAATGCCGACGTAGTAACAGTAATGCCACTATGAAGATAGCTACAGCATTACAGTGACTGATAGGTAATCCCCACATGTTTATTGGCTGTTTAACAGGTAACAAATAAGCGGACCGCAGATTCAAGCTTCAAATCCAAGCGCCAGCCAATGCTCGTCGTCGTCATGGAGTGTTGAGTACATCTGATCACCCTCATACGTGAGTGATATCCAAGTATCACCGAGCATATTTACTCATGCCTAATTTTTACCGGCAAGAACATGAGATCTATGCCACCAGAACTTGGCATGTCTTTTGTAAGAAGTGCTAAATTCCATTAGTATGCTTGGCTTTATGATAATAGCTTCTTTTTAAACCACTTTTCTCTCTCACTAATATTACCCATTAACATTGAATTTCCTCTAATAACCCACTTATCTAAGCATATTTCCTGTAAAAGGTGTTATAGGGATAATAGATTGCAGCCGTAAATTGGGAGGAACCTGATACGAAAGAGCCCTATGATTTTACAGATATACATTTCATAAAATGATACAATGATATATCAGGGACCAACGCTTGATTATTTTTAGCTTCCAGGTTTCAACCTCCCTGCTAAATTGACATTGATTGTATCTTTAATTTTTAGTTGTTAAAGGAGTTCTCCAGACATATGATATTGATCACCGATCCTATGTTGATTGCTACATTAAGGGTAAAGACACACTAGCGATTAAAAAATTGGTCCGATTTTGATGCAGCAGGAGAGTCAGACGAGTGTAATGCAATTGTCATGCGAGTGTCATGCATGTATGAGTACAATCAGATTTTTCACACCCAGTAGACAATTTACATCAGAATGCAGTGTGATTGCTATCAAAATGCAATGTGATTCAACATGAGCTTTTACATAGAGCACTTCTCTGTCATTTACACATCGTCTTAAAAACGAAATATTCTTCAAAACACACAAAGACATATATATATTGCATATATATGTGTGTATCTAAAAAATGTATATATACTGTATATATAATACGCGTATATATTTCATATATATGGTAGATACCATACATATGTCTAAAATATAGATATATATCTATAAAATGTGTATATAATATATATCTACAATATATATTTCATATATATAATAGATACATATGTCTAAAATATAGATATATATATCTATAAAATGTATATATACTGTATATATAATATATATCTATAATAAACATTTCATATATATAATAGATACATATCTGAAATATACATATATATATATATACATATATCTATAAAATGTATATGTACTGTATATATAATATATATTTATAATATATATTATATATAGAATATATATAATAGATACATATGTCTAAAATATAGATATATATATCTATAAAATATATACTATATATATATCTAATATATAAAGCTCAAGTGTATGTGTGTATGTGTGTATGTATGTATGTGTGTGTATGTCCGGGATTGGTATCCGCACCGTCGAAGCTACAGCCACAAAATTTGGCACAGTCACACGTCTGGTCCCCGAGAGTGTCCTAGTCTATGTTGTGAGGTGAAATTTTAACCCCGCATGTTCCAATTCACCAAACAATTTTGCCCCATCTACATAATGGGGAAAAAGTGTGTGTGTATCAAGCCCCGCCTTCATTATGATGTCATAATGGTTGCCATGGCGACGCTGATGTCATCATAGGTTGCAAGCCCCGCCGCTCATTATGATGTCATAATGGTTGACAATGGGATGGAGGATGTGTGATGGGTATATGGGCACTGGACTATGGGATGGAGGATATGTATGATGGGTATATGGGCACGGGACTATGGGATGGATGATATGTATGATGGGTATATGGGCACTGGACTATAGGATGGAGGATATGTATGATGGGAATATGGGCATGGGACTATGAGATGAAGGATCTGGGATGGGTATATGGGCACACGACTATGGGATGGCGAATATGTATGATGGGTATATGGGCACGGGACTATGGGATGGAGAATATATGATGGGTATACGGGCATGGGACTCTGGGATGGAGGATGTGTGATGGGTATATGGGCACTCGACTATGGGATGGAGGATATGTATGATGGGTATATGGGCATGGGCCTATGGGATCGTGAATATGTATGATGGGTATATGGGCACGGGACTATGGGATGGAGGATAATTATAATTTGTTATAACTAACCACAGTTAGTTGCAGTGCCGGGTTCTTCAGCTAGTATATATATATATATATATATATATATATATATATATATAGAAAAAAATGAAAAAACAGCACAAAATAGAAAAAGGATTCGGGTGCACGCCCTCCAGGTACATACCATACCTCCAAATAGTCCATCAAAACTGCTTTGTGGTATCTATTTCTTTGATTCAATTGTTCTTTTCCTTATCTTGTCTTTGGTGTAATTTTTAGGTAACATAAACATAGTAACATAGTTTTGAAGGCTGAAGGAAGACCTTATGTCCATCTAGTTCAGCCTATTTTTAGTGCAGCTGTTCTGCATTGTTGATCCTGGGGAAGGCAAAAAACCCACAGAGTAGAAGCCAATTTTCTCCATAGGGAAAAAAATTCCTTCCCCTAAGCTGGGTCAACCATCTACCTATAATATTCTGTTATTCGTAACCTTCTATACTGTTACTCACAAGAAAAGCATCCATTCCTTTCTTAAATTCATTCAGTGAGTTGGCCAACACCACTTCCTCAGGAAGAGAATTCCAGAGCCTCACTGCTCTTACCGTGAAGAACCCTCTTCTATGCTGGTGCAGAAATTGTCTTTCCTCCAAACGAAGAGAATGCCCCCTTGTTCTTGTCACAGTCCTTGGTACAAACAGTTCATTGGAGAGATCTCTGTATTGCCCTCTGATATACTTGTACATATTGCACACAATACTCCAAGTGTGGTCTGACGAGTGATTTGTACAGAGGGAGAATTATGTTTTCATCTCGTGTCCCCAGACCTCTTCTAATGCATCCCATGACCCTATTTGCTTTGGTGGCAGCTGCCCGACACTGGGCACTCCAATTTAGCTTCTTATTGACTAAGATGCGTAAGTCTTTTTCCATGTCTGATTTCCCCAGCAGTTTCCCATTTAGTAAGTAATTGTAGCATCTGTTTCTCCTTCCCAAGTGCATAACCTTACACTTATCTGTGTTAAACCTCATTTGCCATTTTTCAGCCCAATTCTCCAATTTACTCAAATCTGTCTGTAGTTGCAAACTGTCCTCCTTTGTGTTAACTACATTACATAGTTTTGTATCATCTGCAAATACTGATATTTTACTGTGCAAGCCATCCACTAGATCATTAATAAATATATTAAATAGTAAGGGGCCCAATACAGAACCCTGTGGTACCCCACTAGTAACCCTGGCCCAATCTGAGTATGCACCATTAATAACCACTCTTTGTTTTCTATCACTAAGCCAGCTACCTACCCATCTACACACATTTTCCCCTAGCCCAAGCTTTCTCATCTTACTTACCAATCTTTTATGTGGGACAGTGTCAAATGCTTTAGAGAAGTCGAGATAAATGACATCCAATGATTCTCCTTGGTCCATTTGAGAGCTTTCATCCTCATAGAAGCTGATCAGGTTAGTTTGACAGGAGTGATCCTTCATAAAGCCATGTTGATATGGAGTTAAACATTTATTAACATTGAGATATTCCATAATGGTATCCCTTAGAAACCCTTTAAAAATTTTACCCACAACAGATGTTAAGCTTACCGGCCTATAGTTTCCAGGTTCCCTTTTACACCCCTTTCTGAATATTGGTACCACATTTGCTTGCCGCCAAACAAAAGGAACAGACCCTGTTTCTATAGAGTCTTTAAATATAAGGAATAGAGGCCTGTCTATCACATTACTTGGTGATTTGTCAATTTTAATCTTACTAAGGCGGTTCTGCACTTCTTCCTGGGTTAGGCAGGTAATACTTAATGGGGAGTTTACATTATCACTCTGCATTTCCCCTGGCAAATCCTTTTCTTGTGTGAACACCGTTGAGAAAAAAGTATTTAAAACATTTGCTTTTCCCACATCGCTCTGTATGATTTCACCCTCATTGTTCTTTAAAGGGCCGACACCATCAATTTTAATCTTTTTACTGTTTATATAATTAAAGAATATTTGGGGCTTGTTTTACTTTCCTTAGCAATGAGTCTCTCAGTTTCCACTTTTGCTAAATGTATTTGTTTTTTTTTTACACATTTTATTTTTTCTCTATAACTTTTTAATGCTTCTTCATTGCCTTCTTGCTTTAGCTTCCCAAATGCCTTGTTCTTGTTATTTATTACCCTATTGTCTGTAGAAGAATCCTGCTGTTTCCCACAGGAACAGGAAACCAACTGAGGAGGAGAGGCGGACAGCCCTCTTTTATCTCTGTAGGTTTCCTGTTCCTATGGGTGGATCCCTCTCTCCAAGTGGGTGCTGTCGTGGCGAAGAGTAAAATACATTTGTTTTGAGAGGTGAAGGGCAGTGTTGTATGTTCGAAGCATAAACTTATAATGGATGAAATCTTGGGGTAGGTTGGATTTTCTCCACAGACGTTCGGCGCACCTGGAGCACCGCTGCAGGAAACGTGTTTGCAGGGTGTGCCAGGGTTGTCGCCGTCTGTGTTGTGGTGTTCTATGTATAGGAGGAGCAAATTCATCCAGGGCACTTTGAAGTGTTTCATTGTAATGCTTCAATGCAGAATCAGGACATGAGAGGGAGGAGATAGGGGCCAATGAAGACTGCAAGTTCTTCATAAGTTTCTGGATGTTAATGGCCTGTATGTTTCTATAAATATGGACAGTGGGGGTGACCTGAGCAGCCTGGCAGTTCTTGATAGAGAATGAAAGAAGGTTGTGGACAGAGAGCGGGAGAGGGGAATTTGCAAAATCATCCACTGCACAAAGCCGAGAGAAGACCAAGTCGAGGGAGCTTCCGTCTTCATGCATTGGAGAATTAATAAGCTGCAAAAGGCCAAATGAGGAGGTTAGAAATAAAAGGTGAGTAGCAGATGGGGAAAGGGGAAGAGCAATGGGGATGAGGGTAGGGATGTCACAGGAGAGAAAATGTGGAAGCCAAGTGGCAAAATGATCCAGGACCTGATGGGAGGGGCCGGGAGGACGATATACCACCACCACTCGCATGGAGAAGGGGGTGTAGAGTCTGACGGCATGGACCTCAAAAGAAGGGAAGACAAGTGAGGGTACTTGAGGGATAACCTGAAAACGGTAATTAGACCTACCGGTAATTGTGTTTCCAGGAATCCATCCTGACAGCACACCTGGAGGACGTCCTTCTCATCCGCAGTGGGACAGGAAACCACGAGAGTTTAAAGGGCTCCTCCCCTTACCATCCCACAGTGATTTCACAAAGTAACACCTCTGGATGGATTCAAACAAAAAATTTTATTTAAACCAACATTCTCCATACACATGTTACATCACAATTGCATGGATGCGTTTGTCGGGGAGGGAACTAATAGTGCTGTCAGGATGGATTCCTGGAAACACAATTACCGGTAGGTCTAATTACCGTTTTCCAGGTCACCATCTGACAGCACACCTGGAGTAGTACCAAAGAATATTGGTCTTAGGGTGGGACTACCGCGTGGAGTACCTTTCTCCCAAATGCCAATTCTGCGGAGGCCACGTCTAACTTATAGTGTTTAGAGAACGTACTGAGACTGGCCCAAGATGCGGCTCTGCAGATTTGTTCTGCCGAGGCTCCACCCCTCTCTGCCCATGATGTGGCCATGGCCCTAGTTGAGTGGGCTCTAAGACTCCCCAGGGGGCTCTGACCCTGTGCTCTATACGTTGTGCTAATAACGGATTTAATCCACCTTGCTATTGTGGATTTTGATGCCTTTTTACCCTTATTAGGGCCTCTAAACTGGACAAAGAGGTTACTATCCTGCCTCCAGGGCCTGGTTGCGTCCAGGTACCTGAGCACTGTTTCCCTGACATCCAGGTTATGGTAAGCTCTCTCCTTGCTATTTTTAGGAAACTGACAAAACGAGGGGAGCACTACCTCCTGATTCATGTTCGAGTCTGAGATCACCTTGGGGAGAAAAGCCGGGTCGAGTTTTAGGACTAACCGGTCATCGAATATTTGTAAGTAGGGATCTTGAACCGATAGGGCCTGAAGTTCCCCCAATCTTTTGGCTGACGTAACTGCCACTAAAAATGCTGTCTTCAGAGAGAGGTTACCGATAGTTATTTCTACCCCTAGCTGGTATGGCTGTCTACATAGCGCGTTAAGGACTAGGTTAAGGTCCCAAGGAGGAACGGTCCTTCTTATCAAGGGCTTAAGTCTCTGCACGGCCCTTGAAAACCGGGCTATCCAGGGGTGAGCCGATAGGGTTGTGTCATAGAACACGCTTAAGGCCGAAATCTGCACTCTCAGGGTGCTGGGTCTGAGGCCCTTCTTGAACCCTGCCTGTAAGAAGTCAAGGATCTTCGGGATCTGGGGTCGGTCAGTATCGACTGTCGCCTCTCCACAAAAGCAGCAAAATTTTTTCCAAATTTTGTTATATATCGCTGCCGTTACGGGCTTCCTACTTGCTTGTAGAGTGGATATAACTTCATCCGATAGACCCTTTGTTTTTAGGACCTGCCGCTCAGGATCCAGGCTGATAGCTTGAGGGCTTCTGGCCTTTTGTGGAAGACCAGACCCTGGTGAAGAAGGTCTTCTCTTTTCGGAGAAGAATGGGATCTTCCCGTGATATCTTTCTGAGTAGAGGAAACCAGCTTCTTTTTGGCCAATAGGGAACCACCAGTATGACCCTGGCTCTGTCCTCGCAGATCTTCCTGAGGACCCTTGGAATGAGAGCTAGAGGCGGGAAAGCGTACAGTAGACCCCTGTTCCAGGACTGCGATAGAGCATCTATCCCTATCGGGTTTCCTGCCAGGTTTAGGGAGTAGAAGGCTTTGACCTTTGCATTCCCCTTGTCCGCAAACAGATCTACCTCTGGTTGTCCCCAGCGATCACACAGGCTGCTGAACACTTCTTCGTTGAGTTCCCAGTCCGTTGCGGTTATTCTTCTTCTGCTGAGAAAGTCCGCCACCTGGTTGCTGGTGCCCTCCAGATGTACTGCTGAGACAGAGAGAACCTCTCTTTCCGCCCGTCTGAAGATCTGCTCCGCCAAGCCCTGTAGTGCCGGGTGTTTCGGTCCACCCTGATGGCGGAGAAAGGCTACTGTCGTGATATTGTCCGAAAATATTTTGACATGCTTGTTTTTCACCCGAGGCCAAGCAGCGAGTAGTACCTTCCAGACGGCCAGTAGCTCTCTGAAGTTGGAGGACCTGTTGCTGTCCTCCCGACTCCATCGCCCCTGATAGTACTCTCCTCCGATATGCCCTCCCCAGCCATATAGACTTGCGTCCGTGGTTACTACGATCTCTGGGGACTGAATCCATGAGACACCGGTTTTTAGGTTTCTCGGGATGTTCCACCACAGCAGCGACCTTCTGACCTGGGGAATTAACTGTATCTTCCTGTCTAGTGAGCCCTGTCTTCTGTCCCAGGACGCTAGGACTGCTTGTTGTAGTCTGCGGGAGTGGAACTGACTCCACCTGACACAGGAGATACACAAAGTCATCAGCCCCAGAATCCTCATTGCGTCTCTGATCGACACCCGGTTCTTTGAGAACTGACGGATCTTTTTTGGTATGCTGGTCAGTTTTTCTTCTGGAAGATAGGACATTCTTCTTTCCGAATCTAGCATGACCCCTAAAAATTTTATTCTGGGCTTGGGTACAAGATCTGATTTTGACCAGTTTATTATCCAACCCAACCTTTGCAGTGTGGCGATTGAGGATTGACAGTCGACTCTGAGCTGGGCTGCTGAGTCTGCTACGATCAGGAAGTCATCTAAGTACGGGACCACCGTGATGTTTTGGGCTCTTAGGTAGGCCACGACTTCTACCATTACCTTCGTGAAAACTCTTGGGGCTGATGCTAGGCCAAAGGGGAGACAGCGAAACTGGTAGTGGTGAACCCTGCCCTCCTTTTCGACCGCGAACCTGAGGTATTTTTGGTGGTCTGGATGGATGGGGACATGGTAATATGCGCTTTTTAGATCTAACGTGCACATTACCACCGCTTCTCCCAGGAGTGGAATCGTGGATCTTATTGATTCCATCTTGAAGCGTTTGTATGATACCCACTTGTTTAAGGGTTTGAGATATATTATGGTCGTGGTCTCCCCTGATGGTTTTTTTATCGCGAAGAGGCTCGAGTAGTGTCCCCTTCCCTCTTCTTGCGTGGGAACTGGTATGATTGCCTCCATCTCTAGGAGGTCCTGGATATCTAACCACATGGGGGAGGCCGGACCAAGTCGAGAGCTGGTTACTAGGAACCTGTTTGAGGGTAGGGAATCGAATTCTATCTTGTATCCCTGAGAAATTACTTGCAGTACCCAGGGGCTGGTGGTAACCTCTCGCCATTCTTTCCTGAACCTGAGCAGTCGCCCCCCCTACATTGGTGGCGTCATTTCTTCCGGGAGCTAGACCCTGGGCCGGAGAAGATGGTATCTCTGCTCCTATTTCTACCCTCACCCCCTTTGGGGTAGCTCCATCGACCTGACTTCCCCTTCCCTCTGTACTCCGTTCTCTGGCTGTAACGGGGTCTACGAAAGGGCTGATACCTTTTACGTTTTTCTTCAGGGAACCCCTTTTTTTCATCTGACGCCTTTTCTAAGATATCATAGAATCATAGAATCATAGAATCGTAGAGTTGGAAGGGACCTCCTGGGCCATCTGGTCCAACCCCCTGCTCAAAGCAGGATTCGCTAAATCATCCCAGTCAGATGTCTGTCCAGCCTCTGTTTGAAGACTTCCATTGAAGGAGAACTCACCACTTCTCGTGGCAGCCTGTTCCACTCATTGATCACTCTAACTGTCAAAAAGTTTTTTCTAATATCTAATCTGTGTCTCCTCCCATTCAGTTTCATCCCATTGCTTCTAGTCTTTCCTTGTGCAAATGAGAATAAAGTTGATCCTTCTACAAGCACAGGTCCGAAGACTCTACCTCCCGAGAAGGGAATTGAGCACAGCTTATTCTTTGACTGCATGTCACCCGACCAACTTTTAAGCCAGATAGCTCTTCTGGCTGCGTTGGACAATGATTGGGTTCTGGCCGTAAATCTAACGGACTCTGCTGAGGCGTCAGCCAAAAACCCTGTGGCTAATTTTAGCAAGGGAAGGGATTTTAGAATAGTTTCCCTCGGAGTTCTATCTGATAAATGCTCCTCTAAATCGTCTATCCATAGATGCATGGAGCGTGCAACTGATGTCGCGGCTATAGTTGTCTTTATGACTGCCGCTGAACTTTCCCAGGCTCTTTTCAAGAGCCCGTCTGCCTTCCGATCTAGGGGCTCCTTTAAGCTTGAGGAGTCCTCGAACGGAATGGCTGTCTTTTTTGATACCCTTGCCACTGGGATATCGATTTTAGGGACCTCTTCCCAGACCTTGACCTCTTCTGGGTCAAACGGCAGGCGAAGCCTAAAGTCTCGGGGAATAGACAATTTTTTCTCTGTGTCCTCCCATTCATCCAATATCATGGCCCATAAATGGGCATTTACTGGGAAGACCATTGAGGTCTGGGAGCGCAGCCCCCCGAACATCTCATCTTGTATTGAGAGGGTAGTCGGGGGTTCCTCTATCTGCATAGTCTGGCGGACTGCCCCTAATAGTTCGTCCGTATCGCCGGATGCAAAGAGGTACTTTCTTCCCCTCTCCGGGTGCTCTCTGATCTCCAAATCCTCCTCTGCGTCTGATTCGGACAGGATGTCCTCAGAAGACGAGCCTGACTCCCTCTGCCTCTTTCTGGATGCCTGAGGGTTCGTCTGCGGGACTTGGGACATGGCTCCGGATACCGAGGCCTGTACTTCCTCTCTAATCATTGCCCTCATGTTCGACATGAGCGTAGCCTGTTCTTCCCCCATTATACGCTTTGTACATGCGTCGCAGAGGGTTTTTTGCCATGTGTCCTTTAGCTTCTTAGAGCAGACTGGACATTTCTTCTCCTTCTTCTTCCTTTCTGAGGTGGAGGTTCCCCCCTGGAACACATAAAGTACGTGTTCTATGGTGTCTGTCTTACTGGGGCCCTGCCATGACCTCATATGAGGCTACTCACGTGACCCTGGCTCTCCGTGCCTGTCTCCGTCTTCGCCTGGTCCTCCATCTTTAAATAGATAAGGTTCCCTGTGGCCACCTGCGGAGACACCAGAACGTGTAAGTGGTCCGGAGGTGGTATCCGGTTCTTACACTGCAGGGCCCAGCATACCGCTCTCCCTGCCGCGCTGCTGATCTGCTCCACCGCCAAAGTCTGCCCCCTCAGAGATGGTGCCGGCCCTTCCTGAATGCCGGGCTGTCGTTTTGAACGCCGATGCCGGAAGTGACGTCCGGGCTCGGTGACGCGGCCGGAAGTGACGTCCGGGCGACCGGAAGTGCGTCCGGCCCGGAAGTCCCGCCTGTCCTGGATGACACACGCGCCCTGTCCCTGGTATGGGCGGAAGTAGCGCGCTCTGGTCCCAGGCCGTACAGCGCCTCGGGGCAGCGGGACGGGGGAGAGGTGCGGCGATCCTCTGCTGGGGTCCGCTTGCGGGCGCGTGGTGTCCGTAGAGGCGGCCCCGGTACATCCATCGGTGGTGGCAGTGGCGTCCGGGGTCGAGAGCCTCCGTCGGGAGGAAGCGACCCTTACTCCAGGAGCAGCGCTACACTGGAGGAGCTGAGGGACCCTGTGCCGGGTTTCAGCCTGCAGAGCTTCCAGGTAGGAAGGGAGAGGCTGTGCCCCCCCGATCCTGACCTTCTGCGCGGAACGGCTGGATCTTCCTCTCGTCGTTCCTATCCGCAGTGGGACAGGAAAAACACTGTGGGATGGTAAGGGGAGGAGCCCTTTAAACTCTCGTGGTTTCCTGTCCCACTGCGGATGAGAAGGATGTCCTCCAGGTGTGCTGTCAGGTGGTGACCTGGAAAGGTACATTTTGATGATAGGAGCAGACCAACGCCTCCACCTGCTCTATTGTCTAATCTTGGGGTATGAGAGAAGTGTAGTCCACCATATGAAAGAGCAGCAGTGGTAGGTTTCAGTAAGAGCCAGAAGGTTAAGAGAATTAGAAAGGAAAAAGTCATGAATGAAGGAGAGTTTGTTACACATTGAGCGAGAATTCCAAAGGGCACAATTAAGAGAGACAGATGGCAGGCAGGGAATATTGATAAGATTAGAGGGGTTTCTGAGTGTATCAGTTGGGGGGTTTGACTTTCTATAACATGGGGGACCAGGGTTGGGAGCAATGTCTCCTGCGACTAGGAGGTACCAACAATTAGGTCTGGCCCATTAGTGGGGTTTTGTATGAAATCATGCTCAATTTGCCTTTTTTACCTCTGTTTTTTGTGTTGTTCTATTACACACAAAGAAATAAATGTTTATTACAGAACGTGTGTAATTGCCATACAGTAATTGTCAGGGAGAAATTTTCTGGAACAATTTCAAGGGTGCCAACACTTTCATTCATGACTGTATATGCCTTTCCTCATGGGACCTCACATTATGGCAACATAAATTTGGTATATATTGGTCTCTAATGTACCCTATATAAGACTCAGACATATTTTTACTGTTTACTTAGGTAATTAGTATAGATATATACATATTTACATGAATATTTTTTGGAGTATATCTACCCTTATGAATATTAGCTGTATTACCTTTATACCCTATTTACTAGAGTTGAGCGAAACAGTTCGGCCAGATTTATAAGTCGCCAATTTATGCCAAAGTCGGGTTTCGACCATAGCGTGAAGTCGGCCATGCGGTCGGCGAAACGAGCGCCAAAGTCGGATTTCCCAGAATGCTTGCAGGTGCCTTTTTCAGCCAATGAGCAAGGACGTACACTGTGGGCAACGAGATGACATGTGCAGCGTCCACCACAATTGTAGAGAAGGGCATTGCAGTGATTGGCTTGCTTTGGGGGGCGTCATAGTGTCTATAAAAGCCCTGACAGCTGACCTCCATTTTACTTCTGCCGATCTTAACAGTAGGGAGAGGTTGCTGTTTATCAGTAGGGAGAGAGTTAGGGCTGTAAAGATATAAGAAGTTCTTATGTGCTTGTGCTGATAGCAATTGTGCTGTACAGTTAGTGTGCAGTGACAGGGGAGGATTTTCTTGTGTGCAGCAGCGCTGGTTATTAGGCTGCCTGATAGCTGTATTGCTGTGTGTACACTGCTGACCAGACTGCTTTTTACATAGCACTAATACTTTTATTCTTTTTTTCTGCACAGTTACCGACCGTTGATTTTTTCCCACTCCGTATAGAGCTGTACGTTCCTCACACACTACCATGTACCGGCTGGTATCACGGACAAATACATGCTGACTATATGTGTGTGACTCCGGAAATAAATAAGGAGATTTAAATTTTCCCCTACACCGTATACAGCTGTACGCTCCTCATACAGTACCATATATCTGCTGGTATTTTTGGTACAGTACATTTTCCCAAACATGAGGAAGTATGGTGAAAGAGGCCGTGGACGTGGGTGGGGGGGCCAGCTGGTACTGATGGTGGTGGTGGTGCATCTGCTGGTAGTGCCAAAAGCACAATAGCACCTAAGGCAGGAGGTGTTGAGCCTGCGTCATCGTCTGGCTCCAGAAGGCCTGGAAGGCTCCCTTTTCTGGGAGTAGGTAAACCGCTTTTAAAGGTACAGATAGCGGGATTATGATATCCACAATATAGTATGATTAGCAAGGATAAAATTTAGCTTTTAATCAATTCACATTAAAATATTACACACCCATGTGATTGAACGCAAACAAACAACAAACCAATACCACAAGAACATGAAGACACGTACATAAAAGTACTCGCAGGTATTTTCCTGCCTTCAATGAGTACACGGCCTCTGGATCATAATGGGTACTCTAGCAGACTGATGACAACTGCCAAATCTCAACAATGATTCCTATACCTGTTATCACAATATGGTATACCAAATAACCCGGATAATAGATAAATCAATCCCTCCAAATAGTTATTGGAGATAACAGAGGTACACCATATTAAACATGAGGCCCAAAAATATAATAGTGCAGCTTAATAAAGACAGGTGTAAAGGCAAAGATATTGCAACAAAATCAAATTTATAGGAACCATGCTGACTCACTAATAGTGAGCGCTCCAAGTGACCAAAGGCAATTAAGCATATACCACCTTATCATATGTTATAGCGGCTGAAAATTGTCAGCTCTCACCCATATTGAGGAGTTCACTCTGTCCATAAGCCTTTATCATTCTGTGGAACCGTGAAGAGCGGTACCAGACACTACCTGTCTTTAGAGTAGCGTCTTCCGACGCGTTTCGTTATTATAACTCATCAGGGGAGTTTGGCAAAAGTAAGGCATGCCCCCTGAAGGAGCAGGTGCTCCGAAACGTGCGTCGGGGAGACGCTTGGACACTGAACGCTGATGCCTCTTGCCCCCTGTTGTTGGTCGTCCAATTAGGTAGTACGGTTTCTCTATCTGAGTTGCTATTGCCATGTTGGTGTCCGATGGTGCAGGTTACTATCCATGTGCTGGCGGATACGGACTCTAATTAATCTTTTGGTATTTGATTTTGGGAAGTAACTCAGGCTACTAGCATGATTTATGCTATTGAGATAAACACGGGGGTGACTATTTATGACAAGCTATATTATATGTATGTGGTGTCAGTGTGATTTGTCAGCGTCATCAGCTTTCTTTGCTGTTTTCACTATGTGGTGTTTTAACTCTACCTGTACGCTTTCATATAAATAAAGGATTTTTTATACATTTTTCATACTAAATTTGGACTTAAGGATCGTATTTTTTGTCTGTTTGCGTCTTCAATATTGCGATCAGTCCATATTTTGGTCCATGATTTTTGTACCAAATTTATTGGGACTTGTTACATCTACATATATTATTTGATTATGACCTTGGTACTGATGTTGAACTGTTTGCTTACCTTCTGCTCCATAAGGTGTGAAGACTGTGCTTGCACATCCGTCGCTCGCCCGCAGACTCCATTCGTATGCAGAGTGTGAGAATCATGTGGGAATAGTGGATGAGGGCAGGTATATCTCGCCCAGATTCCTTTCCTATGTGGCCTAGTCTGGTCAGTATCGCACCTGCTTACTAATGGATAATGGGAGGTGGATATAAAAGGATGCAAGGTGGTTGTGTGAGGGTCTCAGCCTGGGAACACAGAGAGCCTGTCTGTGTGAGAGACACACGTGAGTGGAAGCAGTGCCCACTGCAACTGTGGTTTGGCTGGACGGGAGAAGCCCGCCAGTTGGTAGTTAGGTTGTCCATTGTTTAGTTAGTGCCGGACAGGCAAGGATTTGTTTTATGTTTTATTTCCTTTTGCATTGCTTTCACCGTTAATAAACCTGACCCAGGGTCAGTTATACACGAATCCCAGCTCTGCTCCTGAGTTTCATGCTGAACGCACGTGACCTTTGACCCCCGCAAAGGCGATCCCGGAGTGTTTTATCACATTGTGGTGGAGAACGCGGGCATCACGTTGCAAGCATGAGCATGGAGGATGTGGTGAAAGCGCTGGTACAGTCCACCGCCGTCCAGCAAGAAGCTAATCGGGTGATGATGGCCCAGCTGAAGGAGTTGGTGGACATGACAGCTACCGATCGTTCGCTTCTCCAGCAGGTGGCGCAGCGCCTGTTAAGCCTACAGGAGGTTAACCTGGAAGCCGAGTCGAGAGTGATTCACGTGAGTCGGTACTGGCAGAAGATGACGACCGAAGATGACGTCGAGGCATACCTGGCCACGTTTGAACGGACGGCGGTGTGAGAAAAATGGCCGAAGGCACGATGGGCCGGCCTGATTGCCCCGTTTCTTTCCGGTGAGGCCCAAAAGGCGTATTATGACTTGGAACCTGAAGCTGCGCAGGACTTTGACAAAATTGAAATCCGAGATCTTGGCCCGGCTGGGAGTGACGACCGCTGTCCGTGCACAGAGAGTGCATCAATGGACTTATCAGCCGGATAAACCACCGCGGTCACAGATGTTCGACCTGATCCACGTGACGAAGAAGTGGCTACAACCCGAGGTGCTGACAGCGCCAGAGATAATTCAGAGAGTCGTCATGGACAAGTACCTGAGAGCTCTACCGCCAGCCCTGAGGAAGTGGGTAAGCCATGGAAACCCTACGACGGCAGATCAACTGGTGGATCTGGTTGAACGTTACTCCGTGGCGGAAGGACTCCGAGACGACGCTACCCCACCTCGTTCTTCATCATCTCCACGGGGAACCGGTAAGACTGTTACAGGGAGTAGGGGAGATGGAAAAATCCCTAAGACAGTGGGGGAGGAAAACGGGACTGCCCGCACTGCGAGGCCGAGAGTAACGAACTATGGTCTAAGCAAGGGGCCCGTTAGGTGTTTCCGCTGCCAAGAGATGGGACATATTGCTGCGAACTGTCCGGTCACTACTGAACCCATGCAGTGCGACGTCACAGACTCTAAAAACCGCATGTCTATGGTGGCATGGGTAGTGAGTGTGAATGCCGGTCAAAAAGATGTGGAAAAACATTTGTGTGATTTAACTGTTGATGGCAAAAATGTGGTGGCATTGTTAGACTCGGGAAGTGTGGTGACTCTGGTGAAGGCCAGTCTGGTGTCAGCCCCGACTGGACCATCAGACAAATTTTCTGTAACGTGTGTGCATGGAGACACCTGTTCGTACCTCACCGCGGTCATATGCATTACTACTTCCTATGGGTCTGTGCAACATAAAGTGGGACTTGTCCCGGCGTTATTGCATGATGTTATCCTGGGCCGAGATTTTCCCCACTTCTGGCAATTGTGGGAGAATCAGTTGATGCCCTCGGTTAATAGTGTACATGACTCTTCTCCCAGGGCGCATGTGGGTCCCGAACCCCTGGAAGAGGTCTCCCCGGAAGACTCGGGGGAAGAGTCTGCTGGAAATGACCTACAGTTCCCGTTTTCAGTCATGGCGGGTGATACGGAGGAGACCGGGGAAGAGGAGGAGGCCGACAGCCGTCCACCTCCCCGTTTGCCGGATTTGGAAGTTCAGAAAGATGACTTCCAAAGCGAGCAAATAAAGGATCCTACCCTTTCTCAGGCTAGGACAAATGTAAAAGTGATAAATGGGGTACCCGTTGAACCTGGCTCTAGGCTGGCATATCCTTACATGGTTCTGGAGAATGATTTACTCTATCAGATAGAGAAAAAGAGGGAAGATACGGTGCAACTATTAGTCGTGCCAAAACCCTACCGGCGGCAGGTGCTGGACCTGGCCCACGGACATGTGATGGGAGGTCACCTGGGAGTCCAGAAAACCACCGAAAGGATATTACACTGTTTTGTTTGGCCAGGCATGCATCACGATATTCGAGTATATTGTGAGTCTTGTCCTGACTGCCAAGCCTCTGCACCTAAGCCCTTTCTGTAGCCCTTTGGTACCCCTACCTATTATTGAAGTCCCGTTTGAGAGGATTGGGACGGATTTAGTTGGGCCCCTTCCACGGTCTGCACGTGGACACCAACATATCCTGGTCATCTTGGATTATGCCACTCGTTACCCGGAGGCCATCCCTTTGCGTAACACGGCCACCAAGACGATTGCCAAGGAACTGGTGCATGTGTTTAGTCGGGTCGGTATACCAAAACAGATACTCACCGACCAGGGGACCCCCTTTATGTCCAGGGTAATGAAGGAGCTCTGCCGATTGTTACAAATTGAACCGTTACGCACATCCGTGTATCACCCTCAAACAGACGGGTTGGTCGAACGGTTCAATAAAACTCTGAAGCAGATGCTGAGAAAGGTGATAGACAAGGATGGGAAGAACTGGGACTATTTACTTCCGTATTTGCTTTTTGCCATCAGGGAAGTACCCCAGTCTTCCACGGGATTCTCGCCTTTCGAGTTATTGTACGCCCGACGTCCTCGCGGACTGTTAGACGTTGCAAAAGAAACCTGGGAGGGTCAGGTCACTCCGTTTAAAACAGTGATAGATCACGTCACACAAATGCAGGACCGTATTGCGGCTGTTATGCCTATCGTCAAAGAACACATGATACAGGCTCAAGGAGCCCAAAAAAGAATCTATGATAGGGGCGCCAAGATCCGTACGTTTGCACCCGGAGATAGGGTGTTGATCCTGGTCCCCACGGTGGACAGTAAGTTCCTGGCAAAGTGGCAGGGCCCCTTTGAGATCAAGGAAAGAGTTGGTGAAGTAAACTACAAAGTATACCAGGCAGGTAAACGGAAACCTGAACAGATTTATCATGTAAATCTGATAAAGCCCTGGAAGGATCGGTCTGCCTTGTCAGCGGAGCTGGCCCGTCCTGTCTGCTCGCATACCGTACTGGAGGTACGGGTTGCAGAGACTCTCTCGGAGCGGCAAAAGACGGAAGTCAGGCAGTTTCTACTTCACAACCAAAAGTTTTTCTCAGAAAAACCCGGGCAGACTATGCTAATGAAACATGACATCGTAACGGAACCGGGTGTCACAGTTCACGTAAAGCCCTACCGAATCCCGGAAGCGCGCCGTGAAGCCGTTTCCCGAGAAGTGAAGGCAATGTTAGAGTTAGGAGTCATTGAGGAATCGCACAGTGCGTGGTCCAGCCCGATTGTGCTAATTCCTAAACCGGACGGCACCATCCGGTTCTGCAATGACTTCAGGAAACTGAATGCGGT
Source organism: Dendrobates tinctorius (assembly GCF_039654945.1). NCBI lineage: Eukaryota > Metazoa > Chordata > Amphibia > Anura > Dendrobatidae > Dendrobates > Dendrobates tinctorius. The sequence continues at coordinate 120,888,884 of NW_027361679.1, forward strand.
CTCAAAATTTGATGCCTACCCCATGCCCCGGGTCGACGAGTTAATAGATCGGTTAGGAAAAGCCCGGTATATTACGACCCTAGACCTAACAAAAGGGTATTGGCAGATCCCTCTGGTGGAGGCTGCCAGAGAAAAGACAGCATTTGCTATGCCGGAAGGTTTATTTCAGTATGTGTATATGCCATTTGGACTGCACGGGGCACCGGCGACCTTCCAGAGACTGATGGATCGAGTCTTGAGGCCACATAGGCGGTATGCTTCGGCCTATTTGGATGACATTGTCATTTACAGCTTGGACTGGGAGACTCATCTCCAGAAAGTACAAGCTGTGATTGACGACCTGTGGGAGGCAGGTCTAACCGCGAACCCCAAGAAATGTCACATCGGGCTAGAAGAAGCCCGGTATTTGGGGTATGTAATTGGGAGGGGTGTTGTTAAACCCCAGGTTGATAAGATTCAGGCGGTTCAGGACTGGCCACAACCTGTCAACAAGAAGCAGGTGCAAGCCTTCCTGGGGATCGCCGGTTATTATCGCCGGTTCATACCCAATTTTGCAGCCATCGCTACCCCCCTGACGGATCTTACAAAAGGGAAAGACTCCGTCATGATTAAATGGAGTTTAGCGGCTGAAGAAGCCTTCCATAGCCTAAAACGGACACTTTGCTCTCAGCCCGTACTGGTGACTCCGGACTTCCGCAGTGAGTTTGTGGTACAAACAGATGCCTCTGATACCGGTATCGGGGCTGTACTCTCACAAGTGAGAGACGGAGTGGAACACCCAGTCCTCTATCTCAGCAGGAAGCTGAATAAACACGAGCAAAGGTATGCAGTCGTAGAAAAAGAGTGCCTCGCCATTAAGTGGGCTCTAGAGGCCCTCAAATATTACCTGGTGGGCCGAAAGTTCAGGCTGATCACTGACCATGCCCCTCTCAAGTGGATGCACTTGAACAAGGAACGGAATAGCCGGGTGACCCGGTGGTTCCTTGCCCTGCAGGCCTACACTTTTACGGTGGAGCACCGCCCAGGGGTACAGATGGGAAATGCAGATGCCCTGTCCCGAGTGCACTGTTTGGCGGGTGTCATTGCTCGACCGGAGTGGTCTGAGCAGAAGGGGGGGATATGTGAGAATCATGTGGGAATAGTGGATGAGGGCAGGTATATCTCGCCCAGATTCCTTTCCTATGTGGCCTAGTCTGGTCAGTATCGCACCTGCTTACTAATGGATAATGGGAGGTGGTTGTGTGAGGGTCTCAGCCTGGGAACACAGAGAGCCTGTCTGTGTGAGAGACACACGTGAGTGGAAGCAGTGCCCACTGCAACTGTGGTTTGGCTGGACGGGAGAAGCCCGCCAGTTGGTAGTTAGGTTGTCCATTGTTTAGTTAGTGCCGGACAGGCAAGGATTTGTTTTATGTTTTATTTCCTTTTGCATTGCTTTCACCGTTAATAAACCTGACCCAGGGTCAGTTATACACGAATCCCAGCTCTGCTCCTGAGTTTCATGCTGAACGCACGTGACCTTTGACCCCCGCAAAGGCGATCCCGGAGTGTTTTATCACAAGAGGCTGTAGCGATCGCTCCACCTCCCCAAGCACCGATAGATGTTGCAACAAGGTGGAACTCCACCATGCACATGGTTGAGAGGCTGTGCGAACAGAGGCAGGCTGTAATGCATTTGTGGGAGGATACACAGGCAGGCAGTTTGAGGGCAGACATCGAGTTGTCTGTTGTGCAGTGATCAAAGCTGAAAGACCTCTGTAAAGTCCTTCAGTGTTTTGAGGAATGCACACGGCTGGTAAGCGCAGACCACGCCATCATAAGCTTGAGCATCCCACTTATGCGTCTGCTCATGCATCTTTGACACACATTAAGGATCAGGCGTCTGCAGCAGAGGAGGAAGAAGAGGGAAGCCTTGATAACAGTCAGGCATTGTCTGCTGAGGGAACTGTCCTGGTGGAGGAAGAAGAGGAAGAGGAGGAGGATGAGGGGGATGATTATTTTGGGGAGGAGGATGCTTCTCAGGGGGCAAGAGAAAATATTGGCTTGCCAAGGCCAGGTACAGGGTTTGTGCGTGACTGGATGGATGTGGATTTGGCAGAAAGTGCTCCTCCACCCACCACTGGCAGTGCATCATTGACACCTGGAACATTGTCCCACATGTGTGATTATCTCTTGCGGATCCTAAAAAGTGACCCCCGCATTGCAAAAATTATGAAGGATGACGACTACTTGTTGGCCAGCATCCTCGATCCACGCTATAAAGGCAAATTACAGAACATCATGCCACAGGAGAACCTAGAACTAATATTGGTGAACAAACAAGCAACTCTGGTAAACCGTTTGTTAGAGGCATTCCCAGCACACAGCAGCGGTGCAGGTTCTACCACGAGCCATACTGGGCAACATGGAAGAGGTGTTTGTGGTGCACACAGCTGAAGTGGCGCTGGAGACAGGGGTTTCATGATCATGTTGTGGACTGAATTCTCGAGTACCGCTCACACGACTGGTAATACTGAATCGATTGCAACAGACAGGAGACAGCAGTTGTCAACTATGGTTCAAAATTACCTCTACTCCCCTATCGATGTTCTCCCTCACAGTTCATTCCCCTTTGACTACTGGGCCTGTAAACTGGACACCTGGCCTGAATTGGCACAATATGCCTTACAGGAGCTCGCTTGCCCTGCTGGTAGTGTGCTATCAGAAAGAGTCTTCAGTGCTGCTGGATCAATCCTGACAGAAAGGACCCGGCTGTTGACCCAAAATGTAGTTGATCTCACCTTCACTAAAATGAACCATGCCTGGGTTTCAAAGGATTTTGTACCACCTTCCCCTGATGACACATAGGTTGCCAGCAAAATGGCTCGCTTTGTCCTCCTCTTCCTCCGACTTCTCCAATTCCTCCATTTGCAGCTGCTGAACGTCCAGCCTACACCTCAACATATGCCAGTTTTTCCACCTCCCTAACTGGGCTGCCCCCCCCCCCTACAACTTTAGCCAAATAACCCCCAGTTTTCAATGCATTACTATTATAAAGTAAATTAAGGTTGACAAGCTTAAGTAATAAGAATTGATGTCATTGCCATTGAAATGGGCACTGTAGGTGTGTTTACTGTCCTCCACTCACTGCTGACTTTTATTCACCATTGACTTGCATTGGGGTCGGGTTTCGGTCGGAACTCCGACTTTTGCCGATAGTCGGCCGATTTCGTTCGACTCGACTTTTGGTAAAGTCGGGTGGTCCAAAACCCGACTCAACCCTAATTTATGATTAGTGATGGGCGAGCACTAAAATGCTCGGGTGTTCGCTGCTTGGGTTGAACAAATTGGAATGCTCGGGTACTCGACCCAAGCAACGAGCCTATTGTTAGATATGTGCACACTTTGCAGATTTAGATGCGTATCAGCAGCATTTTTGGCCACACGGATTTGCATCAAATCCGCTGTGCAGTGCACAGCCAATGTCAGTAGTGAATGGGAAATTCGGGTTTGTTGTGCACATGCTACTGAAAAATCAGCGCAGATTTGCAGCATTTTTTTTCCCGCAGCATATCAATTCTCTTTGCGGATCTGCAGCGTTTCTGCACCCTTTGACTTCCATTGAGTCAGGCATGTCCGCAGCAAAACCACAGATGTAAAAAAAGATCTGCGGTTTTGCTGCAGATGTGGTTGCGAGAAACGTTGCAGATCGGGAGGAGGGAAGTGTGTGGGCGGTGTGTCGGCAGAGACAGTGTGCGTGTCTGTCTGCGGGGGTCTGCGTGTATGTGTGCGTGTCTGTGTGTGTCTCTGTGCATGTGCGTGTGCCCGTGTGAGTGCATGTGTTAGGGCTGGAGGAACTTACCAAATAATAAAGATGGTAATAAGATGCGTTCACAGCCCGGGGTCCACCGTGCAGGGGTGGTAAACTGCTGCTCAGTAATGGCAGACGCTATATGGCGGTATAATAGAGGAACACATGCGGTTAATGTCACCTGGTGTGTACAGGGGCGGACTCTGTTGCTTCACAGAGCCGCACTACCGCTGAACATAAATGCCGGAGCCTGTTAAAGCTCACAGAGCTCGGCAAGGTAAACGCTCAGTATCAGGTCACAGAACTCAGCACCAAGGACACAGGGTCAGAATCCCTCTAGATCTACTATGCGTGCGGCGTCACAACTGCGGAAGCCACTAAGTGACGCTGTCGACCGTGGAGTGTCAACCAAGTGAACCGTGGCGTACAGACCAAGCCACCACTTGGCATTGATGCCAGTCTCTGACTCCTACTTGCTCCTCAGCCTGGGTGCTAACAGGCTAGGCTACACAACACATGCGTACCAAGGGTAGGGGTTTCCAATGAGTCATTCACCAGAGACATTCATACATGCATACTACTATCACTCCACATGGTCTAAATCTTTCTCTATGTTAGCGCATGGCCGAGCGGCCATGCAAACCTTTTCTAGCCGCGTCCTTCCGGGACCTTCCTGACCTTCCTGATGGTCCAATACGAGCTGGAGAAGGACCTGAGCATGTGACCTCCGATCTCCAATGAGTGATCGTCCCACGGGCATGCTCAGTGGACCGAAAGGAGGACTTAGTCCCTGGAGTGAATCGCTGCTGACCAGCATGCACTGCTATAGCTGGACCAAAGGTGGCAGCAGCAACCAAATGTCAGGATCCTGTCAGCGCCGGCGTGCAGCCTCCGCTGAGCAGGGACTCACCCGCACTGTAGGGGTACCGGGGTCAGGTACAGCCAGAAAGTACCGATGCACAGGACCTGTGGATGCTGAAGTTTAGCAAGCAGACACGGGACCTACGGTCATGTGACTGCAAGGGGGCGGGGCTTAGCGTCCTGCTTAGTGAGATGGAAAGACACTATACAGAATTACTCAGAGTCAAGCAAAACGGGGTTCATACACAGAGATAGCCGTAACGTACCAAGGATGAGACAGAGCGGATAGTCAGGGCCAAGCAGCAGTCAAAATCAAACAGACATAGACGGTACCAAGCAGAATCCAAAGCAATATCCAGAGAACAGACCGAGTCATACACAGATTATCAAGCAACCAGAACACAGCAAAAACACACTCAGGGGTCACCACATTATGCCAAGGGCAAGAGTATAACTGACAGGGATGGGAGCGTCCTGAGGCTATAAGAAGCCTCTCCCAGAACCAGGGAGAGGCCACAATCATAGCCCCAGGTGTGCAGGTAAGCCTGCACCGGGATCACAACCTTTAACCCCAGAAATGCCAGTCATCAGCACTGGTTCCAGACATTAACCCCACGTGTGCGAGTCAAACCCGCACTGAGATCATGACAGTACCCCCCTCTCAACGGGGGGCCTCTGGACCCCAGGCTTGCCCGGGTTCTTAGCATGGAATGCCCGCACTAGGCGATCAGCATGCATCAACCGGGCCAGTACCCAGGACCTGTCTTCCGGTCCATACCCCTTCCAATGAATCAGGTACTGTACCGACCGCCGTACCAACCTGGAATCTACGATATGTCCAACCTCGTACTCCACCTGCCCCTCGACCAAAACAGGAGAAGCAGCAGACTCGGAGTCTCCCCGGACTGCTTCAAATGGTTTCAGTAGAGATTTGTGGAAGACGTTAGGGATCTTGAAAGAGGGTGGAAGGCACAGCCTATACGCCACTGGATTGATTTTTTCCACAATCTTGTATGGGCAAATGAATTTGTGCCCCAACTTGGCTGAAGGAACCTTCAACTTAATGTTTCGAGTGGAGAGCCAAACCTTGTCTCCAACCTGAAACGTGGGCCCTAGTGTTCGTTTCCTGTCCGCGAAAAACTTATACCTGCCCTGAGACCTAGATATACTCCGCTGAACTTCTGCCCACGTATTCTGTAATTGCTGAACAGAGCCCTCAACCCCGGGACACCCCGAGTCCAGATGAGAAAACTCACCAAAATGAGGACTGAACCCATAATTGATCAAAAAAGGAGTCATACCCGTGGATTGACTCACCCGACTATTGAAGGCAAATTCAGCCAACGGCAGTGCATCGCACCAGTCATTCTGTCAAGCAGAGGTTAGACACTTGAGGATCTGTTCCAGGGACTGGTTAGTGCGCTCCATCTGACCATTGCTCTCAGGATGGTATGCAGACAAAAAGGACAGAGACATCCCTAATTTTTTGCAGAAAGCACGCCAAAACTTAGCCACAAACTGCACACCACGATCAGACACCACTTTCAGGGGTACCCCATGCAACCTGATCACATGCTGCACAAACAACCTGGACAACGTCTCAGCTGATGGTAGTGCAGACAGGGGTACAAAATGAGCCTGCTTAGAAAACCTGTCCACCACTACCCATACCACTGTATTACCCTTAGATGGAGGGAGATTGGTAACAAAATCCATGGATAAGTGAGTCCATGGTCTTTCGGGCACTGCCAAGGGCATCAGCTCCCCTGCCGGACGGCTATAAGAGCTTTTAGAACGAGCGCAGACCCCACAACCAGCAATGAATTTTTTTATGTCCGAACCAAGGGTAGGCCACCAAAAGATCCTAGCCACCGCCAGATGTGTGGCTGAAATACCAGGGTGAGAACTCAGCTTGGATTCATGGAACTCCTGAAAGAGTTTCAGGCGAAGTTGCTCCTGGACAAATAACTTCCCCTCTGGCTTGGCCGCCGGGGCCCGCGCCTGGGCCCCCTGGATCTCCCGTTCCAATTCAGATGAGACCTCTGCTATCACAACCCCAGGGTGAACAATGGAGGACGGTGGCTCAGGGGGCGACACCGGCTGAAAACTGCGCCAAAAGGCGTCAGCCTTGACATTCTTAGACCCTGGACGAAATGTAATCATAAACTGAAAACGGGAAAAAAAAGGTGACCAATGGGCCTGTCTGGGCGTTTAGTCTTTTAGCAGACTCAATGTATGACAAATTTTTGTGATCCGTGATCACCGTAACCAGGTGACTGGCCCCCTCCAAAAAGTGCCTCCATTCTTCAAACGACAATTTGACCGCAAGAAGCTCTCTATTGCCTACGTCGTAATTTCTTTCCGCAGCAGAGAACTTGTTGGAAAAGAAAGCACATGGCCTGAGGTTGGTTAGAGTGGCAGGCTCTTGGGAGAACACAGCCCCCACCCCCACGATGAATGGTTTGGACGGATCTGACTGTACTAACACAGGAGCAGATATAAAGCTTCTTTTCAGGGTCGCAAAGGCCTCTTTTGCGAGCGAGGACCAGTTTTTCACATCCGCACCTTTACAAGTAAGATCTGTGAGTGGTTTGGCCACCTGTGAAAACCCCCGAATAAATTTGCGGTAATAATTGGCGAACCCCAAGAAGCGCTGAAGACCCTTAAGGTCTTGGGGTTGCACCCAATCCGCAATGGCCTGCACCTTCTCGGTCGTGAGGAACGCGGTTTTCCATTCATCCCCCTCCCGGACCCTTATCAAATGATATGCCCCCCGAAGATCCAGTTTGGAGAACCATTTTGCCCCTGAAAGTTGGTTACACAAATCGGGAATCAACAGAAGGGGGTACGTTGTTATGATTGAGTCACCGTAGGAGGCAAAAACAAGAATGCTAGCTAAGTCCAGAAAACCAGAGAAGTTGGCAGCTATCGGATTGCAGACCCCTGAACCTATCAACACAACTAGCAGTAGCCGTGGGGGGTTCCTACGATGCCCTAGACCCCTCGATCACAGCCGGAGAATTAAATAGGCCTAAAGAAAGAAAGGGGAAATCTAAACTGCCCCAGAGCAGACCCCAAAGCAATAGGCAGCCCCCAACATATAATGACGGTGAAGCAAGATGAAAACACTAACACAGGCAGAAAGATAGACTGAGCAAAGACGGGGCCCAAGCTAACTAAATAGAAAAGGTCAGGAAGGCTGCTGTCTGCAATCCGTGAAAAACCCTATGAAAATAAGAGCCAACAGACTGACAGTGATAAAGGCCCTGAAGACGCTAGGCTTCAAAAAAGCTATGTCAGTACTCAGGAATATTCTGAAGACAGAGCTACAGGCAAAAGGAGATTCAGCTCACCCCAGCAGGGAATGGCAGAATACAGAAAAGCAAGGAAAACAAAAACAAACACAAATGCTAACAGGCAAAGCAGAAAACTTAGCTTTAGAGGAGCAGGAATCAGACTGGTGTCCTAGAAGTCCACAGAGAAATCACCCGCAGGGCAGAAGGGTGTCGGCAGCCTTATATCCAGTCTGTGACTCCACTCAGCCAGTCATCCTCACCAGGCTCAGGTGCCTGATAATCAGGCTCATTACCTTCCTTTACCAGAATAGGGAGTTCACCAGACCTCAGTGACGAAGGGGAAAATGAACTCACAACAGTACGTATTTCGTACAGTAATCTTGTTCAGCTCACGAAAATTGTACCATCGAGGCAGGGACGTAAACCACCATCTCTTTTCTTAACAAAAAAAAACTCTGCCGCCACAGGTGAGACTGAGGGACGTATGTGTCCTTTGCGAAGACTCTCAGCAATGTAATCTTTCATGGCCAAGCGCTCAGGGCAAGATAAATTAAACAGACGGGCTTTAGGCAATTTAGCCCCCGGGACTAACTCGATAGCGCAGTCAAAGGGTCTATGTGGCGGCAACGTCTCGGCCTCGCTTTCAGAGAACACATCTTCGAATTCTTTCAGGTACTCCGGAATACCTTCCAGCTCGACAGATGACACAGATACAGATTTAACAGGTTCAACCAATAGTGCAGACTTATCACATAACATCGAATCATTAAACCCCCACTGAACAATCTCCCCCGTTTTCCATTTAATGAATGGGTTATGGCGTTGTAACCAGGGCATGCCCAACACCAATCCTGCTGGTAGATTGTCCAGAACCAAACAACTTAATTTTTCCACATGGGTAGCGCCCACTTTGAGTGAAAACAAGTCAGACATAAAGAAAATTCCCTCTTTAGTGAGGGGGGAGGAGTCAATGGCCACCACTTTGATCGGAACCTTAAATCTAACTGTCCCTATCTTACAGAGTGTGACCAATTGGGTGTCAATGAGATTGATGGATGATCTGCAGTCCACGAAAGCTGTAGAGGGAAAACAACAATCGTCCACTAACAATTCCACATGAAGCAACACCTTAGAAAATGAGGAAAAGGGTACCTGAGGGTCTGAGTAGTCTCCCCGCTGACTACCCAGACCTAGTCGTTTCCCGTCGACCGGGTTGAGGATGGACAATCAGGACACTCCCTTTTCCAATGTCCCGTTTTACCACAGTAGAAGCATAACTGCTTTTCTCTCCGGCGTTGTCTCTCCTTTTCCTTCAGGCAGAGAGCCCCTACGTCCATGGGTACAGAAACAGTCTCTTTTCCACTAGGGAACAATGGAGTCTCCACCTGCATCACCCCCCTGGCCCGCAGCCTGCGGTCCATCTGGACAGCCTGGGTCATGGCGTCCTCGAGAGAGTTAGGTGGGGGATGTAATGCCAAGGCATCCTGTAACCGCTCGGACAAGCATCTGCGAAAGAGTCCTCAGAGTGCGGCGTCGTCCCAAGAGACCTCTGCGGCCCAGCGGTGGAATTCTGTGCAAAACCACTCAGCCGAGTGTTTCCCCTGACAGACACTCATCACCATGTCCTCTGCCAATCGCACTCGGTCCGGCTCATCATATATGTGCCCGAGGGCCTCAAAAAACGCATTCACAGACACTCTCTCAGGGGCAGTGGAAGGATGGGAGAAAGCCCAAGCTTGTGGGGACCCTCTTAACAGAGACATAATGACCCCTACCTTCTGACTTTCGTCCCCAGAGGAACGTGGCCTCACACTAAAGAAGAGTTTGCACCCCTCCATGAAGACCCTGAACTCCTTTTTGTTCCCAGAAAAAAAATCAGGCAGTTAAACAGGTGGTTCTGGGGACACCAAAACAACATCACTCGCCCCAGCCCCCAGAGACCCAGCAGCTAAAGCCAGAAACCTGCTGCTGAGAACAAGCCAGAGCTTGCTGCTCCAGAGATAAACCCTGAAACATCTGACTCAGATTTTTCATTTGCTCAGCAAGAGATTGTATGGGATCCATATTTCTCAGCAGAGAAAAAGAAAACTCAAAAACTTAATGGTCAGTTATAATGTCAGGATCCTGTCAGTGCTGGCGTGCAGCCTCCGCTGAGCAGGGACTCACCCACACTGTAGGGGTACCGGGGTCAGGTACAGCCAGAAAGTACCGATGCACAGGACCTGTGGATGCTGAAGTTTAGCAAGCAGACACGGGACCTACGGTCATGTGACTGCAAGGGGGTGGGGCTTAGCGTCCTGCTTAGTGAGATGGAAAGACACTATACAGAATTACACAGAGTCAGGCAAAACGGGGTTCATACACAGAGATAGCCGTAACGTACCAAGGATGAGACAGAGCGGATAGTCATGGCAAAGCAGCAGTCAAAACCAAACAGACATAGACGGTACCAAGCAGAATCCAAAGCAATATCCAGAGAACAGACCGAGTCATACACAGATTATCAAGCAACCAGAACACAGCAAAAACACACTCAGGGGTCACCACACTATGCCAAGGGCAAGAGTATAACTGACAGGGATGGGAGCGTCCTGAGGCTATAAGAAGCCTCTCCCAGAACCAGGGAGAGGCCACAATCATAGCCCCAGGTGTGCAGGTAAGCCTGCACCGGGATCACAACCTTTAACCCCAGAAATGCCAGTCATCAGCACTGGTTCCAGACATTAACCCCACGTGTGCAAGTCAAACCCGCACTGAGATCATGACACCAAACCTACAGGGCTGGTCTGAGCAGAGCGCCTGGATCGACGAGTCTGCTGAGCAGCCTCCTCTGCGGCTCGAGAGGAATGGGAGACTGCCAAATGAAAGGCTCGGGATTCCTACTGTGCAGCAACAGGAACCCAACGCCTAACATTACCCACTCCTAGGGCCCCCTCCCCTCTGAGCCTCACTATGCTCAAATGCCGCAATGAGAAGGGGAGCGCGGATGCTCTCCACTGGCTCCCAGGTCCAAGCTTCTGGACCATGACGCTTCCAGTCCACCAAATAAAATTTTTTCCACGTACCACCTTGCATCCCACAATGGCATTAACCTCAAACTCGTCTGAGGACAGGTCTGATGTTCCGGCAGATGACTCGGAGAACCGAGACATGTGGACCTGCTTAAGAAGGGACACGTGGAAGGTGTCAGAGATACCCAAGTGTGGTGGAAGGGCCAGCCGATAGACCACAGAACTGATCTGCTCAAGGACCTTAAAGGGTCCAATGTAGCGAGGAGCGAATTTAGTGGACTCGACTCGCCGTCTGATGTTACGGACGGAGAGCCACACTAAGTCGCCAGGGGAGAAGGTTGGAGCAGGACGCCAGTGTGCATACGTAGACACTCTCATTCTCTCCTTAGAGGCCCAAATAGCATCCTGGGTGCGGTCCCAAATATCACGTGCCTCCACCGCCCAGTTTGCCACCCTAGAGTCGGAGGAAGACACGGGCATGGGCACCGGGACACGAGGATGTTGACCGTAGTTAACGAGGAATGGGGTTTGGCTGGTGGAATCGGCCACAGTGTTGTTCAAGGCGAACTCTGCCCACGGCAACAAGGATGCCCAGTCATCCTGCCTGACCGAGACAAAATGTCTGAGATATGTGACCAGGGTCTGGTTGGCCCTCTCTACCAACCCGTTCATCTCGGGATGATAGGCCGAGGAGAGATTCAGCTCAATACTGAGCAAGCGACAGAGGTCTCTCCAGAACCGAGACGCGAACTGGGGACCCCGGTCACTGACAATCTTGTCTGGCATGCCGTGTAACCGGAAAGCATTTTTAACGAACAACACTGCTAGACCCCGTGCGGAAGGTAGAAAAATGGTCGGTGACGACCCAAATAATTGTGCTGCCACTGGACTTGGGTAGACCCACCACAAAGTCCATGCCAACCATCTCCCAGCGCCTGTCCGCCATGGGGAAGGGGTAAAGTAACCCACCGGGTCGTTGCCGGGAGGACTTATTCTTGGCGCAGGAGACGCACGCCTGAATATAGTCCCTGACGTCACGGGCCATATGCGGCCACCAGTACGTCCTCGCCAAAAGCGCAACTGTCCGCTTTGTACCAAAGTGTCCACCCACCTTGGACGCGTGAGCCCAAGAGAGGACCTCTGGACGCAAACAGGCAGGGACAAAAGTCTTGCCCGAGGGTACAGAGTCAAGGGCGACCGGAGCCACCGTCCTCAGGCTCTCTGATGGTACAATTAACCAAGGCTCCTCCTCCTCTGCTCACACCACAGAGCGAGAGAGCACATCGGACCGAACATTTTTCTCACCAGAAAGAAAATGTGGGGTGAAGTGGAACTGGGAGAAAAAGAGAGACCATCAGGCTTGGCGAGAATTTAGCCGCTGGGCGGTTTGTAAATACACTAAATTTTTGTGGTCAGTGTATACTTGGAAGGGGTAACGGGCCCCCTCCAGGAGATGTCTCCTTTCAGAAAAGGCAAATATCATAGCCAGCAACTCCCTGTCCCCCAATGGAATAGTTCCTCTCCGCCGGTGAGAAGGTCTTAGAAAAGAAGAAGCCAGGGTGCTTCCGACCTTGAGCGTCCTTCTGGAACAGGACTGCACCGACGGATGAGGCATCCACCTCTAAAATAAACGGTTTATCTACATCGGGGCGATGTAAAACAGGAGCGCTGGCAAAATGAGTCTTAATAGAGAGGAAGGCCTTGGAGACCTCCTCTGACTACAATTTAGGATTTGCTCCCTTCTTGGTGAGGGCCACCAAGTGAGCTACCAAGGTTTAGAAGTGAGGAATGAAGTAGCGGTAATAGTTAATAAATCCTATAAAGCGCTGCACCACCTTGAGGGAATGAGGTTCCTGCCAATCCATAACCGCCTGTAACTTGGCAGGATCCATGGCCAATCCCTGGGCGGAGATGATATAGCCCAGGAATGGCAAGGACTTCTGCTCAAACACACACTTCTCCAACTTGGCATAGAGTGAGTTTGCCCATAGGAGGTCGAAGACTTTGCAAACATCACTCCGGTGGGAGTCTATATCTGGAGAGTAGATGGGGATATCATCCAGATAGACTACAACCGAGGTGGTGAGCATATCCCAGAAGATGTCATTCACAAAGTCTTGGAAGATGGCCGGAGCATTACAGAGCCTGAAGGGCATCACCAGATATTCATAGTGCCCATCCCTGGTGTTAAATGATGTTTTCCATTCGTCCCCCTCACGGATGCGAATCAGGTTGTAAGCACCCCGCAGGTCTAGTTTGGTAAAGACCCTAGCTCCCCGCAACCTATCAAAAAGCTCCAATATCAGTGGCAAAGGGTACTTGTTCTTATCGGTGATGGCGTTAAGACCCCTGTAATCTGTGCATGGACGTAGTTCGCCGTTCTTCTTCTGCACAAAGAAAAACCCCGCCCCAGCAGGTGACACTGACTTCCTAATAAAGCCTCTTGCCAGATTCTCCCTGATATACTGAGACATTGCCTCCGTCTCTGGGAGAGAGAGTGGATAAACTTGACCCTGAGGAGGCTCAGCACCAGGAAAGAGGTCGATAGGACAGTCACAGGGGCGATGAGGCGGAAGGGTCTCCGCCGCCTTCTTGGAGAACACGTCCACATAGGGCCAATAGTGTTTGGGAAGGGAGGAGAGATCTGTGAGTACCTCAGTAGTAGTAACCGGAACACACTCCCTTTGACATCTACCAACACAAGATTTACTCCATCCCAGAATTCTCCCTGAGGACCACTCTATATGAGGAGAATGATACCGTAGCCACGGCATCCCTAAGAGGACCTCGTCAATTCCTTCGGGAATGACTAGCAGGGAGATGATCTCCTGATGGAAGGAGACATGGTTAGCGTAAAAGGGACAGTCTGATGGGTTATCTGTGATGGTAGTGTCGACCCATTTATCACCCGTATGGTCACAGGCTTGGCGAACATAACTAGTGGAATTGCGTGCCGTCGGGCGAAGGCAGAGGACATGAAGTTGCCCTCTGCCCCGGAATCCACGCAAAGCTCTACCACATGGGTGGATGGGCCAATAGAAACTGTCCCCTTAACCCCTTCACGACCAATGACGCCACATAGGCGTCATGAAAACCTGTGCCAATCTGTGGCGTCATGACTTTAAAGCCCCCCAGCGGGTCGGGTGACCGGGGTCACTAAAAGGTCACCCGACCCGCAGATACAGGGGGCTTTGTTCTTCACCACATCACGTGGCTACGATCGCTCTGATTGACTGTTAAAAGTGAAACAGCCTATCAGAGCGATAGTAATATTTCATCAATGAAAATTGATGAAATATTACAATCCAGCTATGGCCGATGCTGCAGTAGAATCGGAGATGGCGGGAGACAGTAATGTGACCCCCTCACACACCGGCTGGCGGGGGCGATCGGCCCCCGCCGCTGAATGACAGCGGCGATGTGCCACCGCTGTCATCATCAGCTCCCCCCGCCTCCCTCCACTCCCCCGCAGTCTGATCACCCCCCCTCCTACCCCCTAGTGCCTACCGAGTGCCGCTGTCGCTCCCGGTGTCCCACGGTCCCGGACCATGGGCGCCGCCATCTTGGAAAATGGCGGTTGCATGCGCAGTGCGCCCGCCCGAATCTGCCGGCTGCAGGTTCGATTCATTCATTTTGATCACTCTCACAGTGATCAAAATGAAATGAAAAGTAAATAAAACCCCCTCTATCACCCCCATAGGTAGGCACATATAATAAAATAAAGAAAACATTTTATTTTATTTTTCCGTTAGGGTTAGGGCTTGGGTTAGGGCTAGGGTTAGGGCTCGGGTTGGAATTAGGGTTAGGGTGGAACTAGGGTTAGGGTTGGAATAAGGGTTTGGGGTGGAATTAGGGTTAGGGTTGGAGTTAGGGTTAGGGTGGAATTAGGGTTAGGGTTGGAATTTGGGTTAAGGTTACGGTTAGGCTTGTGGTTAGGGTTATAGTTAGGGTTGGGATTAGGGTTAGGGGTGTGTTGGAGTTAGGGTTGTGGTTAGGGGTGTGTTGGGGTTAGAATTGAGGGGTTTCCTCTGTTTAGGCACATCAGGGGGTCTCCAAACGCGACATGATGCCACCATTGATTCCAGCCAATTTTGCGTTCAAAAAGTCAAACGGTGCTCCCTTCCTTCCAAGCCCCGATGTGTGCCCAAACAGTGGTTTACCCCAACATATGGGGTATCAGCGTACTCAGGACAAATTGCACAACAACTTTGGGGGTCTAATTTCTCCTGATACCCTTGGGAATATTAAAAAATTGGGGGCTAAAAAATTATTTTTGTGGAAAAAAAATGTTTTTTTTATTTTCACGTCTCTGCGTTATAAACTTCTGTGAAGCACTTAGGGGTTCAAAGTGCTCACCAGACATCTAGATAAGTTCCTTGGAAGGTCTAGTTTCCAAAATGGTGTCACTTGTGGGGGGTTTCTACTGTTTAGGCACATCAGGGGCTCTGCAAACGTAACGACGACCGCAGACTATTCCATCAAAGTCCGCATTTCAAAATGTCACTACTTCCATTCCAAGCCCTGACGTGTGCCCAAACAATGGTTCCCCCCCACATATGGGGTATCAGCATACTCAGGACAAATTGGACAACAACTTTTTGGGTCCAATTTCTCCTCTTACCCTTGTGAAAATAAAAAATTGTGAGCTAAAAATCATTTTTTGAAGAAAAAAAATGATTTTTATTTTCACAGCTTTGCGTTATAAACTTCTTTGAAGCACTTAGGGGTTCAAAGTGCTCACCATACATCTAGATAAGTTCCTTGGGGGGTAGTTTCCAAAATGGGGTCACTTGTGGGGGGTTTCCACAGTTGAGTCACGTCAGGGGCTCTGCAAAAGCAACATGACGCCCACAGACCATTCCATCAAGTCGGCATTTCAATACCTAATTACTTCCCTTCCAAGCCCCGACGTTTGCCCAAACAGTGGTTCCCCCCACATATGGGGTACCAGCGTACTCAGGACAAACTTGACAACGACTTTTGGGGTCCAATTTATCCTGTTGCCCTTATGGAAAAAAATTGCGGGCTAAAAATCATTTTTTAGAGGAAAAAAATGATTTTTTATTTTCACGGCTCTGCATTATAAACTTCTGTGAAGCACTTGGGGGTTCAAGGTGCTCACCACACATCTAGATAGGTTCCTTGGGGGGTCTAGTTTCCAAAATGCGGTCACTTGTGGGGGGTTTCCACAGTTTAGGTACATTAGGGGCTCTGCAAATGTAACATGACGCCCGCAGACTATTCCATCAAAGTCAGCATTTCAAAATGTCACTACTTCCCTTCCGAGCCCCGACGTGTGCCCAAACAGTGGCCTCCCCCCCACATATTGGGTACTAGCGTACTCAGGACAAACTGGACAACAACTTTAGGGATCCAATTTATCCTGTTACCCTTGTGAAAATAATAAATTGTGGACTAAAAAATAATTTTTTGAGGGAAAAAAAAATATTTTTTATTTTCATGGCTCCGCTTTATAAACTTCTGTGAAGCACCTGGGGGATCAAAGTGCTCACTATGCATCTAGATAAGTTCCTTAGGGGGACTAGTTTCCAAAATGGTGTCATTTGTGGGGGAGATCCAAAGTTTAGGCACACAGGGACTCTCCAAACACGACATGGTGTCCACTAACGATTGGCGCTAATTTTCCTTTCAAAAAGTCAAATGGCGCTCCTTCCCTTCTGAGCCCTGAAGGGGGCGCACCTACAGTGGTTCCCCCTCACATATGGGGTAGCAGCGTACTCAGGACAAACTGGACAACAGCTTTTGTGGTCCAATTTCTCATGTTAGCCATGTGAAAATAAAAAATAGCGTGCTAAAAATCATTTTTGAGGAAAAAAATGATTTTTTTATTTTCACTGCTCTGCGTTACAAACTTTTGTGAAGCACTTGGAGGTTCAAAGTGCTCACTACACATCTACACAAGTTCCTTAAGGGGTCTAGATTCCAAAATGGTGTCACTTGTGGGTTTTTTTCACTGTTTAGGCACACAGGGGCTCTCCAAACGTAACATGGTGTCCGATAACGATTGGAGCTAATTTTCCATTTAAAAAGTCTAACAGCGCTCCTTCCCTTCCGGACCCTGCCGTGCGCCCAAACAGTGGTTTATGACGACATACAAGGTATCGGTGTACTCAGGAGAAATTGCCCCACAAATTTTAGGATCCATTTTATCCTGATGCCCATGTGAAAATGAAAAAACTGAGGCTAAAAGAAAATTTTTGTGAAAAAAAAAGTACTTTTTTTTTACGGATCAATTTGTGAAGCACCTGGGGGTTCAAAGTGATCACTATGCATCTATATAAGTTCCTTGGGGGGTCTAGTTTCCAAAATGGGGTCACTTGTGGGGGAGCTCCAATGTTTAGGCCACACAGGGACTCTCCAAACGCGACATGGCAACCGCTAAATATTCCAGAATATTTTCCATTCAAAAAGTCAAATGGTGCTCCTTCCCTTCCGAGCCCTGCCGTGCGCCCAAACAGTGGTTTATGACCACATATGAGGTATCAGTGTACTCAGGAGAAATTTCTCAACAAACTTCAGGATCCATTTTATCCTGTTGCCCATGTGAAAATGAAAAAAAATAATGATAAAAGAAAATTTTTGTTGGAAAAATTAAAATGTCAATTTTTTCCTTCCACGTTGCTTTAGTCCCTGTGAAGCACCTGAAGGGTTGATAATCTTCTTGAATGTAGTTTTGAGCACCTTGAGGGGTGCAGTTTTTAGAATGGTGTCACTTTTGGGTATTTTCTGCCATATAGACGCCTCAAAGTGACTTCAAATGTGATGTGGTCCCTTAAAAAATGGGTTTGTAAATTTTGTTGTAAAAATGAGAAATCACAGGCCAACTTTTAACTCTTATAACTTCCTAACAAAAAAAAGTTTGTTTCCAAAATTGTTCTTATGTAAAGTAGACATGTGGGAAAAGTTATTTAGCAACTATTTTGCATCACATAACTCTCTGGTTTAACAGAATCAAAATTCAAAATTTGAAAATTGTGAAATTTTCATAATTTTCGCCAAATTTCTGATTTTTTCACAAATAAACGCAAAAAATATTGACCTAAATTTACCACTAACATGAAGCCCAATATGTCACAAAAAAACATTCTCAGAATCGCTAGGATTCGTTGAAGCGTTCCTGAGTTATTACCTCATAAAGGAACACTGGTCAGAATTGCAAAAAATGGCCTGGTCATTAAGGTCAAAATAGGCTTGGTCATGAAGGGGTTAAAGGTCAACTTAGAAGAAGACACCACTGCGTTTAGTGAGCCAGTTCCCAAGGTCACCAAACGGGGACGCTCTCCCAGTTGCCGAGAACATCTGGAGGTGAGATGTCCTGACTTCCGGCAGACATGACAGACCATGCGTGCCCGAGCGGTCCGAGACTTGGATCCTGCTCGAGACGTCTCCATGGCCTCATGTGGCTTGAATGCCTGGACCGGAGGTTCCAGAGGTTTGGCGAAGGTGGGTGCCAGCTGAAACCTCTGCCTACACTGGGCTCGCTCCAACCTTCGCTCGTTAAAGCGGAGGTCGATGCGAGTAGATATTGCTATTAACTCCTCCAGTGTGGCGGGAATCTCCCTAGTGGCCAGGGCGTCCTTCACATGGTCAGCCAGCCCCCTCCAAATTACAGGAATGAGAGCTTTATCCGGCCACTCCAGCTCAGATGCTAAGGTCCGGAAGTGGATGGCAAAATGACTGACCATAGACGAGCCCTGTGTCGATGTCAACAGTTGGAGCGCCGTATCATGGGTGAACCGAGGTCCTAAAAAGACCTGTTTCAGAGTGATCAAGAACCGTAGAGCACTCTGTACCACATGATCGTCTCGCTCCCATAATGGCGTGGCCCACTCCAACGCCCTGTCCGACAGGAGGGATATTATAAACCCCACCTTAGCCTGCTCTGAGGGAAAATGTGCAGCCAGGAGCTCAAGGTGTATTGCACACTGGCTCAGAAATCCCCAACATGCCTTACTATCGCCAGAAAATTTATCTGGCAGCGGGAGGCGGGATAATGTCGGAACAGGGGTGGCAGTGGACAAAGTAGCTGCAGCAGTGCTAGCAGCCTGAACAGCTATTGCGGTAACATCCACGGCTGAGGTTTTGCGCTCAAGAGCCGCCAACCTACCCTCCAGCTGCTGGATGTACCGCTGCAATCGGTGTTCGTCCGCAATTACTAGCCAGACTCTGGCGCTAATATAATGTTAGGGCTGGCGGAACGCACCAAATAATAAAGATGGTAATAAGGTGCGTTCGCAGCCCGGGGTCCACCGTGCAGGGGTGGTAAACTGCTGCTCAGTAATGGTGGACGCTATATGGTGGCATAATAGAGGAACACACGCGCGTTAATGTCACCCCGTGTGTACAGGGGCGGACTCTGTTGCTTCACAGAGCTGCACTACTGCTGAACATAAATGCCGGAGCCTGTTAAAGTTCACAGAGCTCGGCAAGGTAAACGCTCAGTAACAGGTCACAGAACTCAGCCCCAAGGACACAGGGTCAGAGTCCCTCTAGACCTACTAAGCGTGCGGCGTCACAAATGTGGACGCCACTAAGTGACGCTGGCGACCGTGGAGTTTCGACCAAGTGAACCATGGCGTACAGACCAAGCCACCACTTGGCACTGATGCCAGTCTCTGACTCTGCCTCCTACTTGCTCCTCAGCCACGGCGCTAACAGGCTAGGCTACACGAGCGGCCATGCGAACCTTTTATAGCCGCATCCTTCCAGGACCTTCCTGATAGTCCAATACGACCTGGAGAAGGACCTGCGCATGTGACCTCTGTTCTACATTGAGAGATCTACCCACGGGCATGCTCAGTGGACCGAAAGGAGGACAGTCCCTGGAGTAGCTCGCTGCTGACCAGCATGTGTTGCTATTAGAGTTGAGCGAAACGGGTCGAACAATTTCAAAAGTCGCCGACTTTTGGCAAAGTTGGGTTTCATGAAACGAAACCCGACCCTAGGATGAGGTCTGCCACGAGGTCGGCGACTTACGCGCCAAAGTCGCGTTTCAAAAGTTTGTTTAGCGCTCTTTTTCAGCCAATCAGGATCCACTGACACTGTGGGCAACGTGATGACATAGGCAGGGGTCGCCACCATCTTTCAGAAGGGCATGCAAGTGATTGGCTTGCTTTGGTGGGCGTCACAGGGGTTATAAAAGGGCGTGCACGCCGACCGCCATCTTACTTCTGCCGATCTTAGCATAGGGAGAGGTTGCTGATTCTGTAGGGAGAGCGTTAGGCAGGGAAGAAGACAAAAAAACTGCTTCTGCTGCTAGCGATTTTGCCTGTGCAACACACCAGTCACTGTGTGTGCAGTGCAAGGGGAGGCTATATTGTGGTGGATCAGCGGTGTTGGTTGTTAGGCTGCCTTCTAAGGCTTCCTGACAGCTGCATTGCTGTTTCCCCACTGCTCTGCAAACTGCTTTTTTAAAAGCAATCCCAATTTTTTTTTTGTCCTGCTAAGGTACTGAGCGTGCATTTATTCACACCATACAGCGGTGTACGCTCCTCACACAGTACCGTGTAACGGCTGTTATCACAGCCACAGTGAAGCTATCTGTGTGTCACTGTGGAAGGATAAGTGGAGGACTTGTTCCGTTCTTACAGACCTACACTCTAGGGTGATTCCTATTCTGCCCAATTCTACAATTCACTTTTTTCACACCTGTGCCATCGAGCCTGTGACATAGCGCTCTGATATTCAGTGGGCCTCACACAATCCAAAAGTGTCCAGTGTCCACAAGTGTCTGCAGAAATTCAAAATCTCCCTTATCCTGTAGTCACTTTTTTCACACCTGCTGCATCGAGCCTGTGACATAGCGCTCTGATATTCATTGGGCCTCACACAATCCAAAAGTGTCCAGTGTCTGCAGAAATTCAAAATCTCCCTTATCCTGTAGTCACTTTTTTCACACCTGCTGCATCGAGCCTGTGACATTGCGCTCTGATATTCATTGGGCCTCACACAATCCAAAAGTGTCCAGTGTCCACAAGTGTCTGCAGAAATTCAAAATCTCCCTTATGCTGTAGTCACTTTTTTCACACCTGTGCCATCGAGCCTGTGACATAGCACTGTGATATTCAGTGGGCCTCACACAATCCAAGTGTCCAGTGTCCACAAGTGTCTGCAGAAATTCAAAATCTCCCTTATCCTGTAGTCACTTTTTTCACACCTGTGCCATCGAGCCTGTGACATAGCACTGTGATATTCAGTGGGCCTCACACAATCCAAGTGTCCAGTGTCCACAAGTGTCTGCAGAAATTCAAAATCTCCCTTATCCTGTAGTCACTTTTTTCACACCTGCTGCATCGAGCCTGTGACATAGCGCTGTGATATTCAGTGGGCCTCACACAATCCAAGTGTCCAGTGTCCACAAGTGTCTGCAGAAAATCTAAATCTCCCTTATCCTGTGGTCACTTTTTTCACACCTGTGCCATCGAGCCTGTGACATAGCGCTGTGATATTCAGTGGGCCTCACACAATCCAAGTGTCCAGTGTCCACAAGTGTCTGCAGAAATTCAAAATCTCCCAGAAATTGAAAATCTCCCTTATCCTGTAGTCACTTTTTTCACACCTGTGCCATCGAGCCTGTGACATAGCGCTGTGATATTCAGTGGGCCTCACACAATCCAAGTGTCCAGTGTCCACAAGTGTCTGCAGAAAATCTAAATCTCCCCTGTCCTATAGACACCTTGTACCTTGTTTTACATTACTATATAGTTTGTAGGATTTTGTCTACATTTCTACCAAAAATGAGGAAGGCTGGTGGAAGAGGCCGTGGAATTGGGCGGGGGTTGGCAGCTGGTAATGATGGTGTTGGTGGTGGATCTGATGGTAGTGGCAAAAGCAAAATAGGACCGAATGCAGGAGGTGTTGAGCCTGCGTCATCGTCTGGCTCCATAAGGCTTCGAAGGCTTAGTTTTCTAGGAGTTGGCAAACCGCTTTTAACGCCAGAGCATCAGGAAAAAGTTTTGTCTTACATTGCTGACTCAGCCTCCAGCTCTATAGCCTCCTCTTCTGAAGTTGTAAAAAGTAAAAGCACTGAGTCGTCATTGGAGGCTCATGTTCATGAACCACACCTTTCCTTGTGTCCTTCACCACAACCAAGATTGAAGGATGACGCAGGCCATACTACTGATTACTCCATGGAGCTGTTTTCACATACCATGCCTGGATTATCAAGTGAAATGGTGAATTACCCAGGCCAAGATGAATCTGACATGGAGTGCACTGATGCACAGCCGCTGATAGATGATTCTGCTGGTACATTCACTCAGAGCACTACATTGTCCTCGCAGTGTACAGAGCCAGATTCTGACCCTGATGAGACTCAGGTGCCCCTTCCCGCACACTATACCACCATACACGGTGACACAGAGGAAGGTGCACATGACATTGAAGAGGAGGTGATGGATGACCCAGTTGTTGACCCAGATTGGCATCCATTGGGGGAAGAGGGTGCTGCTTCCAATAGCTCAGATGAGGAGCATCCACAGCAGACATCGACATCGCAACAGCTGTTATCTGGCAGGCCCGGAGCACTCAAAAGACAGGTTCCAAAAATCAAAAGAGTTGCTGGACAGCTTGTCCAGAGGGTCAAAAGATCACAGCATGCTAGGCCGCAAAATGTCTGCCAAAGTAGGAAGAGTGCAGTGTGGCACTTTTTTGAACAAAATCCTCATGATCAGGCCAAGGTTATCTGTAAGAAGTGCGCAAAGACCTTTAGCCGAGGGAAAAATCTGAAAAATTTGAATACCAGTTGCATGCTTAGACATTTAACCAGCATGCACTTGCAAGCGTGGACACAACACCAAACCTCAAGTACCACATGTGCAACTGATCACAAAGAAGGTAGTCAGCAACGCTACATTGTTTCCCCCACTGTAAGCCCACCGGTTAGCACAGCAGCAAATGTTGAGGTGTCGTTTCAAGGCCACAGCAGTCAGGGAATCCCACTGTTATATCAACGAAATACTGAATCTAGGCCATCAGAAAGAACACCAACTCCATCCCCATCATCAACCCTCTCTCAGTCCGCCCTGTCCACCGCTACTTCCACCATATGCAGCTCTCAAGTCCAGCTCACCCTCCCAGACACTATGAGTAGGTCAAGAAAGTACTCAGTCTCTCATCCGCGTACACTGGGTTTGAACGCCCACATTGCCAAACTAATCTCTTTTGAGATGATGCCATATCGGTTGGTGGAAAGCGCAGCTTTCCGCGAACTCATGGCCTATGCGGTACCACGCTATGACCTACCCAGTCGCCACTTCTTCTCTCGCAAAGCCATCCCAGCCCTCCACCATCATGTGAAAGACCGCATTGTCCATGCACTCAAGCAGTCAGTGAGTGGAAAGGTGCACCTCACAACTGATGCATGGTCCAGTCGGCATGGCCAGGGCCGTTACGTGTCCATCACTGCGCACTGGGTTAATGTGGTGGATGCAGGGTCCACAGGGGACAGCGGTGGTGGGACAGTGCTGCCTAGCCCACGGTATAGGAAACAGTTGGCTGTAAGCGTTCCACCCTCCTCTTCCTCCTCCTCCTCCAGAAGCGAAAGCTCGTCCACAGAGCGCAGTCGTACGAGCACTCCATCTGCAGCTGCCACTGTTGCACACGAGGTGTCCCCCTATCGAGCAGCTAGTGGAAAGCGTCAGCAGGCTGTTTTGCAGATGATGTGTTTGGGCGACAGACACACCGCCGAGGTGCTGGCCGAGTACTTGAAGCGACAAACTGAGTCATGGCTGGGCAGTGTACATCTTGAGGCAGGCAAGGTAGTTAGTGATAACGGCCGTAATTTTGTGGCAGCCATAGCCCTTTCAAAACTCAGCCACATACCTTGCTTGGCTCACACCTTGAACCTGGTGGTGCAGTGCTTCCTCAAAAATTATCCGGAGTTAACAGCCCTGCTCCATAAGGTGCGAAGACTGTGCGCGCACATCCGCCGGTCGCCTGTACACTCCGTTCGTATGCAGAAGCTGCAGCGATTGCTCCACCTTCCCAACCACCGCCTCATTATCGACATTGCAACAAGGTGGAACTCCACCCTGCACATGGTGGAGCGGCTGTGCGAGCAGAGGCAGGCCATAATGCATTTGTGGGAGGATACACGGCCAGGCACTTTGAGAGCAGACATGGAGTTGACAGGTGTGCAGTGGTCGAAGCTGAAAGACCTCTGTAAAGTCCTTCAGTGTTTTGAGGAATGCACACGGCTGGTAAGCGCAGACGACGCCATCCTAAGCATGAGCATCCCACTTATGCGTCTGCTCATGCAAACTTTGACGCACCTTAAGGAGCAGGCGTGTGCAGCCAATGTTGACGAGGAGGAAGAGGTGGAGGGAATCCTTGATGACATTCAGCCATTGTCTGCTCAGGGACCTCTCCTGGACGAGTTGGAGGAAGAAGAGGAGGAGGAGGATGATGATGGGGATGATTACTTAGGGGAGGAGGATGCATCTCGTGGGGCAAGTGAAAATGTTGGCGTGGCAAGGTCTGGTACAGGGTTTGTGCGTGACTGGAGGGATGTGGATTTGCCAGAAAGTGCTCCTCCAACCAGCACTCGCAGTGCATCATTGACACCGGGAACATTGGCCCACATGTCAGATTATGCCTTGCGGATCCTAAAAAGGGACCCCCGCATTGCCAAAATGGTGAACGATGACGACTACTGGTTGGCCAGCATCCTGGATCCATGCTATAAAGGCAAATTACAAAACATCATGCCACAGGAGAACCTTGACCTAATATTGGCTAATAAACAAGCAACTCTGGTAAATCGGTTGCTTGAGGCATTCCCAGCACACAGCAGCGGTGATGGTTCTCACACGAGCCGTACGGGCCGGGGGCAGCTTGGCAGAGGTGTTCATGGTGCACACAGCAGAAGTGGCGTTGGAGACAGGGGTTTCATGACAATGTTGTGGACTGATTTTTCAAGTACCGCTCACACAACTGGTAATACAGCATCGATGGAAAGTGACAGGAGACAGCAGTTGTCAACTATGGTTACAAACTACTTTTCCTCCCATATCGATGTTCTCCCACACAGGTCATTCCCCTTTGACTATTGGGCTGCTAAACTGGACACCTGGCCTGAATTGGCATAATATGCCTTACAGGAGCTCGCTTGCCCAGCTGCAAGTGTGCTATCGGAAAGAGTCTTCAGTGCAGCTGGATCAATCCTGACAGAAAAAAGGACCCGTCTGTCAACCTAAAATGTGGATGATCTAACCTTCATTAAAATGAACCATGCATGGGTTTCCAAGGATTTTGTCCCACCTTCCCCTGATGACACATAGGGTGACAGAAAAATGGCTTGCTTTGGTCCACCTCTTCCTGGGACTTGACCTATTTCGCCTTTTGCATCAGCTGAATGTCCAACATCAACATATGCCACTTTCTAAAACTCCCTAACTGTGCTGCCTCCCCCCCATGGCCGGGGTCACCACCTAGCGCACGACACCGTGCGAGTGCCGTTGCCCTGGACAGGTGGGTAGGCCGACTCTTGGGCGCGGGCACTGGCACAGGGTCCCTCATAGAGCAATCAAGTGTCTCTGACGGTGGTGGTGCACACCCGCCGTCAGACACACCGCCGTACTATGAGGGGCCCAGTGCCAGTACCGACGCCCACGAGTGGGCCCCCCTTGCTTGGGCAGGGCCCCAGCATTTGCAATCTTTACCTCTCCCTGCTCCTCCGCTGTGTAGTCTGGGCCGTCAAATCCATACTGTGCCTGACACCGTCTGAGCCTGCCTCCTGATGTATAGACATATCTTTTGAATGTGTACGCTATCCATACATGTTATCCGGGGATACGGTACCCTTTCTCACCTTTGTGCAATCACTTGCAAGCCATACTGGGCCTAACACTGTCTGAGCCTGCCTCCTGATGTATAGACATATCTTTTGAATGTGTACGCTATCCATACATGTTATCCGGGGATACGGTACCCTTTCTCACCTTTGTGCAATCACTTGCAAGCCATACTGGGCCTTATACCGTCTGAGCCTGCCTCCTGATGTATAGACATATCTTTTGAATGTGTACGCTATCCATACATGTTATCCGGGGATACGGTACCCTTTCTCACCTTTGTGCAATCACTTGCAAGCCATACTGGGCCTTACACCGTCTGAGCCTGCCTCCTGATGTATAGACATATCTTTTGAATGTGTACGCTATCCATACATGTTATCCGGGGATACGGTACCCTTTCTCACCTTTGTGCAATCACGTGCAAGCCATACTGGGCCTAACACCGTCTGAGCCTGCCTCCTGATGTATAGACATATCTTTTGAATGTGTACGCTATCCATACATGTTATCCGGGGATACGGTACCCTTTCTCACCTTTGTGCAATCACGTGTAACCAATACTGGGCGTGAGAACGGCTGGCGAGCTGTTAAGCAAGCTACAGCACCTGTGGTTTGCACACGTAAGTTTTTCATTTTTTTCAGGAATGACGGTTAGGCCTAATTCTGGAACTGCGGTTGACCTGCACTTACTGGGAAATCATCGTTCGCGAGTAATAATTGTAATCAGTGATCCCCATCACTAACGTTGTTCAGCGGGTTATCTGCACCTGTAAGCGACAAACGCTGGCCTTTTCAGTGTAGCGCACATGCAGCCACGGACATGTAAGGGCATGACACACCAGTTATTGGCCAATCTCATGTGCCAGAGCCTCACGTGTCCCTCTAGTAAGCCGGACTCGGACCGCGGGGCATGACGGAGTCTCGTTTGTTAACGGAATTAAGCTTGCAATGTGTGCATCTGTTCTGTAGCTGGCATGGTTGAGGTTGCCCGTGTTGAGTCAAATTACGCCGTAGGCTCCACTCCTGGTGGTGCCCTTCTGGACATTCCTTTAAGGGTTCAGCTTTGCAACCATACTGCCCACGTAAAACAAACACTTTGCCTTCATGAACGCTGTTTGGAGGGTCATGACTCGTGGGAATAACGCCGCCCAATCAGTTAACCTGCTAAAGAGATCCTTCGTTGCTCCCAAGCATGACATCACACTCCCTAGGAGGAAGGTAATGCCACTGTGGCGACCGTACTCCTGGGGGCGACACAAGTGCACTGATGCCCAGCCACTGCTCGATGAATCTGCTGGTACATTGACCCAGACCACTACATTCCCCTCGCACGTTACCCGGCCTGAATCTGACCCTGATGAAACTCAGGTTACCCTTCCCATATACAGTTCCATCTTACACGGTGACAAAGAGGAAGCTGCAGATGAAAGTGCAGGTTCGGCCCACCCGCCACCAGACACACCACCGTACTATCAGGGGCCCTGTGCCAGTGCCGTCGCCAACGAGTGGGCCCCCCCTGCTTGCTCAGGATCACAGCACTTGCAAGGTTGAAATACTGTGCAGTGAGATGGAAGATGGGGACGACGAGGAGTCCAGACTAGTACAGGGATTCCCTAGCGAGGAGACTTATTTGATTGTTTTCAATGTTGGGACAGCAATTTTTGGGGAGCACTATACTCTGGAGAATGATAGATGGGGCCCACCATACACTGGAACATTCCAAAGGTGGACATCAGACACTGGAGCAGCATTTACAGGGCCCATTATACACTAGAGCATTAGAAATGGGGCCCATTATGGTTGGAGCATTATTTGGGCCCATAAGACAGTGGAGCTTCATCCATGGGGACCAACATATACTGTAGCATTATGTGGAGCTCATCATATACTGTTTCAAACATTATATGGGACCAATGATTCTGTATGGAGAAATAGATGGGCCTCGTCATGAGATGTAAAAAGTGAAGTATTTTTCATTGTACTATACCGCTATTTCTCTGCCGTATCGGAGCATGATGAGTTGTGGTATTATGTGTTAAAGGGGCGCTCTTTCGCCCAGGGCACATGAAAACCTGGAGCCAGCCCTACCCCCCCACAACTTTAGCCAAATAACCCCCATTTTTCAGTGCGTAACTTGTATTATGAAGTTAATTAAGGTTGACCAGCTTAAGTAAGAAGAATTGATGCTTTTGGCATTCAAATGAGCACTGTAGGTGTGTTTCCTGTCCTCCTCTCACTGCCGACTTTTATTCCCCATTGACTTACATTGGGTTTCGTGTTTCGGGACGACCCCGACTTTTCCCTATAATCGGCCGATCTTGCTCGACCCAACTTTTGGAAAAGTCGGGTTTCACGAAACGAAACTCGACCATAAAAAAACAAAAGTCGCTCAACTCTAGTTGCTATAGCTGGACCAGAGGTGGTGGCAGCAGCAACCAAACCTAAAGAGCTGGTCTGAGCAGAGCGCCTTGATCGACGAGTCTGCTGAGCAGCCTCCTCTGCGGCCGGAGAGGAATGGGAGACTGCTGAATGCAAGGCTTAAGATTTCTGCTGTGCAGCAACAGGAACCCGACGCCTAACAGCATGTCTGTTTGCAGCCATTGTCTGATAGGACTACTGCTCCCAGCCTGCTATGAATGCTCACAGTGATAACATTGCCAATGATGGGAAAGCAATCCCATCAGACAATGCATGTGTTCAGTAGTTAAAAAAAGACATACAGTACATACATTCAACCACAAAGAAAATGAGTACATAAAGCTGTTTAGAATGCTCAAAAAATTGACAATTTTATTATCATTACATAAAAATAAAAGTATATAAAATACACTTAAAATTATTTATGAACAACAATTTGTTCAATATTGCAAAGGAGATGAACAGTGGTAAAATATGTGATATATAGTATTAATTAAGGACTGGGTTTGTCACACCCCTTAACATAAGAAAATATATTCCTAAAGTGTCCTAGTGTGTAAAACTACATGTATAGAGCAGACTAAAAAAAGAGAAGAGGAGTGGAAAAGATCCAATATTTGCAGTCAGCTCAAAATATTCTGAACCACTCCAAAAAAAATAAAGTGCCACAGTGCAATAGAAAAGGAAGGGGGGGACTTCTTACCAAAATAGGTCCTAATATACCACGTGTATAGCAGCCTCGATGCGCGTTTCGCGTGGGCTTCCTCAGGAGGCTGTGCTCGACACATACATTACAGACAGTACATATAACATAGAGTACATGCTAAGCAATTACCTAGTCCCCAAAGCCCTCGATCTCCTGTAATAAAAATAAAAATAATAAATCAACCTATACATTACCTTTTCGCCATAGTCCAGTTAATAACGAGTTTCCCATAATGATCTCCCATGTAGAACACTGACATCGTGGTGAGCGCCGCTGATCGCGGCCGGGTGTCAGCTGATTATCACAGCTGACACCCGGCACAATGTGTCAGGGGCGGTCACGGACCGCCCCCAACACGTTAACCCCTTGTACACCGCGATCAAACACGATCGCGGTGTACCGGGGGTTAAAGGGAAGCATCGGCAGGGAGGGGGCTCCCTCCGTGCTTCCCTGAGCCCCCCACAGCAGCGCAATGTGCAGCGCTGCTGCAGGGGACTCCTTCACTACAGGCCCCCGGATCCAAGATGGCGACGGGGGCCTTCGGGGGCCTGTAGGGAGCTGACTTCCTCACTGCCTGCAAAGCGCAGGCATGAGGAAGTCTGCAGAACTGCCTGTGACAGATTGCTGATCTGTCACAGTGATCTGTGATGTGACAGATCAGCAATCTGCCACAGGACAGTGATGTCCCACCTGGGACTATGTAATAAAGTAAAAAAAAAAAGTGTAAAAATAATTTTTAAAAAAATCGCTAAATAAATTAGTAGAAAAAAAAATATTCCCCAATAAATTCATTTTTTGAAAATAAAAAAAACAAACAATAAAAGTACACATATTTGGCATCACCGCGTCCGTAGCGACCCGCCCTATAAAACTGTCCAATTAGTTAACCCCTTTAGCGAACCCCTTAAAAAATAAAAATAAAAAACGAAGCAAAAAATAATGATTTATTATCATACCACCGAACAAAAAGTGCAACAACGTGCAATCAAAAAGACGCATATAAATATCCATGGTACCGCTGAAAATGTCATCTTGTCCCGCAAAAAACGAGCCTCCATACAGCGTCATCCGCAAAAAAATAAAAAAGTTATAGCTCGCAGAATAAAGCAATGCAAAAATAATTATTTTTTATATAAAATTGTTTTCATTGCAAAAAACCGACAAAACATAAAAAAAGACCTAAATGAGGTATCGCTGTAACTGTACTGACTCGAAGAATAAAAGCGCTTTATCAATTTTACCGCACACGGAACCGTGTAAACGCACCCCCCCAAAAGAAATTCATGAAACGCTGGTTTTTGTTCATTCTGCGTCCCAAAAATCGGAATAAAAAGCGATCAAAAAATGTCACGTGCCCGAAAATGGTATCAATAAAAATGTCAACTCGTCCCACAAAGAATAAGACCTCACATGACTCGGTGGGTCAAAATATGGAAAAATTATAGCTCTCAATATGTGGTGATGCAAAAACTATTTTTACAATAAAAAGCGTCTTTTAGCGTGTGACAGCTGCCAAACATAAAAACCGCCATAAATAGTAAATCAAACCCCCCGTTATCACCCCCTTAGTTAGGGAAAAATAATAAAATAAAAAAAATGTATTTATTTCCATTTTCCCATTAGGGTTAGGGCTAGGGTTAGGATTAGGGCAATGGTTAGGGCTAGGGCTAGGGTTAGGGCTCAGATTAGGGTTAGGGGTGTTTTGGGGTTAGGGTTGGAGTTATAATTGGGGGGTTTCCACTGTTTGGGCACATCAGGTGCTCTCCAAATGCAACATGGCATCTGATCTCAATTCCAGCCAATTCTGTGCTGAAAAAGTCAAATGGTGCTCCTTCCCTTCCAAGCTCTGCCATGCGCCCAAACAGTGTTTTACCCCCACATATAGGGTATCAGCATACTCAGGACAAATTGCAAAACAACTTTTGGGGTCCAATTTCTCCTGTTACCATTAGGAAAATAAAAAATTGGGGGCAAAATGATCATTTTCATGGAAAAAAATGATTTTTTTATTTTCACGCCCAGGCGTTATAAACTTCTGTGAAGCACTTGGGGGTTCAAAGTGCTCACCACACATCTAGATAAGTTCCGTGGGGGGTCCAGTTTCCAAAATGGGGTCAATTGTCGGGAGTTTCAATAGTTTAGGTACATCAGGGGCTCTCCAAACGCACATGACACCCGCAGACCAATCCATCAAAGTCTGCATTCCAAAACGTCACTACTTCCCTTCCGAGCCCCGACATGTGCCCATACAGTAGTTTTCTCCCACATATGAGGTATCAGCGTACTCAGGACAAATTGGACAACAACTTTTGGGGTCCAATTTCTCCTGTTACCCTTGGGAAAATAAAAAAATTGGAGACTAATTGATCGTGTTTGTGGAAAAAATATGATTTTTTTATTTTCATGCCTGGGCATTATAAACTTCTGTGAAGCCCTTGGGGGTTCAAAGTGCTCACCACACATCTAGATAAGTTCCTTAGGGGGTCTAGTTTCCAAAATGGGGTCATTTGTGGGGGGTTTCCACTGTTTAGGTACATTAGGGGCTCTCCAAAGGCAACATGACACCCGCAGACCATTCCATCAAAGTCTGCATTCCAAAACATCACTACTTCCCTTCCGAGCCCCGACGTGTGCCCATACAGTAGTTTTCTCCCACATATGGGGTGTCAGTGTACTCAGGACAAATTGGACAGCAACTTTTGGTGTCCAATTTCTCCTGTTACCCTTGGGAAAATAAAAAAATGGGGACTAAAAGATGATGTTTGTTGAAAAAATACGATATTTTTATTTTCACGCCCGGTCGTTATAAACTTCTGTGAAGCACTGGGGGGTTCAAATTGCTCACCACACATCTAGATAAGTTCCTTAGGGGGTTTACTTTCCAAAATGGGGTCACTTATGGGGGGTTTCCACTGTTTTAGTACATCAGGGGCTTTCCAAACGCGACATGGTGTCCGATCTCAATTCCAGCCAAAAAAGTCAAATGGCGCTGCTTCCCTTCTGAGCTCTGCCATGCTCCCAAATAGTCAATTACACCCATATATGAGGTATCAGCATACTCAGGACAAATTGCACAATAACTTTTAGGGTCCTGCTACCCTTGGGAAAATAAAAATTGGGGGTGAAAAGATCATTTTTGTGGAAAAAATATGATTTTTTTAATTGTACCGCTGTACGTTATAAACTTCTGTGAAGCCCTTGTGGGTTCAAAGTTCTCACCACATATCTAGATAAGTTCCTTGGGGGGGTCTAGTTTCCAAAATGGGGTCACTTGTGAGGGTTTCCACTGTTTAGGTACATCAGGGGCTCTCCAAACGAGATATGGCGTCCGATCTGAATTCCAGCCAATTTTGCATTGAAAAAGTCAAATGGCGCTCCTTCCCTGCTGAGGTCTGCCAGGCGCCGAAACAGTGGTTCCCCCCCACATATCAGGTATCAGCGTACTCAGGACAAATTGCACAATAACTTTTGCAGTCCAATTTCTCCTGTTACCCTTGGTAAAATAAAAAAATTGAACCTGAATTATTTTTTTTGTGAAAAAAAGTTAAATGTTCATTTTTTTTTAAATATTCAAAAAATTCCTGTGACGCACCTAAAGGGTTAATAAACTTCTTGAATGTGGTTTTGAGCACCTTAAGGGGTGCAGTTTTTAGAATGGTGTCACTTTTGGGTATTTTCTATCATATAGACCCCTCAAAGTGGCTTCAAATGTGATGTGGCCTGTAAAAATAAAATGGTGTTGAAAAAATGAGAAATCGTTGGTCAATTTTTAACCCTTATAACTTCCTAACAAAAAAAAAATTTTGGTTCCAAAATTGTGCTGATATAAAGTAAACATGTGGGAAATGTTACTTATCAAGTTTTTTGTGTGCCGTATCTCTGTGATTTAAGGGCATAAAAATTCAAATTTGGAAAATTGCGAAATTTTCAAAATTTTCGCCAAATTTCCATTTTTTTCACAAATAAACGCAAGTTATTTGAATTAAATTTTACCACTAACATGAAGTACAATATGTCACGAGAAAACAGTGTCAGAATCACTGGGATCCATGGAAGCGTTTCAGAGTTATTACCTCATAAAAGGACAGTGGTCAGAATTGTAAAAATTGGCCTGGTCATTAACATGCAAACCACCCTTGGGGCTTAAGGGATTAAAATAAGTTTTCTGGCTGTCTTTTTTTAACCCTTAACAACTATAGGATTATTACTAATCAGGCTTGATGTCACCTTAGAATACAAAGGTGA
This sequence comes from Dendrobates tinctorius, assembly GCF_039654945.1. Classification (NCBI taxonomy): domain Eukaryota; kingdom Metazoa; phylum Chordata; class Amphibia; order Anura; family Dendrobatidae; genus Dendrobates; species Dendrobates tinctorius. Next base: position 120,922,024 of record NW_027361679.1, read on the forward strand.
CATCAACCCAGAAATATTACCCCATATGCCACCGCTACATGGCAGTGGGAGGAGAAAGGCTAAGTGCTGGAATTGGTGCATCCTAGAGATGCGCCTTTTCTGGGGTGGCTGGGGGCAGATGTTTGTAGCCAGGTGGTCCCAATAACCATGGTCCCTTCCTAGGCTATGAATATCTGCCCCCAGTTGTCGGCTTTCGCTCTCTGGTGCAGAAAATTGCACTGGAGCCCACACCATTTTTTTTCCATTTTTTAAAAAAAATTAAGCATATTGTTCATTAATAAACATCGGCCTTGGTATTATATATCTATCTATCTATAGATATATATTTATAGATATATCTCTTTATCTATAGATATATCTCTATCTATAGATATATCTATTTATCTATCTATCTATCTATCTATATATATATATATATCTATAGCCCACTTTCAAATATCTAGCCTATATTTTTTTTTTTTGTTTGGCCAGCAAAATTGTGTCAATAAGTAGGCTAAGACACCAGAAAAACAATTCTATGGATGCCTGAAATGGCACAATTTTAAGCACAATGATATGCGATACATGTGGCGGACAAAACCCAGTGTAAAATATCTGCCCTGTAGCTACATTTTTTTTGGCAGCTAAATATTTTTTTTTAGCAGCAAACTGGTGTCAAGAAATTATATAAAACACTCCCAAAAAATTTTACAGTACCACAAAAATGGCAGAATTTTATGCGCACTCAGATGTGACCACTGGGATGGGCAAACCCGTTTAAAATAGCAGAGCTGGGTTTTCATGCTGTACTATGAAAAGTTTCTGGCTGTATTCTGCAAATAGAGAAAAAAAAAACGTGGGCTCTGGATTGCATTGGAATTAAATAAACAGGATTAAGATACAAAAAAATTATTCCTGGCCAATGATACCTGGGGTTATGTACACTCACTGGCCACTTTATTAGGTACACCTGTCCAACTGTGTGTTAAGACTTAATTTCTAATCAGCCAATCACATGGCGGCAACTCAGTGCATTTAGGCATGTAGACATGGTCAAGACAATCTCCTGCAGTTCAAACCGAGCATCAGTATGGGGAAGAAAGGTGATTTGAGTGCCTTTGAACGTGGCAAGATTGTTGGTGCCAGAAGGGCTGGTCTGAGTATTTCAGAAACTGCTGATCTACTGGGATTTTCACGCACAACCATCTCTAGGGTTTACAGAGAATGGTCCGAAAAAGAAAAAAAATCCAGTGAGCGGCAGTTCTGTGGCCGGAAATGCCTTGTTGATGCCAGAGGTCAGAGGAGAATGGGCATACTGGTTCGAGCTGATAGAAAGGCAACAGTGACTCAAATTGCCACCCGTTACAACCAAGGTAGGCAGAAGAGCATCTCTGAACGCACAGTGCGTCGAACTTTGAGGCAGATGGGCTACAGCAGCAGAAGACCACACTGGGTACCACTCCTCTCAGCTAAGAACAGGCATCTGATGGCTACTTTCAGCAGGATAATGCGCCATGTCATAAAGCTCGAATCATCTCAGATTGGTTTCTTGAACATGACAATGAGTTCACTGTACTCAAATGGCCTCCTCAGTCACCAGATCTCAATCCAATAGAGCATCTTTGGGATGTGGTGGAACGGGAGATTCGCATCAGGGATGTGCAGCCGACAAATCTGCGCCAACTGTGTGATGCCATCATGTCAATATGGTCCAAAATCTCTGAGGAATGCTTCCAGCACCTTGTTGAATCTCTGCCACGAAGAATTGAGGCAGTTCTGAAGGCAAAAGGGGGTCCAACCCGTTACTAGCATGGTGTACCTAATAAAGTGGCCAGTGAGTGTATATACGGTCAATATATGTAATAGGTAGCAGCAGAAGACAGTAATGGAATAGACCCTCTTGATGTATGCAATGAAGTATGCCACATACAAGGCCTGCCTGCTACTGATATCTTTATACCCACATACACTCCCTGCCTACCTAGCACTGCAATCTATATACCCCGTAATTAGTCCTTAGAAGGACTGTTGGTTTAGCTGGATATGTGGATTCAACAGTGGTATACCCACACTAACTAATAACTAATAAAATCACAAATCTCTCCCTATCTCAGCAGAATCTCTCCTTAAACTGCCTGAGTGGAGCTGACTGTGCCGAGCAGGGCGGCGCCAGGTCTGATATAGACCTGATGATGCTGTGCGGCCAGCCAATCACTGTAATGCCAAAACCAACATGGCTGCGGTATTACAGTGCGTGGCAGACAATCCCTGCATGTTGATTGGCACTCTAAAGAGCGCCAAATCTCTCCCTATCTCAGCAGAATCTCTCCCTACACTGCCTGAATCTGGAGCTGACTGTGCCGAGCAGGGCGGCGCCAGGTCTGATATAGACCTGATGACGCTGTGCGGCCAGCCAATCACTGTAATGCCACAACCAACATGGCTGCGTGTCACGCCGTGCTCACCTGGGGGCGGGACCTCGGTCCCGACGTCATCTCTTCCGGAGCTGCGGTCACTCCGGGGGTCCCGTAGGGTGCGCACGCGCAGCTCTCGTCCCCGGGCCTCCTCCTACATGTCACGTTTGCGCTTGCGCGCTCCTGTCAGTGCTGTATAGGGCTCGGTCCTCTCTATGGTAATGGAGGACCTGACCCGGAACCTGTAGTGGTCATGTGCTTTCTGGCTAGGTCCTGACCCGGAACCAGTAGTAGTCATGTGCTATATCAGATGACCTCCCCCTAGGGGAGGTGCCTGATTATTGTTGTGCTCCTGGCTTGGTCTGCCGTGTCCCTGCCTGGCTGTGCGCTGTACTCAGGTCCTCTGCCTTGCACTCTGTTGTGCCTCTTGGCACACGCTCTGAATCTGCACTCTGCTTTGTACTTGGTTGTGCCTCCTGGCACACGCTCTGACCCTGTGTTCTGTCTCGTACTCGGTTGTGCCTCCTGGCACATGCTCTGACACTGTACTCTGTCTCATACTCGGTTGTGCCTCCTGGCACACGCTCTTACCCTGTACTCTGTCTTATACTCAGTCGTGCCTCCTGGCACACACTCTGATTCCGTGCTCTGTCTTATACTCAGTTGTGCCTCCGGGCACACACTCTGATCCTGTACTCAGTCTCTTACTCTGTTACACCTCCTGGCACACCTGCTGCCTGACTCAGTGCTCTGACGTGCTCCTTGCACGCTTCCTGCTTCACTCACACCCAGACGAACGAAGTCTCTGTATACCACGTGTTCCCGTGTCCACACTTTACACGTTCCTGCAGACACTCTCACCCACTCGTGTCTCCTGTGAGCCGGCCGCCTGGTGCCAGCAGTCGTGGTGCCTTACCCCCTGGGGCTTGCCCCTGACACTCCCTGTATAGGGGGTGGTCTTCACTAGGTCAGCTCGCCCTGGGAGGGTTGGTGTCACGACCCAGAGGGTCCACTCCAGGAGTCGTCACACTGCGGCATTACAATGCGTGGCAGACAATCTCTGCATGTTGACTGGCGCTCTAAAGAGCGCCAAACATGCAGGGCGGGAACCCAAGCTCCCGACAATTAATCCCAGAAATGTTCGGTGTTCGCCGAGCACCGCGAGTACAGCGATGCTCGGGCGAGTAACGAGCATTACCGAATATGCTCGCTCATCACTATTTATGATACTTATTATAGATGTGACGAAACCTCAAGGGAGAGCATATATCTACATATGGTAAGTGTTCTCAGCTTATATCTCTTTTTTCCTCTGAGGGCTTCACTCTAGTCCTTTCTTCTCTTTTCTATAACTTTCCTGAGTACATTCTGAACCTTAAGGGTACCGTTACACGTAGCAATGCACCAGCGATCCCGACAACGATATGGATCGCTCATGCATTGCTAAGTGGTCGCTAGTGAGCTGCCACACAGGCAGATCTCACCAGCGACATAGCAGGGGTCGGGGGTCGCTACTTACCTGTCAGACGAGGCGATCCTGACGTCTTCCCGCCCGCGTCCACGCGTCGCTCATCGGCGCCACAGGAAGCCCAGCAGGAATTGCCCGACGAGAAATGGCCCAGGCCATTCTCGCGCGATCAGCGATAACCAGCGGGGGGAGCCGGTCGGAGGTAAGTGTCACATGTAGCGATATCGCTAGTAATATCGCTGCTACATCACAAAATCAGTGACGTTACAGCGATATTGCTATCGCTATCGCTACGTGTAACGGGCCCTTAAGAGCTATAAACTGGATTTCCACAAGATGGTGCTAGGTTCCCATACAGCACTGGAGCCATGTGGTCGCTTCAGGCTGCTGACATCATGGTCTCCTGAGCAATGCGTCCTGATTAGAGGAAACATAATTGACTGAAAGATGCCCTCTTTAATTTCACGTTCTGTTCTCATTCCTTGCACCCCTTTTAAAGAAGGTACACAAAGCGTGCCTCAGGGGTTACCGATGGCACACATTGTATGGTAATATTTTATCCTTTAGAGATACTTATTATAGTATTTACTCATTATACTGTGAAGGGTGCACATATGATTACCCACACTAACTGGTAATGATTGACACAGCTGGACTATGCAGAGATCCCAACTAGGGAAATGGTATTTGGATGCAATAAGGTTCTTTATTAGGTGTATTCCAACTATAGCTTATTTTGGACTCTGTATACTATACCCTTTGTGAACCCAGGGGTGCTATTTGTTCTTCAGTAAGGCATATGTGCCAACGTGGCCATATAATATAATGGCGCCGATGGGGTGAATGCCCTGTCGTGCATCATTTTTGGGCATGTACGCCTACTGGAGGTGGACACTCAGACATAGTAGACTGCATCTGATTGTCCATCTCCAGTAGGCATACACACGCGAAAATGATGTGGAAAAGCATCAAAAACGCATGGAATCAGCACCTAAGTACTGTATATCATTAAGGTTTTGTCAAAGCCAAATACCAGGAAGAATCAAAAACAAAACAGCTTTATTTAAAACATGACATACCAAAATGGACAAAAAGTTATAAAAACGTATGTTAAAAATTGCACACAAAAATGCAATGAAAAAAAAGAAAGTACCGTAACCTAATATAAACAGTAGGTGCAGAAATGCTGCAACATCAATCAAAAGCTCACAAAAAGCTCATTGTGGGAACAAAGCCTTAAGGCAAACCTGTAAGCAGGATTTTGCTCCGTAAACTACACTGTCAGGTTGGAGCTGGTATACTGATTAAAATTATACCTTGCAAACAAAAAAGTAATCAAAATGGCACCAGTGGCGGCACCTGCGCATTAGCATTTATCGCAACGTCCAATAGGGATGAGTTATTGCTGGTCGGATGAACCGCGACTTAGTATAATACTTCAACCACAGCCGGGGTTACAGCTATATCTATGAGGCCGGAACCAGGGACAGCGCATATTTCAACACAGGTTCCTTGTGTTTCCAATGCATCCCAGAGCAAGGCGATAGAGTGACCTTTATTAAAGCAGATGGGCGTAGGGGGTGGTATGCGATGGTGGTCACCCTGGTCTTCCCTGAAGAGGATCAATGGGTGGTGGAAGTGCAGGAGATTACACGTCACACCCATAGCGAGGGCCACCACATCCAATCCACCGAGCCCCAAAAAAACAGAAGGGAGGGGCAGCGGAGAGTCCAGCTCCAGTGATGACTCCACCAGTAGTGGTAAAGCATCTGGCCACAACGAAGTCAGGGGCACCACAATCTATGTGTGCCAAGGACCATCATCGGCCACCTATGTCAGCAAAATGGAAGCCCACAAAACATGGGTTTGAACACGGCCACGGGAAGGTTCAAGAATTTAATGATGGTCAAAGTTTGTTGGCCATGTGCACAGATGCACGTTGCACCGAAAATTTAAAAAAATTGGGATTGTTTAGCGTCCCTGAGGGCAGTAAGCCTTAAATGTGATGGGAACCAGCAACATTGGCCAAGACAGTCGAAAGTGTAAAACTTTTGTGTTTTTTCCCCTACAAGTTATTTTGTGCACATTTGAGCATCCATCTGGGTTGCAGGACTGTGGACCGTAAAAGGGACTGAAATCCTTGTGGACCCTATGGACTATGTGCAACTGCCCCATGAACTTTACCCCAAGGACTGCGAGCCTGACATGGGGACAGCACTGAGCATTTTGAAAAGGATCGTTGTTCACAAAAAGGGGGGAGGGAAATGTATGACTTTAGGATCGTGTCAGGTCCGTGTCAGGTCCGTACTCTGAGGACTATGCTCCAGGACTGGCGAAGCTGTTGCTATGTTGGCCAATGGGCCTGTAAGTTGAAAAGTACTTGGACACTCTGTATCGAGGTCCCTAAAGCAGTGGGACTGGGCTCATGCACTCATGTGAAAATGGATGACCCCATATCTCTGCTGGATTGAAGAGAACTGGACTGTGCCCATGGACTGTTGGGCAGCTGTTTTATTTTGTGTGAGCAACAAGGCCGGTATTCTTAAGAGAACTCGGACTCTGTTGTCCAGGATCGCACTAGGACTGAGGTCAAGGTTGACAGACAGAAAGTCAATTTTTGCCTCTGGATATAAGCAGTGTTAAATTTTATGTGAATTTAATGTGAAAGTGTATTTTATATGTTTTAGGTGTGCATTGTTGTCTTGCAGGTTTTGTTATGGACAAGGATGGCCTAATTTAATGAGGGGAGGTATATAAGGGTGTGACCGAGACTATAGTATACATGCCCCTGAAGATAACAAAATGTGTAATGTCAATATTGACATGTGTAAAATGTGCATCGTGTAATGTAATTAATGTACATTTTCATAGTACTGATGCTGCTGTGTGGGTACTGCAAGGTAGCACCTAAGGTAACTCTAGTACATTCAGATCAGGGGTAGGGAAAGTATACAATATAAATTAGAGCTTAGATAGTGATAGATAGGAACATTAAGGCAGAATGGCAGTGGTGGGCCTATTAGAGTATAAGACATAGGAATAGTGTAGCATACAATTAAAATGTTTGGGACCAGCACGGGATGAGAGGGGTTAAGGCCAAGTAAAAAGGGGTATAATTTCCTGATTTAGTGAGTTAGAGTAAGTGTTAGATTCGTGTTAAGATCAAGTTCAAGCTGTACTGGGCTGGAGGCACGTGGAGTACATATCGTTCTGCAGCATGAGGTTATACCAAATTTCCTGCCTATGGCCTGAACTAGGAACTGAGGAGTGTGCCTTTATCCCTTTCATACAGAGGAAACCAGACGGGGAACTGCTTGAAACTTAACAGATCTCGGGAGTGCTGTGGTGCTGGATGGAAAATCCCAGGGGCTGACAGAAGAATCAAGCATAGAGATAGCCTAAGCTAAAAGTAAGCAAATGTTCAAAATGTACTGTGTTAATGGAAAAAGAAAAGGACGGGGCTGTGCCCAATACTGCATGTTAAAAACTGAAGTACTTGAATTGTCCAGTAAAGTTGAACTTGTTTAAACCAACTGGGTGTTCCCTGATGTACAGGGTCAGCTATTTATATGGATACACCTGGGTGGGCCATTTATAAAATTGGATCCAAAATGGCCGACTTCAAAATGGCTGCCATGGTCGCCACCCATCTTGAAAAGTTTTCCCCCTCCCATATACTAACGTGCCACAAATAGGAAGTTGATATTTCCAACCATTCCCATTTTATTTAGGTTTATCCATATAAATGGCCCACCCAGATGTATCCATTTCATGTATCTCCCTTTTTTTGGTTTGTTTAGGGTGATTTAGGGCTCACAGGGCTACCGACATTGAGCGGGGGTACCACTGTGTCTCCAAACTAGGGTGCCAACCTCCGCTGGTAGGTAGGGCTTCTCTCAGGGCCTTTTAGGGAGAGAGTAGCCCCCCTCGCCATTATTGTTTTTTGGGGTTATTATACCTTTTTGGTGGGTATATTGTACATTTGGTGGTTCCTGGTTGACTCTGACACCTTTTTTAACATTGAGTACTTTTAATATAATAATAAAAGTTAAATTTTAGGGGTTATTCCTCAGTTTGGTTTGTTTTTTCACACTGGCAGAGCCCCTGAGGTGCCAGAACAACAGAAAACCCCAAAAGGTGAACTCGTTTTACAAACTACATTCCCCAATGAATTCATCTAGGGGTGCAATGATCATATTGACACCACATGTGCCTCTCTGATTTTTATACCACTGCGCGGTGAAAAAAGAATAAATTACATTTTTACCTGTAAAATGTTGTTTTAGCCCCAAATTTTTTATTTTTCTAAGGGCTAACGGGAATTTTTTTTACAACAAACTGAGGACCATTTTTTTTCCCGAAGAAGCATTGCAAAAAATGGCGTCTGGGCAGCAGGGACGCCAGGGAATCCACATGCACCTTATAGGTAAAATTTGCCCAATTTTGTCACACTAATTGGTTTCTTTTCATGCCTACCGCTAGCAGTTACTTCTAGTGGACATCATGTCCAGGATTGTGAGCACTTAGCACTTTCTTTGGCACATTTTGTCATGACTACTACCTGTAGTTATTTATAAAGGACATGTTGTTTACATAGTGAGCACTTAACACTTTATACAGCATATTTTATTATACAGTTGTGGCCAAAAGTATTGACACCCCTGCAATTTTGTCAGATAATACTCAGTTTCTTCCTGAAAATGATTGCAAACACAAATTCTTTGGTATTATTATCTTCATTTATTTTGCCTTAAATGAAAAAACACAAAAAGACTTGTCCTAAAGCCAAATTGGATATAATTCCACACCAAACATAAAAAAGAGGGTGGACAAAAGTATTGGCACTGTTCGAAAAATCATGTGATGCTTCCCTAATTTGTGTAATTAACAGCACCTGTAACTTACCTGTGGCACCTAACAGGTGTTGGCAATAACTAAATCACACTTGCAGCCAGTTGACATGGATTAAAGTTGACTCAACCTCTGTCCTGTGTCCTTGTGTGTACCACATTGAGCATGGAGAAAAGAAAGAAGACCAAAGAACTGTCTGAGGACTTGAAAAACCAAATTGTGAGGAAGCATGAGCAATCTCAAGGCTACAAGTCCATCTCCAAAGACCTGAATGTTCCTGTGTCTACTGTGCGCAGTGTCATCAAGAAGTTTAAAGCCCATGGCACTGTGGCTAACCTCCCTAGATGTGGACGGAAAAGAAAAATTGACAAGAGATTTCAACGCAAGATTGTGCGGATGTTGTATAGAGAACCCCGACTAACATCCAAACAAGTTCAAGCTGCCCTGCAGTCCGAGGGTACAACAGTGTCAACCCGTACTATCCGTCGGCGTCTGAATGAAAAGGGACTGTATGGTAGGAGACCCAGGAAGACCCCACTTCTTACCCCGAGACATAAAAAAGCCAGGCTGGAGTTTGCCAAAACTTACCTGAAAAAGCCTAAAACGTTTTGGAAGAATGTTCTCTGGTCAGATGAGACAAAAGTAGAGCTTTTTGGGCAAAGGCATCAACATAGAGTTTACAGGAGAAAAAAAGAGGCATTAAATGAAAAGAACACGGTCCCTACAGTCAAACATGGCGGAGGTTCCCTGATGTTTTGGGGTTGCTTTGCTGCCTCTGGCACTGGACTGCTTGACCGTGTGCATGGCATTATGAAGTCTGAAGACTACCAACAAATTTTGCAGCATAATGTAGGGCCCAGTGTGAGAAAGTTGGGTCTCCCTCAGAGGTCATGGGTCTTCCAGCAGGACAATGACCCAAAACACACTTCAAAAAGCACTAGAAAATGGTTTGAGAGAAAGCACTGGAGACTTCTAAGGTGGCCAGCAATGAGTCCAGACCTGAATCCCATAGAACACCTGTGGAGAGATCTAAAAATGGCAGTTTGGAGAAGGCACCCCTCAAATATCAGGGACCTGGAGCAGTTTGCCAAAGAAGAATGGTCTAAAATTCCAGCAGAGCATTGTAAGAAACTCATTGATGGTTACCGGAAGCGGTTGGTCGCAGTTATTTTGGCTAAAGGTTGTGCAACCAAGTATTAGGCTGAGGGTGCCAATACTTTTGTCTGGCCCATTTTTGGAGTTTTGTGTGAAATGATCAATGTTTTGCTTTTTGCTTCATTCTCTTTTGTGTTTTTTCATTTAAGACAAATTAAATGAAGATAATAATACCAAAGAATTTGTGTTTGCAATCAATTTCAGGAAGAAACTGAGTATTATCTGACAGAATTGCAGGGGTGTCAATACTTTCGTCCACAACTGTAGCCCTTATTTACACAGGTTATTTAATATTAGTGTTTGCTCCTTATTGCACTTTATCTTTGTTTACACATTAGTGATTGGCATTAATGTATTATATATTGATATCTATTGCATAGTGGCTATTTTATTAAATATTCTATTTTATTATTGAGCCGCTGTTTATATAACAGCTTGTGCATTGGGGTACCCTATGGTATTATGTCTCTCTTTATGTATATTCAGCACCTTTCATTTTTAAACATTTTTTAATATTGGTTTTCAATAAAAAATATATTTTATTAAGTACCCTTTTAGTTACCAGTGTTATTATTCATTTAGGTAACATTTTGTGTGAATAGTTTTGAAATTATTGAAGTGATGCATATACCCTAATGGATACAGGGTTGGACTTTTTGTGATTAAAATTTATTTATAGATAAAGTATCTTTTGATTTTTTTAATATTATTTTGGATTTTTTTGTTAAACATTTTTACAATTATTTAAAAAAAATGTTTTACTTTTTTACTTAGTTCCAATATGGGACTATCATTTTTTGCAGGCTCCATCCCCATGCTGTAGAAATTGTCTGATCAGAACTGACAGAGAGACACTTGCACTGCGCATGTTCAGCATGTTTCCTAGCTCTGGTGACCCGGATGTCGTCATGACGACATCGGGTCACCATGACAATGATCGGGACCCCATGTCACACCGCGGGGTCTCCGATCCAATGGCAGAGCTCCCGGAATGATGTGATCTCATTCAATCACAGCATTTTGGGGATAAAGTGCGTTGAGCGGTGTGTGACCGCTCCTAGCAGTTAGTGCTGGGTGTCAGCTGACACCGGGCGATCACGCAGACGTAATAATACGTCCTTGGTCAGCTAGACCCAGGTCACTTGGACAGAATATTACGTCTAATCTGAGAAAGGGGTTAGTTTACACTGCTCTCACTTGAGCAGTATCACCACCTGTGATACGGGAATTAGGAATTATACAGGCCAGGTCAATAATAGCCACGTCAATACTTGGAAGTACCCACAGCTTAAAGGGAATCTGTCACCCCATTTTAGCCCTATCAGCTGAAGGCACCGCCATCAGGGGCTTATCTACAGCATTCTGTAATGCTGTAGATAAGCCCCCGATGTAACCTGAAAGATAAGAAAAACAAGTTAGATTATACTCACCCTGGCGTCCGGTGCGATGGGTGTCGTGGTCCGGTCCGGTACTTCCCATCTTCATGCGATTTAGTCCTCCTTCTTACTTCTGCCGCAGCTTCTGCGCAGGCGTACTTTATCTGCCCTGTTGAGGGTAAAGTACTGCAGTGCACAGGCGCCAGGAAAGGTCAGAGAGGTCAGGTGCCTGCGCACTGCAGTACTTTACTCTGCCCTCAACAGGGTAGATAAAGTATGTCTGCGCAGGAGCTGCGGCAGGAGGACGGCATCGTATGAAGATGAGAGGCGCCGGACCGGACCGCGACACCCACCACACCTGCCCCCCGATGAGTATAATCTAACTTGTTTTTCTTATCTTTCAGGTTACATCTGGGGCTTATCTACAGCATTACAGAATGCTGTAGATAAGCCCCTGATGGCGGTGGCCGCAGCTATGGGGTGTCAGGTTCCCTTTAAAATCAGCTTTTGTTTGTGGGAAAACCCCTTTAAGGCTACTTTCACACTTGCGTTTTTTTGCGCTGCGTGCGCATTGCAAAAGCGCATAAAAACGCATCATGCGTTTTTTAATGTTTTTTTGCTTTTTGCGCATGTTTTTTTTTGCGCTGATGTGCGCATGACTATGCACACGTCAGCGCTCCCATAGACTTTAATGTGTGCTTGGGTGAATTTCGTGTGCATTGCGTGCGCATGCGTTTTTTTGAGACAGGTCGGACGCACAAAAAATGCAACAGGATGCATTTTGTGCGCACACTACAAAGGAACGCATGCGCATACAAACGCGTACAAACGCATGACAATGCGCAGCCATGTTAAGTATAGGAAAAAAAACGCATGCGCATTTATGTGTAAAAACGCAGCGCAAAAAAACGCAAGTGTGAAAGTAGCCTAAGTGAAGTAATAGACCAAAATACATTGGTAGTTCAATACATTAGAATAAAAAACAAAAGTTGCTCCTTTACAAGACAAAACCCCGTAATGAGATAGAAGTATAAAAAGGAACTTTCCCAAAATAAATGCATTTTTTATTAGATAAAAGCCATAAATCCTAACAATAACCCCATTAGCATCCTCTAATCTTTTTAGCGTCTGCACAATAAAGTTATAGGTTTTCATTCTCATCCCAACACATGAAATTATAAACTGCACGGCCCTCAGCCGCGCTTCATCTGCTCTACCATGGTTTTGCCACTTTTTAAAGCTACAAGCAATAACTATGTAACTTCACAGCCCTGTTCACACACCAATGGCACACAGGCTTGTAATTGCGGCATTCAGCCAAAGCTATTCATTTCTGTCATTGAGGTAGACAGGAGCAAGGTGGTGCCGGGGGAAAGGGGGACCCATTGTCTCCCTCAGGCTGAGTGTTCAGCGACGCCCCCGCCCTGCTCACGAGCTGCCTCAGTATGCGGTATGAGTAGACGAATGAGCGGCGGCAGCGCAGTCACATGACACCCAAAGCGCTGCTTGTTTGGGAACACGTGACTCTTTGCCCGGGCGGCAAATATGGCGGCGCCCTTAGAGCTCGTATTGAGCACCGATGCTGCGGGACAAGTTGCTAATTGCTCGGCATGGGACCCCCAGACGGGAGCGGTTCTGCTCACCTATCGTGGAGGAAACACGTCCACCCGAGGCCTGGTGATGCTCGGCGGGCAGTATCTCCTCGGAGGACAGCTGGGGAAGAACTACATCAATGTATGGGAGCTACAAAGAAAGGTGGGTGAGCTGAGCGCAATGGCGGCGTCCTGGCGCCTGCTCTCTGAGATTAACTCCTGCTTGTCGTTGTCCTCCAGGATCAGCTGCAGCAGAAGATCGTGTGCTCGGCGCCGGTGACGTGCTTGTCTGCATCCCCCAATGGTCTGTACCTAGCAGCTGGCATCGCAGAAAGTGTTTACCTGTGGGAGGTAAGGTGGTGGGGGGACATTGTGGATGTGGGCCAGGGTGTCGGGGGCTATGACAAAGCCAGGAGGGTGATAGAAATACAGAAGTGATATTCTGAGATAAAAAAAAAACCTGACCGAATACTGTAAGTGTGAATGTGGCCTAATAATCACCCCCAGCTCCGCAGTGTGGGCTGCCAGGGCTCACACCTTGGTGCCTTTTTTTTTCCATCACGGGTACATTTCGGATAGGGTCAGTGCCTCACTATGGGCTCTTGCAGACAGCTGCACTTGTCCTCATGCGGGCCCATGCACACTCGAATTTCCATGCCTTCCCCAGATCGAGTGGTCCAAGGAAAAAAAAAACTACAGCATGAATTTGCCTCTGAGAATCGGAACGCACTCGCCCATTTAACTCTATGGGTCTTGGTTTTCTCCGCTGTATTCGGCACAAGGAGAAGTTTGCAGTCTGCTGCGACTTCTCTCCAAAATCTGTTCAGCACGAGAAAATCATCTGATTCCATGGGGACCCCCCGTATACGGACCCCCAGTATGGCATATGACTTTTAGGCTAAGTGCACACGTACTGGAACTCTCGCGGAAATTACCGCGAGAATTCCGGAATTCCAGTCCGCGGGAAAATCGCATTTTAAATTCCCGCGATTTTCCCGCGGAAAAACTAGCGTTTTGTAAGCGTATTTAGCTTGCAAAATGCTAGCGTTCTCCAAGCGATCTGTAGCATCGCTTGGAGAACTGAGTGACAGGTTGGTCACACTCGTCAAACATAGTGTTTGACAAGTGTGACCAACTTTTTACTACTGAAGCCGCCTATGCAGCATCAATAGTAAAAGATAGAATGTAAAAAAAAAAAAAAAAAAAAATGGTGTTCTTACCCTCCGACGTCCCACGCATCCGTTCCCAGTAATCCTTTGCGAAAATGCCCGCGATGACGTCAGTTCTCGCGGGATCGCGACGTCTCGCGGTAATTCGCGATGACGTCGCGCGACTTCGCGATCCCGCGAGAACGGACGCCATCGCGGGCATTTTCGCAAAGGACTACTGGGAACGAGAGCGTGAAGAGAAGCAGGAATGCTGCGCGGGACGTCGGAGGGTGAGAATAACAATATTTTTTATTTTTAAATTCTATTTTTTACAGGGATATGATACCCACAGCCCGGAGGACAGTCTCCTCTCCTCCGGACCGTGGGTACCATCCGCAATTGTTCTGCTTACTTTCCGCATGGTGTGCACAGCCACATGCGGGAAGTAAGCGGAACAATGCATTCCTATGGGTGCGGGATCGCCGCGATTCCGCAAATTAATGAGCATGCTGCGGTTTTTACCGCGAAGCGATTCCGCCGCGGTAAAAACCGCAGCATTAGTACAGCATTGCGGAATCCCATAGGAATGCATGGGATGCTTATTTTTCGCGGCAAAATCGCACGGTTAAAACCGCCGCGGAAACGCGAAAAAAACGCCACGTGTGAACTCAGCCTTACAGATGCATTGCAATTCTGTAAGATGGGAAACTAAATGATAGCTAGATGGAGAGGGAAAGCACACGGATGACAAATGAGAAAAAAAATATTGATTCCCCTTTTCTGGATGAGAATGGGGTCAATATTTTTCTAAAACATATGATCGCCTATCCCAAACGCACATAGGACACAGGTGCTGACTCTTTCACTGCCATCTTCGTGGAATGAAGACAAATTTCCTAATTGATTTCCAATGTTCATAACTTTCTACTTTGGACAATTATTGGAAATAAATAATTAGAAATTTAGTTACTCTTTGTGGAAACAGACATATTTTTTTTTTTTCGCTTTTCTATTTTTACCCTCCTCTTTCCAGAGGCCGTAACTTTTATATTTTATTTTCGTTTTGGCGAAAGGAGGATGATTTGAACTTTATGTAAACAATTGAAGCCAAGAGTTTTGGAGTTTTGAGACTGATGCAAATTTAGTTTTCCAGTCTACCGCGTGTGTTCTTGGTTCCTTTAATCAGAGGTTTCTATGGTTACTGAAGTACAATTATAAAAATGTCATAAGTTTTTGCACTTTTTTTTTTTTTTTTTAATTCACAAATGCATCAAGTTTAAACACAGACTCAATATCTACACTGATGTCCCTTGACTTCTGACATTCACCCTTACATGCCAGTTTTAGGCTATGTGCCCACGTTAGCGTTTTTAAACGCTCAGGAAACTGATCCCCTTCCCAGAAAACGCGCGTCTTTTTTTCCGCGCGTTTCTTGCGCGTTTTTTTGCACAAGACGCGCGTTTTTGACGCATGTTTTGACACGCGATTTCTGGGAACATTGGGGAAGGCTAAAAACGCTCAGCTATGCTGAAATTAATGAGCATGCTGCATTTTTAGCCGCTAAGCGATTCCTGAGCGTTTAAAAACGCATGCATTGGCACAAAAAGCCAAAAACGCATGCAAATTAATTTGAAGCTTCTTTTAAGCGTTTCTGCAGCGTCTGAGCCGGCACAAACGTTGCGGAAACGCTTACAAAAACGCAACGTGGGCACACAGCCTTACACTTCTGGCCAAATCCTGACTGATGACAACATATTCTTTTCTAATCAGTGATTGGAGTTTATCACAATTTTCTGTGTTTTTGGGCACTCACTTTTTGAGCATTGACCACAGATTCTCAGTGGGATTGAGATGTTGGGAATTTCCTGGCCCTGGCTCCAAAATTTCAGTGACTTGTTCACCAAGCCACTGGAAAAAGAAATGTCAGTCACAAATTTGCTCCTTGATCATTGCAAGAAGTTACTCTTGGATGATATGTAGATACAATTCTTCATTCATGGCAGTGTTCTCAGGCAATATTGTGAGTGAGCTCACTCCTCTGGATGAAACGCAACCCCACACAGGATTTTTTTCCTCTTCGCCACGACAGCACCCACTGAGAGAGGGGATCCGCCCCCGGAACAGGAAACCTACAGAGAGATAAATGGGGCAGTCCCCCTCGCTCCCTCAGTTTGGTTTCCTGTTCCTGGAAAGGAACCCGCAGAAGAGGATTCCTGGTCTGGTAGCCGCCTGCGTGCAGAATATGAGCAGCAGGGGCCCCAGGACCGGAGGCAGCGTCGGGCGGAGAGGTGTATTTCCCCCCCCCAGAGCTGGTGTAATGCAGGTGAGGCTGGAGGCGACAGTGGTGCCAAGGCTCACTGGGGACATGGCTATACTCCCCCCCCCCCGAGGGGGTAGACGCATTACTAACGCCATCTGGACGTACTGAGCCGCGCGCCCCCCCAAAAGGAGAAGGACTCGAGCGTGTGTGCTGAGCGGCGCACTGGGAGTCATACCTGCGGCAGGAGAAGGACCCCGTGCGAGGGGGGGCGCAGACGTGCGGTGCGCCGGCCGCATCACTATTTGCGGTGACCCAGCGCTCCCCAGGAGAGGCAACCCGGAAGTGGAGGAGGACTTCCGGGATCAGGCAGAAGGCAGAGACCGCGGGACAACGCCCGCGCATGCGCAGTAGAGGCAGGAGAAAAAGAAAAAAAAAATGGCGGACGAAAAAGAAAAAAAGAGGAGCAGCTATAGCAAAGGCTTTAAAAGGAAGCCACAGACACAGCGCTAGTGCGCAGTCATGTCGTCCTTAGATGACCCAGCTTCGCTCCCATTAGGTCAGCTAGTGGTATCCCCACTTGGCAGTAGACAGAGCAGTGGTACAAGGAGAACCGATAGCACCAGAAAAAGTGGCAGCTCCAGGAAGGAATCTAGTGGACCTTCCAGGCAAGATGAGCCGTTAGAGAAAAAACGCAAGGAAAAGAAGTCGTCCCATGCCTCGCCTCAGCCTGGGTCTCGGACACCGCAGCCGGTAGTTGCTGACGAAATTCACGGGTGAGTGTTTTTTTGGTCAGGATAAATAATTGATGGCCTTCTCTTTCTGGTCCATACCCCCTTTAGGCTAAAAGAACAGAGAAGGCGAAACATAGAGAGTGTGCCTTATGTTCACAGCCCCTCCCGGATGGCCACCCAAAGAGATTATGCCAGTCGTGTATTGAGGAGGCCTTACAGGAGGAATCCTCACAAAAGAAGGAGGGTATCCGGGCTATGATAAGAGAGGAACTACGGGCCTTAGGCGGTTCCAGTAGTCTAGGGGGTCACTCCTCCGTGAGAGAAATACGTTCACCTAAAGGAGGAGTCTCGCTGGCGTCAAAGTCGCCGTCAGATACCGGAGAACTTGATTCCGATAAGTCACAGGAATACCTTTCCTCAGAGGACGAGGATCAGACGTGTTTCCCCACGGACAGTGTCAGTAATTTAGTGAAGTCCGTCCGAAATACCATGGGGTTGCCGGAGAGTAAGGACCCCAAGACCCCTCAGGACATAATGTTTGCGGGTATTTCCCGTAAAAAGGTCCGAGCATTCCCAGTGGTCCCAGCTGTTAAAGACCTAGTTAAGAGGGAATGGGAGAAACAAGGTCAGAGAACCTTCCTCCCCTTAACATCAAAGCGTAAGTATCCCTTTGACGATGAGGAGTTAACAGCCTGGTCGAGAGCCCCCAAGGTGGATGCGGCAGTGGCCTCTACCTCCCGTAGATCCTCTTTGCCGGTAGAGGATTCGGGAATTTTGGCTGATTCTTCGGATCGTAAGACCGATACATTCCTCAAAAGATCTTGGGAAGCTTGTACGGCAGCCTTTAAGCCCGCAATAGCGGCCACATGTACGGCAAGATCAATGTTGGTGTGGCTGAATGACTTGGAGGACAATATTAAGAATGGAGTAGCTAGGAATAGACTTCTTTCCTCTATGCCCCTCATTAAGGGAGCAGCGGCCTTCCTCTCCGACTCCTCCGCAGACTCTCTCCGGTTGTCAGCTAGAGCGGCAGGACTGACCAATGCTGGCAGGCGGGCCTTATGGTTGAAGGGGTGGAAAGGAGACACACAAACAAAAACTAGATTGTGTGCTATACCCTGCCAGGGTAAGTACCTGTTTGGCACGGAACTGGATGAGATTTTGACAAAAGCGGGGGAGAGGAAGAAGGGGTTCCTTAACCCGTATGTTCCGTTCAACAGGAGGGCCTACAGGAAGCCGCCGTTCGGTAAAAAGAAGGACTTTAGACCCCAGGACCGCTGGGGAAATAAGGACCCCAAGCAAAGAGGCAACCTATTCGGGAAACGTCCCTTCAGGGGAGACAGATCCCGATAAAACCGTTACACCGGTAGGTGGCAGGCTATTAAGATTCAGCCGCCAATGGATGAAGGTGAAATCAAACCCGTGGGCCTTAAATATTGTGTCATCAGGCCTAAAATTAGAATTTGTTCGGTATCCACCGAACTCCTTCCTATTGACTTCTATGAAGTCCCGATCACAGCAGGAAGCACTGGAGATGGAGATTGCAGTACTGCTAACTAAACAGGTCCTAGTAGAGGTCCCAGACGACGAAATAGGGATGGGCTTTTATTCTCCTCTATTTTTAGTCCCAAAACCGGATGGCTCTTACAGGACTATAATAAATTTAAAGAAACTTAATACCTTCCTAAGACTAAGGTCGTTTAAGATGGAGTCGATTAAGTCTGCAATAAAGCTTTTGTTTCCCAGGTGTTATATGGCAGTCTTGGACCTAAAGGACGCCTACTACCATCTCCCCATATATCGAGGGCACCAGAGGTTCCTGCGGGTAGCAGTCTGGTTCAAAGGTCGGATTCAGCATTTCCAGTTTGCGGCAATGCCATTCGGGCTATCCATGGCTCCTCGGGTATTTACCAAATTAATACTGGAAGTAATGTCGTATGTAAGGCTGAATGACACCCTAGTTGTCCCTTACTTAGACGACCTGCTCATAGTGGGGAATTCTGTTACACAGTGTGAAGCAAGAATAGCTAGGATTATCTCATCCCTACAAACACTGGGTTGGCTAATTAACTGGGAAAAGTCCAGACTAGAGCCAGTGACCTGTCAAAGGTTTTTGGGCCTACAAGTGGACTCCGTAACTGAGGAGTGCTTTCTGCCGAATGCCAAAGTAATGGCCATAATCGATAAGATACAGAATGCTACAGGAAGACCCGTGATATCATTGAGACAGGGCATGTCCTTGCTGGGGTCTCTGATATCGTGCATTCCAGCGGTGCAATGGGCTCAGTTCCACTCCAGAGAACTACAGTGGGCTATTCTGCATGAGACAGACTGCAGGGGCGGCTGGAAGGGAAGATGTCCCTATCGCCCGAGGTGGTTGAATCCCTAAGATGGTGGTTAAATCCTTCCAATCTATCGAAGGGAGTACAGTGGTGGGTGACTCCCTCCAAAGTACTCACCACGGATGCCAGCCCCTTAGGTTGGGGAGCCCACCTAGAGGAGCACATGGTACAAGGCTGGTGGCGTGAGAATGAAATAGAGGCCTCCTCTAATGTAAAGGAGCTAACAGCGATTTTTTTTTTTTTTTTTTTTTTTTTACGCGATATCTCACTTTCTCCCGCAGTTAAGGGGCGCCCACGTAAAGATCCAGACAGACAATACCACCGCAGTGGCCTATATAAACCGGCAAGGAGGCACGCGGTCAATGCCACTGATGTCTATCGCAGTAAAGATCCTGGAGATGGCCGAGGTCCAGCTTCTCTCCTTGTCAGCGCTCCATATAAGAGGAGTAGACAACTCCCGAGCAGACTATCTCAGTCGCCAGGCCCTATACCAGGGCGAGTGGGTCCTCAGCAGACGCGTCTTCGAAATGATAGCGTCAGAATGGGGCAGACCGGAGATAGACCTATTCGCAACCAGAGCCAACAGGCGCGTAAAAAGGTTTGCTTCTCTCTACAGGTCGGACAACCCAGACATTCTAGATGCCCTCCAAGCACCCTGGGCATTCCAACAAGCCTATGCCTTCCCTCCAATGGTGCTACTACCAACAGTAGTCAGGAAAATAAGACAGGAGAGGGCGAGGGTCATCTTGATAGCCCGTTTTGGCCAAAAAGACCGTGGTTTTCATGGCTGAGAACCATGTCGGTAACCGACCCGTGGATCCTGCCGCTGCACCAGAATCTTCTCTCGCAGGGACCCTGGTGCCATCCACAGGCCAAAGCCCTGCACCTAGCGGCCTGGAATTTGAAAGGGAGCTACTGAGGCAGAAGGGTTTCTCAAAGAACCTAATCAATACCCTGCTACAAAGCAGGAAGGAGTCCACGACAAAAATATATGCTAAGGTGTGGAGGAAGTTCCTGGCCTTTCACCCAACAAAACTAGCTGGTGAAGTACCCATTACGGCCATTCTAGAGTTTCTTCAAAAAGGCCGAGAACTGAGACTCTCAGTAAGCACTCTTAAGGTCCACGTGTCAGCCCTAGGAGCCCTGTTTAACTATAACGTGGCAGCAAATAGATGGGTGACTCGGTTTATCTCGGCTTGTCAACGAGCAGAACCGGTGCATATGCCTCGGCTACCAGCGTGGAACCTTACTCTAGTTTTGGATGCCTTCACTCAGGCACCATTTGAGCCCATAAGCTCAGCATCAGTAAAGTGCCTCTCATTGAAAACGGCTATGCTGGTGGCCTTAGTATCGGCAAGGAGAGTGAGTGATCTTCATGCTCTATCTGTAGACCCACCGTTCCTGTTAACAACACGAGACAGTCTCATTTTAAAGACGGACCCGTCCTACCTGCCCAAACGGGCAACTAAATTTCATAGATCTCAAGAGATATGCCTACCTTCATTCTATGAGAACCCGTCAACACAGGACGAGGCGAAATATCACACCTTAGGCTAGCACGGCTCTTTTCACATCTATCTAGATAGGACCAGTCCCTGGAGGCAGAGTAGGTCTCTTTTTGTCTCCTTCCAGGGCAGCAGGAGGGGGTCTGCAGTTACATCAGGCACGATATCCAGATGGATTAGAGATGCGATCACAATGGCGTATCTGACAAAAGGAGAAGACCCTCCACTGGGGATTAAGGCGCACTCCACTAGAGCCATATCATCCTCCTGGGCCGAGAGGGCGAACGTCCCAATTGAACAAATATGTAAGGCTGCAACCTGGTCTTCTCCGTCTACCTTTTATAGTCACTATAGACTAGATTTGTCCTCTACCGAGGATCTAACTTTTGGTAGATCAGTCCTTAACATGGTGTGCCCGCCCAAGTGATTATCTCTGGAAATCTCTCAGTGGGTGCTGTCGTGGCGAAGAGGAAAAACCGGATTACTTACCGGTAATACTCTTTTGTAGAGTCCACGACAGCACCCGCTCACTTCCCTCCCGTAAGAATTTTTCACACATGGGTCTCCTTGGTGGTGGAGATTGTGATTTAAGTTAGATATGTGATTAAACTTAGTAAACATAAAACTACATAGGGGTAAGATGGATGAATTGCCCAAATAAATTGACTAAAACATGTATGGCAGTTCCTCCGTTGTTCTCGGTAACACAAACTGAGGGAGCGAGGGGGACCGCCCCATTTATCTCTTTTGTAGGTTTCCTGTTCCGGGGGCGGATCCCCTCTCTCAGTGGGTGCTGTCGTGGACTCTACAAAAGAGTATTACCGGTAAGTAATCCGTTTTTTTTTCCTGAAGTCCCAACCTGTCTAAAATGGACTTTATCAAAGAAAATAACTTTCCCTCAGTCCAATCCCTGTGCTTTCTGTATAATGTCAGTCTGTCCTTGAGCAAAATGGCTTCTTGTCTTTGAGAATAGTGGCTTTTTGCTTCCCTTCTTGACACGGCTAAAATCCTTTGCTTCACTGTGTGTGTCAATGCACTGACACCTGTCTGCTCTCGTTTTTAGTCAACCTCTGCATTTGCGTTGAACAATCCCACATCTGAGTCGTCTTTGAGATGGTCCTGGCATTTTCTGGACTTTCTTGGTTCCTGTAGAGTTTTTCTCAGCAATTGAACCTCTCTGAAGTTTTTGATGATCCATTAAATGGTTGCTTTAGTGGCAATTTTACCAGCAGCAATGTTTTGCCTGTAAAGCCTCTTGGATGCAAAACAAGGAGTGCAGATGTTTCCTTGGCAGTAACCATGATTAACAGAAGACTATGATTTTAGACACCAACCCCTTTAAAAGCAACCAGACTGCTCTGGCCAATTCAGCTAGCATGAGTGTCTTTCAGGCAGCTGCCATGTCTTAATTAACGGGAACCTGTCAATAGTATAATCCATGTGAAGCCATCTGTATGGGCATTTAGGTTATAGAAAGCTGAATAAAGTGATATTTGATTTCTGGATAGGAAAAAAAGCGGTCAGACAATCCACGCTGCAAATCACTATAAACTATTATTATTACAGTGGTCTTTATTCGACGCATTTCAAAGTTTCACAGAACTCCTTCCCCAGGAAAAAAAACCCAATACATTGATTTCTGTGATCTGATGTCTTATTCCAGAGAAATCCACTTTTTTCTTGCATGTAAATGAGCTTTTCAGAATTATGGTCCAGACTTTGATCTGCATGAGAATCGGCCTCCAGAGATTATTTTTAATAAGAGAGACATTACCAGTCTGAGACAAGTAACTAGCAGAACAGGAGAACTGAACTTTTTCTCCTTACAAACTTTCTTTTTTTTTTTTTTTTTGCACTTTTCCAAGCTCTGTAGTATTGTAACCATATTGCACCATTGTCTGCCTGTAAGATGGAAGCTGAGAGGATCCTGCAGATGTGTCAGGCCATTTTCAGTAATTTGTCAGTATATTACATCAGAATTTGTAAGCCAAAACCAGTAGTGGGTGATAATACAAAAGTGGTGATGTGTTGCTATTATACTTTTCCTCTGATTGTTCCTCTCCTGGTTTTGACTTACACATACTGAGGTCAAATACTGGCCAAATACTCATATAATGTAACCGTGACCTAATAATCACTCAGAGCTCTGCTATGTGATCAGTAGAGCTGATATTAGATATCACACTGGTAATGCCCCCTCCATGTATAATAAGCTCTGGGGGCAGACTCTCCTGTAGATCAGTGTCCGGCCCATAGTACTGGAACAGCTCATTTACATACAGGGGTTGGACAAAATAATGGAAACATCAACAAAAGTTAGTTTAATATGGTGTAGGTCCACCTTTTCCGGTGATTACAGCCTCAATTCTCCATGGTATGGATTCATACAAGGTGTGAATTGTTTCCAAAGGAATTGTAGCCCATTCTTGAGTTAAAACACCCTCCAGTTCTTTGAGCGACAGTGGCAGCGGAAATCGACGTCTAACTTGAATCTCTAAAATCGACCATAAATGCTCAATAATGTTGAGGTCTGGGGATTGTGGGGGCCAGATGAGATGCTCAACTTCATTACAATGTTCCTCGTGCCATGCTTTAACGATTCTAGCTGTATGAATTGGTGCATTATCATCCTGAAAGATGGCGTTCCCCTCCGGGAACAGTGCTTGAACTGCTATGAATGGGTCACCGAGGAGGATAGCAGGCCCAGGCTAAGCCACAGAAAACCAGAGAGGTTGGTAACTAAGCGGATGCAGACCCCTGATCCTGTCCACACAACTAGCAGTAGCCGTGGAGCGTACCTATGATGATCCTAGACGCCTCGGCACAGCTGGAGAGCTAACTAAGCCTAAAGTAAGAAAGGGGAAATCTAAACTGCCCTGGAGCAGCCCCCAAACATATATTGTCAGTGAGACAAGATGAACACACAAACGCAGGCAGAAAAATAGACTGAGCAAATGATGGGTCCCACACTGACTAGACAGGAAAGGAAAGAGACTGTCTGCAATCACGCAAAAAACCCTGCAAAAGTCCAACACATCTGATGCAAAAAACACTGAAGTCACACAACTTCGCCCCCCACTATATCAGCACTCTGGTATATTCTGAAAGCATAGCAAAAAGAGACCAATATAAAAGGGGACAAAACAAACTGGCACATGCAGTAACACATGGGCGGTGATTCAGCACAGCCCCAGCCGGAGCTGGCTGACCCGCACAAAACAGAGATAGGCAAAACCAGATCAAATGCAAACAGAATAGCAAATGAACCACCTAGCTGAACATGCAGGGAAAGAGCAGGAGACATCAGACCTCAAGAGGCACAGGGAAAAAAAATCACCAGCAGTGATAGAGGGAGTCAGCTGTCTTAAATCCCAATAAGAAACCCCAGATCTCCAATCGTCTTCCTCATTATCAGGTGGCAAGCCTCTGTCAATCAGATCAGCTCCACTACCTCCAGTAACCACCATAGGGAGCCCAGAAAGAGAACTCGCAACCCCTCTGTCAATCTGACCAGCTCCACTATCTTCAGTAATCACCAGAGGGAAGCCAGAGAGAGAATTCACAACATTGAACCATAGGATGCACTTGGTCGCCCAAAATGCCTAAATAATCGCGGCTGTTAATTCTTCCATGAAGGGATATCATTGGCCCGGCGGATCTCCACGAAATGGCACCCCAGATCATCACAGGACCTCCGTCATGTTTTACAGTTGGGAGAAGGCAGTCTGGATGGAATGCTTCTTTCGGCTGTATCCAAATGTATACTCAGCCGGAGGTCGGAAATAGGGTAAACGATGTTTCGTCTGAGACTATCACTTGTTTCCACTGCTCGAGGGACCAATTCTGGAGGCTTCTACACCACTCTAAAAGCTTGGAAACATTTGTCATTGAGAGCAGCGGTTTTCGAATTGCAGCTCTTCCATGGAATCCAGATTTATGCAGCTCCCGACGAACAGTTTTCGTGGAAACTGTGTTCTAAAGGTGTTCATTGAGCTCAGCAGTGATTTTCGGAGACGTGGTCTCGCGATCCTCTCTCACAGTTCGCTTTAGAGTCCAAAGGTCTCTCTGTCAACTTTGACTTTCATTCAGACCTGTGCTTTGCTGCTGACGTTTTTCCTTCTCTTTCAAACGCAGTCATTACTTTGGAGACAGTACCTCTCAACACGCCAAGCATTCGGGCACTTTCTATTACACTAGTGCCTGCCATTCGAGCACCAACAAATTGGCCTCTTTGAAAATCCGAGAGGTCTGTCATTGGTATCAGGTTCTCATCAACGTTCTTACAATTCTGCAAAGCAAACAGTTAATTTACATACACATATCACATAGCACAAATCAACTACAAAACATTACCATATGTCACTGCATGTTTATAACATGTTCGAAGATTATGATGACAAACGTTAGTTGTTTCCATTATTTTGTCCAACCCCTGGTATAAGAAAAATGTGGATTTCTCTGGAATAAGACATCAGATCACAGTATCATTTTATTCAGCGTCCTATGACCTACATGCCAATATAAGGGTGGTTTCACATTAGCGCTTTTTAAGCGCACGCACGGCCGGGGGTAGCTCCGCCCCCGAGCCGGCTCTCTGCCCGGTGTGCCCGCCCCTTGCTTGTAGCGCCGCCTCCTAGCGGACAGCGGCGCCTGCGATCGGCGCACCCTATCTTTAGCATAGGGTGCGCAGATCGTGCGCAGGCCGTGCGCTAGTTGCGCTTTGACCTGCGCTGCGCACTTTTGACGGTGCGCCGTGCGCGCCAAAATCCGAAAAGTTCGATTTTTGGCGCGCACGGCGCACCGTCAAATGTGCGCAGCGCGGGTCAAAGCGCAACTAGCGCACGGCCTGCGCACGATCTGCGCACCCTATGCTAAAGATAGGGTGCGCCGATCGCAGGCGCCGCTGTCCGCTAGGAGGCGGCGCTAAAAGCAAGGGGCGGGCACGCCAGGCAGAGAGCCGGCTCGGGGGCGGAGCTACCCCCGGCCGTGCGTGCGCTTAAAAAGCGCTAATGTGAAACCACCCTAAACTGCTTAGGAGGGCTAATCGTACTGACGGAATCTGTTTAACACTTTTGCCTAACTAAATGAAGATCTCTGAAATTCTATAAGCAGTCCATTTTGTGGCAGGGTTTCAATTCAGCGAAAATGTGTTGATGTGTGTGGGTTTCTTTTTTTTTTTTTTTTTTTTGTCATTAAGTTCTTTTTCATTGCAAGGAACGACTTCACAATTTTTTTTGAAATTCATCTGATCACTCTTCATAACATTGTAGAATAATTGCCGCTATAAAAACTGATGGGGCGAACTTTGTGAAAACTAATATTTGTGTCAGTTCCCCTAGGGAACGTGCATCTGCGATTACCTGATCTTTTGGAAAATGCTCTGCAATACTATAATTGCAATCTATTTTAAAATAGTTGGAGTGGCCAGTGCACTTAAGAAGAGAACGCCACCAGCCCGCATTTCATGCAGCTATACAATTTGCAGTGACATCTAAAGGTACTGTCACACTTAGCGATGTACCAGTGATCCCGACCAGCGTTATGACGTGGTCAGGATCGCTGGTGCATCGCTAAGTGGTCGCTAGTGAGCTGCCACACAGGCAGATCTCACCAGCGACATCGCAGGGGTCGGGGGTCGCTACTTACCTGTCAGACGCGGCGATCCTGACGTCCTCCCGCCCGCGTCCACGGGCGAAACAGTCCAGGACGTTCTCGCTCGATCAGCGAAAACCAGTGGGGGAGCGGTCGGAGGTAAGTATCACACATAGCGATATCGCTGCTACGTCACAAAAAACAGTGACGTTATAGCGATATTGCTAGCGATATCGCTTAGTGTGACAGGCCCTTAAGGGCTTAAATTGTCAGTCTGCGCTAGCTCCAGTCAAATCAGTTAAACTCTGGTGCCGTCTGTATCAGGGCTGTGGAGTCTGAGTCGGAGCTCATTTTGGTGGAGTCGGAGTTGGAGTCGGTATAAAATGGACCGACTCCGACTCCTAAAATATATAATAAATTGGGTACAGTAATTCAATGCAGGATGTGCTGAATATTTTTTCATAGGAGTTTGGGAAAGTTATGAAATGTCCTATAAATGGCTGTTATATTCCTGATCTAAGGCTACATTCACACACAGCGTTTTTCCTTTGTTTTTTGAGGATACGTTTTTGAGCTGCAAAAGCTGATCATCTTTTTAAAAAAACTGCATCACCTGAAAGGTTTTTGAGCTCATAGATAATATTTTCAATAGCAAAAGCAGATTAGAAATCTGCTCTATATATCCATTTATCCATATCTGTCTATCCATATCGTATCTGTACCAAAAAGAATGAAAACCGGGTAGTACACCAATATATATTCTGTTCTATCTAAATATCTTGATTATTGGATCATAAAAATGATTAAATGTCTGAGGTTCACATTGTACTACAATAAATTTTTCACTTAAATATAAGCAATATGTGTGGGAGTCGGAGTTGGAGTCAGAGTCGGTGTAAGGGAAATTGAGGAGTCGGAGTCGCAGGTTTGGCTTACCGACTCCACAGCCCTGGTCTGTATAACAACTGGCACTCACACTGCATGGACTGAGCTACTGAACCCACTGCACGGTTCTGTGGTATATGCGCACTGAATATTGTCAAGAGGTTAATTTTAGTATGGTCTGTATAACTTTACCTCTATAGCCATGAGATTGTTGTGGATTTAAAAATTGGCTTAAAGACGTTGTCCACTACTTTGACAACTTTTTGTCATACCCTTCGCTTGGCCCCGCTAAAATTATGAAGTCTATATTTGCCTCCTGTGCCGGCGCCGTTCCCACGGTTTTCTTGCTCACTCTCCCCGGGCCTCTCGTGCAGTCTTGTGACACATGACGCCGGTGCCCAAACAGCAGTAGCGTCACTGTCCCCGCCTACTGTCGAATTGAGTGGGAAGAGGAAGCCAAGGATCAGCTACAGCCCGGACTTCCTCTTCATGCTCGATTTGCCCGAAGGCAAGGACAGTGATGCCGGAGCTGATTGGGCGCCCGGCGTCTCCTGTCACAGCAGCACACGAAAGCCACTGGGAGAGTGATTGCCGACACCACGGTAACTGCGCCGACACCATGGTAATGGCGTGGGAGGCAAGTATTATTTTATGGGGGCCAAACATTTTGATGAAATGGTTGTCCTAGTAGTGGACAATTGCTACATTTTCCATATTTTTATAGCTCATGCAATATGTTTTTTTTTCTTTTTGTGTTTTGTACTATTGATGTCTTAATTGAAAATTTTAACGGCACTACAATTATTTTTTGTTGTCGAAAGTGCTACCCCCCCCCCCCCCCAACCTTCCTTCCAACTACAGCTTTGCGTATCCAGATGTTTTAGACAGATTCACTAACTGATTTTTACCAAAAGTCTCTTTTTTTTGGCGCTTCTCACACTAGTCCTCGCAATTTTGCAACTTTTTAAAAGAATTGCAATCTAGAATTTTTTAATTTTGCGTCAAATTCATGAATTGCGTGTACCATTTGAAGCATTTTATTGTCAAAAATGCCAGAAAATACTACAAGACAAAAAAAAGAACATTGACCCTAATAGATATCAAATTATTAATCGGCCATATGGTCTGTTGCTAAGAAACACTATTTATTATTTATTATGAGACATGAGAGGAAATACCATATGTAATCTGTATGACAGTTATCTCTAAACTGATTTTATTCGTTTAGCTTACTGAACAGAAGATTGACAGCTAATGTGCTTTGTTCTAGCAGTGCTCCCATCATCGCCTTTATATGATCTATGCTGGAAATTGGATATTAATCTAATCTGTCTCCGTTTTCCTATTTCTCTTTTCAGGTTTGCACAGGACATCTACTTACCATTCTCAATAGTCACTACCAGGATGTCACCTGCGTCACCTTCACAGATGACAGTAGTCATTTCCTGACTGGAGCCAAGGATAGTCTTGCTCTTGTGTGGAACCTTTTCAGGTGAGATCTGTTCTTAAAACGAAGCTCAGGTTTCTGGTGCTGTAGGTTTTTTAAAATAAATGTTTATACGAGGAGCTACAAAAAGTATTACTCTGGTATGCATTCATTTATTATCTGATAACTTGAAGACAGGCAGAACGTGCTCCACTATACACCTTGCATCCAGAGCTGTGGTGGTGGTAAGCCAAACCTCCGACTCCAACTCCTCAATTTTCGTGACACAAACTCTGACTCCACCAACACAGGTTCTGACTCCACTGCCCTGCTTACATCTATACGGAATGTTTCAAATTTTCACAATGTATTTTACCAATGATTCCTATGTTATTCTGTGAGACGTTTCTGTGGTTTGAATCTGAAGTCATGGTTGCCGTCTTTTGTCTTGGGCATATGGTTTTTTTTTTTTTTCTGGGCTCAAATCATACTAATACCATTTTCCTTGGCTAACTTAGAAATGTACTGTGTGATATGGAGCATTTGGGATTCTTCATTCTTGGGGCATGTTCACATGCCATGTTTCCAGGACGTCCACCTGACAGCACCATGGAGGACGTCCTCCTCCTCCTTACAGGGACAGGAAAGCACACGAGAGGTTAAAAGGCCCCGTCCCACCCCCTTTCCCTCAGTGGCTTTCCTGTCCCTGCACGGAGGGACATACGAGAGGAGCAGGATTACTTGAGGGCGCAGGGGGATCGGGCGGCCGGTCCAATCCTTCCCCCTGTCAGGATGCCCAGGGCCGACACTTCCCGGTGGGGAGTCCCTCTGCCCCAAAGCCAGGAGCAGGACGCGCTCCTGGAGGAAGCCGCTCCTCCCGGTGGGAGGCTCTCGGCTCCAGGCCGCGCGGCAGTCGCCCAGGTCCCCGCAGGCAGCGCTGGTGCGACATACAGACCGCGCGGCGGTTGCGGCTGTAAACGCTGCCCCACACGCAGCCGGCGGTGTGGGCGCCGGCGAGAGAGATCCCGGGGCAGCTGGAACCGGGTCCCCGCAATGGGCGCCGCCATTGCAGAACGCTCGGGGGGCGGGGCTTCAAAACAGGAAGCGGAAGTGGCTGGCGCGCGGCGATGACGTCACGTGCCGATTTGGAAACGGCGCGCCAGCAGCCTGGGCACGCCAGCAGCTCGCCGCACGCCAGCAGCCCGCTGCATCAGCAGCTCTCACCGCACGCCAGCAGCTCACCGCAGACCAGGAGTTCACCGCACGCTAGCAGCTCACCGCAGGCAACAGCTGCTTCACTGGTATGGACCCAGAGGCGCCAGCCGACAGGGGGGTAAGTGCGCCTGGCGCAATCCAACCCCCACACGGCCTTCCCCGCAGCCCAGGACAACTGACCCGACTATCCCTGTTCTGTATCGTACAGGAGAAGGGTACCCCAGCCCCCCCGACAGAGGTTAAGGACCCGGTAAAGGCCACATCTAAGTCTGTCAGATGTCCGGTTTGCAGGGTAAAGCTGCCAGACAACTATACCAAGACTCTCTGCGGACCCTGCACTTCAAGGGTCGTAAGAGACGAGCAGCCGTCCCTCCTGGCCGAGATGCGATCCTTGATTCGGGAGGAAGTACAGGCCTCCAGATCCAGTCTCTCACGGCAGCAGTCCCCTAGTCCAGGGCCAAGCCGGAAGCGGCCGAGGTGGGAGACGGAGCTAGCCTCGGAGACAAGTTCGCCTGAAGGGTCAGACCCCCGGGACACGGATCCCGAGGAGGGGGAGATCCCGACTGACAGGAGGGACCAAGGCAGGAAATACCTGTTTAAGATAGAGGACACCGAGGACCTGGTGCAGGCGGTAAGGAACACCATGCAGATAGAGGATGTTCCAAAACCGCAGTCCCGACAGGACCTGATGTTTGGGGGACTGGTCGCTCGGAAACAAACTGTGTTCCCCGTAAGCGAACACATTAAGACAATGGTCCTAGAAGAATGGAAAGAGGCAGAACGGCGACTTGTACTGTCTCGGGACTTTAAGAGCCGACTGCCCTTTGACCCAGAGGAAACACGATGGTGGGAGGAAATCCCTAAAATCGATGTTCCTGTAGCTAGGGTGACCAAAAAACCCGCCATCCCCCCTTTGAGGACTCAAGTCTCAGAGACCCGATGGACCGGAAGGCGGATATTCTGTTAAAGAGAACATGGGAATCGGCAGCCGCCCTTACTAAGGTTAACATAGCAGCCACCTCAGTGGCCAGGTCCATGTTCCTATGGGTGGGGCAGTTGGAAGAGCATTTATCCAACAAGACCCCTAGATCTGAGATCCTAGCTTCTCTCTGATGAAATCAGCCACTGCGTTCCTTTCAGATACATCGGCCGAATCGGTAAGATTCGCAGCCAGGAACAGCTCCCTTTCCAACGCAGCTAGGCGAGCGGTTTGGCTGAAGTCTTGGTCTGGGGATAACGCTTCAAAGGCAAAGCTTTGCTCCATCCCCTCTTCAGGCTCAAGGGTGTTCGGGCCAGCTCTAGATAGCATCCTAGAGCAGGTGTCTGACAAAAACAAGGGGTTTCCAGAAGAAAAACCCAAGCGTCCCCAGTCCTTTCGTAGAGGGTCCTTTTTCAGGAGACAGACCGATTTTAGGAGCCAGGGTAGATCCAACAGGGGCTCCTTTAGAAACACTCAGAGCCAAGGGGGGAGAAGCAAGGCCCCTCTTTTCGCGTCATCCTCCAGGTCTAGAAGGCAATGACGCCATAGGTGTCGGGGGAAGACTGCGACGATTCGCAGCAAGGTGGCGCCAGGTAACCCAGAACCGATGGGTCCTCAGAACCATCAAAGAAGGGTACAGCATAGAATGTTATTCCCCTCCCCCCGACAGATACATCGCCCCCACCATAGTCCCGGAAGACTCTACCATGTGGGCAGACCTTCAGGATCTGCTCCGGTCAGAGGTCATAGTGCCAGTTCCGCAGCAGGAGAGGGGAAAGGGTCATTACTCTTCCCTATTCTCCATTACAAAACCATCTGGCGAGGCCAGAACAATTATAAACTTGAAACCCCTAAATGCCTGGGTGGTATACAAAAGGTTTCGAATGGAATCAATACGCTCAGCGATTCAACTTATAGACAGGGATGCTGTCATGTGTACTCTGGACCTGAAGAGTGCATACTATCAGGTCCCCATTCATCCCGCATCTCAAAGCCTATTAAGATTCGCGATCAGTCTACCATCCCGGACCTGCCACTTCCAGTTCCAGTGCCTTCCGTTCGGGCTGGCTTCGGCCCCCCGAATATTTACAAAGCTGGTAGCAGAGGTGGTAGCCTACCTGAGAAAGCAGGGAGTCATTATAATACCCTATCTAGACGACTTTCTCCTAGTCGCAGGATCAGAAGAAAGGCTCATCCAGGACAGAAGCCGAACGATCAGAACACTGGAGTATCTCGGCTGGCTGATCAACGACCAGAAGTCAGACCTAAAACCAGAAAGCAGGAAGATCTTCCTGGGAGGCCTTCTGGATTCAAGAGACAGAATATCCCGGCTACCGAGAAAAAAAGCAGCAGACAATTCAAGACAGAGTCAAGGGACTACTGAGACACCGCTCCTCCATAAGAGGTGCAATGGAAGTTCTGGGTCTGATGACGGCTTGCATTCCATGCGTCAGATGGGCCCAGTCCCATTCGAGGCCCCTGCAAAAGGAAATCCTCGCAGGATGGAACAGGCGTCAGGATTCTCTCGACGGGCCCATATCCTTACCAGACTCGGTAAGAAGATCCCTGCGGTGGTGGATACAGCCCCAGAACTTACAGGTGTGCGTGCTATGGACAACCTCGCCGTACGTGGTAATCACCACAGACGCCAGTACGTGGGGATGGGGAGCCCACGTAGAAGGGAGAATTTTTCAAGGAAGATGGCCGGTCAGCATCAGAAGCAGATCCTCCAACTTCAGGGAACTCTATGCGGTCTGGGAAGCCCTGCGTCAGAACCGGTCGGTAGTGAGAAATCGACATGTCCGGATATTGTCCGACAACACAACGGCATTCTCATTCCTGAAACACCAGGGAGGTCCGAGACATCGACCACTCCAGGCACTCGCAGGTCGAATATTCGCCTGGGCAGAAGAGGTGGTCCTCTCCATAACGGCAATCCACCTAGAGGGTTCTCAGAATGTAGTAGCAGACTATCTAAGCAGACAGCGGGTCAGCCCGACAGAGTGGGAGCTAAACGAAGAAATCTTCCATCAGCTTTGTCAGCGTTGGGGAACCCCCAGTATAGACCTGTTCGCAAACCGGAAGAACTCAAAGGTCGCCAGATTCTACTCCTTGAACCCAGCAGATCACCCTGACGGAGTAGATGCCCTGAGCCAGACCTGGACGGAACCCCTCTTGTATGCATTCCCGCCACTGGCGCTGATACCGGCGGTACTCAGGAAGATCTGCGAGGACCGCGCGTCGGGAATATTAATAGTGCCATACTGGCCACAGAGAAGCTGGTTTCCGCTGCTAGGAGCCATGGCATTAGGAAACCCAGTCGAGCTACCCCTGAAGGGAGATGTTATCCACCAGGGGACGATTCGCCATCCAGACCCAGCAAGGTTACGCCTCTCGGCATGGATCCTGAAAGGGACATCCTGAGAGCAAAGGGCTTATCCGAGCAGGTCATATCCACTCTACTGGCCAGCAGGAAACCGGTAACATCCGCAATCTACAGAAAAATATGGAAGAGATTCTGCCTGGAAGGTGGCAGGTCCGACCTCTCGGCAGGTACCCCTGACCTCCCTAGTGTCCTAGACTTTCTGCAGTTGGGATATAATAAGGGGCTTAAACCCAGCACGTTAAAGGTCCAGATCTCGGCTTTGAGCGCCTTCTTCGACTACCCTTTAGCCTCCCATCCTTGGGTGGTAAGATTCATAAAGGCCACGCAGCGTCTTCGCCCCACAATTAGGCAGCTCACCCCGCCCTGGGACCTCGGCCTGGTACTCAGATCTTTATGTAGGGACCCCTACATGCCTAGTGATAGAATGTCCATTTCGACTCTCTCTCGAAAGACGGCTTTCCTCGTAGCCATCACCACGGCCAGAAGAATAGGGGAGATCCAGGCCCTGTCCACCAAGGATCCATATCTCCAGATCAGAGACGATCATATAACCTTAAGATTAGATCCGGCTTTTATCCCCAAGGTAGCCTCTTACCAGAATATAAATCAGGAGATAGTGCTACCATCCTTCTGCAGCAATCCCCGCAACGAGAAAGAACAGCGTCTCCACTCCCTAGACGTAAGACGGGCAGTTATAAGCTATCTAGAGGCCACCAATGACTGGCGTATTGACTCAAACTTGTTCATCCTCTTCGGGGGTAAAAATAGGGGGAGAAAAGCTTCTGAGGCGTCCATCGCAAGATGGATCACATCAGTAATTTCAGACGCCTACCAGTCGGAAGGCGCCAACCCACCAGATACCTTAAGGGCCCACTCTACTAGGGCAGTTTCAGCCTCCTGGGCCGAGCGCGCAGGCGCCTCAGTCGAGCAGATTTGTAGAGCGGCAACCTGGGCCAGCCTGAATGCATTTTGCAAGCACTACAAACTTGACGTGCTATCAGGCCAACATACCGCATTTGGGAGAAAAGTTCTCCAGGCGGTGATCCCACCCTGAGGAGGTGCTTTGGTACTCTCCATGGTGCTGTCAAGTGGACGTCCTGGAAAATAGGTATTAGACCTACCGATAATGATGTTTCCAGGAGTCCATCCTGACAGCACAGGTAGTTCCCTCCCTGTTATGTTATGTTTTGTTGAGTTATGTCATATGATGTAATATGATGATACCATTAAAAGAGTTATAGCATTATCCACGCTGTGGTTCTTGTTAAGTCACTGAGGGAAAGGGGGTGGGACGGGGCCTTTTAACCTCTCGTGTGCTTTCCTGTCCCTGTAAGGAGGAGGAGGACGTCCTCCATGGTGCTGTCAGGATGGACTCCTGGAAACATCATTACCGGTAGGTCTAATACCTATTTTTTCGAGGCAAGTGAAATTGTCGAGATTTTTAAGTGGAAGCCACTCCCAATAAATGCCAATGCGGCATCATCCAAAGTGTAGTGGTTACTGCAGTACCGCTTCCATTCAGAAAAACAGGAGCTGGCAACAGCCACTAGGCTTTGTAAGGATCTTCGCTTAGCTACTCCACTCAGTGTTTATATTCGACAGCAGACAGAGCACAAGATAGCTGAGCAGTTGGGGCACAGAGTGTCCAACCCCCACCACTATGCTATTGAGCACCTATTCTGAGGATAGGTCATCAAAGACTTTCCCAGACAACGTTAATATAGTGATTATAATTATAGTGGTTTGAAAAAACCACTATATTGTAATCCGAACGCTGCTAACTTATTCTTCTTCTTATTATTAAGTTGATTTCCGCAATTAATGCGGCCCGAACCGCTACACGCACAGACTCCGTTGAGGTGTCGTTTCGAAGCCAGCGTCCATGAGAGGTGTGCTAAGTATTTTTCGTGTTGATCGGATTTGTAGTTTTTGCGCAATTTGCGTTTGAAAATTTTTTTTCCCGTCATTGGAATTCATTGTCTCCAATGCTTTTCAATAGGAAATGGCAAAACGTGCCCTGAGGCGATTGAAATGACAGTTGAGCTCATTGATATGCGCAGGCAGACCCAGTTACTATGCCAACGCCTACGAACTTCACTTGAACCCCAGCACAGAGCCTCTGCCACATAATATCAGCTCTTAAAGCGAAACCCACAGCACAAATGCAAATCTAGCTTCATCACATGACACATGCCCCTGAGAGAGAATGTGTGCGCCAAAGTGGATTTAAAAGAAGCCCAGTCAGCCAAACTAGCTCTTAAAGAGCCAATGCGCCAAAGTGATTGTTAAAGGGCCAGCACACCCAAATGAGTCTTAACCCCTTACCTACAATTGACGTAATATTCCGTCCATGTGACCATGGACCTAATTACCATGGACGGAATATTACGTCATGCCCTTTAATGCGACATCGCGACTTAAGTCGCGGTGATCGCATTAAAATGCCGATGCCATCTTACCTCAGGATAGATGGCCTCGGCATCCCGGGCAGTCTCCGCCCTGGCCCGCCCCTCTCTGAGCTGTGATTGGCTGTTCAATTCAGAACAACCAATCACAGCAACTCTCTTTGTTTCAGCCAATCAGATTGGCTGAAACAACAGGAATCTAGGCTAGGATCGAGTACCGATGTACTCGATCCTAGGACCGGTGCCTGGCAACGCCAGGCACCGGAGAAAAGCCCCCAGATTGGCGCGATCGCCGATCTAATCGATCGCGCCAATCGCAGCGCACAGCGGCGCAATATCGCCGCTGTGCCCTGCCGGTACCGGCCCGGATCGGTGCTGTAATAGCACCGATCCTAGGCCAGAGCCTAGGACAGGCCCAGTAGGGCCTGCAGGAAGTGGTTGGCGCGATCGATTAGATTGGCGATCGCGCCAGCCACAGGGCACAGCTGCGGTCACCATGTGACCGCTCTGTGCCCTGCTGATGACCTGGCCATGACCTGCCTAGGAATCGGAGCTGTGAGCTCCGATCCTAGGCAGTTACCATGGTCACCAGGCAGATCAGGGATTGGTGGGATCGATGTAATCATTCGATCCCACCAATGACAGGTCACAGCAGCGAAGTGACCGCTCTGTGACCTGCCCCCTGACCTGCCTCTGACCTGTCTAACCTGTCTGCAGGGGTCCTCACTCTAGCTGAGGATTCCTGCAGAGAGGTCGGACGCAGCAAGAGCTCCTGTGCTGGGTATTGTGGTGCCACAGCTTGTAGCATCACAATCCCTGCAGAAGAAAGAAGAAGAAGAAAGAAAACTACAACTGTAAGTGCTAATTGATCCCTGATCCCCTGCCCAATCTATCTTCACCCCCCCACCTATCTTCATTCCCCCGTCCCCCCTTTTGGCCCGCCTCCGTGTGCAGCCGCCAAGCGTTGATCGGTGACGCAGTTCACCGATCAACACTTGTGCTCGCTTTTTTTTACTCCGCACACATCCCGTTTTTCATTTTTTTTCTCCCCCCCCTTGTGCCACCTAACTACAACCCTAACTGACCCCTGCCCAATCTTTCTTCATCCACCCCAATCCCCCCATCCCCCTTCCCCCTATTTTTACCCCCCTCCACCCCACTTTTGCGCCACCTCCGTGCGCAGCCACCGAGCGTTGATCGGTGACGCAGTTCACCGATCAACACTCGTGCTCGCCTTTTTTCCTTCGCGCACACATCCCGTTTTTCATTTTTTTTCTCCCCCCCCTTGTGCCACCTAACAACAACCCTAACTGACCCCTGCCCAATCTCTCTTCATCCACCCCAATCCCCCCATCCCCCACCCCCCTCCACCCCACTTTTGCGCCACCTGCCTGCCGTTTTAAATTTTTTTCTCCCCTTTTTGTGCCACGTAACTACAACCCTAACTGTTGATCCCTGTCCGATCTCTATTCATCCACCCCAATCCCCCCAGCCCCCTCTTTTTACCCCCCTTTGTGCCGTTTCCGTGTGCACATTTAGCAGCCGCTGAATTTTGATAAGTGACGCAATTCACTTATAAAAGTTCGTGCCGGCTGTTTTCCATTTTTCTTTTTCACCTCCCCCCCCCCTTTGAGCCACCCCTGTGCACACATCCAGCAGCCACTGAATTTTGGTAAGTGACGCCGTTCACTTACCATATCTAGGTCCTGCTGTTTTAGACTGTTTTTTCCACATTTCCTTTTAGCTTTTTCTTACAGGATAGTGTGCACCAATCACTAGCCCCCCACCACATACACAGTTATAAATAAAGTACACCCAAGCACCATATTTACACAAAAAAATGTCCCGCCCATCACGTTCCTCCCAACAGCGCTATTCAATGGAGGAGGCATATTCTTACCTTGCCTCCGACACTGATAGCGAGGATGACGATCCGACTTTTCTTTATTTTTCGGATTCTTCATCCTCTTCTTCTTCCTCTTCCCCCTCCTCATCTTCCTCCTCGGGTCCTGCGGAACCGCCACGCAGACGCTCCAGGACAGAAGATGAGGCAGCGCCCACCATGCCCGCAGCTGATTCAGCAGACCCTGTGTGGACCTCGCCCCCCGAAAATTACGAGCCACTGATTCCTGATTTTGTGGCAGAATCAGGAATCAAGTTTGACACCACCGGCCTCACAGAAATTGACTTTTTCAAAGTCTTTTTCTCTGAGGATTTTGTTAACCACATGGTGGAGCAAACTAATTTGTACGCTCGGCAATTTTTGGAGCAAAACCCGCTTTCATCCTATACTAACTGGTCTCCTGTGGACGCAGTTGAAATGACGAAGTTTTGGGGCCTGGTCCTCCACATGGGTATCCTGAAGAAGCCTGAAATTTCGCAATATTGGAGTGTTGATATTTTATACAACACTCCAGTATTCCGAATGGT
This sequence comes from Dendrobates tinctorius, assembly GCF_039654945.1. Classification (NCBI taxonomy): domain Eukaryota; kingdom Metazoa; phylum Chordata; class Amphibia; order Anura; family Dendrobatidae; genus Dendrobates; species Dendrobates tinctorius. The sequence goes on from NW_027361679.1 coordinate 120,960,163, forward strand.
CATGGCCCGGGCGCGTTTTCAGGCCATCCTCAAGTTTCTGCATTATAACGATAATGCACAGTGTCTCGCACGAGATGACCCCAACTTTGACCGTCTGTTCAAAGTTCGGCCGGTCATCGAACACTTCAACAAAAAGTTTGCTGAAGTGTACGTGCTCCAAAGGAACATCTGCGTGGACGAGTCCTTGGTCCATTTTAAGGGCAGGCTCGGATTCCGTCAATACCTGCCCAGTAAGAGGGCCAGGTACGGAATCAAACTCTATAAGCTGTGTGAGAGTACCTCAGGGTACACCCACAGGTTTAGAGTGTACGAAGGAAAGGACACCAGGATTGAACCCCCTGAGTGTCCTCCTGACCTGGGAGTGAGTGGGAAAATTGTGTGGGATTTGGTGCACCCACTGCTGGATAAAGGTTATCACCTCTACACTGATAACTTTTATACCAGTGTCCCACTCTACAAAGCCCTCTTTGCGCGAGGTACCGCAGCTTGCGGTACTGTCCGCAAAAATCAGAGAGGCCTCCCGAAGACGCTACTTGGGCAGATGCTCCGAAAAGGTGAGAGCAGGGCCCAATGTAGCGACCACCTGCTGGTGGTCAAGTACAAGGACAAGAGGGATGTCTTTCTCTTGACCACCATACACGGTGATGGCAGCGCCCTCAGCACTGTACGGGGTACCTCGGCACAGGTCAGCAAACCTGAATGTGTGCTGGGGTACAATAAAAACATGGGGGGCGTTGATCGCTCCGATCAATACCTCCAACCGTACAATGCTTTGAGAAAGGCCAAGGCGTGGTACAAAAAGCTGGTCGTGCACATCGTCCAATTGGCAATGCTCAACGCATTCCTATTGTCACAATGTGCATGCCCCAGCGATACGTCGTACCTTCAGTTTCAGGAGGTAGTGGTTAAGGCCCTGATGTTTGGCACTCAGGAAGGAGCGGGCCCCAGAACTTCCGGAACTGAAGGTGCTCGTATTGTACCAGGTCAGCATTTCCCGGGGGAGGTCCCGCAAACTGGAAAAAGAGGTAAATCGCAAAAAAGGTGCCGAGTGTGTTACAAAAACGGAATACGCAAGGACACCATTTATCAATGCGACACCTGCCCCGAAAAACCTGGCCTGTGTATGAAGGATTGCTTCAAATTGTACCACACCTCAATGCACTACTAAATTTCGTTACCGGAAACATTAGATTAGTTGGGGCACATCTAGATAAGTTCCTTGGGGGTCTAGTTTCCAAATCAATGTCACTTGTGGGTTTTTTTTACTGTTTAGGCACATCAGGGGCTCTGCAAATGGAAAATGACGCCCACAGACCATTCCATCTAAGTCTGCATTTCAAAACGTCACTCCCTTCCGACCCTGCCGTGTGCCTAAACAGTTTTTTCCCACATATGGGGTACCAGCGTACTCAGGACAAATTGGACAACAACTTTTGGGGTCCAATTTCTCCTCTTACGCTTGGGAAAATTGAAAATTGGGGACTAAACGATCATTTTTGTGGGCACAAAATAGGATTTTTTATTTTCACGCCTGGGCAGTATAAACTTTAGTGAAACACTTGGGGGTTCAAAGTTCTCACCACATATCTAGATAAGTTCCTTAGGGGGTCTAGTTTCCAAAATGGGGTCACTTGTGGGGGGTTTCTACTGTTTAACCACATCAGGGGCTCTGCAAACGGAACATGACGCCCGCAGACCATTCCATCAAAATCTGCATTCCAAAGCGTCACTTCTTCCCTTCTGAGCCCCGACGTGTGCCCAAACAGTAGTTTTCCCCCACATATGGGGCACCAGCGTACTCAGGACAAATTGGAAAACAACTTTTGTGGTCCAATTTCTCCTCTTACGCTTGGGAAAATTGAAAATTGGGGACTAAACGATCATTTTTGTGGGCACAAAATAGGATTTTTTATTTTCACGCCTGGGCAGTATAAACTTTAGTGAAACACTTGGGGGTTCAAAGTTCTCACCACATATCTAGATAAGTTCCTTAGGGGGTCTAGTTTCCAAAATGGGGTCACTTGTGGGGGGTTTCTACTGTTTAACCACATCAGGGGCTCGTCAAACGCAACATGGCGTCCAATCTCAATTCCAGCCAATTTTAGGTTGAAAAAGTCAAGCGGCGCTGCTTCCCTTCCGAGCCCTGCCGTGCGCCCAATCAGTGGTCCCCCCCACATACAGAGTATCAGCGTACTCAGGACAAATTGGACAACAACTTTTGATGTCCAATTTCTCCTTCTACCTTTGGGAAAATAAAAAATTGGGGACTAAACGATCATGTTTGTGGAAAAAATATGATTTTTTATTTTCACGCCTGGGCGTTATAAACTCCTGTGAAGCCCCAGGGGGTTCAAGGTGCTCGCCACACATCTAGATAAGTTCCTTAGGGGGTCTAGTTTCCAAAATGGGGTCACTTGTGGGGGGTTTCCACTGTTTGGGCACATTGGGGGCTCGTCAAATGCAACATGGCGTCCAATCTCAATTCCAACCAATTTTAGGTTGAAAAAGTCAAACGGCGCTGCTTCTCTTCCGAGCCCTGCCGTGCGCCCAAACAGTGGTCCCCCCCCACATATAGGGTATCAGCGTACTCAGGACAAATTGGACAACAACTTTTGGGGTCCAATTTCTCCTGTTACCCTTGGGAAAATTAAAAAATTGTTGCTAACAGATCATTTTTGTGACTAAAAAGTTAAATGTTATTTTTTTCCTTCCATGTTGCTTCTGCTCCTGTGAAGCACTTGAATGGTAAATAATCTTCTAGAATGTAGTTTTGAGTAGCTTGAGGGGTTCAGTTTTTAGAATGGTGTCACTTTTGGGTATGTTCTGCCATATAGACCCCTCAAAGTGACTTCAAATGTGAGGTGGTCCCTAAAAAAAATGGTTTTGTAAATTTTGTTGTAAAAATGAGAAATCGCTGGTCAACTTTTAACCCTTATAACTTCCTAACAAAAAAAAAATGTTGTTTCCAAATTTGTGCTGATGTAAAGTAGACATGTGGGAAATGTTATTTATTAACTATTTTCTGTCATGTAACTCTCTGGTTTAAGGTAATAAAAATTCAAACTTTGAAAATCGCAAAATATTCTAAATTTTCGCCATATTTCCGTTTTTTTCATAAATAAACACAAGTTATAGCGAAGAAATTTTATCACTAAAGTGAAGTACAATATGTCACGAGAAAACAATGTCAGAACCGCCTAGATCCGTTGAAGCGTTCCAGAGTTATGACCTCATAAAGGGACAGTGGTCAGAATTGTAAAAATTGGCCCGGTAGTTAACGTGCAAACCACCCTTGGTAGTGAAGGGGTTAAAGGGCCGACACACCAAATCGGAGGCTGAGCCGCCCCGGCCTCCAAATCGGAGGCTGAGCCGCCCCGGCCTCCAAATCGGAGGCTGAGCCGCCCCGGCCTCCAAATCGGAGGCTGAGCCGCCCCGGCCTCCAAATCGGAGGCTGAGCCGCCCCGGCCTCCAAATCGGAGGCTGAGCCGCCCCGGCCTCCAAATCGGAGGCTGAGCCGCCCCGGCCTCCAAATCGGAGGCTGAGCCGCCCCGGCCTCCAAATCGGAGGCTGAGCCGCCCCGGCCTCCAAATCGGAGGCTGAGCCGCCCCGGCCTCCAAATCGGAGGCTGAGCCGCCCCGGCCTCCAAATCGAAGGCTGAGCCGCCCCGGCCTCCAAATCGGAGGCTGAGCCGCCCCGGCCCGGGCACCATTTCAAACCACTATCTGTACTTCCTTCAGGAAATACACATCTAGTTTAATCTGTTAGTGGGTTTTTTTTTTTAATAAAAATTTGGCATGATTAATTTACAAGTGCTTCTCTCGAAATTAGAATACCATCATTTATTTCAGTTTTTCAATATATATATAAAAATGAAACTCCTATATTATATAGAGTAATTACAAACAGTGATCTATTTCATGTGTTTTCTGTTGATGATTATGGCTTACAGCCAATGAAAACCCAAAAGTCATTATCTCAGTAAATTAGAATACTTTATAGCACCAGCTTGGAAAATGATTTTAAAATCCAAAATGTTGGCCTACTGAAATGTATGTTTCGTAAGTGCACTCAATACTTGGTCAGGGCTCCTTTTGCATCAATTACTGCATCATGCGGTGTGGCATAGAGGCAATCAGCCTGTGGCACTGCTGAGGTGTTATGGAAGCCCAGGTTGCTTTGATGGCAGCCTTCAGCTCGTCTACATTGTTGAGTCTGGTGTCTCTCATCTTCCTCTTGATAATACCCTATGGGGTTAAGGTCAGCCGAGTTTGATAGCCAATCAAGCACAGTGATACTGTTGTTTTTAAACCAGGTATTGGTACTTTTGGCTGTGTGGAAAGGTGCCAAGTCATGCTGGAGAATGACATTTCCATCTCCAAAAAGCTTGTCGGCAGAGGGAAGCATGTAGTGCTCTAAAATTACTCTGTTGCCTTATTGGGGGACACAGAACCGTGGGTGTTATGTTGCTGTCCACTAGGAGGCGACACTATGCATAATCTGAAAAAGATTAACTTTGGCTCCTCCTCTGCAGTATACACCCCTGGACGGCGTCAACCTTCTCCAGTTTTTGCTTAGTGTCGCAAGGAGGCACACCTAGGAGTTTTTTACTCCGCCCTTTTTTTTTTTTTTTTTCCTTCCTGGATTTTTTTCCAACGGACTACAGATGAAGAAAAGCGGGTCTACAGCGAGACTCCCGGCATGGCTCCCTCCTCGGTCCCCTATTAGGGGTACCCAGTTGAGGTCGAGGTGGCTATTCCCCATGTTGCTCCTTCCCCAGTCCTTCGGGTACTGGTTCGAAGTTGAGAACCCCCCCCCTCCCTCCTCAGTTCCTTTTTAGCTCTGGGTTGAGGTTGAGCTGATGACGAAGCCCCCTGACGGTGACGGCAGCACCCTCCCTAATCCCCCTCTGGGGGTATTAGGTTTAGACACCGCAGGTAGGGCCTGTGCCAGGCACCATTCGGACGCTTACAAGCCCAGGGACCCCAGTCCAGCTGCGGGCTCCTGTTGGGACCGGGGGAGATGCAGCAAGGCATAGCACTTGTCAGAGACCGGACTCCCTGCACCCTGTCTCTGCAGCAGCACCAGCTGCACAGCGCCTCAAAGGGACCCTCCACAGGGCCCAGTATGTTTTCAGACCCCACCGCTAGCCTTCGTTTTCATTCCGGGGGGGTCTGGGTTAAATCCAACTCCCCCACGGGCAACCGCGCCTTCCTGGAGCCCTGCTGGGCATGAGATCTCAAATTTAGGCCGCGGCTTCGGCCCCCGCCATGTTCCCGCCCCCCGGATGACGAAAATGACACTGCAGTGTCATAGAAGGGGCGGATCGAGACAGGAAGGGCGCGCTTTTACATAGCTCTGCGTGCCCTTTTCAGCTCTCCGCCCCCTCCACTTCAGAATTCCGGTGGCTATCTTGCTGCACCAGAAGACATAGTTGAAGGCAGCACAGCGGTCTGTGGGGTGCACAGGACTGGGATTTATCGGCGCTGGACCTAGGGGGCGTACCGGTGGGGTAAGATCACAGCTGGGTTCTCTGTACTCAGCTGTGAGTTCATATAACCTATAACGCTCCCCTGTTCTTCTCCTCTGCCCAGATACCCCTGTAGGGCCTCTGCTAATCAGCCTCTGGGCACTATGTCGGGCTCAAAAAAGAGAACCAGACAAGACTGCTTTTATGCAGTCTGCACAGCCTGCAAGGTTACTTTCCCCAGCGGCAGCACATACCCGCACTGCCGGCACTGTACCCAAAACACTGGATCAGAACTCCAAGAAGTCCCTACCAACGCTTCTGCGGCCGCTACTTCGCCGGAATGGGCTACTCAGATGTTGCAGTCTATGACACAGTCTATAGATAACCTGACCTCCACACTATTGCAGGCTCTGCAGGGTCATGTCTCGGCTATGAAGGTTACCCAGCAAAGGGACATCCGGTCTCAGGGACATGCCGCTTTCGACAGTTTGAGACGTAAGCGGACCCACAGGTCGCGTTCATCTGCGTCTTAACATAGCACTAGGTCGTCCCCCTCCAGGGAGAGACAGTGGCTCCAGGTCACCTAGGCCGTCCCCTGATAAAGACAATGTGGATCTCCACAACGATCCCAGACCACAGAACACCTCCGCCCTAGTTCACCCGCTAGGGAGCTCCTTAGCGATGCGCAAGACTCGGAGGGCATATGTTAGTCTAAGGCTAGTTTCACACTAGCGTTTTTGAGCGCAGCGACATCCTGCGCACGGCTGCCGCTAAGCCCCGCCCCCTGCCGCGCCTCCGTCGGTATCTCCGCCTACCGGCGCATGATGCTGCATGCGCCCTGCGTCCCCTATCTTTATCACTGGGGGCGCAGGCCGTGCGCAGTATGCGTTTGGCGGCGCATGCGCCTTTTTGACGGTGCGCCGGCGCAACCAAACTGCAGCAGGTTGCGTTTGGCGCAGGTCGGCGCACCGTCAAAAGGACGCATGCGCCGCCAAACGCATACTGTGCACGGCCTGCGCCCCAGTGATAAAGATAGGAGGCGCATGCAGCGTCATGCGCCGGTAGGCGGAGCTACCGGCGGGGGCGGGGCTTAGCGGCGGCCGTGCGCAGGCCGTCGCTGCGCTCAAAAACGCTAGTGTAAAACTAGCCTAACTCAGATAACGAAACAGAGAACGCTCTGCTCCCTTGTCCCCCTAGCAATACGGCGCTAGTTGAGGATATAATCTCCTCCATCCATCGGGTGCTGGACATTTCTGATCCAACCCCGGAAGCACCAGAACACAAGATTTCCTTTGAGAGTGTTCAGAAACCATCTAAGGTCTTCCCTAATCACCCGGAATTTCAAAAAATACTTTCTAAGCATTTTTCGCAGCCTGAGAAAAAATTCCCCAATGGCAAATACTTAGAAGCAAAGTACCCCTTCCCACAGAAGGACACTAAGGAATGGACCGATCCACCTGAAGTGGACCCCCCAGTTTCTAGGCTAGCAGCACAAACGCTTCTCTCACTGCCGGACACCTCAACCCTCAAGGACGCAGCAGACAGACAGGTAGAACGCATGGCTCGTTCAATCTTCGAAGCGGCAGGTGCCTCTTTGACTCCCGTGTTTGCTTCAGTTTTGGCAACCAAGGCCATTATGGCCTGGGCTAAACTATTGCAACAGGGCCTCCAAGCTTCAAATCCTCAGCTGGCGGACCAGGCGGTGCAAATTGCAGTAGTGGCAGATTATATGGTCCAGGCAGCGTTGGATTCTGCAAGAGGTGTAGCGGGAATAGCATCAAACGCCTTCATGATCCGGCGTATTCTCTAGCTGAGAGAATGGAAGGCGGATGCGGCCTCAAAAAAGTCTCTAACAAATCTCCCGTACTTCAGTGGGCGTGTTTTCGGTGAAAAGCTGGATACAATGATATCTAATGCTACCGGGGGTAAAAGTACTTTTCTCCCTCAACTAAAACCAAAACGCACGTTTAAAAGACGTAATCAATCTCGTTTCCGATCCTTTCGGAATTCTTCAGGCTGGTCTATCTCGCGCCCAGCACAAAATCGTAAACGCTTCCCCCCCCCCCCCCCCCTGCAGAGACAACACACGGGCGGCACAGAGGAAGGACAGGAACTGGCAGTCAAAAGCAAGCCAGGTGAAATCCAAGGGAGGAAAAGCTCAGACTTTCCCCTCATCATGACTCATGGCCTCCGAAAGACACCGCACTTGTAGGCGGACGACTGCTATTCTTTCAGCACGTCTGGCTGCCTATTTCAGAAGACAGGTGGGTCAAGGAAATAGTGTCTTCAGGATACTAGCTCGAGTTTACTACCAGCCCACCGAACAGGTTCTTTCTCTCCGTTCCTCCAAAACCTCCACTCAAGGCTCAAGCCTTCCATCAAGCGGTTTCTTCCCTCCTTCAAGCAGGAGTTATAGTACCAGTTCCAGCAGAAGAGCACTTCCGAGGGTTCTACTCCAATCTGTTCGTGGTGCCCAAGAAAGGAGACAGCGTCCAACCGATACTAGACCTCAAGCAATTCAACAAGTATGTTCGAGTTCGTCACTTTCGCATGGAGTCCCTCCGGTCAATCGTTGCGTCCATGGAGAAAGGAGAATGTCTCGCCTCCATAGACATACAGGACGCATACCTGCATATACCAATTGCTCCCGCCCGTCAGAGATTCCTCAGATTCGCAATCAACCAAGACCATTACCAGTTTGTGGTCCTCCCGTTCGGACTCGCCACGGCTCCCAGAACATTTACAAAGGTCATGGCAGCTACCATGGACGTTCTACACTCCAGAGGCATAGTAGTCATTCCATACCTGGACGATCTTATCAAGGCCCCCACCTTCAAGGACTGTGAGGTCAACGTCTCAATCACAATCGACACTGAGTCGCCTGGGATGGTTAGTCAATTTACAGAAGTCATCGACTACCCCGAGTCAGTCTCTGGCCTTCCTAGGGATGCTATTCGACACCTCCAGGGGTCTGGTGTTCCTCCCCAGGGACAAGGCACTAGCCCTCCATTTGGGAGTTCGCACTCTCCTCCGCAAGTCTCCCCGATCTCTCCGGTATGCCATGAGAGTACTCGGCAGGATGGCAGCAGCAATAGAGGCGGTACCATTTGCCCAGTTTCACCTCAGACCCATTCAACTGGCCATCCTCCAGTCCTGGGACAGGAATCCGTTCTCCCTCGACAGGGAGTTCCGGTTATCATCGAAAACCAGGAGGTCCCTGCACTGGTGGCTCAAGCGAACCTCGCTTGCAAGGGGAAAATCCTTTCTCTTAGGTCAATGGAAGGTTTTGACCACCGACGCAAGACTGACGGGTTGGGGCGCGGTGCACCTACATCACAGAGCGCAAGGCAAGTGGTCACCAATGGAAGCGAACATGCCCATCAACATCCTGGAAATTCGGGCCATCTTCCTGGCATTGAAAGCCTTTCATCACTTGCTAGCAGTCTCTCATATCCGAGTACAGTCGGACAATGCCACGGCGGTGGCGTATGTGAACCATCAAGGTGGGACCCGCAGCATCCAGGCGATGAATGAAGTAACACGTATCCTACACTGGGCGGAGGATGCGAGGTCGGTACTCTCTGCGGTCCACATTCCGGGTGTGGACAACTGGAAAGCCGACTATCTCAGCAGACAAGGAATGGACTCGGGGGAGTGGTCTCTCCATCCTGAAATTTTTCGTCGGATCTGCCATCGCTGGGGGACCCCGGACGTGGATCTAATGGCATCCCATCTCAATGCCAAGGTTCCCAATTTCATGGCCAGGACGTGCGATCCGCGGTCGCTCAGAGCAGATGCCCTGGTTCAGGACTGGACCCAGTTCCAGCTTCTGTACATTTTTCCACCCCCTCCCCCTGATCTCCAGAGTCCTGAGGAAGATCAAACAAGAGGGAGTTCCCACCATCCTGATCGCGCCAGACTGGCCCAGGCGTACATGGTACGCCGACGTCATGCAACTCACAGCAGACGCCCCCCTGGCGTCTCCCCACACGTCCCGACCTTCTGTCACAAGGCCCGTTCTTCCACCAGAACTCAGGGGCTCTCAATTTGACGGCGTGGCCATTGAGACATGGGTTTTGACCCAAGCAGGTTTTTCACCGGGCGTCGTTAAAACCATGATCAGGGCTCGAAAGCCAGCTTCAGCCAGGATTTACTATCATACCTTGAAGGTTTTCTTTACATGGTGCGAATCTCGCGGACAGATCCCACTCCCCTACTCTCTTCCAAAGGTCCTCGGTTTCCTTCAGTCAGGCTTGGACGCCAGGCTATCCCTGGGCTCGCTTAAGAGCCAGGTGTCAGCGCTCTCAGTGCTTTTTCAGAGGCGTATTGCTAACAAGCCGCAAGTGAGGACTTTTCTCCAAGGGGTTTCCATATTGGTTTCCCCTACAAACATCCATTGAAGACGTGCGACCTCCAACATGGTCCTGACAGCATTGCAGACACCTCCTTATAAACCCCTTAAGGAGGTCTCACTCCGCCTTCTATCACAGAAGGTGGTTTTTCTGGTGGCAATCACCTCGCTACGCAGGGTGTCCGAACTTTCAGCACTTTCCTGCAGGCAACCCTTCCTGGTTTTCCATCATGACAAAGTGGTTCTCCGTACAGTCCCATCCTTCCTTCCGAAGGTTGTGTCCAGCTTCCACCTCAATGAGGAAATCTCACTACCATCTCTTTGCCCGGTTCCCGTTCATAGAGTGGAGAAGGCTCTGCATACGCTTGACCTTATCAGGGCATTGCGTATTTACGTATCTAGGACTGCTCCCTTCCGGAAGTCTGATTCACTTTTCCTTCTTCCAGAAGGCGTTCGCAAGGGCCTACTGGCTTCCAAAGCCACCCTTGCTAGGTGGATCAAGTCCACCATTCAAGAGTCTTACCGCCTTAACAATTCTCTTCTGGCCGGTATCACGGCACACTCTACGTGGGCGGTAGGGGCCTCTTGGATCATTCGACATCAAGCCTCGGCACAACAAGTGTGTAAGGCAGCCTCTTGGACTAGCCTCCACACATTTACATAACACTACAGAGTGCATACCTAGTCCTCAGCGGATGCAAGCCTGGGTAGACGGGTCCTGCAGGCGGCAGTACCCCAAATCTAGGGGACTGTCAGCACAATATTCGTCCACTGCTTCCCACCCAGGGACTGCTTTGGGACGTCCCACGATTTTGTGTCCCCCAATTAGGCGACAGAGTAAAGGAGGTTTTTGTGTACTCACCGTAAAATCTTTCTCTTAGCCTTTAATTGGGGGACACAGCTCCCACCCTGTTGCCCTTGCGGGCTGTTGTTACGGTTGGGTTCTCATATTGTTGTTTGAGCTCGTTTTATGATAGCCTTCTTACAGGCATGGTTATGTTTCTGGTATATTCCTCCTAATGCTTTTGCACAAAACTGGAGAAGGCTGATGCCGTCCAGGGGTGTATACTGCAGAGGAGGGGCCAAAGTTAATCTTTTTCAGATTATGCATAGTGTCGCCTCCTAGTGGACAGCAGCATAACACCCACGGTTCTGTGTCCCCCAATTAAAGGCTAAGAGAGAGATTTTACGGTGAGTACACAAAAATCTAATTTTCTTGGGAGACTGCTGCGCTGACTTTGGTCTTGATAAAACAGTGGTCCAGCAGATGCCTTGGCTCCCCAAATTACCACTGATTGTGGAGACTTCACACTAGACCTCAAGCAGCTTTGATTGTGTGCCTCTCCACTCTTCCTCCAGACGCTGGGACCTTGATTTCCAAAATTTACTTTAATCTGAAAGCAACACCTTGGACTACTGAGCAACAGTCAGCTCTTTTTCTCCTTGGCCCAGTTAAGACGCTTCTGGCATTGTCTTTTGGTCATGAATGGCTTGACACAAGGAATGCGGCACTTGTAGGCCATGTTCTGGATACCTCTGTGTTTGGTGGCTCTTGAAGCAATGACTCCAGCAGCAATCCACTTCTTGTGAATCTCCCCCAAAGTTTTGAATGGCCTTTCCTTAACAATCCTTTCAAGGCTGCGGTTATCCCGGTTGCTTGTGCACATTTTCCTACCACACTTTTTCCTTCCACTCCACTTTCCATAAACCTCTTCCTGACATCTGACGGCACATTAACCCCTGGCACACTGCGATCAAACACGATCTCAGTGTACTAGGGGTTTAGGGAAGCATCGGCATGGAGGGGGCTCCCTCCGTGCTTCCCTGTGACCCCCGCAGCAGCGCGATGTGCAGCGCTGCTGCGGGGGCCTCCTTCCCTGCAGGTCCCCAGATCCAATATGGCGGCGGGGGCCTGCAGGGAGCCGGCTTCCTCACTGCCTGCAAAGCGCAGGCATGAGGAAGCCTTCTGCAGAGCCTGTGTCAGAATGCTGATCTGTCACAGCGATCTGTGATGTATCAGAGCAGCGATCTCACACATGACAGTGACGTCCCCCCTGGGACAGTGTAATAAAGTTGGGGGAAAAAAAAAGTGTAAAAATTTATTTTAAAAAAAAATCGCTAAATTAAAAAAAAATATATTCCCGAATTCATTTTTTGGAAATAAAAAAACAAAACAATAAGTACACATTTAGTATCGCAGCGTCCGTAACGACCCACCCTATAAAACTGTCCTATTAGTTAACCCCTTCAGCGAACCCCTTAAAAAATAAAGCAAAAAATAATGCTTTATCATACCGCCGAACAAATAGTGCAATAACGCGCAATCACAAAAACGGATATAAATAACCATGGTACCGCTGAAAATGTCATATTGTCCTGCAAAAAACGTGCCGCCACACAGCGTCATCAGTGAAAAAATAAAGTTAGAGCTCGCAGAATAAAGTGATGCAAAAAATTTTTTTTTATATAAAATTGTTTTCAATGCATAAAAGCGCCAAAACATAAACATAAATGAGGTATCACTATAATCGTACTGACCCGAAGAATAAAGCCACCTTAACAATTTTACCTCACGTGGAACGGTGTAAACGCACCCCCAAAAAAAATTCTTGAAATGCTGGTTTTTGTTCATTCTGTGTCCCAAAAATCGGAATAAAAAGCGATCAAAAAATGTCACGTGCCCGAAAATGGTACCAATAAAAACATCAACTCGTCCCGCAAAAAATAAGACCTCACATGACTCGGTGGGTCAAAATATGGAAAAATTCTAGCTCTCAAAATGTGGTGGTGCAAAAACTATTTTTACAATAAAAAGCATCTTTTAGCGTATGACAGCTGCCAAAAATAAAAACCCACCATAAATAGTAAATCAAACCCCCCGTTATCACCCCCTTAGTTAGGGAAAGACTATGGCCCCCATATGCTGCCCCATAGACTATGGCCCTCATATGTAGCAAAAAAAAAGTCATACTCGCCTCCCCTGGGTCCATCACCGCTGTCTGCCGCTTCTTGTGTCAGTGACTGTTCAGCGAGCAGAGGGGCGGCGCGCACTAATCACGTCACCGCGCCCCCTGCTGCCTAAATGTCACTGACACAGGATGCAGCAGAGACAGCGGTGAGCAGCGATGGACCGGGGGGCAGGTGAATATCCCTATACTCGCCCATCCTGCCGCGGTCTCTGCAGCCTCGCTCGCTTCTCCACTGTCTCCCTTCCTGTCTTCAGCGGTCACGTGGTGCCGCTCATTACCACTCATGAATATGTGCATATTCATGAGTGGTAATGAGCGGCACCACGTGACCGCTAAAGACAGGAAGGGAGACAGTGGAGAAGCGAGCGAGGCTGCAGAGACCGCGGCAGGACAGGTAAGTATGACCTGACTCCCCCGCCGACCCGTGTATAAGCCGAGGGGGGGGGGGGGGGACCTTCAGCCCCAAAAAATGGGCTGAAAATCTCTGCGTATATACGGTAAATGTTCATTTTTTTTTTTTTTTTTTTTTTTTAAACATTCAAAAAATTCCTGTGAAGCACCTGAAGGGTTAATAAACTTCTTGAATGTGGTTTTGAGCATCTTGAGGGGTGCGGTTTTTTAGAATGGTGTCACTTTTGGGGATTTTCTATCATATAGACCCCTCAAAGTGACTTCAAATGTGATGTTCAGTCCGTAAAAATAAAATGGTGTTGCAAAAATGAGAAATCGCTGGTCAACTTTTAACCCTTATAACTTCCTAACAAAAAAAATTTTGGTTCCAAAATTATGCTGATGTAAAGTAAACGTGGGAAATGTTAAGTATTAAGGTTTTTGTGTGCCGTATCTCTGTGATTTAAGGGCATACAAAATCAAAGTTGGAAAATTGCGAAATTTTCGCCAAATTTTCATTTTTTTCACAAATAAACGCAAGTTATGTGAATGAAATTTTACCACTAACATGAAGTACAATATGTCAAGAGAAAACAATGTCAGAATCACCGGGATCCATGGAAGCGTTTCAGAGTTATTACCTCATAAAGGGACAGTGGTCAGAATTGTAAAAATTGGCCCGGTCATGAACCTGCAAACCACCCTGGGGGGGTAAAGGGGCTTGGATACAGCACTCTGAACAGCCAGCTTCTTTAGCAATGACCTTTTGTGGCTTTCCCTCCCTGTGGAGTGTCAGTGACTGCCTTCTGGACATCTGTCAAGGTCAGCAGTCTTCCCCATGATTGTGGAGCCTACTGAAACAGACTAAGGGACCCTTTTTAAACGCTTAGGAAGCCTTTGCAGGTGTTTTTTTTTATTTTTTTTTATTTTTTAACTATTCTATATGACTTTTGGGTTTTCATTGGCTGTAAGCCATAATTATCAACAGAAATAAACACGTCAAATACATCACTCTGTAATGACTCTATATAATACGAGTTTCACGTTTTGTATTGAAGAACTGAAATTGACTTTTTTTGATATTCTAATTTAGTGAGAAGCACTTGTACGTGCATTTTTTTGTCATGCACATAGCTACTTTTATGTATATTTTTGAAACTTTTCTACACTTGAAATTATGTGAGTATGGCTTGCCCCTATGTCATCTCTACAGGTCCAATTTTAGTATTTTTTTCATGTTTGTGCCTTTTTTTTTTTGTTCAGTAAAAGATTGTTTACTGCAGATTTTATATGGTTTTGTTTTGTAAATCTGAAAAAACTGAGTCACTGTCTATACCTGTTTACTACTACTACTACTATGGTCGCAATTATAACCTTGGTATATGTCAGAAAAGTGTATATATTTTTCTGTGAATCGGTGAAAAGACAAGGTGACAATAATTGTCCTATGCCTTCGCATTTTATGCTATTCCATACAACGGAACGTAGCGCTACATAATCATATAAAAATGGCAACTACTCCTGAATAGTGTAACACTGTTGAATCCAATCTTTCTTATGTGGCAATCTCTTCCAAGGGAAAATGTGAGAAGGCAAACTGCAGGCAAAACCTAATGAAAATTTGCTGATGTTTATTTAAGTAGCATTATTTTTTCAATAAACTACCATTTTTGTTGCTTCTTTAAAGGGTTAGTACTCTAGGTGTAACATATATCTAACAGTCTCTTGTATCAGTGTTTTGCAGACTGAAGGCTCTCGAGGTTCTAAACCTCGTCACATGTGGACCCAACATTCACTTCCTATTACTGATGTGCAGTGTGGCACTGGAGGGCCCCAGTCCCGAGCAGTTACTTCATCTTTGGACCAGACAGTTAAGGTAATTTAAACTCTGTAAATCAAGTTTAATTGCTTCTGGGGTTCAGTCTTCCTAAGGGCCCGTTACACATAGCGATATCGCTGTAACGTCACTGGTTTTGTGACGCAGCAGCGATATAGCTAGCGATATCGCTACATGTGATACTTGCCTCCGACCGGCTCCCCTGCTGCTCATCGCGCGAGAACGTCCTGGACCATTTCTCGTCGGGCGCTTCCTGTGGCGCCGACGAGCGACGCGTGGACGCGGACGGGAGGACGTCAGGATCGCCTCGTCTGACAGGTAAGTAGCGACCGCCGACCGCTGCTATGTCGCTGGTGAGATCTTCCTGTGTGGCAGCTCACTAGCGACCACTTAGCGATGCACCAGCGATCCATATCGTTGTCGGGATCGCTGGTGCATCGCTAAGTGTAACGGTACCCTTAGAGAACTTTAGTAATAGTTATTGGAGAACTATGGTAACTTTGGCCAAAAAATTTACATGCAGACTGATAATCTTTATTTTTATATAGCGCTAACAGATTCTCCAGCGCTTTACAGATTGCACACATTATCATCACTGTCCCTGATGGGGTTCACAATCTAAATTCCCCATCAGTATGTCTTTGGAATGTGGGTGGAAACTGGGGTACCCAGAGGAAACCCACCCACACAAACAAGGGGAGAAAATACAAACTCCTTGTAGATGTTGTCCTTAGTGGGGATTCGAACCCAGGACTCCAGCGCTGCAAGGCTGCCGTGCTGTCCACTGAGCTACCGTGCTGCCCACTGATGTTAAGACCTGTGAAGGTGCCAGTATTTACAGGTCTGTGCATAAGGTTTAGCAGCATTTTTCCCTACCTGCCTAAGTTAGAATGCTTTCAAAAATAGAAATTTTTCTAGTTAATTTTTATAAATGTAAAAGAAAAAAAGTAAATGAATAAAAGTGAAATCTATATCAAATCAATATTTGGTGTGAAGACCGGTTGACATCAAAACTTAAATTCTTCTACGCACACAGCGAGATGGTTTGTCAGCTTCCTTGATGGTATTGCATGATGGTTAACTCATTAATCCTGACTAAATTCCCAACTTAATTTGCTGAAATGTACCCCTCCTCTTAAAAGGAACCTTCAGCATGCTTCACAGTTGCCTGCAGACTGGTTATTGTACTGTTCTACAGCCCTTCAGTGAACAAACTGCCTTCTTTCTCCTGGATATTTTACATCTTGACTAATCTGTCCAGAGCACCTCCTGCCTTTTTTTTTTTTTTTCTATAGTGGATTTACCTGACTTTGTTCCCATGTGGAAGGTATGGTTATCTTGGCTTTAATTTTTCTATAAAGACTGGACTGACTTCTCTGAACAGTAGATGGGTGCAGCTGTGTCCCACAGCTTGTTGCCAGTTTTAAGCTGATGACACTGCTGGATATCTCTAATATCTTATCTTTGATGAACAAGGAGTTCTGGAAATGAGGATATGGCTACCACAGAGCCCTGATCTTAATATCCTAGTTTGGGGTTATATGAAGACACACATAAGGACTTGAAAAAGCCTACGTCCATAGAAGACTTATGGTTAATTCTCTAAAATGTTGGGAATAACCTCTCTTCCAAGTTACTTCAAAAACCTTTGTGCAAGTGTATCTAGAGGAGTTGACGTGGTTTTGAAGGCAAAGGATGATCACTCCAAATATTGAGCTAATTTAGATTTCTCTTTTGTTCATTTTGCATTTTATTAATTGATGAAAATAAACTGCTAACACTTCTATTATTGAAAACCTTCTTACAGCAGGCTATCTATGGAGAAACAGTTGATATATATGTGAATTAGTTGGTTTTTTTTTTTTAGGTTAAGTACATACCATATTTTGTGGATTATAAGATGCACCCCAAATTTTGAGGAGGAAAATAGGAAAAAATTTAAAAAAAAAAGTGGTTGTGCTTCTTATCCATGCGTCTTACCGGGGGTGGTGGCTGCAGTGAAGTGGGATCCCAAGGTCGCTGCTGGAGGAGGCAAGAGTGGAGCTTTGCTGCAGGCTGGGATGAGGGGGTGTTCCAATGTGCGCCGCTGCGGGTGTTGGGTGGTGCGGGGGCTCTACCAACATTTTGTGAAAGCCCAGAGTCTCCGCACTTACATGGTTTACTGTGCGGTGGACTCTGGGGAAAATGGCTGTCGGGGCATGTGCAGATGGAGACCTCGGCACCAAGATCTTCTCGGAAGATGAGATCTCAGTGCTGAGATCTGGGACCCTGCTACACTGCGGCCGGTAAGGTATATGTGCATTATAAGACGCACCACCATTTTCCCCAAAAATTTTTGGGAAAAAAGTACGTCTTATAATTTGAAAAATACGGTACATGTATAAAACATCAGTGTCCTTACCCTCAAAAAGCTACTGGTTCACATGTATATCAATTATTTCTCCATAGATAGCCTGCTTTCTTCATAAGGTTAAAAAGGTGCAGAAGGGAACTAACTGTTTGTACATGTGACATGTATCTGTACCCTATAATATATACTATGGCTACCTTATCTATATATATCGTGTGTTTGTGGGGTTTTTTTTTTTTTTTTATAGGAGGTTCCCTCTCATGGTTAACCTGGCTTTCACTTAAGAAGGTTTAAAATCTGCAGATGAGTATTAAATTTCTTGACATACAGTGGGTACGGAAAGTGTTCAGACCCCTTTAAATTTTTCACTCTTTCATTGCAGCCATTTGGAAAATTCAAAAATGTTCATTTGTTTTCTCATTAATGTACACTTTGCACCCCATCTTGACTGGAGGAAACAGAAATGTAGAAATTTTTGCAAATTTATTAAAGAAAAACTGAAATATCACATGGTCATAAGTATTCAGACCCTTTGCTCAGACACTCATATTTAAGTCACATGCTATCCATTTCCTTGTGATCCTCCTTGAGATGGTTCTACTCCTTCATCGGAGTCCAGATGTATTTAATTAAACTGATAGGACTTGATTTGTAAAGGCACACACCTGTCTCTATACGACCTCATAGCTCACAGTGCATGTCAGACCAAATGAGAATCATCAGGTCAAAGGAACTGGCCAAGGAACTCGGAGACAGTATTGTGGCAAGGCGCACACACATGGCCAAGGTTACAGAAGAATTTCTGCCATACTCAAGGTTCTGAAGAGCACAGTGGCCTCCATAATCCTTAAATGGAAGAAGTTTGAGACCACCAGAAGTTTTCCTAGACCTGGCCATCCAGCCAAACTGAGCAATCGTAAGAGAAGAGCCTTGGTGAGAGATGTAAAGAACCCCAAGATCACTGTTGCTAAGCTCCACAGATGCAGTAAAGAGATGGGAGAAAGCTCCACAAAGTCAGCTATCACTGCAGCCCCCCACCAGTTGGGCCTTTATGGCAGAGTGGCCCAGATGGAAGCCTCTCCTCAGTGCAAAACATATAGCCCGCATAGATTTTGTTTAAAAAAAAAAAAAAAAAACACATGAAGGACTCCCAGACTATGAGAAATAAGATTCTCTGGTCTTCTGAGACGAAGATAGAATTATCACTAAAAAGTTCTAAGCGGTAAGTGTGGAGAAAACCAGGCACTGCTCATCGCCTGCCCAGTACAATCCCAACAGTGAAACATGGTGGTGGCAGCATCATGCTATGGGGGTGTTTTTCAGCTGCCGGGAAAAGGACGACTAGTTGCAATTGAAGGAAACATGAATGCGGCTAAGTACAGAGAGATCCTGGATGAAAACCTCTTCCAGAGTGCTCTGGACCTCAGACTTGGCTGAAGGTTCACCTTCCAACAAAACCATGACCCTAAGCACACAGCTAAAATAACATGCATGACTTTAGAATAATTCTGTGACCATTCTTGACTGGCCCAGCCAGAGCCCTGACCTAAACCCAATTGAGCATCTCTGGAGAGACCTGAAAATGGCTGTCCCATGTTTAACATCCAACCTGACGGAACTGGAGAGGATCTGCAAGGAAGAATGGCGAGGATCCCCAAATCTAGGTGTGAAAAACTTGTTACATCATTCCCAAGAAGACACATGGCTGTACTAGCTCAAAATGGTGCTTCTACTCAATACTGAGCAAAGGGTCTGAATACTTATGACCATGTGATATTTCAGTTTTTCTTTTTTAATAAAGTTGCAAAAATTTCTACAGTTCTGTTTTTTTTTTTCAGTCAAGATGGGGTGCAGAATGTACATTAATGAGAGAAAAAAAATTAACTTTTTTGAATTTACCAAATGGCTGCAATAAAAGAGTGAAAAATTTAAAGGGGTCTGAACCCACTGTACAACATATACCTTTTCCCCTAAAGATAGATTCTGCCTGCTTTAGGGTACCGTTACACATAGCAGCGGTCATGGGTCGCTACTTACCTGTCAGATGAGGCGATCCTGACGTCCTCCCGCCCGCGTCCATGCGTCGCTCGTCGGTGCCACAGGAAGCCCAGCAGGAAGCGCCCGACTAGAAATGGTCCAGGACGTTCTCGCGCGATCAGCGATAATCAGCGGGGAGCTGGTCCGAGGTAAGTATCACACATAGCGATATCGCTGCTATTTCACAAAACCAGTGACGTTACAGCGATATTGCTAGCGATATCGCTATGTGTAACGGGCCACTTACTTGTGTATTTACTTAGGAGGGATTTTCCTTCCATAGATAACCTAACTGCTTTTATGACTAAAAGGCTAGAATCACAATACTGTAGAATACGGCCGAGTGCTATGCAATAAAACATCACATAGCACTTGGCCCAGTGATAATCTCTGGGGCAGCTCACATCTGCAACTTTTCTCATGCTGAATCAGCATATGAGAACAATTGCAGCATACTGCGATCGGACTTATACCCATATAGGTCTATGGGTGCAAGTGACACAACGCACAGCACGATATTATCCGAGTGCGGAATATGCTGGCTGAAATCATACAGCCAGATACATGCATACTGGGGTTCGGGCAGCCATGCATCCATGTCAGATTAATTAATGATAGGTCGTCAGTGTAAAGGTTGTGGACAGCCATTTCAATATTCAGGTAAATGGTTAATTGCCATATTTTTTTTTTTTCTTCTATAGCTCTGGGATATTGCATCTGGGGAGCTTCTTGTGTCCATCCTCTTTGATGTTCGAATCCTGTCGGTAACATTCGACCCTGCGGAATATCATTTATTCTGTGGGGGAAGTGATGGCTCCATATTTCAGGTGGATCTTTGTGAATGGGTAAGACTCATCCGCTCAAAGCTGCTAATGAACTTAATGTATGTGTAGAGATTATTTGATAAACCTGGGGGCTCAGACCATCTTGTATAGCACTATAAACTAGTCATGCTCTGTTATAGACAAATGTGATTGTGAAAGGAGGAGAAAGGTGAGGTGTAACATCACCTGTAGAGATTAATGTTCTGTACAGAACAAGAAATGAGTCTAGTAATTAAGTTGTGTAAAAATTGCAACTTTGCAAATTTAGAAAAATATTGACAAAATTACAATTAAAATGATGTATTCCATTTAAGGTTTCCTAAAAGCTATTACCTCTCTTTATCTTTTTAGCCTGTGCAGCGAGATAGGACTTTTAATACCGAAAATGAGAAGGTGTTTAAAGGGCACAGGTAAAAATTAATTTAGAGTATTCTAATTTAATGTCTTGCTTTTCCTTGGAACTGACTATTTGATGTAATCTGCTCCTAACCTTCCTTCCTGTTTGTAATTTAATTTCTGCTTATACTAACATTTTTACAGTTGGACCCAATCATACCACGTTTCACCAATTCCACAGCATCTAGTGGGTTGACAGGGAAGGGGCTTCGTCTGGACCCCATCACAAGCCCCTCCTTTCTGAATACATGTACTGTATATCACCAAATAAAATAATTACATGGACATTATGCATACGATCATGCTATATTGCAGGCACCATAGCATGCCTGCTGAATGTGATTATTTATTTATTTTTTTTTTCCAAAACATATTCGGTATGTAAAATAGGGGGCAGATCACTGAGGGATCAGTGATCTGTCATAAGCCCATAAGGATGAATACGCAAGCAGAGCACCACATAAAGACCCTCCCCACTGGCCACTCAGCAGCACAAGCATATCATTAACTGGAAAAGATTAAAGATAAGGATTAGCCACTTTCTGACAGATGATGTACTATCCCGTCCATGTGCCCTGGGACTTAATTCCCAAGGACGAGATAGTACGTCATCAAGTTGAACTCCTTCAAAAAAAAGGCAAAAAAACAATGTTTATCATACCGATGAACAAAAAGTGCAATAACGCACGATCAAAAAGATGGATATGAATAATCATGGTACCGCTGAAAACGTCATCTTGTCCTGCATAAAACAACCCGCCATGCAGCATCATCAGCGAAAAAAGTTATAGCTTGCAGAATAAAGCGATGCAAAAATATTTTTTATGTAAAATTGTTTTTATTGAATAAAAGTGCCAAAACATAAAAAAAAGGTATAAATGAGGTATCACTGTAATCGTACTGACCCAAAGAGTAACACTGCTTTTGATAAAACCACACGCGGAACGGTGTAAATGCCCGCCCCCCCCCAAAAAAAGTTCATGAATTGCTGGTTTTGTTCTGCGTCCCAAGAATCGGAATAAAAAGCGATCAAAAAATGTCATGTGCCCGAAAATGGTACCAATAAAAATGTCAACTCGTCCCGCAAAAAATAAGACCTCATATGACTGTGGGTCAAAATATGGAACAATTATAGCTCAAAATTTGGTGATGCAAAAACTATTTTTTGCAATAAAAAGTGTCTTTTAGCATGTGACAGCTGCCAAATATAAAAACCTGCTATAAATAGTAAATCGAACCCCCCTTTACCACCCCCCTAGTTATGGAAAAATAATAAAATTAAAAAAAATATATTTTATTTCCGGTTAGAGATGGGGCTAGGGTTTGCCATGCACCCAAACAGTGGTTTACCCTCACATATGGGGTATCGGCCTACTCAGGACAAATTGCACAACAACTTTTGGGGTCCAATTTCTCCTGTTATCCTTGGGAAAATAAAAAATTGGGGGCAAAAATACCATTTTTGTGGAAAAAATGATTGATTTTTTTTTTTTCTTTTAACGTCCGGGCGTCCTAAACTTCTGTGAAGAACTTGGGGGTTCAAAGTTCTCACCACACATCTAGATAAGTTTCTCGGGGGGGGGGGGTCTAGTTTCCAAAATGGTGTCACTTGTGAGGAGTTTCTACTGTTTAGTCACATCAGGGGCTCTCCAAACGCGATTATGCGTTGAGAAAGTCAAACGGTGCTCGTTCCCTTCCGGGCTCTGCCATGTGCCCAAACATTATCCCCCCCCCCCCCTCTATCAGGTATTTTATGAGAGAGAGACAGCTGCTGAAAGGGAGGGGCTGTGGAGTCGGTAAGCCAAACCTGCGACTCCGACTCCTCAATTTCCCTTACACCGACTCCGACTCCACGACTCCGACTCCCACACATATTGCTTATATTTAAGTGAAAAATTTATTGTAGTACAATGTGAACCTCAGACATTTAATCATTTTTATGTTCCAATAATCAAGATATTTATATAGAACAGAATATATATTGGTGTACTACCCAGTTTTCATTCTTTTTGGTACAGATACGATATGGATAGACAGATATGGATAAATGGATAGATAGAGCAGATTTCTAATCTGCTTTTGCTATTGAAAACATTATCTATGAGCTCAAAAACCTTTCAGGTGATGCAGTTTTTTAAAAAGCTGATCTGCTTTTGCAGCTGAAAAACGTATCCTCAAAAAACACAGGAAAAACGCTGTGTGTGAATGTAGCCTTAGATCAGGAATATAACAGTCATTTATAGGACATTTCATAACTTTCCCAAACTCCTATGAAAAAATATTCAGCACATCCTGCATTGAATTACTGTACCCAATTTATTATATATTTTAGGAGTCGGAGTCGGTCCATTTTATACCGACTCCAACTCCGACTCCGACTCCACCAAAATGAGCACCGACTCCGACTCCACGACTCCGACTCCACAGCCCTGAGGGGAGAGGAGAGGGGGGATGGAAAGAGAGAGATACATGTGGGGTTAACACTTAGTGTCCAGGCGAGAGAATCTCTCTCTCTTGCCGGGCACTTGTGGGGTTAAACAGAGAGATCTCTCTCACCCAGACTGTGAGTGTTAACCCCACAAGTGCCTGGCGAGAGAGATCTCTCACAAGTGTCTGGGTGACAGAGAGAGATCTCTCTCTCGCCGGGCACTTGTGGGGTTAACATTCACAGAGTCCGGGCATGCGCTGTGGAAAAAGCCGGTCCGGCGCTGACAAAAAACGTTGCAGAGAACGTTTTTTGCAGATGCCGGACGGCTAATTTTTGCCGTGTCCGGCAACAACTGGACACGACGCATAACCATCCGGCACGATGCGGCGACCATGAAAGCTTATGGGACAAAACCGGATCCGGTGCTGGATCCGGTTATGAAAAATTTTGCTGCATCGTGCCGGATTACAAAAACCGGATGTGTGAAAGAGGCCTTACCCTTGGTAAAATAAAAAAAAAATTGAACCTGAAGTAATTTTTTTTTTATGTGAAGAAAAGTTAAATGTTCACTTTTTTTAAACATTCAAAAAATTCCTGTGAAGCACCTGAAGGGTTAATAAACTTCTTGAATGAGATTTTGAGCACCTTGAGGGGTGCAGTAGTTAGAATGGTGTCACTTATGGGTATTTTCTATCATATAGACCCCTCAAAATGACATCAACTATGATGTGGTCCCTAAACAAAAAATGGTGTTGTAAAAATGAGAAGTTAACCTTTTAACTTAACAAAAAAAAATTTTGGTTTCAAAATTGTGCTGATGTAAAGTAAACATGTGGGAAATGTTGTTTAAGTATTTTGTGTGCCATATCTCTGTTACTTAAGGGCATGAAAATTCAAAGTTGGAAAATTGCGAAATTTTCAAAATTTTCACCAAATTTCCGTTTTTTTCACAAGCGCAAGTTATATAAATGAAATGTTAACTTTTTGTGAAGTACAATATGTCACGAAAAAAACAATGTCAGAATCACCAGTATCCATGGAAGCGTTCTAGAATTATTACCTCGTAAAAAGACAGTGGTCAGAATTGTAATAATTGGCCCGGTCATTAACGTGCAAACCACCCTTGGGGGTTTAGAGGTTAAACAACAACCACAAGACTGATTTCATCAACCATGGTATCATTTTAGTCAGTATAATGGCGCCGACGCAACAGGTTCCCTTTAAATCAGAGATGTGTCACACAAAATGGTTAATAAGTAACATTTCTAGGACGTCCACCTGACAGCACCATGGAAGACGTCCTCCTCCTCCTTACAGGGACAGGAAAGCACACGAGAGGTTAAAAGGTCCCGTCCCACCCCCTTTCCCTCAGTGTCTTTCCTGTCCCTGCATGGAGGAACACTCGGGAGGATTGCTCAAGAGCTTACCGGAGGGCTCAGGGGGATCGGGCGGCCAGTCCAAACCTTCCCCCTGTCAAGACACCCGGGGCCGAAACTTCCCGGTGGGGAGTCCCTCTGCCCCAAAGGCCAGGAGCAGGACGACGCTCCTGGAGGGAGCCGCTCCTCCGGGTGGGAGGCTCTCGGCTCCAGTCAGCGGCCGCTGTGGCAGGTGAAGGCCGGTCCCCCGCAGGTAGCGGGCTTTGCGGGCGCCGGCGTCATGAGCAGAGCGCCCTCAGAGGCGCAGGCGGGGCTAGCGTCCGGGCAGGAAGCGGAAGCGGCTGGTGCGATTCCCGGCCTATCGCGAGAAGACGCGTGTCACTGCCGGTGACGTCACGCGCCGGGTTTGAAACACAGCGCGCGCTCCAGAAGCTCAGCGTCTCCCCGGAATTGCAGATCACGGCAGTAATGGACGCGGAGGCTCTGGGGAATGGAGGGGTAAGTGCGCCTGGCGCAGACCACCCTCCCCACAGCCATCCCCGCAGCCCAGGGCGACTGACCTGACTATCCCTATCTTATATCAGTAGGATAAGGGAACCCCAGCAGCCCAATCCCCCCCCCCCGACAGTGACTAAAGACCCCGCCAAGGCCACATCCAAGTCGGTCAGATGCCCTGTATGCAGGGTAAAGCTGCCAGACACCCATAGCAAAACCCACTGTGGACCCTGCACATCAAGAGATGAGCAGCCATCCCTCTCCGAGATGAGATCCTTTATACGGGAGGAAGTCCAAGCCTCCAGATCTAGCCTCTCACGGCAACAGTCCCCCAGTCCAGGGCCAAGCGTCCGAGGTGGGAGGCAGAGCCAGTTTCTGAAGCAAGCTCTATCGAAGGGTCAGACTTCCGGGACTCGGAACCAGAGGAGGTAGGAGAGATCTCAGCGGACAGGCAGGACCAAGGCAGGAAATACCTGTTCAGGCTAGGGGACACGGACGAGTAGGTCCAGGCGGTGAGGAACACTATGCAGATCGAGAGTTCCTAAGCCGCAATCCAGACAGGACCTGATGTTCGGAGGACTGGTGGCCAGGAGACACTGTGTTCCCTGTAAGCGAACACATCAAAACGATGGTCCTAGAAGAGTGGAAGGACACGGAACATCGACTCGTACTATCCGTGACTTTAAAAGTTGACTACCCTTTGACCCCGAGGAAACACGATTGTGGGAGGAAATTCCTAAAATCAATGTTCCCGTAGCTAAGGTCACCAAAAAGACCGCCATCCCGTTCGAGGACTCTGGGACCTGATGGACAGGAAGGCGGACGTTCTATTAAAGAGGACATTGGAGACGGCTGCAGCCCTCATTAGGGCTAACATTGCGTGGCCAGGTCCATGTTCTTATGGATGGGGCAGTTGGAGAAGCACATAACCAATAAGACCCCTAGATCCGAGAACCTAGCATCCCCTTCCCCTCATGAAATCGGCAACGGCGTTCCTGTCAGATATGTCAGCTGAATCAGTAAGGTTTGCAGCCAGGAACAGCTCCCTTTCTAATGCAGCTCGGAGAGCGGTCTGGCTTAAATCCTGGTCGGGGGATAACTCTTCTAAGGTGAAGCTGTGCTCCATCCCCTTTTCGGGCCAAAGGGTGTTCGGACCAGCCCTAGATAGCATTTTAGAGCTAGTGTCCGACAAAAATAAAGGTTTCCCAGAGGGAAAAACCTAAGCGGCCCCAGTCCTTTCGGAGAGGCCCCTTCTCTAGGAGACAGACCGACTTTAGGAGCCAGGGTAGGTTCAACAGAAGCTCCTATAGAAGCTCTCACAGCCAGGGTGGGAGAAGCAAGGGCTCCCTTTTTGTGTCAACCTCCAGATCTAGGAGGCAATGATGCCATAGGTATCGGGGGAAGACTTCAGCACTTCGCAGTAAATTGTCCCGGGTTACCCACAACCAGTGGGTCCTCAGAACCATTGGGAGGTCTATAGCATAGAATTTTGCTCCCCTCCCCCCCAACAGATATATTGCCCCCACCGTAGTCTCCGAGGACTCCGCCAGGTGGACCTACAGGAAATGCTCAAGTCGGAGGTTATAGTACCAGTTCCTCTGACAGAGAGGGGAAAGGGACACTACTCCTCCCTGTTCTACACTGCAAAACCATCCGGCGAGGCCCAAACTATTATAAATTTAAAACCTCTGAATGCCTGGGTCAGGTACAAGAGGTTCCGGATGGAATCAATTTGGTCGGCAATACAGATAATAGACAGGGATGCTGTCATGTGTACCCTCGACTTAGAGTGCGTACTATCAGGTCCCTATCCAGCCCTCATCCCAGAGACTGCTAAGATTTGCAGTCAGACTACCGACCCGGACCTGCCACTTCCAGTTTCAATGCCTTCCATTCGGGCTGGCTTCAGCCCCCCGAATGTTCACAAAGCTGGTATCGGAGGTAGTGGCTTACCTGAGAAGCCAGGGTATCGTGATCATACCATACTTAGACGATTTCCTCCTGGTGGCAGGATCCGAGGAAGAGCTTATTCGAGACAGGAATCGAATGGTTACAGTAATGGAGTTCCTCGGCTGGGTGATCAACTGGCAGAAGTCAGACCTGATACCAGAAAGCAGAAACGTCTTCCTGGGAGTTCTCCTAGACTCGAGGCAGGATATCCCTGCTACCAAGAGAGAAGCAAAAGACTATTCAAAACAGAGCCGAAGACCTCTTGAAGCACCGCTCCTCCATAAGAGGGGCAATTGAGGTTTTGGGCCTAATGACAGCTTGCATTCTGTGCGTCAGATGGGCCCAGTTCCATTCGAGACCCTTACAAAAGGAAATCCTCGCAATATGGGACAGGCTTCAGGCTTCACTAGACAAACCCATAAGACTGCCAGGACTGGTGAAAAAGTCACTACGGTGGTGGACACAGCCCAGGAACCTGCAGGTGGGCGTACTATGGAAAACCTCTCCATACGTGGTAGTCACCACAGACGCCAGTACGTAGGGATGGGGAGCCCACGTAGAAGGGAAGATGGCCAGTAGACATCAGAAACAGATCCTCCAACTTCAGGGAACTCTATGCGGTCTGGGAAACCCTGCGGTGGAACCCGTCGGTCCTGAAGAACCGACATGTCCGAATATTGTCTGACAATGTAACAGCAGTTTCATTCCTGAAGCACCAGGGAGGCCCCAGGCATCGACCACTCCAAGCCCTAGCGGGACGAATATTCACCTGGGCAGAGGGAACTGTCCTCTCAGTATCGGCAGTCCACCTGGAGGGTTCCCAGAATGTGGTAGCGGACTACTTAAGCAGACAGCAGGTCTGCACGACAGAGTGGGAACTGAACAAAGAGATTTTCCATCAACTGTGTCAGCGTTGGGGGACTCCCAGAATAGACCTATTCACAAATCGAAAAATCTCAAAGGTCTCCAGATTCTACTCCCTGAACCCGGCGGACCACCCAGAAGGCGTAGACGCCCTGAGCCAAGCCTGTGACAGATTTTACATTTTCACACAAGAAAAGGGTAAAAATGGCATGGTAATTTGTCCCACAATGTCTGCTGAATATAGAAATACCACATATGTGGCTGTACAGTACTATTTTGCCATACGGAGAGACTCGGGAGAGACGGAGCGCTATTTGTCTCCGGGAGTGCAGATTTTCCTACAATAGTTTGTGGACTCCATATACAGAGCCACTAAGTGCTAGAGAGCAGAATCCTCCCTCATGACCCCACTTTGAAAATTATACCCTTGCCAAACGTGAACGCTAAAGGTGGTTTAAGCACACTGGTGCTCAGAAGGGAGGGGGGCATTTGAATTTGGGAGCGCATAATTCACTGAATTTCCTTTGGGGGAGCATTTTGCTTTT
This sequence comes from Dendrobates tinctorius, assembly GCF_039654945.1. Classification (NCBI taxonomy): domain Eukaryota; kingdom Metazoa; phylum Chordata; class Amphibia; order Anura; family Dendrobatidae; genus Dendrobates; species Dendrobates tinctorius. Next base: position 120,988,442 of record NW_027361679.1, read on the forward strand.
CCAGAGCCTTTGTGCTACCAGTTACATGGAAGCCCTCTTATATTTCCTTTAACAGATGATGGACCTGAGTGGGGACTTGCTTTTTTTTTTTTGTGGATTGAGTTAAAGCTTTTATTGGGAACATTTTACATAATGTTTGGGATCACATTTATCTAGTGTTCTACGCTGAGCACTTGCGTTGAGCTTTCCATCTATAGCTCTGAGTGACATGACAGCTGAAAGCCCTGAGGGGATCCAATCATCGTGAGGCAGCAGAGTTAGGCCAGGGTCACACTGGCGAGGAATACGGCCGAGTGAGAGGCGCTAAAAGCACGTATTAGACACGGACAAATGATTCTCTATGGGGCAGCTGCCATCAGCCGTATATTTCTCATCTGTATCCTAGGCTCCGTGCCAATCGCAGCCAATGCAAGTCTGTGGGTGCGCAAAAGATACGGATTACACACGGACCACACATGTGACTTGCGAGAAATACGCACCAGGTGTCTTTTAGCAAAGCCGGCAATTCAGTGTGCTATACAGTAAACTCACACTGACAGGTTTAATAAAGAAACATATATATATATATATATATATATATATATATATATATATATATATATATATATATATATATATATATATATATAGATAATATATTAATGCATTCTATGTGTCTATATCTATTCTTTCGTTTCTGTTATAAACCCTGTCATAGGGCTCCATTATATGTCCATTTTGCAAGCCTGCGAGAAAATCATGCCATACGGATTACATACGGATGCTGACATGCGCAAAATACGCGGCCACACCTTGATTACGGATGACATACGGAGCACTATTTAGGGGCCATTCATCCGTATTACGCATGTAAAATACTGACCGTATTTTGCGTCGGTTAGTGTGACCCCGGCCTTACTCTGTACTCCATCTTGCCTCTTCAGCGTTGTCTTTCCTTTCAGAGATGCACAAGACTATGGGATCACCAAGTTTTTATGCACGCCTAAAAAGATGGACACTGCCGTATCACAGCTCCTATGGCGTAGGATAAATGTGCGCCAAGCCTTATTGCGATCTCTGGGAGACAGACTGAAAAAATAAACAGCATGTGAAGAATTGGTTTTATTAATTTTTTGCGCCATTCTTCATTCGGCATAAATGATTAGGCGACTTTATTCTTTGGGTCTGTGCCGTTACATTCCAGATTTATATCCATTTTTTATGTTTTGTTGCTGTCTCACACTAAAAAAAACACTTTTTTTGCAATAAGAAGTATTAGGCATTGCCATATTTTGAGAGCTATATTTCCATATTTTGGCTGGCACAGTCATGTGAGGGCTTGTTTTTAGCTGCCATTTATATTGTTGCCATTTTCAGTCACACGGCATTTTTTTTTTTTTTTATTGCTTTCTATTCTGATTTTTGTGGAGGCAGAATGAACAATAAACAACAATTCAGGAATTGCCACCCCCCGTTCTGCGTGTTATTAAAATTGTGAAAGTAGTTTTATTGTTCGGGTCAGTATGATTACAGGTCTACAACATTTTATACATATATATTTTTTTATGTTTTGGCGCTTTTACACAAAGCATTTTATAGAAAGGTTATAGAGAGCTGTAACTTTTTTTTTCCCCCGCTGGTGGAACTTTGTGTTGGCTTGTTTTTTGCGGGACAAGATGTTTTTTTTAGTTATACCGTTTTTATTTACATTTGACTGTTTGATCATGTTTTATTCCACTCTTTCCAAGTGGTATGATGATAAAGCATGGTTTGCTACTTTTTTTTTTTTTATTTTTGTTTTTTTATACGGCGTTCACTGAACGGGTTAACTAGTATGACATTTTCTTACTCAGTGATACAAAACGTGTACTTATTTTTATGTAAAAAAAAGTATTAGTGGAATTATTTTATTTTGTAATTTTTTAATTGTACTTTTTTTTTACTTTTTACCTAGTCCCTTTATGGACTTTTTTTTTCTTTTCTTCTTTTTACTTGGGTTGCAGGCATAATGCATTGCAATACACTAGCATTGCTGTGCATTATACCTATATTGAAAGCTTCTGACACTCTGCTGTGTGCATGGCCTCAGAAGATTTCTGTTGCTTGGTGACTCGGGGGTCGTTATGACAACCCTGGGTCACTATGGCAATGATTGGACCCTGCGATGATGTCGAGGGGTGCCGACCTGAAGGCAGAATAAGTTCCCATCCCTCTGCCTCCCTCCTGAATGTTGCAGTCGTGCTCAATCGCAGCATTTAGGGGGTTAACAGCCAGGGACGGTGCTGATGCCGCTCCTAGCTATTAGTGCAGACGGTCGGCCAGCCGCAGAGCTGAGCTGTTGCACTGATCGGGCAGGAGGTGCTGATATTTCAGCATCTCCTGCGCGATCATGCTCTGATCGGTCAGTAAGATTGACTGACCGATCACAGCGATCTGGGTGCGGGGACCATCAGCATTGGTCCCTACACCTCTTTCCGTGGCTGTCACAGACAGCCGTGGACTTTGAAACTGTCCCTGCGTTTTTACATCGTGGTCTTTCATAAATATGGTTAAAAGAGGGCCCAATGCTGACTCTTTTGTAGTAACGTTTTGTTAACTGTGATCCAATTGGAGTGTAGTTCATTAATAACCAGCTTTTGTTATCATTTCATGTACCAGCCGTTGATGTCAGACCATATTAAACGCCTTTGAATAGTACACATAGACAGTGCATTTCCCTGGTCCAGTCTTGAACTTACCACCTCATAGAAGCGGATCAGATTAGTCTGACAGGACCCATGTTGGTGTTTGGTCATGAGGATATTTTTATTCAGATACTCCAGGGTGAATTTTGGTGTATTCCATCCGGACCCGATTTGCCTTTTAGGGTATGTGCACACGCTGCAGATTCTGCTGTAAATCCGCAAGCAATGTACAGTATAATGTTATTCAATGGGTTTTAGAAACCGCGGTGCGGATTTTTCCGCACGGATTTGCTGCGGTTTTAAATCCGCAGCATGTCAATTCTTTCTGCAGATTCCACAGCGGTTTGACACCTGTTCCATTGTCCAGGTGTCAAACCGCAGGCTAATCCGCAGGAAAACCGCAGGTCACTTTACCTGCGGTTTTACCTGTAAATCCGCGTGGAAAAATCCGCAGGTGAATCCGCACTGTGTGCACTCACCCAGAGTATATCAGATATGGCTCTACAATTCCAGACTGAAAATAATTGCTAAAATGGCTGTATAATCTTCTTAATTATTTTTTTTTTTTTTGTTTTCTAACTCAAATTTTCCGACCTGGTATTAAAACATTCTCTAACAGTTTATGACGTGACTTTTCATAGTATAGTAACCTCATCAGCCCTAAAGTCTATTTAATAAAATGTTTGCAGTTTTTGAAATCTGACAATGGATTTGCTTTAATCCTCCATAAATATTAGGTAATTAAATTATATGAACTATACTTTGCCTTTATAGAGACCAGGTGACGTGTCTTTCGGTATCATTAGATGGAAGTATGCTGGTTTCGGGTTCCCATGATGAAACTGTATGCGTTTGGGACATCCCAAGCAAGCAATGCCTACGAACCGTAAACCATAGAGGTACTAACTTTTTATTCTTTATCCTTTTGGCAGTATATATATATATATATATATATATATATATATATATATATATATATATATATATATATATATATATATATATATATATATATTAATATTATACACACACACATATATAACATGTTACCTGTGTTTTCAACTAACTATTTTAGGTCCAGTGACCAATGCAATCATCATACCTGCACCAGGAAACATGCTAAGAGCCGACAGTAAACCTAGCTTTCCGCTGCCTCGCTTTAATAAACATTTTCAGGGTGCTGAAGGCTGCGAGGGCCCTGAAAATGATGGCATTGTATTGCGGCTTGGGAAACAGCAGCAGGTGAATTAATTGTATGATATATGATAAAAAGTGGGTTACTTTCATACTAAAAGCCTAATTTAATTGCCTGTAGCGCTGAGAATTATGTAGTGACTCTGTAACTGAATACATGTAGTTGATTTTTACACAACTCATAATACTTTTTAATTTATTGCTGTTTGTTTTTTTTTGTAGGGCTCAGAAGATACTTACTTGCAACGTGCAGAACAGTTGCATCTTTTGATTGGTGAAACTGAGGGCAAGGTAAGCTATGATTTTATTTTTTTTTTTCCCTTCCATTTTTTCTAAATGAGATGTAGGGAAAAAAAACTGCAAAAATGTAAGTCTTGCAATTTTAACTTGACCTCTGAGGCTTTTTTTTTTTTTGCTTGCTGTTTCTGGAACCAAAACATCTACGTTTATAGTCAGTTTTTTCACTGTGTCTATCATATGTATTAAAGCATTCAATGAGCATGCACAAAGATCATTGTGAATGGATGGGTCAGCTGTGACCTCACGTATTGTGGTGTTGTCAGCTGTGTATAGGGGGTTACCGGTCATTGTAATCCTGTGGGTTATCGGCTGTGTATAGGGGATACTGGTCATTGTAATCCTGTGGGTTATCGGCTGTGTATAGGGGTTACTGGTCATTGTAATCCTGTGGGTTATCGGCCGTGTATAGGGGTTACCGGTCATTGTAATCCTGTGGGTTACCGGTCATTGTAGTGCTGTGGGTTATCGGCTGTGTATAGGGGTTACTGGTCTTTGTAGTCCCGTGGGCTATTGGCTGTGTATGGGGGTTACCTGTCATTGTAATCCTGTGGGTTATCGGCTGTGTATAGGGGATAATGGTCATTGTAATCCTGTGGGTTATCGGCTGTGTATAGGGGTTACTGGTCATTGTAATCCTGTGGGTTATCGGCCGTGTATAGGGGTTACCGGTCATTGTAATCCTGTGGGTTACCGGTCATTGTAGTCCTGTGGGTTATCGGCTGTGTATAGGGGTTACTGGTCTTTGTAGTCCCGTGGGCTATCGGCTGTGTATTGGGGTTACCTGTCATTGTAATCCTGTGAGTTATCGGCTGTGCATAGAGGGTTACTTGTCATTGTAATCCCGTGGGTTATCGGCTGTGTATAGGGGGTTACTGGTCATTGTAATCCTGTGGGTTATCGGCCGTGTATAGGGGTTACTGGTCATTGTAATCCTGTGGGTTATCGGCTGTGGGTTATCGGCTGTGTATGCGGGTTACCTGTCATTGTAATCCTGTGAGTTATCGGCTCTGCATAGAGGGTTATCGGTCATTGTAATCCTGCCTCTGATAATATGAAGCCTTGCTGAAATTCTTCCAGAAAGGACAGGAAGTATGAGTCCCAGTGGGCAGTGTGTAAATTGCAGGATTACTAATCTTGCTTTTTAACCCCTTAGTAACGGAGCCAATTTTGACCTTAATGAACAGGCCAAATTTTGGAAATTTGACCAGTGATACTTTATATGGTAACAACTCTGCAACTCTTCAACAGATCCCACTGATTCTGAGAATGTTTGTTTTTCGTGACATATTTTACTTCATAGTAGTGGTAAATTTTGGTCGATATGATTTGTGTATATTTATGAAAATATTGAAATTTTAACAAAAAATGATGTACAATAACAAATTATTGTGGTACCGTGTTAGCCGGAAAAATCGATATGAATACTTTCTGCCCAATTATGATAAAAGTATTCTTGGAGTGATACCTTTGTTGGCAAACCAGAAAATTTGTTTGCAAGCTTTCAGAGCACAAAGGCACCTTCTTCAGGCAAGATTAGAAATAGATTGATAAGAAAAAGGCACAACATTTAAGGCCCCGTCTCACAGAAGAGATCGTTAGCGAGATTGCTGAAACATCACCGATTTTGTGATGCAACAGCGACCTCACTAGCGATCTCGCTACGTGTGACACAGCGGCGACCGGGCCCCCGCTGCGATGTTGCTGATCGTGCTCGAATGTTCTGGGCCATTTTTTGATCGCTGGTGTCTCGCTGGCCAGCATGCATCCCTGTGTTTGACGCCAACGAGCGACCTCGTTGACAACTCAGGGATGCAGGCGGGAGTCGTCAGAATAGCTGCTGTTTGACAAGGTCCCAACGACCGCCAAAGTCGTTATACGGATCGCCGGATTGCTTCTGCGTTGAGTAGATCTGTCTGTTTGACAGCTTACTAGCCACCATTTAGCAACGTACCAGCGATCCTTACCAGGTTGTATCATTGTTGGGATTGCTGGTGTGTCGCTAAAGGTACTGTCACACTCAGCGTTGCACCAGCGATATGACGCGGTCAGGATCGCTGGTGCATCGCTAAGTGGTCGCTAGTGAGCTGCCAAACAGGCAGCTCTCACCAGTGACATAGCAACGGTCGGGTGTAGTTACTTAACTGTCAGACGAGGCGATCCTGACGTCCTCCCGCCCGCGTCCATGCGTCGCTCGTCGGCGCCACAGGAAGCCCAGCAGGAAGCTGACTACGAGAAACGGTCCAGGACGTTCTCGCTTGATCAGCGATAATCAGCGGGGGAGCCGGTCGGAGGTAAGTATCACACATAGCGATATCGCTAGCAATATCACTGCTACGTCACAAAAACCAGTGACATTATAGCGATATTGCTAGCGATATCGCTTAAGGTACTGTCACACTAAGTGATCGCACCAGCGATCACGACGACACGACCTGGCAGAGATCGTTTGTACATCGCTATATGGTCGCTAGTTAGCATCCAAATACGAAGATCTCATAAACGACACATCAGCGATCTGTATAATGACCTCGGCGGTTGTTGGGACCTGTCACACAGCATTATTGTAAAAGACCCCGACCTCGATAGGCCTGATTGAGCGCAACCTTTTCCACGCCCCTCTGCACAGATTGGTGGTCATTGTATGGCTCTCGCTTGGTGATTGGACGACCGCGTAATAAAAGGACGACGTATTAGTGCTCCCTTCCATTGTTCTAGAGCGCAGTGGTTCATACGCATTTCCAGCAGCAATCCATATTGCGTCCAGCTAGCCTTCTGCTTTGCAGCTCCTGCGATCCATTCTGTGCCGCTGTTGCGTTTGACCCGGATTTGATTCCTTCAGGATCTCTATACTGTATTGTAAGGTAGGCACTTATTTTTCTTATATTATAATTTTTTTTGTTTCATCCATTTTTGTTTCTGCCGCGCCCACCGTTGCCATTTTTTTCCAGCTGTGTATTAACAGTTGTCGGCCATTTCGGGATTTTTTTGGGGCAGCTATTTTTGTTTCTGCTGCGCCCAGCACCGCCATTTTATGCAGCTGTGTTAACCGATGTTGGCCATCACAGATTTTTTTTATGGGGGCTGACATTTTTGTTTATGCCGCACCCACCTCCGCCATTTTATGATCCTAGTTGTGTTTTCAGTTGTAGGCTATGTACACATTATATTTTATCATACCTTACAATAAAACAAATGTTACTTGTATTGGGCTGTTCTAACATAATCCTTTTTTTTATTACAGATGGCCGATAAGCAAGATTTCCTGCGTGACTTCATTGAGATGTACCGCTCGATGCCTTGCTTGGAAAATAAAGTCAGCTGATTACAGCAACAGGCTGAAAAAGGAGGCTTACCAAAAACTGGTGGAGCTTACAAAAAACATAACCCCAATGAGCCTGTGGATGAGTCATCGGTCAAAAAAAGAATTCAGGCCCTCCGCACAGTATACCGGAAAGAACTTAACAATGTCGAGAATTCAACCAAGTCTGGAGCCGGGTCATAAGGTGTATATGTCCCCAAACTTTGGTACTTTGAACGTCTTGCTTTCACAAGGGACCAAGAAGTACCAAGACAAATGGCATCTATGTTTGCACCTGACCCTGTGATCCTGCAGGACTCCCCTGTCGGTGATGTAAGTACCTATCTTGTAGTACACATAGGAATGCACATGCCCATTTGGAATAGAAAATAAAAATAAATAAGGAAAAATTTACACAATAGCACAAGTTAGCCCATAACGTACTGATAATTAATCAAGTTAATCGTTTGTGGCCTATCTATTTAACATACAGTTGACTGACAGTTAATAACCATTGATGCTTTTCCCGTTATCACATTTGTTGGTGTATTTGGCTGTTATAGTGTGAAGCTTAATTTCTTTTGCTTTGTGATGTAACATGTATTTTCTCTTCACACAGGACACAGAAGAGGCAGTCATCTCACCTCCATTAATCACGCCCGAACAAGACAGCATCGCAACGGTGCAAGAGGAGGAAACAGTTGAGCCACCACCCCATCTGTGCCGAGACGACTCACATTTTCAGGTCGAAAAAGGAAGACCCCCACCTCAGCTACCCCTGAATTTATTCAACTGGCCAAAAAAGTACTAACAACACCTCAGAACCTTACCGGCTTTGCGTACTATGCTAATGAGAATCTTCCTACACTCGATCCAGTACAGCGTGTTCATGCAGAAAGGGTCATGCTCGAAGTTTTGAGTCAAGCAGCAACCGGGAAACTCGCAGACACGTCTGGTGTCATGGACAGACATCACTACCCCCAATACTCTTGGCCGCACAATCCTGAGCCTCTTGAGCCTACAGTGAGGATGGGGTTAGACAATCTGCAGAACCCAAGCCTTGTTCCCCCACCTTTTTATCACACTCCGCCAAGGCAACGTGGTAATGAAAACAACACATTACTACCAACAATTGTAGTTCTGCACATATTTCTTAAAATTTATTGTGTGTATATGTGTGTGTGTGTGTGTGTGTATGTATGTGTGTATATATATATATATATATATATATATATATATATATATATATATATATATATATATATATATATATATATATAATTTTTTTACAAATTGTTTAAGTATTTTTAATAAAAATGTTATTTCAAATGAATAGAGGTCTTGTTTTCTTGTTGTTTGGTATTTGAACATTATTGGAGACTACAATATAAAGCTGGCCGTAGACACGAACACTGACGTCAGCCGAAGTAACCAATCTTTTTAAAAAAATCTTTTAAAAAAAAAAACGACACAGCCGCGTATATGAAATTAAAATACAGTGTGTGTATATATATATATATATATATATATATATATATATATATATATATATATATATATATATATATATATCAAACTTTTTTGTGTAAACATCATACAAACTTTCTGTACCGATAGTTAAACATAAATATAACAAAATAAAAAAAGATTAGGGAATGCCACCCTGTTGTAGGCCCGCCAAGAACCTCTCCAGCATCTGTCCGGGCACGTCCATAGCTGCCAGAGTAACAGCCATAGCAGCCCTCATCCGCCGGTGAGATGCCAGCAGGGCCTGTGCAGTGGGGATCTCTGTTGAAGAAATGATAAACGTAAACCTGTCAATTATTGACACACTACAAACAAAAGGTCCATGGTTCTTGTTTTTATACTTACGGTATTGTGGTGGCTGAGTTCCGTCAGGTGAGGGGCTAATAGCCCACCCCGAACCAGTGGCACCAACGGCTATGGGAGCAAAAAGAAAATATTTAACGACAACCCTCCATCCTTTCCAAAGCCAAACATAAAAGTACCCTTTTTTATTTTATTAAAAAAAAACGTGCTTTAATTCAGTTACCAGATGGAGAGGCAGCACCAATATCACGGAGTGATGCTGGAGATGGGCTGGCAGCGGGCGAAGGGGTAGGTGGTGAGACGTGGTGATCCCCTGGAGATGGTGGGGCTGTTGGTGGTGCTGACCGCAGGCAGGGCGAGAGGTGGAGGCAGAGCGGCGCACAGACCGGAGTAGCAGATAGCAGAGATACGCTGGTCTGTCAGTGCGCCGCTCTGCCTCCACCTCCTGCCCTGCCTGCAGTGCACGCTGGTATCTAGGGTAAACATCGGGTTTCTAAGGGCCCCGCAGCCCTTAGAAACCCGATGTTTACGTTGGTAACCAGCGTGCTCGCCACCATTTAGCGATACACCAGCGATCCTGACCGGGTCGTATCGTTGTCGGGATCACTGGTGCTTCGATAAATGTAACGGGACACTTAGACCATGCATCCGGCATTAACAGGCCATCGTAGCTGGATGACCTCCGGTCGCCATAACTGCGATCAGGCTTTTGTGATTACATTTTGGTGGTGCTGATTGCAGTGTTTAAAAGAGGAAGGGGACTCCCTCTACAATGCAATCATTGATTGCGGCGTTTTGGGGGGTAAAACAGATTAACCCCTTAACGACCGCTGATACGCCTTTAGCGGCGAAAGTTAAGGGTACTTATTCCTCAGATGCTTTTTAGCGGCGCAGAGAATAGGGTATAGTGCCCCTCAGCTTTCAAATTTCTACGTGGTCTCGGCTACTGGGGGTTGTGTTGCGATCGCTGTGATTAACGGAATAATGGCGACTGCAAAAAAAAAAAGCCAATTTCACATTTAATTTCTCTGTGATGTGATCACACATCAGAGAAGAGAAATGGGGTCCCTCGATTTCTCTCCGGGACCTCCAGTGTCCCTGCATCCCCCCGTGATGTCCCCCTGCCGGCGACGTCTTCTTCCGGGAAGGAAATGGCGGGCGCATGCGTAGTGCGCCCGCCGAGATCTTCCGGCAACAATAGGAAATTTTTCCTATTGGTTCATTTTGATCACTGTGATAGGGTCTATCACAGTGATCAAAATACAAAAAATAGTAAATCAAATCCTTTATCACCCCCTTAGGTAAAAAATAATAAAATATAGTATTCCATTTTTTAGTTAGGGTTATGGTTGGGCTTACAGATGGGGTTGGGGATGTAGTTGGGGTTATAGCTGGAGTTAGGGTTTTAGACTACAGTTACTGGTTGACGTTTGAATGGGAGGCGGTCCACTGTTTAGGTACATCAGGGGATCTTCAAACGTGACATGGCGCCGACATTGATTCCAGCCAATTTTGCATTCAAAAAGTCAAACAGTGCTCCCTCCCTTCTGAGCCCTTCCATGTGCCCAAACAATGACTTTCCCTCACATACGGGGTATCGGCGTACTTGGGAGAAATTGCACAACAAACTTTGTGGTCCATTTTCTCCTGATGCCCTTGTGAAAATAAAAAAAAAATGTTCCAAAATTGTGCTGTTGTAAAGTTGACATATGGGAAATGTTACTTTTTTAACTATTTTGTGTGACACCACTCTCTGATTTAAGGGTGCAATAATTAAAACTTCTTAAATTGCAAAATTTTTGCCGAATTTCCATTATTCATAAATCCAAGTTATAGCGAAGAAATTTTACCACTAACATGAAATACAATGTCACGAAAAAAGTCTCAGAATCGGTGGGATGCGTTAAAGCGTTCTAGAGCTATAACGTCATAAAGTGAGTGGTCAGAATTGTAAAAATTGGCTTGGTCAGTAAAGGGTACTTGTCACCCCCCCCCCCCCCCCCCCTCCCCAGGGCCTATTAAAGTAAAAGAGCCACCTTCAACAGCACTAAGGCTGCATTCTGTGAAGGTGGCTCTTATGTTTATTATCCCTAGGAACACTGAAATAAAGACTCTTATTAATTGCCTGCCATACCTCTATTGCGTCATGGAGGTATGTTTTCTTTCTCCCCCTATCTCAACTGCCTCGCAGCCGTCAATCATCCCCCTCTTGCCTCTGTGCGCCGCCTCCTTTGTTGCTCGTTATGTGACTGGCGCCTGCACTCTGCAAACATTTTATCGGGCCCCGGGAACTTACATCAGGTGATGTAAGGATATCGCGCCTGCGTGTAGCGGAGGCCCCAGATCCCGCCCCGCAGTGTTATGATGTAGTCACACAGCGGGGCCGGGAATCTGGCGCCTGCGCAGTGAGGATCTCTGCGCCTGTCTCCATCCTTCTCTTTCCGACGTATTACCGGTGTAGCTGTAAAAAAAAAAACAAAAAAAAAAACGCCAGCATTACATTTTTTTGGTCGCCATGACATTGCATTAAAATGCAATAACGTGCGATCAAAAGAACCTAACTGCACCAAAAATAGTATTAAAAACGTCAGCTCGGCACGAAAAAAATAAGCCCTCACCCAACAGGAGATCATGAAAAAATGGATATGCTGCGGGTCTCGGAATATGGCACAATTTTTTTTTTTTTTTTTTTTTAAGCAAAGTTTGGAATTTTTTTTCACCACTTAGATAAAAAAGAACCTAGACATGTTTGGGGTCTATGATTCTCCAGGTCATTACGAGTTCTTAATGGCAGGTCAGTTTTAGCATTTAGTGAACAGCCAAACAAAAAACAAGTGAGGGATTGCACTTTTTTTTGCAATTACACCGCACTTGGAATTTTTTGCCCGTTTTCTAGTATACGACATGGTAAAACCAATGGTGTTGTTCAAAAGTACAACTCGTCACACAAAAAATAAGCCCTCACATGGCCATATTGACGGAAAAATAAAGTTATGGCTCTGGGAAGAAGGGTAGTGAAAAACGAAAACGCAAAACCGAAAAAAGCTATTGTCATGAAGGGGTTAAGGGGTTAAAAGTGGGGAGGGGGGGGAAATGTACTGATATGATTCTTCCTGTTATGATTTTTTTTTTTTGTTTTTTTTTTGTTTTTTTTTTTTTCCTGCAAATTTGGCAGCTTAATGGTGTGGTTTTTTTTTTTTGGGTTTTTTTTTTTGGAATCCACTGAGGAGTGAGAGGCTGCAAGCCCTGGGCTTTCATAAAAATGTTGAGCGAAGTCTCCTTTCCATTAATTTCCATGTGTGAAACCCTTTATGGGAAGGGGGCTCCCTTTATGAAAGCCCAGGACCAGCAGACTCGCACTGGCTGGACACCCCTCCTCCCAGCACGGGGCCCATAGAATTACCCCCACTCCTTCTGCCAGCTTCCTGCTGCAGCAATCCTGCCTCCAGTAGCAGAAATCTTGCCTCCTGTCACCCTGCTCCACTACAGCCCACCAAGCTACTGTAAAATCGGATGCACCACCAACTTATTTAATAAAAAAAACAAAAATGTTCTTCCCAAAAGCTTGGGGTGTTGTCTAGTCTGCAAAATACGGTATATGGAGAATTGGGGGGAAAAATAATATACATTTAAAATAACCTATTTAAAATCACGTTTTATTTTCTGTTGACACATTCCCTTTAAAATGTACATTTTATCATTGTATTCCATAGTCATGCTGCTATTTTATTTATTTATTTTTTTCCTCCAGAACCTCTCTGGCATTGTAGAACAGCTTCGATCTCGGACATCAGAACTTGAGGATGAGCTAAATATGGTGCGCAAGATAAATAAAGATCTGTTTGACTTCTCCGCTAACATAATTACAAAAACTTGATCTGTTTATGGGTTGTACTAAAGATTGACATTATAATCATGTACTTTCTAGCTTCTTCCCAAGAAGTATATTTTCATGAATTTAATTTTTTAATATACCTCCCCTCCTCCCTCTCTCCTTCTATTAGTATTGTAGTATCGATGACTGGATTTTTCTGCAATCTACATACGATATCCTCTTTATTAGTTGTGATAGCACAAGTCCTAATCTAGTGATGTCAACTCATATGTTCTTATGTATGTTGGTAGTTATGTTTTTGTCTTTTTTGCTAATTCAAGGATTTTGTTGACTTACTAAGTTTATGTATGGAATATGTTCACAGAATATTTCTCAGTGATACCACTTTTTAAATTTCTCCTACATACGCAGATTGGCACAGAATTAAAGGGCTAATATTAGTGGGTTTTTATATTGGTTTTAGTTCAGTCACACCTCAAATTTGAAACAGAAAATGGCCAACTGTAACATGTCAAAAGGGATGAAAGCCTTTGTCATATTACACATGGAATAAATTGAAAAGGTGATCAATTGCTGGATCATTTACTTGCTAAAGCAAAGGATGTTCTGTTACGAGTCGTCTTATAACAGATTCCAACAAAGGAAAAAGACGAAAGCCTTAAGAATCTCTTCATGAAGCCTGAAGAATCTCTCTATTGTCAATGGAATTCTTCAAATGCGGTTTATGTCCATAAAGTGATGGATCCATCCCGGACTTGCGTTTTTCTGTTCATATGAAAGACCATTACAAAATTTCTACTGCAGTTGTGAAGACTGAAGATAGTAGGCTAGTCACAGGCATAGTTTAAAATCTTGCATTTTGTGAAGGGCATTGATATTAATAAAATTCTAATTATTGAGATTTACTAGAGCAATCATTTTTTATATTAATTATGTGTTAAAAAAAGTTGACATGCTTACAACTCTTTATATTTTTAGTTACAGATCTATAATTAAACAGAAATCTCAGAGGTATGATGGAAGAATATAGATTTCCTCTGCGATTTGTCACCATTTTGGCAAGAAATATATGTGCTAAAAATACAAAATTGTAAATGTACCGTTTGACACGACTAAAACCATGTCAAAAGTACATGCCCAAAGAATGTGTAGCATAGTGTGATCAAAAATGTATGGCACACTACCTTAAAAGACTTTTTTTTTTTTTTCTCTAGTCACCTTCCACGACAGCATAGGAGGTTGTCTCCACACCCTAATGGGGGACAGGAAGCACAGAGGTTAAAAGCCCCTCCCACCTCCTACCCGTCGGTGTCTTTCCAGTCCCCCATGGGGCATGGAGAGGTTACATCATATACTGTGGGGCTGGTGACTTTAGCGTATCCTCTATTTAGCCGGGCTGTGATGGTCGTGGGTTCAGCCCCCCCTCCTCCTCCGTTCTGCTCCCGTCGCCAGCGTTTGCCTCTGGACCTTCCCGGCCCACCTGCGTCCCCACATGGGGGGGTAAAGCCTTCCTGAGCTCTCCGGTCTTTCCTCCTCCCCTTTCGCGCTGTTGGGCGTCACAGAAGTGACGTTACTTCTGGGCCTTGCGTTCCACGCTGGAACACATGCACTTTCGGCTGCGGGCCTGGACTGCCGAGCGGCGTGCTGAGCACGCTGAAGTACGCGGAAGCCTGCTCCTGAACCCGTGGAGGAGGGGACCGTGCAAATGCGCTGGTGGCAGGGTTTATGACTATATAAACCTGCCTGAAGACACCTCCAGGTAAGACTGATCGCCTTAGTAGAGATGGTGCTTCCTGCACTGCGCCTGCAGAGCCCAGCTCTGCCCCTCCTCCTGTAAGTCGGTATGGGGTGGGTCCTAGGCTAGGGTCCTGAGCAGTATAGGTCCCTCTACTTACATTACTCTCCCTGTCTTTTAGGGAGACAAGTCTGCCCATAATACCCCTGCCAAAAAGCCTCCCAAATGTGCTATCTGCAATAGGAAGCTTCCCTCGCTATGGGAGAAGAAGCTCTGTCTAGCATGCACGGACAAGGTGGTCAGAGCAGAACAGCCCTCTCTCATCGAGGAAATCCGTACCCTAGTTAAGCAGGAGGTTCAATACTCCTTAGCTGCCTTTAACCCTCCTCTGCCGCCACCATCCTTTCCAGGACCATCTACCTCTAAAAAACAGAATATTGAGGCGGTGGACTCTGAGTCTGAACACTCTTATACTTCATCCTCTGAAAAATTGGAAGAATCTACATCCCCCAGAGTTTCGGAGGCTGGAAAATATTTTTTCTTAGAGTATATAGAAGAGTTGCTTAGCGCTCTACGTACTACTATGGAGTTGGAGGAGGAGTCACTTTCGCAGTCCATTCAGGACAAAATGTTTGGGGGCTTAAAAACAGGGTAACAGATTGGCTTTCCAGTAGATAAAAACATACTGGATCTGATAGCTCAGGAATGGGACCTTCCAGAGAAACGCCTTTCCACCCCCTCAGAGTTGAAGCATAGGTTTCCCTTGGAGGGAGATTTCCCCACTTGGGATGTTCCTAAGGTGGACATTCAGGTGGCTAGAGTAGCAAAAAAGACCGCACTCCCCTGTGAGGATTCTTCGCAGCTAAAAGATGCCTTGGATAGAAAAATAGTCTGCTGAAGAAATCCTGGGAAACGTCCACCTCTGCGTTAAAATCTAATATACCATATTTCTCGGACTATAAGACGGACCTAGGTTTTAGAGGAGGAGATTAGGAAAAAAATTGAATCAAATGTGATAAATTCTGTACTTAATATTCCCTATCCTGGTATATATGGTCCCCTCTTCCCCATCCTGATACGCATGGATCCTTCATCTCTATCCTGGTATGTATGGCCCCCTCATCCTGGTATGCATGGCCCCATCCCTATTCTGGCATGCATGGGCCCCATCCTTATAATTGGGCATGAAATGCAGTAAATATTGATTTCTCTTTAGCAGCGGGAACAGGAGCTAGCCGCAGCCGCCGACTCCAACCTCCTGTGACCCGCTGCTCCACCGATGCCACTCCCCCACCACAGCCAGAGCTGGTACATCCGGACTATAAGACGCATCCCCCATTTTCCTCCACATTTTTGGAGGAAAAAGTGCGTCTTATAGTCCGAAAAATACGGTAGCCTCCACCTGCGTAGCCAGAGCCCTCTTCTGATGGCTGGATGAGTTGGATCATCATATATCCCAGGGTACCTCAACGGGGGAGTTACTGTACTCTCTACCTATTCTCCAAAGGGCCACAGGCTTTCTAGCTGATGCCTCTATGGAATCAATTAGGATTGCCTCCAGATCCCTAGTTCAATCTAACTCAGCCAGAAGAGATCTCTAGCTCAAGATGTGGAGCCTCAAAAGTCAAGTTGTGTTCAATCCCCTTAAAGGTGAGTGTGTTTGGCCCTGCTCTTGATGAAATTTTAGAGAAGGCCACTGACAGAAAAAAAAGCCCTTTCTGAGCAAAAACCTCTCAGGAAGCGGTTTTTCGTGCCTCTCAGTCCCAGCCCCCCCCAGACAAAGGGGAAAGGTGAAACTAGAAGATGGCGTTGAGGTACTGTCACACTGTTGGGGGTCGTTACTTACCTGTCAGACGAGGCGATCCTGACCTCTTCCCGCGTCCACGCGTCGCTCGTCGGCGCCACAGGAAGCTGATGACGAGAAACGGTCCAGGACGTTCTCGCGCGATCAGCGATAATCAGCGGGGGAGCCGGTCGTAGGTAAGTATCAGACATGGTGATATCGCTAGCAATATCGCTATAACGTCACAAAACCAGTGACTTTATAGCGATATTGCTAGCGATATCGCTTAGTGTGACAGGCCCTTTATGCTAAGGGAAAGAGGAAGAACATCCTTGTTCCCCAGCAGCAGCCTCAGCAGGATAAACAATGACTCCAACCCAGTGGAGGGGAGGCTCCCAAGGTTTTTTCACCTTTTGGTGGGCCATTTCCAACTCCCAGTGGGTACTCAATATCATCAAGGAGGGCCTTCTGATAGAGTTTGAGTCCCCCCCCCCCCCTCGAGGTCTAAGAGTCACCTCCCTTCAATCTCAGAGAGCCCAAACAATTCTGATGACAGGCCTCCAAGATCTCCTAAGGTCAAACGCACTCTCCCCAGTGCCTCCAGAGCAATGGGGAACAGGCCATTGCTTCCGTCTTTTCTTGGTGAAGAAACTTTCAGGGGAGACACGCATTATCGTAAATCTAAAAATGAGGTTGGGGAGCCATAGTTTCTTGTACTCCTTTACAGGGTCTCTGGGATCAGAGAATAAAGCAACAAGTCCTCCAACTTCTGGGAGCTGAAAGCTGTGGACCAGGCTCTTCGGGCCGCAAGCAATCTAGCCTCTGGATGTCATGTCAGAATTTATTCAGACAACATGACTGCAGTAGAAAACACCATGTGCACTACTGTAGTGGTGCCAAGTTAGTTTCCCAAACCATATATGATAAAATGAAAACCTGGCACTCAACTTAATGCTTGGTGAGGCAGTTTATTGTAGTACCAGAAAACGTTTCGGTCAATATAGACCTTCATCAGTTACGTGCTAGTATGTTTGAAAGTAGCTTGAAGGAGGGCGCTTTATGTTATTCACCGATAACGCCAGTAACCAAATGGTCAGAATGCTGCTGTAACGCAGGATAATCTTAATAGTTGAAATTATCAGCGCAGCCTGGTCCTCCTGGACGTGGGTAAACACCACTGCAGTGGCCCACCTCAAACACCAGGGGAGCACAAGGTTTAACAGCTTAAGGAACATTTCAGGCCAAATATTCTGTTGGGCTGAAAAACACCTGCTCTCCCTGATGGCGGTCCATCTAAAGGTGTACTCCAATTTTAAGGCAGATTTCCTGAGCTGCTAGGATGTACAGCCAGAGGCATGGAGCCTGAACAGAAGGGTCTTCAAGATGTTGGTAGACAGGTGGGGTCTACCAGAAATCGACTCACTTGCTTCAGGTCAAAACACCAAGGTCAAAGCTTTTTTTCTTTCTGAATCCCAGGGACAACTCGACGGGAGTGGATGCCTTTGCTCAGAAATGGAGCTTTCGGTTGGCGTACGCCTTTCTGCCATTTCCAGTGTTGGTGAAAACTCTTCAAAAAAATCCGGGAGGATCAGGTCACAACCATCCCGGTGGCTCCAGTGTGGCCGAAGAGAAGCTGGTTCAACCTCATTGTCGATCTCCAGGTAGGTGGTCCAGTTCACTTACCGGTGGAAGCCAACCTTCTTTTACAAGGACCCCTTCTTCATCCAGAACCTCAAATATTGAATCTATAGCTGCCTGGTTACTGAGGCCCAGGTGCTAAGAGCTAGAGGGCTTTGACACAGTAATTTCTACTTTACAGAGATCTAGAAAGCCAGTTACAAATGCTATAAAGAGTAAGATGTGGAAGAAGGTTTCATCCTTCTGCCTCGAATCTGCCTGAGCCATTCCATCCAAATATTCCGCAGGTATTGGATTTCCTACAGAAAGGGCTAGATCTGGGAATTAAACCTAGTACTCTGAAGGTTCAAGTCTCCGCCCTAAGTTCTATGTTCGATCAGGACTTGGCCAACCACCGTTGGATTAAGAGATTTATGACTTCAGCTCTCAGATCGCATCCCAGAAAGCAGACTGTTGTCCCTCCTTGGGACTGAAATATTGTCCTCAAGGGGCTCACACTGCCTCCGTTTGAACCCCTGTCTTCCTGTACCCAACTGCTTGCATACAAAGCTGCTTTCCTTGTCGCTATAACCACAGCAAGGCGTGTAGGAGAATTGCAAGCTTTATCAATAAGAGAACCTTATTTAATAATTAGTGATGACTCTATAGTCCTTCACGTTGATCCGTCCTTCCTTCCTAAGGTTGTATCTGATTTTCACCTGTCTCAAGAGATTTGTCTTCCCCCTCCTTTTGCCAGAATCCATCCAATCCAAAAGCGGAAGAATTCCATACTCTCTATGTTCGGCGTACCATCCTATACTACCTAGAACAAAACAGTTCTTGGAGAATTGACCAAAATATATTTGTGCATCCATCGGATCGGAATAAAGGGAGAAAGGTGGCAAAAAGCACCATCTTGAGTTGGATCGAGAAGGCCTTATCCGAAACATACCTGTCTCAGGACATGACACCCCTAGCTGGGGTCAAGGCCCACTCTACAAGATTCACATCAGTCTCCTGGGCAGAAATAGCAGGCGCCTCCACCGAGCAGATCTGCAGGGCTGCAACGTGGTCTTTGCTGCATACCTTCACAAAACACTATAGATTGGATTTATTGTCCAATAGGGATCTAGTCTTTGGCTGGAAAGTACTCCAGGCTGTGGTTCCCCCCCCCCCCCCCCCCCAGTGCTGTATTAGTTGGTATTCCTCCTATGCTGTCGTGGAAGGTGACAAGAGAAAATACTATTAGACTTACCAGTAATTCGGTTTCTAGGAACCTTCCACGACAGCACTAGTTCCCTCCCTATGTTCCTTGGAGTATTCCTGGGAGCTTAAAGGTTACCAACGCTATGGTGTTCGTTATAAGTCACTGGCGAGTAGGAGGTGGGAGGGGCTTTTAATCACTTGGTGCTTCCTGTCCCCCATTAGGATGTGGAAACAACCTTCTATGCTGTCATGGAAGGTTCCTAGAAACCGAATTACCGGTAAGTCTAATTCTATTTTTTCTTTTTAACCTCTTAACGACCGCTGATACTCCTTTTTAACGGTGGCAATTAAGGGTACTTATTCCTCAGCGCTGAGAAATAAGTGGATAGTGCTCACAAAATCGGAAAATCCTGGGGTCTCAGCTACCGGGGGTAACTGAGCCCCCAGAGCATGATTTGGGTCGGTTTTTATCAACCCCATTGTTGCGATCGCCGTTATTCACAGAATAACGGTGACTGCAAATAAAGTCTGTTTTCCCATTTCATCTCTCTCTCCTCTTGTGACCTCATAAATATGAAAGTGCGACCCGACTTTAGCTATTCTGGCCCAGTCAGAAAACTTTGGACTAGACATCATGCTGAGTTTAGACTTCTGTTCTGAAACCAAAGAGATGCTAGGCCAAGCCAAGCGTAGTTGCTCCTTTGGCTAAGCCAAGTTCTAGAAAATGAGGCAAAGGAAGCAGGATCTGGGTCCATAGACACAAAGACTCTCCTAATTGAAGTTGAGGCTAGAGACACAAAGTGTGAGACCGATCAAAAGCACTATCCATGAAGTCTGAGGCCCGAATCTAGAAACATGCATCAAACCAGAGGTACAAAGCTAGGAGGTGCAAGGCACCAAGCCAGAGGACCAAAAGCTAGAGGCACGAGGCACAAATTCACTAGGCACAAAGTACAGATGTGTCCTGAGGCTCTAAGAGGCACAGAGGTGCCATGATGCCCAAAGAGGCACAGAGGTGTCAGTATGCTCCAAGAGGCACTATGAGGCGCAAAGGTGTCATGAGGCACAGAGGTGCTATGAAGCACAGAAGCACCATGAGGCACTATGAGGTGCAAAGGTGCTCTGAGCCACTCAGGTGCCATAAGGCATTGAAGTTTAGAGGTGCTATGAGGCCACGAAGTGCCACAAGGCACTGAGGTACAGGGGTGCCATGAGGCACAGAGGTGCGCTAAGGCACAGGCTAGAGCCGCACTTGAAGGTGCGACACACAAAACCAGACTCAGACTTGCATTTAAGAGGGTAATCCATCTGAATTCAGGACAAAACTTCATATCAGTTCAGACTAGCCCCTCCCAAAGGAGCCAAATAATGAGGCAGCTGGAGAACAGTCTTCACAGAGATAATGTACTGTATTAACACAATCGGCATAAGTCAAACTTTGAAATCAGCACATGAGCCCCTCAGCCCAGCTTTGGCATAAAGGCTTGAGGCTAGTATCAGCCAAGAGGCCTTGCCTTTTGAGACAATATTTTCTCCGTGCACTTACAGTGCCTTGCAAAAGTGTTCGGCCCCCTGGAACTTTTCAACCTTTTCCCACACATCATGCTTCAAATATAAAGATACAAAATGCAAATTTTGGGTGAATAATCAACAACAAGTGGGACACAATTGTGAAGTTGAATTAAATTTATTGGTTATTTTAAATTTTTGTGGAAATTCAAAAACTGAAAGTGGGGTGTGGAGGGACGGTCAGAAAAGTAGTTTTCGACCATAGTAACATAGTTTTGAAGGCTGAAGGAAGACCTTATGTCCATCTAGTTCAGCCTATTTTTAGTGCAGCTGTTCTGCATTGTTGATCCTGGGGAAGGCAAAAAACCCACAGAGTAGAAGCCAATTTTCTCCATAGGGAAAAAAATTCCTTCCCCTAAGCTGGGTCAACCATCTACCTATAATATTCTGTTATTCGTAACCTTCTATACTGTTACTCACAAGAAAAGCATCCATTCCTTTCTTAAATTCATTCAGTGAGTTGGCTATCACCACTTCCTCAGGAAGAGAATTTCAGAGCCTCACTGCTCTTACCGTGAAGAACCCTCTTCTATGCTGGTGCAGAAATTGTCTTTCCTCCAAACGAAGAGAATGCCCCCTTGTTCTTGTCACAGTCCTTGGTACAAACAGTTCATTGGAGAGATCTCTGTATTGCCCTCTGATATACTTGTACATATATATTAAGTCTCACCTAATTTTGATAACCTTTCTGGGTGTTGTAGTGAACCAACTCCATTTATCATTTTTTATTAGCCCGCCTTTGAAGTTCAGTAATGTCTTTCTTGAGCACCGGCGTCCAAAATTGCACACAGTACTCCAAGTGTGGTCTGACGAGTGATTTGTTCAGAGGGAGAATTATGTTTTCATCTCATGTCCCCAGACCTCTTCTAATGCATCCCATGACCCTATTTGCTTTGGTGGCAGCTGCCTGACACTGGGAATTCCAATTTAGCTTCTTATTGACTAAGATGCCTAAGTCTTTTTCCATGTCTGATTTCCCCAGCAGTTTCCCATTTAGTAAGTAATTGTAGCATCTGTTTCTCCTTCCCATGGGCATAACCTTACACTTATCTGTGTTAAACCTCATTTGCCATTTTTCAGCCCAATTTTCCAGTTTACTTAAATCTGTCTGTAGTTGCAAACTGTCCTCCTTTGTGTTAACTACCTTACATAGATTTGTATCATCTGCAAATACTGATATTTTACTGTGTAAGCCATTCACTAGATCATTAATAAATATATTAAATAGTAGGGGGCCCAATACAGAACCCTGTGGTACCCCACTAGTAACCCTGGCCCAATCTGAGTATGCACCATTAATAACCACTCTTTGTTTTCTATCACTAAGCCAGCTACCTACCCATCTACACACATTTTCCCCTAGCCCAAGATTTCTCATCTTACTTACCAATCTTTTATGTGGGACAGTGTCAAATGCTTTAGAGAAGTCGAGATAAATGACATCCAATTATTCTCCTTGGTCCATTTGAGAGCTTACATCCTCATAGAAGCTGATCAGGTTAGTTTGACAGGAGCGATCCTTCATAAATCCATGTTGATATGGAGTTAAACATTTTATTAACATTGAGATATTCCATAATGGTATCCCTTAGAAACCCTTCAAAAATTTTACCCACTACAGATGTTAAGCTTACCAGCCTATAGTTTCCAGGTTCCCTTTTACACCCCTTTTTGAATATTGGTACCACATTTGCTTGCCGCCAATCAAAAGGAACAGACCCTGTTTCTATAGAGTCTTTAAATATAAGGAATAGAGGCCTGTCCATCACATTACTTAACTCCCTTAATACCCGAGGGTGAATGCCATCAGGGCCTGGTGACTTGTCAATTTTAATCTTACTAAGGCGGTTCTGCACTTCTTCCTGGGTTAGGCAGGTAATACTTAATGGGGAGTTAATATTATCACTCTGCATTTCCCCTGGCAAATCCTTTTCCTGTGAGAAAAAAGTATTTAAAAAATGTGCTTTTCCCACATCGCTCTCTATGATTTCACCCTCATTGTTCTTTAAAGGGCCGACGCCATCAATTTTAATCATGTATGGGGTATCGGCGTACTCAGGAGAAATTGCAGTATAAATTTTGGAGTCTATTTCTATCCTTGTGAAAATGAAAAAAATTGGGGCTAAAGCAACATTTTTGGATGAAAAGAAAATTTTTACCATTTTCACAGATCAATGTAAAATTCTGTGAATCACCTGTGGGTTTAAGGTGCTCACCACACATCTAGATTCATTGCTAGAGTGGTCTAGTTTCCAAAATGGGGTCACTTGTTGAGGGTTTCCACTGTTTAAGCACATCAGGGGTGCTCCAAACGTGACATGACACCAGCAGATCATTCCATCAAAATTTGCATGTCTCGACACAGCTGTCGGGTAACCCAAGACCAGGGGCTCCTTCCCTGTCCCTAACACTAGGGGGCATCCTACCTCACCCTACTCCCCAGGATACTTCTGAAGGTGAAGATGCTGGGGACTCTATCCTTGCCTTATCTCCTGAGTTATCCCTCTGTCTGTTCTCTTCCCTCATCCAAGGAAGAGGGCCACTACTGTGCACCGTAGTACACCAACCCAACAAACAAGGCAACACCAACAAGGGTTAACAGAAAACTCCAGGCATACAAAATATTCACTCGCATATAACAGGAATGCACCGGGGCGTGGAGGTAGGGGAATAAACTAAAATGGAGGATAGGGAATTACCACACATACAAACGAAACAGTCACAGATAACTCCTCCAATTCTCATATGAACTCCTCCCTCCGTTAGCCATGCAGCAAATGCTTACTCTGACAAGAATTTGTAACAGAGCCCAGATAATAAAGGGAAATGAGTGGCTAACCAAGCTCCGCTGTGAGTACAGGGATTTCTCTGACGATTTGGCGTTCAGTAAAGCTGGTAAAGCGTTAAAATGAATTTTACTGAATCTATCTACCACCACCAGTATTGCAGTATTCCCGTCTGACACTGAAAGATCCGTGATAAAATTGTCAGGACACAGTCCGAAATGCCCTGACTAAGGACACAGTCCGAACCGCGCGTCATGGTGTGTGCCACACTGCAGCAGTCCTCCATTCAGGTAACTTTCATCCTCTATCTAATATGCCACTGTGTTTCTAGCTTCATTGCAGCCTCCGCTCCACAGGACTGGTTTAGATCGCTATTACCTTTTACCTTGATCCCATCTTATGCTGTATTGACCAATAGTGCAGTTTCATCTTAACTATACTTACCATTATTTCAGCCTTATTATTACTAAACTTTACTACTTAACTATTTATGGCTGTTTCTTTCACATAATCATTTATTCCTGGCACATCTGGAGCATTTTATTCCATTTATATTTTGATGATATCTTCCTGGTCTTTGAGCCGTGACCCAATTCTGGGACTCGGCACTGGTCGCTCATATATATACACATTTGACATTTGTGCACATTGTACTTTTATATATTGATTTATTATATACCTGTTACTTTGGAGTAGGCTTTTAATATCATTTTATTATATTTACATGTTTTTTATTCTTCATGATGCGGGCACCTCTTGTATGTGGTGCTACTCTTTACCATTTGTTGTCAATAAAGGTATTTTATTGTTACATATTCTCTCGTCCCGCATTGTCTTTTGATCACATGTTCGACTTTTCCTTTCTTGGGTTTCATGAATTTATGGTGGTAGTTGTCGAAACCTAAAAACCTTTGTAACGCCTTCAAATCTTCAGGACGATCCCAATCCAATACCGCACCGACTTTCGCCGGATCCATATGGAAACGGTGGAAGACAACACATATCCTAGGAAAGGGATCTCCTCAACCAAGAACATACACTCCTCGAATTTGACATATACAGTCATATGTAAAAGTTTGGGCACCCCTATTAATGTTAACCTTTTTTCTTTATAACAATTTTGTTTTTTGCAACAGGTATTTCAGTTTCATATATCTAATAACTGATGGACTCAGTTATATTTCTGGATTCAAATGAGGTTTATTGTACTAACAGAAAATGTGCAATCTGCATTTAAACAAAATTTGACCGGTGCAAAAGTATGGGCACCCTTAACATTTTCTCGATTTGAACACTCCTAACTACTTTTTACTGACTTCCTGAAGCACTAAATTGGTTTTGTAACCTCATTGAGCTTTGAACTTCATAGCCAGGTGTATCAAATCATGAGAAAAGGTATTTAAGGTGGCCACTTGCAAGTAGTTCTCCTATTTGATTCTCCTATGAAGAGTGGCATCATGGGCTCCTCAAAACAACTCTCAAATGATCTGAAAACAAAGATTATTCAACATAGCTTTTCAGGGGAAGGATACAAAAAGTTGTCTCAGAGATTTAACCTGTCAGTTTCCACTGTGAGGAACATAGTAAGGAAATGGAAGAACACAGGTACAGTTCTTGTTAAGCCCAGAAGTAGCAGGCCAAGAAAAATATCAGAAAGGCAGAGAAGAAGAATGGTGAGAACAGTCAAGGACAATCCACAGACCACCTCCAAAGACCTGCAGCATCATCTTGCTGCAGATGATGTCACTGTGCATCGGTCAACAATACAGCGCACTTTGCACAAGGAGAAGCTATATGGGAGAGTGATGCGAAAGAAGCCGTTTCTGCAAGCACGCCACAAACAGTCGCCTGAGGTATGCAAAAGCACATTTGGACAAGCCAGTTACATTTTGGAAGAAGGTCCTGTGAACTGATGAAACAAAGATTGAGTTGTTTGGTCATACAAAAAGGCGTTATGCATGCGCTGCATTGTTGACCGATGCACAGTGACACCATCTGCAGCAAGATGATGCTGCAGGTCTTTGGAGGTGGTCTGTGGATTGTCCTTGACTGTTCTCACCATTCTTCTTCTCTGCCTTTCTGATATTTTTCTTGGCCTGCCACTTCTGGGCTTAACAAGAACTGTACCTGTGTTCTTCCATTTCCTTACTATGTTCCTCACAGTGGAAACTGACAGGTTAAATCTCTGAGACAACTTTTTGTATCCTTCCCCTGAAAAGCTATGTTGAATAATCTTTGTTTTCAGATCATTTGAGAGTTGTTTTGAGGAGCCCATGATGCCACTCTTCATAGGAGAATCAAATAGGAGAACTACTTGCAAGTGGCCACCTTAAATACCTTTTCTCATGATTTGATACACCTGGCTATGAAGTTCAAAGCTCAATGAGGTTACAAAACCAATTTAGTGCTTCAGGAAGTCAGTAAAAAGTAGTTAGGAGTGTTCAAATCAAGAAAATGTTAAGGGTGCCCATACTTTTGCACCGGTCAAATTTTGTTTAAATGCAGATTGCACATTTTCTGTTAGTACAATAAACCTCATTTGAATCCAGAAATATAACTGAGTCCATCAGTTATTAGATATGTGAAACTGAAATACCTGTTGCAAAAAACAAAATTGTTATAAAGAAAAAAGGTTAACATTAATAGGGGTGCCCAAACTTTTACATATGACTGTAATTGCCTGACGTACCTGGTGTGACTCAAGGTGAATAAATTAATATGTCATCGAGATAGATAACTAAGAATCTGTCTACCAGGTGACTAAAGATGTCATTTATAAAGTGTAAGATGACAGGCACGTTCGTCAACCCAAAAAGCATCACCAGACTCTGTGTGCCTCGGGCATATTGAACGCTTTTTTCCACTCATCCCCCTCTTTAATGCGGATGAGATTATATGCCCACCTGAAGTCCATCTTAGAGAACCATTTTGCCCCTACAATTTGATTAACCCCTTTACTCTTGAGGGTGGTTTGCACGTTAATGAGCGGGCCAATTTTTACAATTCTGACCACTGTCCCTTTATGAAGTCATAACTCTGGAACGCTTCAACGGATCTTGGCAAATCTGAGGCTGTTTTTTCATGACACATTGCACTTCAAGTTAGTGGTAAAATGTCTTCGTTATAACTTGGGTTTATTTGTGGAAATTTGGAAAATTTTGCAATTTTCAAACTTTCATAAATAACATTTCCCACATGTCTACTTTACATCAGCACAATTTTTTTTAAAAATATTCTGTTAGGAAGTTATAAGGGTTAAAAGTTTACCAGAAATTTCTCATTTTTACAACCAAATTTACAAAACCATATTTTTTAGGGACCACCTCAAATTTGAAGTAACTTTGAGGGGTCTATATGACAAAAAATACCCAAAAGTGACACCATTCTAAAAACTGTACCCCTCAAGCTGTTCAAAGCCACATTCAAGAAGTTTATTAACTCTTTATAAACCCTTTCTTTTATTTTCACAAGGGTAACAGGAAAAAAATGACCCACAAAATTTTATAAGTCAATTTCTCCTGCACATGCTGATACCCAATATATGGGGAAAAAACACTATTTAGGTGCACAGCAGAGCACGGAAGAGAAGGAGCGCCGTTTGACTTTTTCAACGCAAAATTTGCTGGAATTGAGATTGGACGCCATGTCACGTTTAGAGCAGGGCTGTGGAGTCGGAGTTGGAGTCGGTATAAAATGGACCGACTCCGAGTCCTAAAATATATAATAAATTGGGTACAGTAGTTCAATGCAGAATATGCTGAATATTTTTTCATAGGAATTTGGGAAAGTTATGAAATGTCCTATAAATGACTGTTCTATTCCTGATCTAAGGCTACATTCACACACAGCGTTTTTCCTGCATTTTTTGAGGATACGATTTTCAGCTGCAAAAGCATATCAGCTTTTTAAAAAAACGCATCACCTGAAAGGTTTTTGAGCTCATAGATAATGTTTTCAATAGAGCAGATTTCTAATCTGCTTTTGCTATCTATTTATCCATTTATCCATATCTGTCTATCCATATCATATCTGTTACCAAAAAGAATGAAAACCGGATAGCACACAGACTAACACTCCTTTTTTTTTTTAGCACCAGTCAGGTACACCTCATAGCTGCCCAAAAGGACGCCCAGGACAGGCATTACTCATTTTCAGTTACACACCAACATCAATTGATAGTTGGAATAAATAGACTGCATTCATCACCACATCTTCTTAAGGTGCAGGCTTTATTTTCAATTGTAGGGGTGTGAAGTATGAGGTTTTGCAGCAGCTGAGGTGTGCAGTATGAAATTCTGCGGAACAGTATGAGGTTCTGTCCCCCCCAGGTTTGATCCTGGCTACGCCCATAGTGTGAATGTAGCCTGAGGATCTAGGCTTTGTCTTAGCCGAGATAAGTCATAGTGTGTGTGTGTGTGTGTGTGTGTGTGTGTGTGTATATACATATGTATGTGTGTGTGTGTATGTATGTGTATATATATATATATATACACACACAGTACAGACCAAAAGTTTGGACACACCTTCTCAATCAAAGCATTTTCTTTATTTTCATGACTATGAAAATTGTAGATTCACTCTGAAGACATCAAAACTATGAATTAACACGTGGAATTATATAATTAACAAAAAAGTGTGAAACAACTGAAAATATGTCTTATATTCTAGGTTCTTCAAAGTAGCCACC
The DNA here is from genome assembly GCF_039654945.1 of Dendrobates tinctorius. Lineage (NCBI taxonomy): Eukaryota > Metazoa > Chordata > Amphibia > Anura > Dendrobatidae > Dendrobates > Dendrobates tinctorius. Next base: position 121,016,945 of record NW_027361679.1, read on the forward strand.
TTTTTCTTTGATTTCTGCTTTGCTCACTCTTGGCATTCTCTTGATGAGCTTCAAGAGGTAGTCATCAGAAATGGTTTTCACTTCACAGGTGTGCCCTGTCAGGTTTAATAAGTGGGATTTCTTGCCTTATAAATGAGGTTGGGACCATCAGTTGTGTTGTGCTGAAGTCTGGTGGATACACAGGTGATAGTCCTACTGAATAGACTGTTAGAATTTGTATTATGGCAAGAAAAAAGCAGCTAAGTAAAGAAAAACGAGTGGCCATCATTACTTTAAATAAATGAAGGTCAGTCCAAAATATTGGGAAAACTTTGAAAGTGTCCCCAAGTGCAGTGGCAAAAACCATCAAGAGCTACAAAGAAACTGGCTCACATGAGGACCGCCCCAGGAAAGGAAGACCAAGAGTCACCTCTGCTGCGGAGGATAAGTTCATCCTAGTCACCAGCCTCAGAAATCGCAGGTTAACAGCAGCTCAGATTAGAGACCAGGTCAATGCCACACAGAGTTCTAGCAGCAGACACATCTGTACAACAACTGTTAAGAGGAGACTTTGTGCAGCAGGCCTTCATGGTAAATAGCTGCTAGGAAACCACTGCTAAGGACAGGCAACAAGCAGAAGAGACTTGTTTGGGCTAAAGAACACAAGGAATGGACATTAGACCAGTGGAAATCTGTGCTTTGGTCTGATGAGTCCGAATTTGAGATCTTTGGTTCCAACCACCATGTCTTTGTGCGATGCAGAAAAAGTGAACGGATGGACTCTACATGCCTGGTTCCCACTGTGTGAAGCATGGAGGAGGAGGTGTGGGGGTGCTTTGCTGGTGACACTGTTGGGGATTTATTCAAAATTGAAGGCATACTGAACCAGCATGGCTACCACAGCATCTTGCAGTGGCATGCTATTCCATCCGGTTTGTGTTTAGTTGGACCATCATTTATTTTTCAACAGGACAATGACCTCAAACACACCTCCAGGCTGTGTAAGGGCTATTTGACCAAGAAGGAGAGTGATGGGGTGCTACGCCAGATGACCTGGCCTCCACAGTCACCAGACCTGAACCCAATCGAGATGGTTTGGGGTGAGCTGGACCGCAGAGTGAAGGCAAAAGGGCCAGCAAGTGCTAAGCATCTCTGGGAACTCCTTCAAGACTGTTAGAAGACCATTTCCAGTGACTACCTCTTGAAGCTCATCAAGAGAATGCCAAGAGTGTGCAAAGCAGTAATCAAAGCAAAAGGTGGCTTCTTTGAAGAACCTAGAATATGACATATTTTCAGTTGTTTCACACTTTTTTGTTAATTATATAATTCCACATGTGTTAATTCATTGTTTTGATGCCTTCAGAGTGAATGCACAATTTTCATAGTCATGAAAATAAAGAAAACTCTTTGAATGAGGTGTGTCAAAACTTTGGTCTGTACCGTATGTATGTAATCGATATTATACAGTGTATTACATATTTACAATTTATTACAGTTTTTTGTGTTCTAAAGTTGTATTCCAATAAATAGATATTATGTTCTAAATATCTTGATTATTGTATCATAGAAATGATTAAATGTCTGATGTTCACATTGTACTACAATAAATTTTTCACTTAAATATAAGCAATATATGTCGGAGTTGTGGAGTCGGAGTCGCAGGTTTGGCTTACCGACTCCACAGCCCTGGTTTATAGATCCCCTGATGTGCCTAAACAGTTTAAACCCCCACAAGTGACCTCATGTTGGAAACTAGACCCCCCCAAGGAACTTATCTAGCTGTGTGATGAGAACTTTGAACACCCAAGTTTCACTAAAGTTTATAATGTAGAGCCATGAAAATAAAAAATCATTTTTTCCACAAAAATGATTTTTATCCCCCATTTTTATTTTCCTAAGGGTAATCGGAGAAATTGGACCACAAACGTTGTTGTGCAATTTGTCCTGAGTACACTGATTCCCTATATGTGGGAGGGAACCACTGTTTGGATGCATGGCAGAGCTTGGAAGGAGCGCTGTTTGACTTTTTCAAGGCAAAATTGGCTGGAATTGAGATCGGATGCCATGTCGCATTTGGAGAGCACCGGATGTGCCTAAATAAATGTAAAAGAGAAGTCAATAGCAACACCTTCAGCCTTTGGGGGCTAGCTACTGCGCATGCACCATATTCATATATGTGACTTCCGTGAGACGTTGTATGCCCTGACCCTGATTAGGGAGTGTTTCCGGGTAGTTCACTGCGCATCATCACGATGCCTCATGCCGTTCTCCTGCTGCTGGCTATCAGCTGGTAAGGATCTGTTGCTAATGAATTATGTTTAAATAGTCGGGTTTAGCGGAACCAGTTACACTCACCTTGAAGGACACCTTGAGTGTCGGAACTTGTGGGTGCCTCTACGCCACTTTGGCTGCACGACTGCTGCATATAATGTAGATGACGGGGCGACTGTTACTCCTTTCTGACTGGACTGGTCTGCGGTGATATATCATTCTGCCTGACTGCATGCAGGCTAAACAGTTTTTTACTATTTTTTTCACCCAGTATTTAGGAATTTACTATACATTAGGACTTGATTGGCAGCTTTAACCTTCATGCCTCTCGCCTCACAATGTAGGCTGGATTTTGGTCTAATCTCTGACATTTGTGCGTCCCTATTAGCAGCATACCTATATGTTATACTTTCTGTGCAATACTCAACTATTAGCAGCCAGTGGCTATATTATTGTGGTCATCTTATATTGTATTTTTGGGACTGTTTGTCTCAGTCCCTTGGATTTTTTAAGTGTTTTTAAATTGTGTGGTGTTTTTTGGTTCTGTAAACAATAAAATATATTTTGTTTATCTATTTGTATCTTGTGTGGTGATCCTAAACATATGCATGGTCTTTTCTACATTTGTTCTCTGATGTGCCTAAATAGTGGCAACCCCCCCCCCCCAAGGAACTTATCTAGATGTGTGGTGAGCACTTTGAGCACCCAAGTGTTTCACTAAAGTTTAGAACACAGAGCCGTGAAAATAAAAAATCATATTTTTTTTTCCACAATGATCTTTTAGCACCCAATTTTTTTTATTTTCACAAGGGTAGCAGGAGAAATTGGACTCCAAAAGTTGTCCAATTTGTGCTGAGTACACTGATACCCCATATGTGGAAGAAAACTACTGTTTGGGCACACGTCGGGGCTCGGAAGGGAAGTAGTGATGTTTTGGAATGCAGACTTTGATGGAATGGTCTGCAGATGTCATGTCGCATTTGCAGAGCCCCTGATGTGCCTAAACAGTAGAAACCCCCCACAAGTAATCCCATTTTGGAAATTGGAACCCCCAAAGAACTTATCTAGATATGCCTAAACAGTGTCAATGTCCAACAAGTTCCCCCTTTTTGGAACTAATCCACTGTTTCCTGGTATGTGAATTTTATAATATAGTGGCATACGTGAGTTGAGTAGTGTTTTGTCAGGTTGTCATACGTCAGTTGTGTAGTGTTCATCAGGTTGTCATATGTCAGTTGTGTAAGTCAGAAATTAATTTAGTAGTGCATGGAGGTATGGTACAGTCTGAAACATTCTTTCATACACAGGCCAAGTTTGTTGGGGCAGGTATTGCATTGATACATGGTGTCCTTGCGTTTTCCCCTTTTGTAACACACTTTGCACCTATTTTGCGACTTACCTTCTTTTTCCATTTTGAGGGACCTCCCCCGAGAAATGTTGACCTGATGCAAAACGAGCACCTTCAGTTCCAGAAGTACTGGGTCCTGCTCCTTTCTGATCTCCAAAGATTAAGGCCTTGATCACTACCTCCTGGAACTGAAGGTACGACGTATCGGTCTGGCCTGCACATCCTGACAGCAGGAAAGCGTTGAGCATTGCCATTTGTATGACGTGCACAGTCAGTTTCTTGTACCACATCTTGGCCTTTCTCAAAGCACTGTACTGCTGGAGGTGTTGATCAGAGAGATCAACGCCCCCTCATGTTTTTGTTGTACCCCAGAAGACAGTCCGGTTTGCAGACCTGTGCAGGGGTATCTCTTACAGTGCCAAGGGTGCTGCCATTACCATGTGTGGTGGTCAATAAAAAGATATCCCTCTTGCCCTTGCACATGATCACCAGCAGGTGGTCGCTACATTGGGCTCTGCTGTCACCCCTTCTGAGCATCTGCCCAATTAGCGTTTTTGGGAGGCCGCTTTGATATTTGCAGAGAGTACCGCAGACTACGGTACCTCGCGCAGACAGGGATTTGAAGAGTGGGATGCTGGTGTAAAAGTTTTCCATGTAGAGGTGATAACCTTTATCCATCAGTGGGTGCGCCAAATCCCACACACTTTTCCCACTCACTTTCAAGAAAGGGGCATTCAGGGGGTTCAATCCAGGTGTTCTTCTCTTCATAAATTCTAAACCTGTGGGTGTACCCTGTGGTTCTCTCACACAGCTTATAGTGTTTAAATCAGTACCTGGCCCTCTTACTGTGCCAGGTACTGATGGAATTTGAGCCTCCCCTTGAAATGAATTAGGGACTTGTCCACACAAATGTCCCTTTGGGGCACGTACACTTTAGCAAACTTTTTGTTGAAGTGTTCAATGACTGGCTGAACTTTGAATAGGCAGTCAAAGTTTGGGTCATCTCGGGGAGGACACCGTGCATTATCCGTATAATGCAGGAATTTGTGGATGGCCTCAAAACGTGTCCGGTCCATGACCATTCGGAACACTGGAGTGTTGTATAAAACAGGGTTCTCCAACTCAAGGCCCACCAACAGGTCATGTTTTCAGGATTTCCTTAGTATTACCCAGGTGATAATTGCATCACCTGTACAATACAAGGGAAATCCTGAAAACATGAACTGTTGGTGGGCCTTGAGGACTGAAGTTGGGGAACCCTGGTATAAAACATCAGCACTTGAATATTGCTGAAGTTCTGGCTTCTTCAGGATCCCCATGTGAAGGACCAGTCCCCAAAACTGCATAATTTCAACTGCATCTACAGGAGACCAGTTAGAAAATGATGAATCGGGGCTTTGTGGCAGAAATTGATGTGTACAAATTAGTTTGGCCCACCATGAGGTTAACAAAATCCTCAGAGAAAAAGACTTTGAAAATGTCTAGTTCTGTGAGGCCGGTGGTGTCAAACTTGATTCCTGATTAAGAAAAAAATCCTCCAGATAAGCATAATTAGTCGTAACGCAATTGTATGCACATAAGACCCAAACAAGTATAATGTAGAACAGACTCACTGACTTGGCAATTGGAAAAAGGAGAACCTGAGTCAAAACTACCGAAAAATATTACATTTTTATTTTAATACAAAAAGACACAAGACACAGAAATGCGACAGAACACATTAAAATGGTAAAGTGAATGAATAAATGGCATATGCAGTGACCAGAATACCTGAAGAAAAAAAACAATGCTGGCCGGGTTGCATTAAGGTGTAAAATAAATGCAGGGTAAGGATACACTCCTCTAAAACACATGTTAGTAGCCTGCTTTAAAATATGTGTAAGGCTATGTGCCCACGTAGCGATTTTTAAGCGTTTTTGCCACGATTTTCGGCGCGAAAACGTTTAAAAATCGTGTACAGAACGCCCCCCATGCATTCCTATGGCATTCCGCACATGCTGTGCTAATGCTGCGCTTTTTTCCGTGGCGGAATCGCATCGCGGAAAAAAACGCAGCATGTTCATTCTTTTGTGCGGAATCGCAAAGAATTGCCGCGATTCCGCACCAATAGGAATGCATGAGAATCGCTGACTTCCCGCATGTGGCTATGCCCACCATGCGGGAAGTTAAGCGTCTCATGTGCGGTTGGTACCCACGGTGTGGAGGAGAGGAGACTGTCCTCCAGGCCCTGGGTACCATACCCCTGTAAAAAAAAAAGAATAAAAAATCGGGGTATATTTACCTTCCGGTGTCCCGCGCTGCATTCCCGGCCTAAGCGTTCCCAGTAATGCCTTGCGGCAAGGCCCTGTAATGACGTATCTCGCGTGACTCGGGCTCGCGAGATCGCTATAGCAACGCGAGACTACGTCATCACAGGTCTCGCAAGGCATTACTAGGAACGCTGAGGCCGGGAATGCAGCGCGGAACGCCGGAAGGTAAATATACCCCGATTTTTTTTTTATTTTTTTTTTTTTTTTTTTTTACATTCTATCTTTTACTATTGATGCCACATAGGCGGCCTCAATAGTAAAACCCTGGTCACACTTGTCAAACACTATGTTTGACGAGTGTGACCAACCTGTCAATCACTTTCCAAGCGATGCTTCAAATCGCTTGGAAAGTGCTTGAATATCGCACGCGAAAATCGCGGCAAAATCGCGATCATAATCGCTACGTGGGCACATAGCCTTAAGCATAGCTCCGTTCAGAGGGACAAAGTGTCCAAGTAAGTTAGCAACAGAGATTGATAGCAAATACATTGATGCAAAAACTTTCCCCAGAGACCAACCACAAGAGGGTAAGTATCATAAGGGGTATCGTGGGAATAACTATGAGGAAAGTTAATGCAACTGTAAACATCAGAAAATTCAGGTTCAAACGGATGAGTTGTAATCAAAGAAAAATTTCAAAGTATACCCATTGCTGCAGTAGATAAGGTGTACCTGTCAGCAGTCCCCGATGTACGTTTCACAATGAATATTGCTTCCTCAGGGGGTGTGAGGAAGCACTCCCACGATACCACTCATGATACTTCGGTCGCAGTGTCACATTAAAAAAAGACGTAATATTCAGTCCATAGTCGAATAGGCCCAGGTCACATAGATGGAATATTAGGTCCGATATCAGAAAGGGGTTAAAGTGGTCTGGAATGAGAGGGAGCGGATAAGAATCACAGACAGTGATCATACTGAGTTCATGGAAATCCAGGCAAGGGCGTAACCCCCTTTCTTTTTTCTTTACAAAAAAAGAACCTCTCGGCAATGGGGGGATGAGGATGGTGTGATATGACCTTTAGCCAGGCTTTTGGTGATGTAGTCCTTCATGGCCTGTCTCTCTGGATCAGAGATATTATAGAGTCTGCTCTTGGTGCAATCATAAGGACTATGGGGAGGGAGTTCTTAGCATCCCTGCTCCGAGAACACATCCCCAAAATCCGACAGTTAACTAGGCACAGACTGGGTATCCACCTAAGCAAACCGGATACCCAAGCAGTGTCCTTGACAACACCCACTCCATTTTACTACTTCCTGAGTCTGCCAATCTACTACAGGGTTGTGCAGAGTGATCCAAGGAAGTCTCAGTAACAGGCGAGGGCAGACCCTCTAGCACATAAGTCTTAACACCTTAGTGTGCATGGCCCCCACCTGAAGCTGTAAGTCTCAGACAACTTGAGTAAAATGCCCCTTTCCCAAGGGGACGGAGTCGATGGCGATTATGGGTCTGGACAGAGTATGTGGGAAGAGGCCTTGGACCTGGACAACCAAACCTAGTGTCGGTCAAATAATTAAACCCCACAACACTGTCCAGAAATGCAGACACATCCATCATAAACCCACCCCGGTGGATTACAGCTGGTAGGAAAAATTGTGTCCTACTGTCACAAAGTGACTGGCCCTGCGTGACACGACCTGACGATCGGTCGGTCATAAAACAAAGACAAACAAGGGGACACAATTACAATGGTGGGCCCTGCAATAGGGACTGGGGAAATGGACACCTCCTGCACTCTCCTAAGCCCTGTTTCACACATCCATTTTTTGCATCCGTTTTTGTGTGAAAAAAACGGACCGTTTCCGTTTTACCGCAAACTGATCCGTTTTTTTGACGGATCCACGGTAACCGCTAATGGAAGTCTATGGGACCAAAAAACGGATCCTCCAAAAAAAGGCGGATCCGTTTTTTAACGGAAAACGACAGATTTTAAAAAAACGGAAGTGTGATCCAGGCCTAAGGAAGTGCCCTGAACTCTCCTGACGTTCCCTATACAGGTTCTTTCAACCTGTCGCCGACCAGGATACCTACAGAAGGTCCCTCACTTGCACTGCACCTATCCCTTACTAGGGAACTGGCAAGTGCAGACACTGGTCCCACCGCTGTACTAATAAAACACCAAGGAAAAGTAACAGACAGGGAAAAACAAACAGCACTTAGCTTCCTCTGCTGTCATGCATCGGACAGCAGAGTAAGGCACCCGTCACTGCTTTCAGCTGTATGGCCACTGCACCAGATAAGCTGCTAACACCACTGTTCCAGATAACTCCTCTCTTTAGAACGGTTGGTTTCCAAAGGACCTGTATTACCAACAGTCAGCTGGTGAACCAGGTGACCTTATATAGGAAGGTGGGAGTGGTCTCCACCTGCTGACTAACTAAACATGTAGTAACACCAGTGGCCACCGGGAGCAAAAACCCACCAGCAGACTAAGTAAACTTGTAGTAATACCCCCGGCAAAAACTAATATTAACCCCCGATGGCCTGAAAGGAAAAAAGTTTATATAAGAGAATCCAGAATCTGACACATCCAAAAATGGATTGTGACACCTATCCACGGAGGTGATGACACCCGTGTTGCTAACCTCCCCGCAACCCAGGCCACCTAGTTTTCCTGGCAGTTGTTTACTCTGTGATCGGGAGGGACACGTGCCCACAAAATGGCCCTTTTTACCACAATTGAAACACACTCGCACCTTACACTGTACAAAAGGTAGTTTCCCAGAGTGAGATGCTGCACCGACTTGCATGGGTTCCTCAGTAGGCTCAGTGCTGACCTCCCTTGACTCCGGACCTCCCACACACAAAGGTAACTCAGTAACTCTCTGTCTCTGGCAAAGACAGCGATCAGCCCGGGTCACCAGAAACATGTCTGTCTCAAGGGAGTCAGGAGTCTCATGCAGAGCTAAGGCATCCTTCACCCTTACTGTGAGCCCCTCACAGACCTGACTACGAAGTGCGGGGTCATTCCATTTGGTGTCCGTGACCCACCTCTGAAACTCGGCAATATTCCTTCACCAGCCGGTCTCCTTGCTGAAGTTGGTGCAGTGTGGATTCAGCTAAGAAGACGTGATCGGGGTCATCATGTAAGGCCCAGTGCCAGAAAAAATCCCTCCACTGTCTGATGCGACTGAGAGTCAGACAGGAGAGAAAATGCTCATGCTTGGGGGTCCGCCTGGAGGAGCGAGATTACTATTCCCACACGTTGCTCCTGTAACAGGAAATCGGACGTAACCTGAAGTACAGTTTTACAGGCCTCCCGGAACACAGCAAACTTGTCACGCAGCCCCAGAGAACCTGTTAGACAAAGCGATCTCGGGCTCCAGAGCACCAATTGAATCCATAATGGATTAGAAAAAATGGTTACAGTCAGAGCAAGTTTCATGACACAGCTGTCCTGTGACCCGGGACCAGGGGATCCTTCCCTGTCCCTAACACTATGGGGCACCCTAGCTCGCCCTACTTCCCGGCATACTTCTGAAGGTGAAGATGCTAGTGTCTTCATCCTTGCCTTATCTCCTGAGTTAGCCTTCAGTCTGTTCAATTTCCCCACCAAGGGAAGAGGGACGCTACTGTGCACCGTAGTACACCAACCTGACAAACAATGCAACGCAAACAAGGGTTAACAGAAAACTCCAGACATTCAAAATATTCACTCACATATAACAGAGGAATGCACTGGGGTGTGGAGGCAGGGGATTAAACCAAAATTAAGAAGGATAGGGAATTACCAGACATACAAACAAACAAAAGTCACAGATAACTGCTCCAACTCGCTTTCTCATATGAACTCCTCTCCCATGCAGCAAAAGCTTGCTCTGACAAGGATTTGTAACAGATCTCAGATTATAAAGGGGAAAGGAGTGGCTAACCAAGCTCAACTGTGAGCACAGGGATTTCCAACATAGCAGACTATTTCTTCTGGTTGAACAGGGGATAAACATTTAAAATGAAGGAGAAGTGCTTCTCAGCACTGGAGTAGGAGCAATAGACACTGTGGTCTTCTGGTTCCACACTGTCGTGGTAACTCAGTGACACTTAGTTTCAAGACATCACCCTTTCTGAGCCCTGCCGTGCGCCCTAACATTAGTTTTCCCCCACATATGAGATATGTACTCAGGAGAAATTGCAGAACAAATTTTGGGGTCCTTTTTCTCCTGATATGTAGGGTCGGGCTGAGCTAGGCGTGATTAGGTGTTGATGCTGATAGGCAGGGAAGGTATGCTGTTCCCACAGAACTGGGGGGGCAACCCACTTCTAAGCGTCGACAGACTGGAGACTGAGACAGAAAATGGGTTCAACAGGTCTGTGTTTATTCACCGTTCTGGACGACTTCCAACACTTTGTTACAGGAACTTCACATCTCCTTTATACACAGACCCGGGGTACCTTCTCTTCCTCTGCTTCACCGTCGTGGCGTCCTTGTTCACTATGGCTGCCCTATGTCCATCCACCACAGCAGTTCGCCATTCAAAGTACACCGTTTCTGTCGCTCTCAGACCGTCTCTGACGCCACTGTCCTTTTGGGTCACCCCCCCGTGACTGTCTCTCCTGTCAGATACTCTCTGAGGGCCTTCCGCTGCCTTTCACTTCACAGCAGACCCTCCTATCTAGCTCTAGTGAGCTCCCCTGGCTGACTGAAGCTTCTGGAACCTCCGCCCATTATCACCTGACAGTTATTCTTTAGCCAATGACAGTGACCTTGACCCCTGGCAGTTATGTAACCACTCTCTCCTAAGCTCCTCACTGCCCTCTAATGGTCACACTCAGCACAGCACCACTTTTCTCTTCATCTCAGTGCTTCCATCCCTACACTGAGCTATTCCTCTGCCTCTTGCTAAAAGCAGATCGCTCCGTTAGGTCCACCTCCCCACATTCTCCCTTCCTTTGACCATTGTCGTCCTCGACAATCTCACCCTATTCTCCTGGGGTGTACGTGGTGTCAGGGACCTGGCACTTTAAAACTAGTCATGGTCAGCGTCTCGGTCACACAGACCCCTTGGTCACACAGACCCCTTGGTCACACAGACCCTCGGTCACACAGACCCCTTTGTCATACAGACCCTCATACCCGGTACTATGCCAAATGTAGTGAGATGGGCCACAGTGAGGGCCTGACTCATGTTGGCTTCTACTCTGTGGGTTTTTTGCCTTCCCCAGGATCAACAATGCAGAACAGCTGCACTAAAAATAGGCTGAACTAGATGGACATAAGGTCTTCCTTCAGCCTTCAAAACTATGTTACTATGTACCCCGGTCTGTCTACCTTCTTCCTGTCTCGTCGTCCTGTCAACTTGAGTAAGTCGTGGTCATCATACTCCACGTACCCGAGACCTGTTGGACACACATTTTTTTAGAACACCTTAACATTTCAAATTCACTACACACTTTTCCATATTTGCTGCTACACGTTTTTATCAAAACAGATTTTTTTTTCTTTTACCTCTCTTTTGTTTAACACACTAAAACGAAATGTTAACCAGATAGGGATACTCCCCCTTCCTTTGCCATGAGCACCTCCCCGTATGCGTCCCCACTGTGTCAAGAGAGAACAAACAAAAAAAAAAAAACATTTCTATTAACTTGGACGCAAAACTGTCCTATGAATTGCACAATGGTGCATCGAATTCCCGGTTGTCCGGGCCATCTCCTGAGGTCGGTGTTTCACCAACTCAGCAAAGACTCCACAGCCGTCAAGTCCTGGGATTCTTGGGGTGTCTCTATGAGTCCCTTTTATGGGGGCACGTAATCTTCAGGACAAGCATTTACTGCCACAGCGTAGTAACCTCGGGGGCAGTACTCCTTGTAATAAGAGACCCAGTCTCCTTCCTGTAGAGCTCAGCCATGATGGATGGACGCAACATTTAAATACACTTTCTCACCAGTGGCGCGATCCCGGATGAAGCCATATCCTTTTTCCCGGTTCGCGTGCACCACCATGCCAGCCTCTCCTTTTTCATGTAACAGCCCCCAGATCTCCCGCTCTCTGGCCTTCTTTCTTTCGATGGCCTCCACAACCCAAGCGGAGGGTCCGGAATAGGCCGCAGAGTCCGGTGGGCGGGCCGAGGGCGGGGCAGGAGCGACCGCAGTCTCCGGTGGTGAGTAGGCCGCAGCCATCTTTGACGGTGACATTGGCGTGGCCGCGGGGGAGGCCACAGCTGGTACCAAGGCATCCACGGGCTCCGGCAGATCAACCAGAGGTAGGGCTACAGATGGAACAGCGGCTGCAATTGCCGGTGAGTCAGACACTGCCGCTGATGGCCCAACTTCAGCAGGGACCGGGAGTGGGACCAATGCAGCGGCAGTCAGCTTGGCGGGGGGCCATGCCTTTGCCCAGAGCAGGAGGCACCACAGCATAAGGAGTCAGGCGGGGAGGCCGAGGACCGGTGTCAAGGCCCCGTAGTCTGCTGCATGGTGCGTGGGGATGGGATTTACCTAGGGTGTCGCTGACAGGGCCAGGGACTCGCTCACCTTCCCAGCCGCCGCGGCTCCCAATAGGCGCTCCCATCGTTCCTTCCTCGGCCTTTGATTTTCACCCCGCCATCCGACAGGGCCGGCCTCCAGGCCCGACAGTTCCGCAGGGAGGCTCCCTGGGCAGATCAACCAATGAGTCTCCATTTCCTGTTGCCACCACCACTCCTGGCATCCGATGCCCCGACAGCTGCAGCGTCTCATGTCGTCCGAGGTCCAGTAGCTGAATGGCGCCCAACAGCCGCAGCAAGTCTCTCCACTCCGGCCACTCCAATCCTTGGGTGGTGTGGAGGTGGACTTCTCCACCCAATTTCCAGGGTCCAATATGAGGCGGCAGTTCTCTCCAAATGAACACCACTCCCCCCAGGGGCGGATTTGACATAGCCCCGGATCATCCAGTTCAGTATTATACGCCTGTGTCTCTTTCTTTTGGTGCCAAATTACCACAGCCATTTTTAACAAAGCACTTTTCTGCTCCGGATCCGCTTGTTAACAGCCAGCAATCCACAGTCCAGTTTTAAATTGTAATCCACAGGGAACAGAGAGAAAAAAAAAATCTTCAACCCACAAAGCTTGGGGGCCTTTGTTACTTGTTGGTAAGCTTGCCGCTGAAGATGTTGTATTGGCAGCAACGATCCTGCCGACTAAGCCAAATGTAGGGCCGGGCTGAGCTAGGCGCGATTAGGTGTTGTTGATGCTGATAGGCGGGGAAGGTGTGCTGTTCCCACAGAACTGGGGGGGTGACCCACTTCTTAGCGTCGACAGACTGGAGACTGAGACAGAAAATGGGTTCAACAGGTCTGTGTTTATTCACCATTCTGGACGACTTCCAACACTTTGTTACAGGAACTTCACATCTCCTTTATACACAGACCCGGGGTACCTTCTCTTCCTCTGTTTCACCGTCGTGGTGTCCTTTGTGACTCTGTCCACTATGGCTGCCCTAGGCCCATCCACCACAGCAGTTTGCCATTCAAAGTACACCGTTTCTGTCACTCTCAGACCGGCTCTGTCTGACGCCACTGTCCTTTTGTGTCACCCCCCCGTGACCGTCTCTCCTGTCAGATACTTTCTGAGGGCCCTCCGCTGCCTTTCACTTCACAGCAGACCCTCCTATCTAGTGAGCTCCCCTGGCTGACTGAAGCTTCTGGAACCTTCCCTCAGCCTATATAGTACCAGTCCCAGTAGCTCCGCCCAGTATCACCTGACAGTTATTCTTTAGCCAATGACAGTGACCTTGACCCCTGGCAGTTATGTAACCACTCTCTCCTAAGCTCCTCACTGCCCTCTAATGGTCACACTCAGCACAGCACCACTTTTCTCTTCATCTCAGTGCTTCCATCCCTACAGTGAGCTATTCCTCTGCCTCTTGCTAAAAGCAGATCCCTCCGATAGGTCCACCTCCCCACAGATATAGTGTGAAAATAAAAAATTTAGGACAAAAACAACATTTTTGTAGGAAAAATGTGTTTTTTTATTTTTGCAACTCTACGTTATAAACTTCTGTGAGGCATCAGGGGGTTAAATATGCTCAGCGTATATCTAGATAAGTTCCCTGAGGGGTCTAGTTTCCAAAATGATGGAACTTTTGGGGGATTTTCACTGTTTAGGGGTACAAGGGGCTCTTGAAACATGAAACAGAGTCCGCTAAACTTTTCAGCCAATTTTGCTATCAAGAGTCAATTGGCGCTCCTTTCTCCAAGCCCTGCTGGGCGCCCAAACCTCCACATATTGGGTATTGGCACACTGAGTAGAAATTGCACAAATTGTATATTGCAATTTCTCCTGTTATTCTTGTGAAAATGCAAAATTTCAATATGACCAAGAAGGCCACCTTAAGGGAGAGCATCTTCACCGAAGCCAATTTAATGGGCTCATCCTGATGTGATGACCTTGCAGGTATATAAGGAGCCCCTTAACTGCCAGTTCTACTGCCATCAGTTCCTTCAGGTTAGATGAACTCTCTAACTATGGGCAGCACAATGGCTCAGTGGTTAGCACTGCAGCCTTGCAGTGCTGGGGTCCTGGGTTCAAATCCCACCAAGAACAACATCTGCAAGGAGTTTGTATGTTCTCCCCGTGTTTGCATGGGTTTCCTCCCACATTCCAAAGACATACTGATAGGGAAATTAGATTGTGAGCCCTAGGGAAGTGCCCCAGACGTACATCACCACAGACTGCATTGAGCACATCTTTTTTCACCTACACCCAGGGAAGAACCCCAGCGGGGACGTCTTTCTATTTTTCCTCCATGCAAGCTATTTCTTTCCTTCAGTGAGGTTTGACAAAGACCCGGGTAGGGTCGAAATGTAACCTTGTCACTTATTTTGACTTTCTGTGGTTTCTGTACTTGAAATAAATACAGATACTTTATGCAACTTAAAAACATTTATTGACTGCGGCTGTTTCCTCTCTCGGCTAGCATATTGGACTTAACCCAATTTCAGTCTGCACCTCCAATACAGCAGAGTGCACTTCATTTATTTTTATTTTTCTCTAGCTGTCATCCTGACTGAGTCCGCTGAGGCATCAGACAAAAAAGCTGCTGCACCCTGAATCACTGGTAAGGCGCTTAGAATAGTCTCTAGTTGGTCCAGCCAGACCATCATTGACCTGGCCATACATGTGGATGCCACTACTGGTCTCAGGGCTCCTGCCAACATCTATACCCCCTTAAGGAACGTGTCTGCTTTTTTATCTAGAGGGTCTTTTAGGGTCCCCAGGTCCTCAAAGGTCAATGAGGATTTTTTCGATGCCTTGGCCACTGGCGCATCAAGTTTTTGGGGCTTTATCCTAAGTGCTGGCTACAAGATCCTCAAAGGGGTATCTCCTCTTAAACACTGGAGGCAGGGAGCCCCTCTTCTCCGGCCTCTTCCATTCCCGGCATATCAGAACCTGGATTTTTTCATTTAAGGGGAAGGACCTGCACTTCCTTTGATCTAGCCCCCCAAACATGACATCCTGAACAGAATATTCTGACCTAGACTCCACTATTCCCATAGTGCTCTTGAACGCTTTCACTAATTTATGTGGTCTATGGGGAAACAAAAGTAGCCAGAGTCCTGTTTTTTTAAGAGGAAGTTGAAGGAGATGAGCCGGAAGAGTCCTCATTTTCCCATATAGTCAATAGAGGAGTCTGACTCTGGGAACCTTCTTTTATGCCCTTTCCCCCTTCCCCTTGGGGCACTCTCAGTGGGATAGGGACCTCATGGACTCCTCACTTCCACTCTATTAATCTCTTTCAGGCTTGTGGTGAAGTTAGGCGTCTCCTCCGCTACCTGTGGGGAGCAATAAGCATGAGGTAATGTCCAATGCATTAACGCCTGTTACCTCTCTCCTGCCCCGCGGTGAATTCCTCTCCATCTGCTTGCTTAGTCTGGGCAAGGGGGACCTGCAAAGGGCACATTCCTTGTGTCTTGACTTCCCTGTACACTTCTTTCCCTGGCAGGACATAAGAAATAAAGGGAAGAATGCATCACCGAGTGAACATTCATGAAGATCACTTACCAGTGTTGCAGTGAGTAGATACCGAGAGGGGCACTTCTCAACCAATGCTGATGACTCGTCCACTCTGGTGGAGCTCCTGCGGCTGGACTGACCACTTGCCTGGCCATCACACGTATCGTCACGAGTCTTTCGCCGGGCTGCACAGGGCTTCTGAACAGGTTGCACCTGCTGCTGCGCAGGGTTTACCTGCTCCTGCTACTCACTTGCTTCCATTCTTTGAGAAGCACTGGAGCCTGTGTAGGTGAACACTTTATCCCCTGGTACGCCTCCCCCCAGATATCCGGGTTAGCAGGTTCTGACCTGGGCGTCTTTTCTTCCCTGACAACTGTCACGTCCCCAGCGCAAAGTGACTGCCCAGTGCCCCGCCTCCTGCAGACCTTAAACTGAGCCACCTGGCATGGCCTGTACTGGATCTGGGTGCCCCCCTGACACCTGCCACGGCGCAACAGCTCCACCTAGTGTGCGTCTGTGGCACCGACATCCGACTGAGCTGGCCAGCACCTGGCAGCCTGGACGTGCCCCCAGGCTCCACTCCCGACGCGTCGCCATATTGATCTCAGCCATGTCACTGGGGTCCATGCCAACTGTGTCACAGGACCCGCCCAGGACGCTTCACCAGCCAAGCCCCTGGCCGGCCCAAGGTTCGCACCAGCTACGTCACATGGCATGCCCCCCAGACATTGACGGCACCCCAGGACACACCACAACCCCAGCAGCATGCCGAGAAGCGCCAAGCCGGAGACCACACAGAATCTACAGGGGCATGCTCACCTTCTGTCGCTCCCCTTCGGAGTTGGTAATCCACTGGACACCACCACCTGCCCGCTCACTGTCATACAGTCCACTCTGGACCAAGCGTGGCACTTACAGGGACCCCGCACCATCAAAGGCAGGGCACCCCCGCTACCTGAACCATCTGGCTGGGCCTGGGATCCGTCGAATCTTCCTTCACAGGTATGTCTGTATGAAAGGGTTCCTGTTCAGGGACAGGAAACCAACTGATGGGTGGGAGAGGTGCCACCCTTTTATATCTTTAGGTTTTCTGTCCCTGAAGGGCGGATCCCCTCTCTTGGTGCTGTCATGGGAGACCAAATAAAATTAGATTTTTTTTATTTTCAAGACTCAACGTTATAAACTTCTGTGATGCCCCTGGGGGTTCAAGGTGCTCACCACACATCTAGTTAAGTTCCCTGAAGGGTCTAGTTTCCAGAATGGTGTCAATTTTGGGCGGTTTCCACTATGTATGCACATTAAGGGCTCTCCAAACATGACATGGTGTGCAATAATTATTCCAGCAAATTTTGCATTCAAAAAGTTAAACGATGCTTCCCTTCCGAGCCCTGTTGTGTGCCCAAATGGTGGTTTTCTCCCACATATGGGTCAATGGAATGCTCAGAAGAATTTGCACAACAAATTTTGGGGTCTATTTTTTCCTGTTACCCTTGCAAAAGTAAAAAAAAATTGGGTCTAAAGTAAAATTTTTGTGAAAAAAAGTTAAATGTTAATTTTTTATTCCACAAATTCCCATGAAACACCTGAAGGGTTAATAAACTTCTTGAATTTGGTTTTAAGTACTTTGAGAAGTGCAGTTTTTAGAATGGAGTCATTTTTGCATATTTTCTGTCATGTAGACCCATCAAAGTCACTTCAAATGTAATGTGGTCCCTAAAAAAATGGTTTTGTAAGTTTTGTTTTAAAAACGAGAAATTGCTGGTCAACTTTTAACCCTTATAACTTCCTACCAAAAAATATACAGTATATATTTCAAAAATTGTGCTGATGTAAAGTAGACATGTGGGAAATGTTATTTATTGACATAACTCTCTGATTTAAGACATTAAAAATTTTAAGTTTCAAAATTGCTACATTTACAAAGAATTTCCATTTTTTCTCACAAATAAATGCAAGTCATATTGAAGAATTTTTACCACCTATCATGAAGTACAATATGGTAAAAAAAACAATCCGAATCAATGGGATTCGTTGAAGTGTTCCAAAGTTATTACCACATAAAGTGACACTGGTCAGAATTGTAAAATTTGGCCAGGTCATGAAGGCGAAAATAGGCTTGGGAAAAAAAAAGGTTAACACTAGAGATGAGCGACTTTGCCTTCTTTCGGGTCGAGTCGGGTTTCATGAAACCCGACTTTCGCAAAAGTTGGGTTGAACAAAATCGGCCGATTATCGTGAAAAGTCGAAGGCCGACTGAAACACGAAACCCAATGCAAGTCAGTGGGGAAGAAAAGTCGGCAGTGAGTGGAGGACAGGAAACACACCAACAGTGCCCATTTTAATGCCAAGAACATCAATTCTTATTACTTAAGCTTGTCAACCTTAATTTACTTTATAATAATAGTTAGGCATTGAAAACTGGGGGTTATTTGGCTAAAGTTGTGGGGGGTAGGGCTGGCTCTAGATTTTTGTGGGCCCAGGGCCAAAGAGTGTCAATGGGCTCCTTTAACACATGCCACAATTCATGATCCTCTGATACGGCAGAGAAATAGCGGTATAGTACAATGAAAAATACTTCACTTCTTTCATCACATGACTCATATCCATTTTAAATTCTCCAATAGCTCCAAAAACGGACAGTATATTACTCCATACAGTATTATGGCCACCGCATAGTGCGCTATACAGAGTAATGAGGCCCATATATTTCTCCATACAGAATCATTGGTCCCATATAATGTTTGATACAGTATATGATGAGCTCCACATAATGCTACAGTATATGTTGGTCCCCATGGATGAAGCTCCACTGTCTTATGGGCCCAAATAATGCTCCATATATAATGGGCCCCATTTCTAATGCTCCAGTGTATAATGGGCCCTGTAAATGCTGCTCCAGTGTCTGATGTCCACCTTTGGAATGCTCCAGTGTATGGTGGGCCCCATATATCATTATCCAGAGTATAGTGCTCCCCAAAAATTGCTCCCAGCCTTTAAAACAATTAAATAAGTCTCGCTAGGGAATCCCTGTACTAGTCTGGACTCCTCGTCGTCCCCATCTTCCATCTCTCTGCACTTGGACTGTTTAGGCAGAGGGCGTACAGACGTGATGTCATTGCGCTCTCTGACCAGAATGTCACTGTCGGGAAACGCGGAGGACGTCACGGCGGTGGAGCAGGGAGAGGTAAGTATTTCAACTTTGCAAGTGCTGTGATCCTGAGCAAGCAGGGGGGCCCACTCGTTGGCGACGACACTGGCACAGAGCCCCTCATAGTACGGCGGTGTGTCTGATGGCAGGTGGGCCCTCCCACCGGCAGAGACACTTTTGCGCACTATGAGAGGTCCTGTGCCAGTGCTGTCGCCCATGAGTATGCCCCACCTGCTCAAGGAACCTGCACTTTCATCATCTGCACCTTCCTCTTTGTCACCGTGTAAGGTGGTATAGGATGCAGGAAGGGGAACCTGAGTTTCATCGGCCAGATTCTGGCTGTGTAGAGTGTGAGGGGAATGTAGTGGTCTGGGTCAATGTACCAGCAGAATCATCTAGCAGTGGCTGGGCATCAGTGCACTTGTGGCGCCCCCAGGAGTACGGTCACCACAGTGGCATTACCTTCCTCCTAGGGAGTGTAATGTCATGCTTGGGAGCAATGAAGGATCTCTCTATCAGTTAAACCAACACACAACACAGTTCCCACTCCAGGCCAGCAGGGAGAGCTCTGAACCTGACTGCTGAGGAGCTGCTCTCTGTAGTCGGGAGGAGGAAAGTTAGGGCAGTCTGTGAAGGGAAGTGGAAGTGTGTGGATGTGAGAAGGGGAGCTGGAGGATGAGCAGAGTTAAGGCTCACTCCTAGCTGGAGCGCATGGTCTGGATTCCGGTCTCCGAGTTAGTAGGGACACTGACGGTCCTGCAGCAGAAACCGGAGGAAGTAGCAGCTATAAATGCTCTGTACCCAACTAAGGCTCGGAGCCCCCAGCATCGACGTGTGCGAGGCAGAAGGAAAAGGCTACAGCTGTCTGCCATACAAGTAAAGTCTGAGGAACATCTGTTAGACAGGAGGCGTTTCAGTGAACCACGGTCCTGTGAGTGCTTCCCCCACAAGCGCTAGAAAGGAGACGTTCAGGAAGGTACATGTTGGCGGAGTGTTGGAAGGGAGCTTTCCATTCTGGTCCCGGAGGTTGGCAGAGGTCCTAACCTGGAGGACACAGCACGGAGGCAGGCATCTGTGTAACCTGCAGACTGTGAGTAAAGCTTTGGAACTGCACGCTCTGGTGTCCTACAGTTATTCCAGCACCGCTACATCTGGGTACCAGCACCTACACCGCCTGTGCCATTCCCCCATCACTACATCTACACTTCCCTGGGACTCCAGCTCCACCTGTGGGGAGCTTCACCATCTTTGCTGCACAACACCATCAGTCCCAGAGTTTCTGCATGCAGCGTCGGCCTAACATCTATGCTGCCGAACACCACAGGTGGCTTCAAACTATCTATATAAACTCTTTACCATTATACCACGCCATTTACATGGGCGCCCAGGGCCACCGTCCGGGTGAACGCTGCTGTGACACATCCCACTGACACCGGCCCGGTACCGAGTACCCCACAGCCCTGGGAGGGCGACCCATATGCCGACTGCTGGTCGGGCAGCGTTATTCCCACGAACCTCCAAGCAGCGTCCCTGAAGGCAAAGTTTTTGGTTTCCGGGGGCAGTATGATTGCAAAGCTGAACCTTAAAGGAATGTCCAAAAGGGCACCACCAGGAGTGGAACCTGTGGCTTAATTGGACTGCACCCGGGATACCACTACCATACAAGCTACAGAAAAGATGGACAGATTGCAAGCTTTGTCGATTCTGTGTGTGGTGTGGTATGCCCGTTTGTAGTTGTGCTAGCGATTTCTCAGCTTTATTCCGTTAACGACCGAGACTCCGGCATGGCCCCGCGGTACGCGTCAAGCTTACTAGAGGGATATGCGAGGCTGTGGCACGTGAGATCGAGCAATAACAGGTCTAGCATTCCAGTACATGTCCAGGGCTGCATGCACGCTACACTGAAAGGACCAGCTTTTGTCGCTAGGTGCAGATAACCTGCTGAACTCCGTTAGTGATGGGGATCTGGGATTCAGGTTATTCCCCATGAACGATGATTTCCCAGTAAGTTCAGGTCAACCGCAATTCCGGAGTTAGGCCTAACCGTCATTCCTGAAAAAATTACGTGTCCAAACCACAGGTGCTGTAGCTTGCTTAACAGCTCGGCAGCCGTTCTCAGGCCCAGTATGGATTCAACAACATTGTAGAAAGTTGATAAAGGGTACAGTTTCACCGGATAACACGTATATATGTAGCCTAGTTTACACATTAAAAATATATGTCTATAGATCAGGAGGCAGACTCAGATGTTCTCAGGCCCAGTATGGATTTGACCAGATTGTACAAAGTTGAGAAAGGGTACTTTATCACTGGATAGCAGGTATATATAGCATAGTTTAAACATGTAAAATCTCCGTGTTCTCAGTATGGATTAAACAGCATCTAAAAGTGGAAAAAAGGAAATGCATTTGAGGCGTACACAACTATATACTTTTGGTGTTATTTTTAAATCTTCATATATATTTCTGTCTCAGTAATACAGTCCAGCCTCTCCGCAATAGGAAATGAGATGCATACAATTAGTGACATAAAGGCTATTGATTGCAGAAATCTAGGAATTATTATTCACGGGAAAAACTTCCGTCACAATTCTCATAGGCGATGCTGACCCTCAATTAATTTGTGTGTTGAGACAGTGAAAACATTTTTTTGTGAATAAAGTCTTGCTGTATCGCACTTCCGTTGATTCCATCACTGTTACTCATCTCAATCCAATTTTTTCACAGGGAGCGATGTAAACATGGTGCTCACTGGCTATCATGATCTGTCACGTAACTTTGGAGTGCAAAAGACAGAAGCCACAGGCCGTAGGCGAGTCTATTTGATTGACATGAGAGGGCACATTTTGAAATGTGCGCCGGAATGTCACACGTTTGTGAGTAGGAAACCTGTGAAAGCTGATGATAAACCACCACTGCATGTAATTGTGAGTCGACGTCCATAAGAAATGGAAGCCACTGATCATCTGGAGCTAGAGCCCGGCCAGCAGGACAGGGCATAGCTACATCTTAACCATCATCTTTCAGTTCAATCAATTTGTAGTGGCAGTCCCAGTGAAGGATTTGACAGCCCAGACTACACAGCGGAGGAGCAGGGAGAGGTAAACATTGCAAATGCTGGGGCCCTGCCCAAGCAAGGGGGGCACACTCGTGGGCGTCGGTACTGGCACTGGGCCTCTCATAGTACGGTGGTGTGTCTGACGGCGGGTGTACACCAACACTGTCAGAGACACTTGATTGCACTATGAGGGACCCTATGCCAGTGCCCGCACCCAAGAGTCGGCCTACCCACCTGTCCAGGGCAACGGCACTCACACGGTTTTGTACGCTAGGTGGTGACCCCGGCCATGGGGGGGCCGCCCACTTAGGGAGGTTTACAAAGTGGCATATGTAGATGTGGGTCATTCAGCTGCTGCAAAAGGCGAAATAGGTCAAGTTCGCGGAATAGGAGGAGGACCAAAGCAAGCCATTTTCTGGCAACCTATGTGTCATCAAGGGAAGGTGGGACAAAATCCTTGGAAACCCATGCATGGTTCATTTTAATGAAGGTTAGATCATCCACATTTTGGGTTGACAGACGGGTCCTTTTTTCTGTCAGGATTGATCCAGCTGCACTGAAGACTCTTTCCGATAGCACACTTGCAGCTGGGCAAGCGAGCTCCTGTAAGGCATATTGTGCCAATTCTGGCCAGGTGTCCAGTTTAGCGGCCCAATAGTCAAAGGGGAATGACCTGTGTGGGAGAACATCGATATGGGAGGAAAAGTAGTTGTTAACCATAGTTGACAACTGCTGTCTCCTGTCACTTTCCATCGATGCAGTATTACCAGTTGTGTGAGCGGTCCGTGAAAAATCAGTCCACAACATTGTCATGAAACCCCTGTCTCCAATGCCACTTCTGCTGTGTGCACCACGAACACCTCTACCAAGCTGCCCCCGGCCCGTATGGCTCTTGTGAGAACCATCACCGCTGCTGTGTGCTGGGAATGCCTCAACCAACCGGTTAACCAGAGTTGCTTGTTTAGTAGCCAATATTAGGTCAAGGTTCTCGTGTGGCATGATGTTTTGTAATTTGCCTTTATAGCGTGGATCCAGGATGCTGGCCAACCAGTAGTCATCATCGTTCATCATTTTGGCAATGCGTGGGTCCCTTTTTAGGATCTGCAAGGCATAATCTGACATGTGGGCCAATGTTCCCGGTGTCAATGATGCACTGCGAGTGCTGAATGGAGGAGCACTTTCTGGCAAATCCACATCCCTCCAGTCACGCACAAACCCTGTACCAGACCTTGCCACGCCAACATTTTCACTTGCCCCATGAGATGCATCCTCCTCCCCTAAGTAATCATCCCCATCATCATCCTCCTCCTCCTCTTCTTCCTCCACTTCGTCCAGGAGAGGTCCCTGAGCAGACAATGGCTGAATGTCATCAAGGATTCCCTCCACCTCTTCCTCCTCGTCAACATTGGCTGCAGACGCCTGCTCCTTAAGGTGCTTCAAAGTTTGCATGAGCAGACGCATAAGTAGGATGCTCATGCTTAGGATTGCGTCGTCTGCGCTTACCAGCCGTGTGCATTCCTCAAAACACTGAAGGACTTTACAGAGGTCTTTCAGCTTCGACCACTGCACACCTGTCAACTCCATGTCTGCTCTCAAAGTGCCTGGCCGTGTATCCTCCCACAAATGCATTATGACCTGCCTCTGCTCGCACAGCCGCTCAACCATGTACAGGGTGGAGTTCCACCTTGTTGCAATGTCGATAATGAGGCGGTGGTTGGGAAGGTGGAGCAATCGCTGCAGCTTCTGCATACGAATGGAGTGTACAGGCGACCGGCGGATGTCTTCGCACCTTCTGGAGCAGGGCTGTTAACTCCGGATAATTATTGAGGAAGCACTGTACCACCAGGTTCAAGGTGTGAGCCAAGCAAGGTATGTGGCTGAGTTTTGAAAGGGCTATGGCTGCCACAAAATTACGGCCATTATCACTAACTACCTTGCCTGCCTCAAGATGTACACTGCCCAGCCATGACTTAGTTTGTCGCTGAAAGTACTCGGCCAGAACCTCGGCGGTGTGTCTGTCGCCCAAACACATCATCTGCAACACAGCCTGCTGACGCTTTCCACTAGCTGCTCGATAGGGGAACACCTCGTGTGCAACAGTGGCAGCTGCAGATGGAGTGCTCGTACGACTGCGCTCTGTGGACGAGCTTTCGCTTCTGGAGGAGGAGGAGGAGGAGGGTCGAACGCCTACAGCCAACTGTTTCCTATACCGTGGGCTAGGCAGCACTGTCCCACCACCGCTGTCCCCTGTGGACCCTGCATCCACCACATTAACCCAGTACGCAGTGATGGACACGTAACGGCCCTGGCCATGCCGACTGGACCATGCATCAGTTGTGAGGTGCACCTTTCCACTCACTGACTGCTTGAGTGCATGGACAATGCGGTCTTTCACATGATGGTGGAGGGCTGGGATGGCTTTGCGAGAGAAGAAGTGGTGACTGGGTAGGTCATAGTGTGGTACTGCATAGGCCATGAGTTCGCGGAAAGCTGCGCTTTCCACCAACCGATAGGGCATCATCTCTAACGAGATTAGTTTGGCAATGTGGGCGTTCAAACCCAGTGTATGCGGATGAGAGACTGAGTACTTTCTTGACTACTCATAGTGTCTGGGAGGGTGAGCTGGACTTGAGAGCTCCATATGGTGGAAGTAGCGGTGGACAGGGCGAACTGAGAGAGGGATGATGATGGTGATGGAGTTGGTGTTCTTTCTGATGGCCTAGATTCAGTCTTTCGTTGATATAACAGTGGGATTTTCTGACTGCTGTGGCCTTGCAACGACACCTCAACATTTGCTGCTGTGCTAACCGGTGGGCTTACAGTGGGGGAAACAATGTAGCGTTGCTGACTAC
Source organism: Dendrobates tinctorius (assembly GCF_039654945.1). Taxonomy (NCBI): domain Eukaryota; kingdom Metazoa; phylum Chordata; class Amphibia; order Anura; family Dendrobatidae; genus Dendrobates; species Dendrobates tinctorius. The sequence continues at coordinate 121,041,840 of NW_027361679.1, forward strand.
CTTCTTTGTGATCAGTTGCACATGTGGTACTTGAGGTTTGGTTTTGTGTCCACGCTTACAAGTGCATGCTGGTTAAATGTCTAAGCATGCAACTGGTATTCAAATTTTTCAGATTTTTCCCTCGGCTAAAGGTCTTTGCGCACTTCTTACTGATAACCTTGGCCTGATCATGAGGATTTTGTTCAAAAAAGTGTCACACTGCACTCTTCCTACTTTGGCAGACATTTTGAGGCCTAGCACGCTGTGATATTTTGACCCTCTGGACAAGCTGTCCAGCAACTCTTTCGATTTTTGGAACCTGTTTTTGGAGTGCTCCGGGCCTGCCAGATAATAGCTGTTGCGATGTCGATGTCTGCTGTGGATGCTCCTCCTCCTCATCTGAGCTATTGGAAGCAGCACCCTCTTCCCCCAATGGATGCCAATCTGGGTCAACAACTGGGTCATCCATCACCTCCTCTTCAATGACATGTGCACCTTCCTCTGTGTCACCGTGTATGGTGGTATAGTGTGCGGGAAGGGGCACCTGAGTCTCATCAGGATCAGAATATGGCTCTGTACACTGCGAGGACAATGTAGTGCTCTGAGTGAATGTACCAGCAGAATCATCTATCAGTGGCTATGCATCAGTGCACTCCATGTCAGATTCATCTTGGCCTGGGTAATTCACAATTTCACTTGATAATCCAGGCATGGTTTGTGAAAACGGCTCCATGGAGTAATCAGTAGTATGGCCTGCGTCATCCTTCAATCTTGGTTGGGGTGAAGGACACAAGGAAAGGTGTGGTTCATGAACATGAGCCTCCAATGACGACTCAGTGCTTTTATTTTTTACAACTTCAGAAGAGGAGGCGATAGAGCTGGAGGCTGAGTCAGCAATGTAAGACAAAACTTTTTCCTGAAGCTCTGGCTTTAAAAGCGGTTTGCCAACTCCTAGAAAACTAAGCCTTCGAGGCCTTGTGGAGCCAGACGATGATGCAGGCTCAACACCTCCTGCATTCGGTCCTATTTTGCTTTTGCCACTACCATCAGATCCACCACCAACACCATCATTACCAGCTGCCAACCCCCGCCCCATTCCACGGCCTCTTCCACCAGCCTTCCTCATTTTTGGTAGAAATGTAGACAAAATCCAACAAACTATATAGTAATGTAAAACAAGGTACAAGGTGTCTATAGGACAGGGGAGATTTTGAATTTCAGCACACACTTGTGGACACTGGACACTTTTGGATTGTGTGAGGCCCACTGAATATCACAGCGCTATGTCACAGGCTCGATGTCGCAGGTGTGAAAAATGTCACTAGAGGATAACGGAGATTTTGAATTTCTGCACACACTTGTGGACACTGGACACTTTTGGATTGTGTGAGACCCACTGAATATCACAGCGCTATGTCACAGGCTCGATGTCGCAGGTGTGAAAAATGTCACTAGAGGATAACGGAGATTTTGAATTTCTGCACACACTTGTGGACACTGGACACTTACTTTTGGATTGTGTGAGGCCCACTAAATATCATGGCGCTATGTCACAGGCTCGATGTCGCAGGTGTGAAAAATGTCACTAGAGGATAACAGAGATTTTGAATTTCTGCACACACTTGTGGACACTGGACACTTTTGGATTGTGTGAGGCCCACTGAATATCACAGCGCTATGTCACAGGCAGAAATTGGCTAGTGTATGACAAACTACAAGGTGTATATAGAATTGGGCAGAATAGAGTGTAGGTCTGTAAGAACGGAACAAGTCCTCGACTTTTCCTTACAGAGCGACACACAGCTTCACTGTGGCTGTGATAACAGCCGTTACACGGTACTGAGAGAGGAGCGTGCACGTACAAGGCTGTCCGGTGTACGTAAAATTGTCAAGCTCCGTGTTTTTTAAGTATACGGACTGACACACGCTGTCTCTCTATAGTTTTGAATGTGATCAAACAGCAAATATATTTAACTGTTTGAAAGCTAGACAAAACTAGAAGGTGCAGGTCTGTAAGAACGGAACATGTCCTCGACTTATTCTTACAGAGTGACACACAGATAGCTTCACTGTGGCTGTGATAACAGCCGTTACACGGTACTGTGTGAGGAGTGTGCACCGCTGTATGGTGTGAAAAAATGCACGCTCAGTACCTCACCAGAACAAAAAAAAAAATTGGGATTGCTTTTAAAAAAGCAGTTTGCAGAGCAGTGGGTAAACAGCAATGCAGCCGTCAGGAAGCCTTAGAAGGCAGCCTAACAACCAACACCACTGATCCAGCAAAATATAGCCTCCACTTGCACTGCACACACAGTGACTGGTGTGTTGTACAGGCAAAATCGCTAGCAGCAGAAGCAGTTTTTGGTGTCTTCTTCCCTGCCTAACGCTCTCCCTACAAAATCATCAGCAGCAGTTCTCCCTATTCTGAGATCAGCATGAGTAACATGGCGGTCGGCGTGCATGCCCTTTTATACCCCCTGTGACGCCCACCAAAGCAAGCCAATCACTTGCATGCCCTTCTGAAAGATGGTGGTGACCCCTGCCTATGTCATCACGTTGCCCACAGTGTCCGTGGATCCTGATTGGCTGAAAAAGAGCGCTAAACAAACTTTTGAAACGCGACTTTGGCGCTTAAGTCGCCGACCTCGTGGCCGACCTAATCCTAGGGTCGGGTTTCGTTTCATGAAACCCGACTTTGCCAAAAGTCGGCGACTTTTGAAATTTTTCGACCTGTTTCGCTCAACTCTAGTGAAAACCTTTTCAGCTAGGAGCCCTGATACCTCATGCAACACCTCCAATTTTTTTTCCAGCCACACTCACATGGCACAAACATCAGTTTCATACAGAACTATTGATAGAAAAATGTAAGTGAAGTAAGACAGATTGTTGACTGATTAATTGACCCACAGTAGAACCTTTTATAATGGCTCAAAAGCAGTCAGGAATGGGCCATGCATGAGGTATCAGCGTCTGGGCCAGTATTTACATCTTGGAATTTAAGTTTCAAAGAGGACCTGGAGGTTAAGGGAGCGGTGTAGGCTTTCTTAGCTGGGAGCCCTGATACCTCATGCAACACCTCCACTTAGATGGCACAAACATCATTTTCATACAGTTCTATTGGTAGTAAAATGTAAGTAAAGAAACACAGGTAGATGACGGAAAGTAAGTGCAGGCCTGCCTGTCTGGGAGCTCTATTTACACAGGAAAACCACCAGATGAAGACCCAACTTGGAGTCTCCACATTTAAAAAAAAAATATTGTCACACCCCACTAAAGTGGCATAATTTTCAACAGAGTAGAAATATTATAATAGGCCTCTGACATACCTTCCACTACAGGCAACCCACCAGATGGAGACGCAACTTGGAGTCTCCACATTTCAAAAAATTATTGTAACAGACCACTAAAGTGGCAACAATTTCAACATAGTATAAACAGTATAAAAGGCCTATGATATACAGTATCATACACTACAGACAACTCATAAGATAGAGTCCAAACTTGCCCATCTCCACCATCGCCTAGTCTGCCCAGTCTGTCACTGGGGTGCAAAAGTCTCTGGAGATCCATGACTTGTTCATTTTGATGAACCAGGGAGGAAACATCTGGCTAAATTTACTGTTGTACCGTGGCAACCCAGTAGTGGCAACCCAGTATTCAGTACTATTTCTAACCCTAAGAATATGAGCATCATGTTAAAGATAATGCAGCAAGAAGGCACGCCAATATCGGGCGCTTCCGTGAGATCCATGTCCATGGTGTGTTGGTGGTGGGGTAACAATCAAGTTTGCTTCCTCCGTCCCCTCCCACCAACCATGGACAACAGAAGCATGGCGGGGAAATATCATTCTTTGGGGGTGCTTTTCTGAATAGGGGACAGGACGACTGCACCATATTGAAGGGAGAATGGATGTGGTCATGTACGGTGAGGTTTTATCCAACAATCTCCTTCCTTCAGTTAGAGCATTGAAGATGGGTCGTGGCTGGGTCTTCCAGCATGACAATGGATCACTTGAGTCATACTGCTAAAGGTCAGCATAAGGTTATATATAATTATGCTAAAGGTCCCTTATTAAAGACTCTAATAAAACATAATTTTTATTTAATTATTAAACAACGGAAATTGACTATTATTAAAAACACAATACTTTGGAGGGCATAGTGTTATGAGTTCATTTTTCCCTTCACCATTGAGGTCTGATGAACTCCCTCCTCTGGTGAAGGAAGGTAGTGAGACTGATTACCAAACACCTGGGCAGCTAGATGATAACTGGGTGGCTGGAATTGAGGACTGGATATAAGGCTGCCGACGCCCTTCTTCCTGGCTGGTGATTTTCCTGCTGGATTCTTGGAGACCAGTCTGATTCCTGCGTCTCAAAGCTAAGTTGGTTATTTCTGGACTTAGCTGGTATTTTGTTTTTTCCTCCTTCGGTGACTCATCATATCAGAATCAAAAAACAAAATACCAGCTAAGTCCAGAAAAACCAGAGAGGTTGGCAGCTATCGGATTGCAGACCCCTGAACCTATCCACAACAACTAGCAGTAGCCGTGGGGGGTTCCTACGGTGCCCTAGACCCCTCGATCACAGCTGGAGAGCTACATAGCCTAAAGACAGAAAGGGGAAAAACTAAACTGCCCCAGAGCAGACCCCAAAGCAATAGGCAGCCCCCAACATATAATGACGGTGAAGCAAAATGAAAACACTAACACAGATAGAAAGATAGGTTGAGCAAATGATGGGGCCCAAGCTAACTACATAGGACAGGATAGGAAAGCTGCTGTCTGCCATCTGCAAAAATCCTATCAAAATGAGCCAACCGACTGATAGGAAAAACAGGCCCTGAAGTCACTAGGCTTCAAAAAACTATATCAGCACTCAGGTATATTCTGAAGACAGAGCAAAAGATCAACAGATCAGAGACAAAAATGGAATTCAGCTCACCCCCGGCCGGGGATGGCAGAACTCCCAAAAACAAGGCAAAACAAAAACAAAACTGAAGAGTACAAAGCAGAGCAGAAAAACTTAGCTTTGAGACGCAGGAATCAGACTGGTCTCCAAGAATCCAGCAGGAAAATCACCAGCTAGGAAGAAGGGCGTCGGCAGCCTTTTATCCAGTCCTCAATTCCAGCCACCCAGTTATCATCTAGCTGCCCAGGTGTTTGGTAATCAGTCTCACTACCTTCCTTCACCAGAGGAGGGAGTTCATCAGACCTCAATGGTGAAGGGAAAAATGAACTCACAACAGCATAGTGTACAATAGATCACTCCGCTTTCTCGGTGTGTAAGGTGCTTATGTTTCACTAAATGACAGTCTTTATATCTGATCCTATCTTTTAATGGATGATTGATATCGGACTTATTTAATTTCATAAAGTGCTAGTGCTTTCAAAGCTCTGGTTTTCTGCCAATGAACTTCTTGCCCAAGGTTTTATCTTTATATGAGCACCACTATAAACTACTCAATAGGCTACTAGATATATAGCTAGAAAGTATACCACCCTACCCGCGCCCTCCGTTCTGCTGATGACCTGAGGTTAGCATCATCAATAATCAGAACCTCCCACTCCCGTCTCCAAGACTTTACACGTGCTGTGCCAGTTCTTTGGAATGCACTTCCCAGGTCAATACGATTAGTACCCAATCCCCACAATTTTAAGCGTGCCATGAAAACGCATTTATTCAGACTGGCCTATTGCCTCAACACATTAACCTAATCTATCCCTGTGTGGCACAGCCAAAAGTTTTACTATAACCAGGTTCCCCCCCATCAAACGCCCACATACTTTATGCACCCATTAGCCCTCTGTGTCTGTACTGTTACACACTTAACATTATGGCTGGTCCAAACAATCAGGGCAACTGTTACCACCCACCTTTCGTGTCTACCTCTTTCCTCATAGACTGTAAGCTTGCGAGCAGGGCCCTCATTCCTCTTGGTATTTGTTATAATCTATGTGATTATTGTTATGCTGTAATGTCTATTGTCTGTACAAATCCCCTCTGAAATGTAAAGTGCTGCGGAATATGTCGGAGCTATAGAAATAAAATTTATTATATTTATTATTATTATTTTTTTCATTTTCACGGATCAACGTTGTAAAATTCTGTAAAGAAGGTGCTCTGCTCACCATACATCTAGATAAATTCCTTGAGGGGTCTAGATTCCAAACTGGGGTCACTTGTGGGAGTTTACCACTGATTAGGCACATCAGGGGGCTCTCCAAATGCAACACGACACCCGCAGACATTTTGATCAAAGTCTGCATTCCAAAATATCACTCTTTCCTTTCTGATCCCTGCCGTGGGCCCAAACAGTAGTTTTCTCACACATATGGGATATCTGAGCACTCAAGAGAAATTGCACAACTAATTTTGGGGTCCATTATATCCTGTTTAGTGTTGAGCATTCCGATACCGCAAGTATCGGGTATCGGCCGATACTTGCTGTATCGGAATTCCGATACCGACTTCCGATATTTTTTCAATATCGGAAGTCGGCATCGGAATCGGAAGTTCAAAGTTGATTGACAGCCTGACGTCATCATGATGCGCGGTGTGTGCGCATCATGATGCGCCGTCATTTCGGGCCTTCCGGGGGTCTCTGCCGGCCTGCCGGGGGGCTGTGAGGACTGCCCGGGGTCTGTACCGGCCTGCTGGGGGGCTGTGCCGGCCTGCCGGTGGTCTGTGCACCCTGTGGGGGTCTGTACCAGCCTGCCGGGGGGCTGTGCCGGCCTGCCGGTGGTCTGTGCACCCTGTGGGGGTCTGTACCGGCCTGCCGGGGGGCTGTGCTGATGTCCGGGGGTCTGTGCAAGCATCGTCCGATGGGACTATAAGTCCCATCTGGCGATGCCTGCTACCATGACAGTGATTGACACATTAGCCAATGATGGGACAGTAGTAGTCCCATCATCCGGCTAATGTGTTAAATGTTAAAAAAAAAAAAATACTACATACATACTACATACATGCTACATACATACTACATGCTACATACATACTACATATATACTACATGCATGCTACATACATACTACATGCTACATACATACTACATATATACTACATGCATGCTACATACATACTGCATGCTACATACATACTACATACATACTACATACATACCACATATATACTACATGCATGCTACATACATACTACATACATACTACATACATACTACATACATACCACATATATACTACATACATACTACATGCATGCTACATACATACTACATACATACTACATACATACTACATGCATGCTACATACATAACACATATATACTACATGCATGCTACATACATACTACATACATACTACATATATACTACATACATACTACATACATACTACATGCATGCTACATACATACTACATGCTACATACATACTACATATATACTACATGCATGCTACATACATACTACATGCTACATACATACTACATACATACTACATACATACTACATACATGCTACATACATACTGTATGCTACATACATACTACATACATACTACATACATACTACATACATACCACATATATACTACATACATACTACATGCATGCTACATACATACCACATACATACTACATACATACTACATACATACTACATGCATGCTACATACATAACACATATATACTACATGCATGCTACATACATACTACATGCTACATAGATACTACATGCATGCTACATGCATGCTACATACATACTACATGCTACATACATACTACATATATACTACATGCATGCTACATACATACTGCATGCTACATGCATGCTACATACATACTACATACATACTACATGCTACATACATACCACATATATACTACATACATACTACATACAATACATTCATACAATACATACATAGACATACAGTACATATAACATAGAGTAACATACTTACCAATACTTGTCACATTGTTCCCCGAAGCCATTGTCTTTTACTGAATAAATATTAACATAACAAACCACAAAAATACTCACCCACGATCCGAAGCAGTCCACGAGTGTGTCCCACGATGATCTTGGGTAGAGAACTGCAGCATCACCTGATGCTGCCGTTCTCTACGGGCTGCAGGAATCCAATGACGGAAGGTAGGTATCCTTCCGCACTGTATTCCTCCGCCACTTAAAAAAAAAAAAGTCCCTAGTCTCACTTTATGCCATTGCTGCGTGGGAAATTCCCACACAGCAATGGCATAAAGTGAGACTAGGGACTTTTTTTTTTTTAAGTGGCGGAGGAATACAGTGCGGAAGGATACCTACCTTCTGTCATTGGATTCCTGCAGCCCGTAGAGAACGGCACTGGCTAATGTGTCAATCACTGTCATGGTAGCAGGCATCGCCCGATGGGACTTGTAGTCCCATCGGACGATGCCTGCACAGACCCCCGAAGCCTGCACAGCCCCCCGGCAGGCCGGCACAGCCCACCGGAGCCTGCACAGACCACCGGCAGGCCGGCACAGCCCCCGGCAGGCCGGCACAGCCCACCGGAGCCTGCACAGACCACCGGCAGGCCAGCACAGCCCCCCGGCAGGCCGGCACAGCCCACCGGAGCCTGCACAGACCACCGGCAGGCCGGCACAGCCCCCCGGCAGGCCGGCACAGACCACCGGAGCCTGCACAGACCCCCTGGCAGGCCGGCACAGCCCCCCGAAAGGCCCGTACAGACCCCAGAGAGGCTGTACAAGGCAAAAACAGGGTTTTTCTTATTCCGATACCGGAAGTCCCATAGACTTGAATGGGACTTCCGGTATCGGAATCGGCGATACCGATACTTTTTTTTAAGATCGGCCGATCCATTCCGATCCGATACTTTGAAGTATCGGACGGTATCGCTCAACTCTAATCCTGTTATATTTGCAAAAATAAAAAAGTGGGGATAAAAGGACATTTTGTGGCAAATTTTTTTATATTTTTCTATTTTCACAGCTTTACGTTATAAACTTCTGTGAAGTACCTGGGGCTTCACTGTGCTCACCACACATCTAGATAAGTTTCTTGAGGGGTTTAGATTCCAGAATGTGGTCAATTGTGGGGAGTTTACACTAATTAGGCACATCAGGGGCTCTCCAAACGAGATATGGCGTCTGCTAATTATTTCAGCAAATTTTGCATTCAAAAAGTCAGTTTGAGCTCCTCTTCCGAGCACTGCCGTGCGCCCAAACAGTAGTTTTCCCACATATATATCATCATGCTCAGGAGAAATTGCACAACAATGTTCAAAATAGGAAAATGTGGGTCTAAAGTAAAATTTTTGAGAAAAAAAAAGTTAAATATTAAATTTTCCTTTCACATTCAATTAATTCCTGTAAAGCGCGTGAAGGTTTAATAAACTTCTTGAATGTGATTTTGAAAAGGTGCAGTTTTTAGAATGGTGTCTTTTCTGTCAGATAGGCCTCTCAAATTCACTTCAAAAGTGATGTGGTCCTTAAAAAAATGGTTTTGTAAATTTTATTGGAAAAATTAGAAATCACTGGTCAATTTTTAACCCTTACGACTTCCTAGTAAAAAAATTATGATTCCAAAATTATGCTAATGTAAAGTAGACATGAAAAATGTTGTTTGTGAACTCTTTTGTGTGACATAACTCGCTGATTTAAAGGCATAAAAATGTAAAGTTTGAAAATTGTAAAATGTTTTAAATTTTTGCCAAATTTCTGTTTTTTTCTTAAACAATGTTTTATTAGAGTTTTCAAAAAAAAAAACAGAAATATAAAACATACATTCATATAGTGTGAATCATTTCCATATGGCATTTGAACATTGTATATCAAAGCTATACAATATAATACAATTTTTGTTTCATGTATCAAAGACATGGACACTAGAGATGAATGTGAACAACAATAAACAAATCGAACCAATAGGCAAGTGTATAAGCACCGGCGGGCATCTGGAAACATGAAGTTTTGAGTATGATGTGAGTAAGGAAAAGGGAGAAGGGAGAAAAAGGGTTCAAGATATGAATACATTTTCCATTTTAGATTTAAGTTCAATCCATTTATTCCATCTATCTCCAAATAATTTTATTGATAGATTATTAATATAATGAATTTTTTCATATGTATAATGTTTATCGACCAACATAATCAATGTAACAACATCAGGTGGTTGCTTGTTGTTCCAACCTTTCGCTATTAGATACACAGCAGACATGAGGATATGAGCGACCAAAAATTTTTCTTTTTTAAACCTGTAGATTCCAATGAGTAACAAGGCTAGAGCTGGGTGTGGGTGAACATGCCAATTACATATAATCGAGATTAATTGAAAAACCTTGAGCCAATATACCTTTAGAATAGGGCATCCCCAGAACACATGAAGCAAGTCAGCTTGTGATCCACATCCGCGCCAACATAGACCAGACCCCCCTCCTCCAAAGTGTCTGAGTCTATTTGGAGTGAGATAGTATCTATGGACCAGCTTATAATGAGTCTCAAGAATATTCATACATTTTGTGGCTTTTGCCGCTATTTTGAATGATGTTGTCCATTGGGGAATTTGTATTTGTTTCTGTAAAGTGGTTTCCCACTACTCAAAGCCTCCTTTATTGGAAAAGGTATATTTATTAGTTAGAGTAGTGTATAAGGGTTTTAAGGAACTCTTGTGGCTGGGAGGTGTGTTAATTAAAAAATTGTAAATAGTATGATTAATCCTGACCCCTCCACAGAAATTTTTCTTATACCTGTCATACTCCTCTTTGAGCAGGAGATATGTCATGTATTCAGTATTGGGGACTCCATACTTGGTTTTAACCAGTTCAAAAGGTATGACTCTATTGTTATCAAGAAAATCATCAACAAACATAATGGAGAATTTTGTCCAGCTGTCAAACAATGATCTCAAAGAGATTCTGACAGGCGACAAAAAAGGAATTCTCTACTTTTTAGTCGAATGAGTGTAAGCATTAAATTTCCTCCTGCATATGTGTGACCAGCAAATCATAGAAGCTCTAAGTATTGGGTTCTCTATATTTGTAATCTCTTTACTGTGCAGGAGAAAATAAGATATGTATAGTAGTGGCTCTTTGTTAGGCATCAGATTTCTCTCAATTTCTGGCCACCCCAACTCGGTCTGTCCTGTAAACCACATTTTTGTTAGCTCAGCCATAGTAGCAAAATAGTATGCCTCTAGGTCTGGGAGGGCTATCCCACCATTTTCTTTGGATTTGAGCAGAGTATGTTTCCTCACCCTAGATTTTTGGTTGTTCCAAATATATTTGTTCATTTGAAAGGTGAGTTTCTGTATGGACTGCATTGAGAGAGGTAAAGGTACATTTCTATAAAAGAACAATACCTTTGGGAGGCAGAACATTTTATACAGAACTATTTTACCCATCCATGTGGCTGGGGTCTTTGACAGTTCTCCCAACTTGAGCTCAAGAGATTGCAAAAGACATTCAGCATTCACCTTGCCCATGTGTGTATGATTACCTGTGAGCCATATTCCGAGATATGGTTTCTTAGTACAGTCCCAATTAAAAGGGTACCTTTCTCTTAGTTGCTGTTTAATGGGTGCTGGAATGAAAAGTGACAAAACATTAGTTTTCTTTATGTTAAGCTTATAATATGAGACTGATCCGAACAGATCAATGATGTCCCAAGTCTGTTTCAGAGAGGCAACAGGGTCTGTCAATGTGAGGATGATGTCATCCGCGTAAAGATTTATTTTGTGCTCTGTATCTCCCAACTGGATACCCCTTGTCTTACCAGAGTCCCTTATCATTTGAGCCAAAGGCTCCAGACTCAGAATGAAAATAATTGGGGACAGGGGGCAACCCTGTCTTGTCCCATTTGTTATAGAAAATTTTTCAGACATGGTACTATTGACCAGTACAGAGGCAGACGGCTGAGAGTAGAGAGCACGAATTCCCTTTATCATCTCCCCCCCAAAGCCCATTTTCTCAAGTACTGCGAAGGCATAAGCCCAATTAACACGATCGAAAGCCTTCTCGGCATCAAGGGCTATAAATAAACTAGGAATTTTTTTCCTATTGCATAAATGTAAATGGTGCAAAACGCTTCTGGAACTATCAGACGTTTGTCTATGTTTTACAAAACCCACCTGGTCGGGGTGTATTAGGCAAGGAATAACATTTTGCACCCTCTCCGCTAGTATTTTTGCATAAATTTTGATATCTGCGTTTAAAAGGGATATGGGTCTATAGTTTTCAATTTTTGTGGAGTCTTTTTCTGGCTTAGGAATTACCACTATTGTGGCTCTTAGCATATCTGTGTTGCATACACCTCTTGACTTTATGAAATTTAGAGTGTTTGTTAAATGTGGGACAAGGTCTTTTTGAAATGTTTTGTAATATTCTATTGGGAAACCGTCAGGGCCTGGAGCTTTATTACTTTTCAAATTATTAATCCCAAGAGAGACTTCACCCTCTGAGAAGGGTGTGTCAAGGAGTTCCCTCTGATCTGGAGTTAGGGATGCTGAAGAAATTTTACAACTATCATTAACTACAATATGTGACGAAAAAGCAGTCTAAAAAACAGTGGGATGCATTGAAGCGTTCCAGAAAAATTACGTCGTAGAGTAACACTGGTCAGAATTGTAAAATTTGGCGTGGTCATGAAGGTGCAAACAGCCTGGTAAAGGGGTTAAGCTCTGTTTTTTCGATTGTATCAAAATCTTATTTCATGCAATAAAATGCAAATTAATTATGTAAAAGTAATACAATGTGATTTTCTGGATTTTTTCAAAGATTCTGTTTCTCACAATTGAAATGTAGCTACGATAAAAATTACAGACCTCTCCATTCTTTGTAGGTGGGAAAACTTGCAAAATCGGCTGTGTATAAAATACTTATTTTCCCCACTGTACATACGTCTGCAGTCAATTGGATGTACCTGATGAAGTTCTTCGTGCGAGTTCTTGCCAATACAGACATCCATAGAAAAGGAGTCCCATGCTTGAAGCCTAGTCATGGAGTTAGAATAGTAAAAAGACATCTGCCAGATATCTGTAAAGACAGTTTGCATCTTCCATAGAGATACTGTTAGGCGTTGGTTTCCTGCCTCTGCACAGGAGGAGGCCCGAGCCTTGCCTTCTGGGGTCTCCCATTCTGTTCCGGCTACAGAGGAGGCTGCTCAGCAGAGGCGTCGATCCCGGCGTCATGCTCAAGCTAGTACTGTCAGGTTGGATGCTTATGCCACCTCTGGGTCAGCTTTAGCAATCCGCACTAGCCAGCAGCAAGCAGGTCCAGAGTCTAAGTCCTTTTTGCAGCCTACTGAGCATGCCCGTGGGACGACCTCTTATTTGCGGTCAGAGGTCACATGCTCAGGTCCTCAAGCAGCTCGGATTGGAAAATTAGGAAGGTCCCGGAAGGACGCTGCTATAAAAGGCTCTCATGACCGCTCGTGTGTGAGATGATGGATGCATGTGTTTGGTGACCGACTCATTAAGATCCCCTCCCTTGGTTGTGCAGCATTTACAGGGCCCATTATGCACTGGAGCATTAGAAATGGGGCCCATTATATATGGAGTATATTTGGGCCCATAACACAGTGGAGCTTCATCTATGGGGACCAACATATACTGTAGCATTATGTGGATCTCATCATATACTGTTTCAAACATTATATGGGACCAATGATTCTGTATGGAGAAATATATGGGCCTCATTACTCTGTATAGCGCACCATGCGGTGGCCATAATACTGTATGGAGTAATATACTGTCCGTTTTTGGAGCTATCGGAGAATGTAAAATGGATATCAGTCATGAGATGTAAGAAGTGAAGTATTTTTCATTGTACTATACCGCTATTTCTCTGCTGTATCAGAGGATCATGAATTGTGGCATGTGTTAAAGGAGCCCATTGACACTCTTTGGCCCTGGGCCCACGAAAATCTGGAGCCAGCCCTACTCCCCCAAAACTTTAGCCAAATAACCCCAGTTTTTAATGCCTAACTATTATTATAAAGTAAATTAAGGTTGACAAGCTTAAGTAATAAGAATTGATGTTTTTGGCATTAAAATGGGCACTGTAGGTGTGTTTCCTGTCCTCCACTCACTACCGACTTTTCTTCCCCATTGACTTGCATTGGGTTTCGTGTTTCAGTCGGCCTTCGACTTTTCACAATAATCAGCCGATTTCGTTCGACCCGACTTTTGAGAAAGTCGGGTTTCATGAAATCCGACTCGACCCGAAAAAAGGCAAAGTCGCTCATCTCTAGTGGTGGCAAAAAGGTGTTAATCGCTTTATGGCGGTGATAGCATTTGGTTGCAAGTTTAGAGGTTTGTTGGACATCACAAAGCATTTTCTTTTGGGCCAGGCACGGAAGGGTTTTAGGAAATGGCCCACTTGGACGGACACTCAAAGGCCTGTTTCATTTAAACTTCTGGTGGAACGGTTAAAGGGTCTAGGAATATTTAGCTTGCAAAAAAGAAGGCTAAGAGGAGACTTAAGAGCTGTCTACAAATATATGAAGGAATGTAACAGTGTAGAGGGATCATCATTATTCTCATTTCTACATGGAAACACGAGAAGCAATGGAATGAAACTGTGAGGGAGAAGATACAGATTAGATATGAGAAAAAACTTTTTGACAGTAAGGGTGATCAATGAGTAGAACATGCTGCCACGAGAGGTGGTGAGCTCTCTTTCAATGGAAGTCTTTAAACAGAGGCTGGACAGACATCTGTCTGAGATGGTTTAGTGAATCCTGCATTGAGCAGGAGGTTGGACACAATTACCTTTGAAGTCCCTTCCAACTCTAACATTCTATGACTATGACTCTGTGAATTGGGGTCGATTTGGAATGAGTATCCAGCTCTCAGTCTGAGGAGATGTTGATTCAGCTGGTTGTTTTGTGGAAATTCTTTTGGCCTATGAGAATAGAGGAGTTGGTGTCTCCATCAATGGTTAAAGGGGGTAGGGTACTAGGTCAAGTTGCTTTAGTTGAGTTTTGGGTGTGTTGGTCCAAAACAGATCAAGTTGAAAGAGGAAAAAGGGTTGTTTTGGAGGCATTGAGGGGTGCTCAATTTGTCTTGTAGAGTGGTTTATGAGTTTTTAAGGTTATGAGTAGATCGTTTAGGCCCATTGTTGAAGCACAAAGACGAGTCTTTTCTGTCTCGGTGTCAGTTTGTGTCAATTTTCAGGAAGAACCTGGAATCTTTGGGGCTGGAGACTGGTTCTCATCTCATTCCTTACGTATCGGGGCTTCAACTGAGGTTGAAAAAGGGGACTTCCATATGAGGAGGTTCAGAAGATTGGTAGGTAGGAGATACAAATCTATGTGCAGCCTCATTTTTTTTGAGGGACTGGTGGATCGAGGGATGGATTTGAATGGGAGATGCTCGTTTATTGATTAAGGATTACAATGTATATTTAAACATATAGATTTAGTTGTTTAGTTTTCACCTTCCTTCTTCCCTCCCCCTCCTCTCCTCTCTCTCTTCATTCCCATAGGAGGAGCATGGCTAGTGTGGATTTTGGGGCACTCTTTTGTGTATTGGGGCACATTGAAGGCTGACGTGTGAAAGAATGGGAGTCAGTTAGGATTTTTCCAAGGCACGAGGTTGTAGTGAGATGGATTGGGGTTCAAGGCATGAATTGGCGACAGATGCTGCCTGACTTTCACCATTTTGCGAGGTTAGATCATTCTCATTTCCCGCAGTTAGATCCTTGGTGTTGCATATAGGGAGTAATGATATGGGTATTCGGTTGTGAAGGGATCTGATTAGGGACATCCGCCACAATGTTTTGTGTTTACGGACAATTTATCTGAAAATTAAGCTAGTGTGGTCAGATATATTGCCCATTAAGACTTATGAGGAGTCAGGTAATGCTCACTGTGGCAGTGTTGAGGGGATTCTTGGAGTTAGTGGCAAAATTGTGGTGGGTGGGAAGTTACCATCAGGTGGATGGTAACTTCCCCTTTATGTTTGGATTTGGCTAACTGTCTGGCAGATTTTGGGAATCTTTAGGGTGAGGTTCCTGGAAGTCAGTGTTATGGAAAAGGTTTTCCAACAACAAAGGTCCCTGAGTCTGTAGTCGCGGCTGGGGGTAGCGCTGCATGGTTTATTATTATTTATTGATTTCTTCCAGGTTTTGGAGCTCCAAGAACCTCCTTACTGACAAGTTATTAAATGTTGTAATGATTGTGTAAGGAGATGAGCCGAGGCAGAGTCAGCGGTTTCCGGTGCTCTTTAAGGCCGAAACTATCGGGACTGTCACCACTGTTGCCGGGAGAGGCTTCTTCTGGGAAGGAAGGACCTTCCCGCTGGACAGCAGGGGGCTCGGGGTATATAAGAAGAACTGAGCACGGTAATGGGTCAGACTTGGCGGGAAAGCGACAGGAGAAGGTTGACTCCCTCTCCATTGCTCTGGCTGACAACTCCACGCTGCTCATCCCTCAGCGTCCTGGCTATAAGATTGACTTTGACGCTATTGAGTTATTGTCTGACCCTGTTCTTCTGGACAGCCCTGTCCTGTCTCTGGTAACTGATAAGCTGCCTAGAGACTACCCCAAAGGACCGCCCGCTGCCGCGGACTGTGAGCGTGCTAATGGCTCGTGTTCGGCACCATTCCTGAGGAATCCACATCAAGGAATGTTTCCACGTTCCAACGCACTCAAACCAAGCAGGAACGAATCCACCAGCACTGTCGGGAGACAGTGATTCTCGTTCCTCCGCAACAGAGCTAGAGACTTTGTCCACGATTTGCGTCGCCGCTGAGAGATTTTACAGCCTTTGCCCTGCAAGAACTACAAGTGATAAGTTACCTTGTTTTTGTATATCTTATTCTTGAGCATTGTGTTTGTGTGCAATTCCCGCCACTGCCGTACTATTCTTGCCTCCCTGCGTGGAGTATTACTTGTTAATTGCCTGTTCAGTAAAACTTGTTATCCCTTTCTCTGCCTCCGGCTCTTCACTGCATTCAACGAACCTTACTCGTTTTTACACTTGTATAATAAAAGTCTGATTTAGCCAAAATTTGCCAGCCAATGTCTAGCTATCGTTGGGCTAATGAATTTTATACTTTCATAGATCGGACTTTTACTGACATAACAATACCACATACAGTGGGGAAAAAAAGTATTTAGTCAGCAATAGTGCAAGTTCCACCACTTAAAAAGATGAGAGGCGTCTGTAATTTACATCATAGGTAGACCTCAACTATGGGAGACAAACTGAGAAAAAAAAATCCAGAAAATCACATTGTCTGTTTTTTTTTCATTTTATTTGCATATTATGGTGGAAAATAAGTATTTGGTCAGAAACAAGCAATCAAGATTTCTGGCTCTCACAGACCTGTAACCTCTTCTTTAAGAGTCTCCTCTTTCCTCCACTCATTACTTGTAGTAATGGCACCTGTTTAAACTTCTTATCAGTATAAAAAGACACCTGTGCACACCCTCAAACAGTCTGACTCCAAACTCCACTATGGTGAAGACCAAAGAGCTGTCAAAGGACACCAGAAACAAAATTGTAGCCCTGCACCAGGCTGGGAAGACTGAATCTGCAATAGCCAACCAGCTTGGAGTGAAGAAATCAACTGTGGGACCAATAATTAGATATACAAGACCACTGATAATCTCCCTCGATCTGGTGCTCCACGCAAAATCCCACCCCGTGGGGTCAGAATGATCACAAGAACGGTGAGCAAAAATCCCAGAACCACGCGGGGGGACCTAGTGAATGAACTGCAGAGAGCTGGGACCAATGTAACAAGGCCTACCATTAGTAACACACTACGCCACCATGGACTCAGATCCTGCAGTGCCAGACGTGTCCCACTGCTTAAGCCTGTACATGTCCGGGCCCGTCTGAAGTTTGCTAGAGAGCATTTGTATGATCCAGAGGAGTTTTGGGAGAATGTCCTATGGTCTGATGAAACCAAACTGGAACTGTTTGGTAGAAACACAACTTGTCGTGTTTGGAGGAAAAAGAATACTGAGTTGCATCCATCAAACACCATACCTACTGTAAAGCATGGTGGTGGAAACATCATGCTTTGGGGCTGTTTCTCTGCAAAGGGGCCAGGACGACTGATCCGGGTACATGAAAGAATGAATGGGGCCATGTATCGTGAGATTTTGAGTGCAAACCTCCTTCCATCAGCAAGGGCATTGAAGATGAAACGTGGCTGGGTCTTTCAACATGACAATGATCCAAAGCACACCGCCAGGGCAACGAAGGAGTGGCTTCGTAAGAAGCATTTCAAGGTCCTGGAGTGGCCTAGCCAGTCTCCAGATCTCAACCCTATAGAAAACCTTTGGAGGGAGTTGAAAGTCCGTGTTGCCAAGCGAAAAGCCAAAAACATCACTGCTCTAGAGGAGATCTGCATGGAGGAATGGGCCAACATACCAACAACAGTGTGTGGCAACCTTGTGAAGACTTACAGAAAACGTTTGACCTCTGTCATTGCCAACAAAGGATATATCACAAAGTATTGAGATGAAATTTTGTTTCTGACCAAATACTTATTTTCCACCATAATATGCAAATAAAATGAAAAAAAAACAGACAATGTGATTTTCTGGATTTTTTTTTCTCAGTTTGTCTCCCATAGTTGAGGTCTACCTATGATGTAAATTACAGACGCCTCTCATCTTTTTAAGTGGTGGAACTTGCACTATTGCTGACTGACTAAATACTTTTTTTCCCCACTGTATGTATATTTTTTGTAGTTCTTTAAATTTACTTGGGGAAAAGTAGTGTGATTTGAACTTTTACATATTTTTTCATATATTTTACTGTTCTTGTTAATTTCCTTAAGGGACTTGAACCTGTGATCATATGATCGCTTGTGCTATATACAGCAATAACTGAGGCATAGGGGTCTACAGCCGACTCCTGACCATCATCAGCACTCTGTAATTGCATCAAAGAGGTGCCAAAAAATGCATGGAATGATGTTCCCCCTGTCATTGTGCTGTAAATGCCGCTGACAGATAGACAGTAGCAGTTAACAGGTTAACAGCTTTCCTCCACCCATGTCTGTTAGAAACAGATGATGTTAGAGGCATATTATCTGTCAGGAAAGGTGCTCAGTTCCTAAGCCTGCATCAAAGTCAGGGCACAGGCATAAAGCTGTACATCACATGTCGTTAAGGGATTAATGGATGTATACAACTTTTCCTTCATATGTACAATTAGTTCGTTTCCGCAAAATCTAAAAATGGTAACATACGCACATAAGTGAAAGGCTAGAGAAAACATTGCGCTCATTAGAGTTAACAATCTTCTATGGATTTTTTCCAAAGACACAAAAAGGTATTCCGAATATTTCCAGTTTGAGATCAGGGTGTAACTGGTTTTAGAAGACCAAGAAAAACTCCGAAGACTATTGAATATAAATTGTCTCGGTTTCCAGACCTCCATGTATACAAATCTCGGGCAAGTCTCAACAAAAGGATATGTCTGTATGCTATCCAAATTGTCTTTATTTCGATTAAACTCAAAACAGTTTGTCAGCTCAGACACGAGCCCTTTTCAGTGGTTAGAAAGGCTCTAGTCTGAGCCAGCATGTCACTTGATGGCAGCTGACCTCTTCTGCTTCTGTAGATTCGAGGATGATGGCCTTGCCAGCAGGGTCAGTTTTAGACAAAGTGGTGCCCTGGGCAAAAGTTTAAAGTGGGGTCCCAAATGCTCGAATATTGCACCATCACACAGAAACATTTTGGTTGTAGTTACATGGGCTGGGTTAAACTAGCATGACAAAGAAGCAAAACCGAGCATTGAAGTGGCAGGGACGCGATACATATAAACCATACACTCATGTAAGTGCCTTCGCCTCTTTCACACATCAGTTTTTTGGCATCAGTCGCAATCCGGCAGTTTTAGAAAAAAATGGATCCAGCAAATGATGCTGCTGGATCCGTTTTTTTCTCATAGACTTGTATTAGCGACGGATGGCGTCACGTTTCATCCGTCGCTCGCTGGATCCGTCAGAAATTTTGTGTCCGGCAGCCGGAGATGACGAACATAGTAACGTTTTTTGTCTCCGTTGAAAAGTCGGACAGTGACGGATTTGGCGCCGTCCGTCGTTTGCTAGAATGGCTGCCTATGGGCTCCGGATCCATCGCTGTCCGTTAAATCGCTGTCGGTGAGTTTTTTTAAACTGCGCATGCTCCAATTATTATTACCAGGTAGGGCAGTCGGATCTGGCGAAAAAACAGATCCATCGCTTCAGTTTTTCACAATCTGCGACGGATCCGTTTTTTTCTAAAACTGTCAGATTGCGACTGACGCCAAAAAACTGATGTGTGAAAGAGGCCTTAGCTGCAGTACCAGCACAGCTCATGAACAAGAATGGCAATCTTTCTGATACTACCCCTGTCATTTCATTAGACAAAATATAATTAAACAGTGGGACAATCTGAATCAAGCATTCATATCTAAAGTGCAGTGAAAACTTTACAGTATATTTTAATATATAGTTTTTGTAGAATTTCTTTTGATATAATGGTGTAGTTTTCTGACTACTGCTTCTTGTGAAGATATTCATTATAAATCTTCAAATATAAAACAATAATATTAGGATATAATTGTTGCATTTATACAAAGAGTTAATGTGTTAATCTGCTTCACTACCCCAAAATCCATCATTCACAGAACAAGTCATCTCCCCACCCCCATCTTTCTCAGGAAGATGATTAAATTTCTAGGAGAGATTCTGCTGGCATAGCCTTGGGAGAAGCTTTTAGTTTAATAACTTTGATTCCTCTTCTCTCAGAATCATTATATTATTAGGGGGCAAGGAGCCAGAATAACAATTTATGTGCCTGCCTGCTTTAGTTACCATGCACAATAGAGTGACAACCCTCAGTGTCAATGTTGTGCCAGGAAGGGGAACTGCTAACAACTTCTATAAAGTGGTATTCCCATCTCCAAGATCCTACCCCAATGTGTAGTAGGTGTAATAATAATATTACCAATACCTCCCAATAGAAATGTAGTATTGTAGTATAGTTCTTCTAATTCGCTATGACTCTTTCCTCATGTGCAGGCAATGCAGGATCTTAGGTATCCGTGGTTACAACCACTGATATAGTAATAGTTAACTAGTTGCTAGTGGTCGTAACCATGGATACCTAAGGTCCTGCAATGCCTGCACATGAGGAAAGAGCTATATTGCGAATCAGAAAAACTATCCTACATTTGCAATTGAAGGTATTTTCTAATATTTTTACTATTACACATACTACATATGGGATAGGATATTAAAGATGGGAATATCCCTTTAAAGGGAATGTGTTCTTAGAAATGAATTAATTGTTATAGGTTGTACAAATAAAATCTAGGCGATACCTTCCACTTAAATTGTGTGACATAGGTATAGCATTTACTTGCTTGTATATATTGTAGTGTAGAAGTTGTGTCATTCAGCTGTAGCCTCTACCGGAACACATATTACCTGTAGGCAACATTCACATGACTTGATCAGTTTTTAATTCATCCACAAGTTTACCTTTTCCTTTATAAACCCTCCTACACTTAAAAGACATCTGGGTCACCAGAGCTAGGAAACTTGCTGATCATAAGAAGTGCATGATCAATAACTTTCCCTGTCAGTGCAGAGCTGACAGTTTCTAACAGCATGAGAATGCTGCTGCATCCCAATGCTGTACAAGCAATCAGCCTGCAAAAAATGATAGTCCCATAGTGGGACAAAGTAAAAAAGTTAAAAATAAGTAAATTTTTTTTTTAAAAATTTCAAAAATATTAAAAAAACAAAAGATCTTGTATCCATAAGTAAATATTTGAATGAAAAAATATGATATTATATAATAATACAATATTATAAATGACCCAACCTATAAAACTTTCCCACTAGTTAACCCCATAAAAAAATAAAAAAACAGACAAAAAACAATGCTTTATCATCATACTGCCGAACATAAGGGGGATAAAACGCAGTCAAAAAGACGGATATAAATAAACATGGCACGGCTGAAAACGTCTTCTTGTCCAGCAAAAAACAAGCCACAAAACAGCTCTATCAGGGGATAAATAAAATAGCTCTCTGAATAAAGTAATGCAAAAATAATTATTTTGTCTATAAATTTTTTTTTATTGTGGGAAAGCGTCAAAACAAAAAACTATATACCGTATATACTCAAGTATAAGCCGAGTTTTTAAACCTCCATTTTGGGCTGAAAAAGACCTTCTCAGCTTATAATCGAGTCACGGTCCTTGCGATTGAATAAAAAAAAAAATGACATACTTACCTCTCGTCACTGGGGGCCAGGTGCAGGAAGAGACCCGGAAGACAGAGCGGCGCGTAGTGATGGAGCGGAGACCGGTAAATATCGCCAGTGCTGGGTGCCTAAGCCAGCGGCGACACTGGGAACTGACCCCCATAGTGCATCAGTGTCCCCGCCTGCTCAGGACACCGGCACCTGGCCCCTAACGACGAGAGGTGAATATGTCATTTTATTTTAAAAGGCAGCAGTAGCTTCAGCAGCAATATATGGGGCATATACAGTATATCAATGGAGCATCTTATAGGGCTACCATTATCCTTTGTGCAGCATTATATGGGGCATATTTTGTATGGAACATCTTATAGGGCAACCATTATCCTATGTGCAGCATTATATGGGCGTATTTTGTATGGAGTGACTTGAGGGGGAATTCTGCCAACAATCTAACTAGAGTTGAGCGAAACGGGTCGAAAAATTTCAAAAGTCGCCGACTTTTGGCAAAGTCGGGTTTCATGAAACGAAACCCGACCCTAGGATGAGGTCGGCCACGAGGTCGGCGACTTACGCGCCAAAGTCGCGTTTCAAAAGTTTGTTTTGCGCTCTTTTTCAGCCAATCAGGATCCACGGACACTGTGGGCAACGTGATGACATAGGCAGGGGTCACCACCATCTTTCAGAAGCGCATGCAAGTGATTGGCTTGCTTTGGTGGGCGTCACAGGGGGTATAAAAGGGCGTGCACGCCGACCGCCATCTTACTTCTGCCGATCTCAGTATAGGGAGAGGTTGCTGCTGATTCTGTAGGGAGAGCGTTAGGCAGGGAAGAAAACAAAAAAACTGCTTCTGCTGCTAGCGATTTGGCCTGCACAACACACCAGTCACTGTGTGTGCAGTGCAAGGGGAGGTTATATAGTGGTGTATCAGTGGTGTTGGTTGTTGGGCTGCCTTCTAAGGCTTCCTGACATTCCTGCATTGCTGTTTACCCACTGCTCCGCAAACTGCTTTTTTAAAAGCAATCCCAATTTTTTTTTTTTGTCCTGCTGAGAAGAAAAAAAAACTGCTTCTGCTGCTAGCGATTTGGCCTGTACAACACACCAGTCACTGTGTGTGCAGTGCAAGGGGAGGCTATATAGTGGTGTATCAGTGGTGTTGGTTGTTGGGCTGCCTTCTAAGGCTTCCTGACATTCCTGCATTGCTGTTTACCCACTGCTCCGCAAACTGCTTTTTTAAAAGCAATCCCAATTTTTTTTTTTTGTCCTGCTGAGAAGAAAAAAAAACTGCTTCTGCTGCTAGCGATTTGGCCTGCACAACACACCAGTCACTGTGTGTGCAGTGCAAGGGGAGGCTATATTGTGGTGTATCAGTGGTGTTGGTTGTTGGGCTGCCTTTTAAGGCTTCCTGACAGGCTGGCATTGCTGTTTACCCACTGCTCTGCAAACTGCTTTTTTAAAAGCAATCCAATCTCCCTTATCCTCTAGTCACTTTTGTCACAGCTGTGCCATCGAGCCTGTGACATAGCGCTCAGATATCAGTGGGCCTCACACAATCCAAAAGTGTCCAGTGTCCACAAGTGTCTGCAGAAATTCAAAATCTCCCTTATCCTCTCGTCACTTTTGTCACAGCTGTGCCATCGAGCCTGTCACATAGCGCTCAGATATTCATTGGGCCTCACACAATCCAAAAGTGTCCAGTGTCCACAAGTGTGTGCAGAAATTCAAAATCTCCCTTATCCTCTAGTCACTTTGGTCACAGCTGTGCCATCGAGCCTGTCACATAGCGCTCAGATATTCATTGGGCCTCACACAATCCAAAAGTGTCCAGTGTCCACAAGTGTGTGCAGAAATTCAAAATTTCCCTTATCCTCTAGTCACTTTGGTCACAGCTGTGCCATCGAGCCTGTCACATAGCGCTCAGATATTCATTGGGTCTCACACAATCCAAAAGTGTCCAGTGTCCACAAGTGTGTGCAGAAATTCAAAATCTCCCCTTATCCTCTCGTCACTTTTGTCACAGGTGTGCCATCGAGCCTGTGACATTGCGCTCAGATATCAGTGGGCCTCACACAATCCAAAAGTGTCCAGTGTCCACAAGTGTCTGCAGAAATTCAAAATCTCCCTTATCCTCTAGTCACTTTGGTCACAGCTGTGCCATCGAGCCTGTCACATAGCGCTCAGATATTCATTGGGCCTCACACAATCCAAAAGTGTCCAGTGTCCACAAGTGTGTGCAGAAATTCAAAATCTCCCTTATCCTCTAGTCACTTTGGTCACAGCAGTGCCATCGAGCCTGTCACATAGCGCTCAGATATTCATTGGGTCTCACACAATCCAAAAGTGTCCAGTGTCCACAAGTGTGTGCAGAAATTCAAAATCTCCCTTATCCTCTCGTCACTTTTGTCACAGCTGTGCCATCGAGCCTGTGACATAGCGCTCAGATATCAGTGGCCCTCACACAATCCAAAAGTGTCCAGTGTCCACAAGTGTCTGCAGAAATTCAAAATCTCCTTTATCCTCTCGTCACTTTTGTCACAGCTGTGCCATCGAGCCTGTGACATAGCGCTCAGATATCAGTGGGCCTCACACAATCCAAAAGTGTCCAGTGTCCACAAGTGTCTGCAGAAATTCAAAATCTCCCTTATCCTCTTGTCACTTTTGTCACAGCTGTGCCATCGAGCCTGTGATATAGCGCTCAGATATCAGTGGGCCTCACACAATCCAAAAGTGTCCAGTGTCCACAAGTGTCTGCAGAAATTCAAAATCTCCCCTGTCCTATAGACACCTTGTACCTTGTTTTACATTACTATATAGTTTGTTGGATTTTGTCTACATTTCTACCAAAAATGAGGAAGGCTGGTGGAAGAGGCCGTGGAATTGGGCGGGGGTTGGCAGCTGGTAATGATGGTGTTGGTGGTGGATCTGATGGTAGTGGCAAGAGCAAAATAGGACCGAATGCAGGAGGTGTTGAGCCTGCGTCATCGTCTGGCAACATAAGGCCTCAAACGCTTAGTTTTCTAGGAGTTGGCAAACCGCTTTTAAAGCCAGAGCATCAGGAAAAAGTTTTGTCTTACATTGCTGACTCAGCCTCCAGCTCTATCGCCTCCTCTTCATCAGTTGTAAAAAGTAAAAGCACTGAGTCGTCATTGGAGGCTCATGTTCATGAACCACACCTTTCCTTGTGTCCTTCACCCCAACCAAGATTGAAGGATGACGCAGGCCATACTACTGATTACTCCATGGAGCTGTTTTCACACACCATGCCTGGATTATCAAGTCAAATGGTGAATTACCCAGGCCAAGATGAATCTGACATGGAGTGCACTGATGCACAGCCGCTGATGGATGATTCTGCTGGTACATTCACTCAGAGCACTACATTGTCCTCGCAGTGTACAGAGCCAGATTCTGACCCTGATGAGACTCAGGTGCCCCTTCCCGCACACTATACCACCATACACGGTGACACAGAGGAAGGTGCACATGACATAGAAGAGGAGGTGATGGATGACCCAGTTGTTGACCCAGATTGGCATCCATTGGGGGAAGAGGGTGCTGCTTCCAATAGCTCAGATGAGGAGCATCCACAGCAGACATCGACATCGCAACAGCTGTTATCTGGCAGGCCCGGAGCACTCCAAAGACAGGTTCCAAACATCAAAAGAGTTGCTGGACAGCTTGTCCAGAGGGTCAAAAGATCACAGCGTGCTAGGCCGCAAAATGTCTGCCAAAGTAGGAAGAGTGCAGTGTGGCACTTTTTTGACCAAAATCCTCATGATCAGGCCAAGGTTATCTGTAAGAAGTGCGCAAAGACCTTTAGCCGAGGGAAAAATCTGAAAAATTTGAATACCAGTTGCATGCTTAGACATTTAACCAGCATGCACTTGCAAGCGTGGACACAACACCAAACCTCAAGTGCCACATGTGCAACTGATCACAACGAAGGTAGTCAGCAACGCTACATTGTTTCCCCCACTGTAAGCCCACCGGTTAGCACAGCAGCAAATGTTGAGGTGTCGTTGCAAGGCCACAGCAGTCAGGGAATCCCACTGTTATATTAACGAAAGACTGATTCTAGGCCATCAGAAAGAACACCAACTCCATCACTATCATCAACCCTCTCTCAGTCCGCCCTGTCCACCGCTACTTCCACCATATGCAGCTCTCAAGTCCAGCTCACCCTCCCAGACACTATGAGTAGGTCAAGAAAGTACTCAGTCTCTCATCCGCGTACACTGGGTTTGAACGCCCACATTGCCAAACTAATCTCGTTTGAGATGCTGCCCTTTCGGTTGGTGGAAAGCACAGCTTTCCGTGAACTCATGGCCTATGCAGTACCACGCTATGACCTACCCAGTCGCCACTTCTTCTCTCGCAAAGCCATCCCAGCCCTCCACCATCATGTGAAAGACCGCAATGTCCATGCACTCAAGCAGTCAGTGAGCGGAAAGGTGCACCTCACAACTGATGCATGGTCCAGTCGGCATGGCCAGGGCCGTTACGTGTCCATCACTATACACTGGGTTAATGTGGTGGATGCAGGGTCCACAGGGGACAGCGGTGGTGGAACAGTGCTGCCTAGCCCACGGTATAGGAAACAGTTGGCTGTAGGCATTCGACCCTCCTCCTCCTCCTCCTCCAGAAGCGAAAGCTCGTCCACAGAGCGCAGTCGTACGAGCACTCCATCTGCAGCTGCCACTGTTGCACACGATGTGTCCCCCTATCGAGCAGCTAGTGGAAAGCGTCAGCAGGCTGTGTTGCAGATGATGTGTTTGGGCGACAGACACACCGCCGAGGTGCTGGCCGAGTACTTGAAGCGACAAACTGAGTCATGGCTGGGCAGTGTACATCTTGAGGCAGGCAAGGTAGTTAGTGATAACGGCCGTAATTTGACTGATGCAAAAAACTGAAGTGTGAAAGAGGCCTTAGTAGAACTGCACAACCACATATGGGGTATTGACACATTCAGTAGAAATTGTGGGACAAATTCTGGTGCCATTTTTACCCATTTCCTACTATGAAAATGTAAAACTTGAGGCTAACACACAATCTTGGTGGTAAAAATGTAAATTATTTTGTGTTCAGTGCTCAATTGTATAAAAGTCTGTGACATACCTGTAGAGTCAATATAATCATAGCACCCCTAGAAGAATTCATTGAGACGTTTAGTTTGCAAAATGGACATTTCTTCCATTCTGAGCTTTGCACTGTGCCTCAAAAGTCGTTTTTGACGACATATAGGGTACCAGTGAACTCAGGAGAAGTTGCCCAACAAATTTTGGGGTTCATTTTCTCCTGTTACCCTTGTGAAAATACAAAATGTGGAGCTTAAAAAGATTTTTGAGGGAAAAAAATTGACTTTTAAATTTTCTTCTGTGAAGCACTTGGGGGGATCAACGTGCTCAATGTACATCTAACATCTAGATAAGTTCCCTATCAGGTCTAGTATCTAAAATGGTGTCACTTGTTGGGGTGTTTCCACTGTATAGGCATATCAGGGGTTATCCAAACATGACATGGCATCCGCTAATTATTCCAGGAAAAAGTGAACTGGCGCTCCTTCCCTTCTGAGCCCTGGCGTGTGCTCAAACAGTAGATTTCCCCCACATGTGTAGTATCGGCATGCTCAGGAGAATTTGCACAACAAATTGTATGGTCAATTTTCTCCTTTTACCCTTGCAAAAGTTAAAAAATAAATTAGGTCTAAAGGAATTTTTTTGTGAAAGAAAAGTAAATGTTTATTTTTCCCTTTCACGTACCAAAAATTCCTGTGAAGCACCTGAAGGGTTAATAAACTTCATGAATGTGGTTTCGAGTACCTTGAGGCATGCAGGTCTAGATTGGTGTCACTTTTGGGTATTTTCTTTCATTTAGGCCCCTCAAAGTCACTTCAAATGTGAGGTGCTCCCTGAAAAAAATACTTTTGCAAATTTTGTTGTAAAAATGAGAAATCACTGATTAAATTTTATCCCGTATAACTTCCTAACAAATAATAATACCAAATAAATAATAATAACAAAAAAAATGTTTTGAAAATTGCACTGAAGTAAAGTAGACATGTGGGAAATGTTAGTTATTAACTATTTTGTGCGATATGACTCTATGATTAAAGGGCATAAAAATTAAAAGTTTGAAAATTGCGAAATGTTCAAAATTTTCACCAAATTTCCATTTTCTTCACAAATAAACGCAAGTCATATCAAATAAATTTTACCACTATCATGAAGTACAATATGTCATGAGAAAACATTCTCAGAATCAGTGGGATCCATTGAAGCTTTCCAGAGTTATGTCCTCATAAATTGACAATGGTCAGTTTTGTAAAAATTGGCCTGGTCAGGAAGGTGAAAACAGGCTTCGGGGTGAAGGTGTTAAAATTACTCTTTATTAAACATCATTAAAAACCACCTGTAAAGTGCCAAAACACAAATTGCGAATAACACACATATTAAAACGGACTGGCCTGTAAGTAGGACCCCTTCCTCTGATGTAACTGTTGATAAAGAAGGTTACCCTACAAGCAGTAATCACATATAATTCTGTAAAAACAGAAAAGTAAAGGGGAGGGCTGTGAATGGGTCTATCTCCTATACATTACCCCTACCTATGCCGCGAAGTTGGCACCATTAAAAGTTGACAATAGCGTTCCCAATCCTTGTCGTCTGTCCCTGATGCCCCCTAGCCTCTCTATTCAAATCATACAATGTAATATCACTAACTAGGGTGTGAAACAATAAAAATTATATTAAATATGGTCATATAGATCACCATATATATTTCTGCCCCAAACTTGCCACAGTCAAATAACCAACGTACAATACGGCAACAAAGATTTATCCACTGATACCAGCATAATAGTATAATATATGTCCATAGTACATGTCAGAGTCTACTTTGATAAAAACAAATGCCGGTAATCAAAAACACTTACAGTTCGATATCTACCACAAGGTTTTCCCTCAGATATTGAGAAAAAACATTTACCAAAAAATCTCAGTACATTTATGATCCATGCGATTCACCATATTACCACCACAGACTTTGCCATTAGGTATTGAATGAAACGATATTGACTATATTGGTGCATTCATGATGACAGTGAACCACCAATCTATATCGTAATCATAATTTTCTTCCTAAAATATATATAATGTGTGTACATAATACATTTACAGTTAGGTCCATATATATTTGAACAGAGACAACATTTTTCTAATTTTAGTTCAAGACATTACCACAATGAATTTTAAACAAAACAATTCAGATGCAGTTGAAGTTCAGACTTTCAGCTTTCATTTGAGGGTATCCACATAAAAATTGGATGAAGGGTTTAGGAGTTTCAGCTCCTTAACATGTGCCACCCTGTTTTTAAAGGGACCAAAAGTAAGTGGACAATTGACTCCAAGGCTATTTCATGGACAGGTGTGGGCAATCCCTTCGTTATGTCATTCTCAATTAAGCAGATAAAAGGCCTGGAGTTGATTTGATGTGTGGTGCTTGGATTTGGAAGGTTTTGCTGTGAAGGAAACATGCAGTCAAAGGATCTCTCCATGCAGGTGAAGCAAGCCATCCTTAATCTGCAAAAACAGAAAAAACCCATCCGAGAAATTGCTTCAACATTAGGAGTGGCAAAATCTACAGTTTGGTACATCCTGAGAAAGAAAGAAAGCACTGGTGAACTCATCAATGCAAAAAGACCTGGGCGCCCACGGAAGACAACAGTGTTGGATGATCGCAGAATAGTCTCCATGGTGAAGAGAAACCCCTTAACAACAGCCAACCAAGTCAACAACACTCTCCAGGAGGTAGGCGTATCAATATCCAAATCTACCATAAACAGAAGACTGCATGAAAGTAAATACAGAGGGTTCACTGCACGGTGCAAGCCACTCATAAGCATCAAGAATAAAAAGGCTAGACTGGACTTTGCTAAAAAATCTTTAAAAAAGCCAGCACAGCTCTGGAAGAACATTCTTTGGACAGATGAAACCAAGATCTACCTCTACCAGAATGATGGAAAGAGAAAATTATGGCGAAGGCGTGGTACAGCTCATGATCCAAAGAATACCACATCATCTGTAAAACACGGCGGAGGCAGTGTGATGGCTTGGGCATGCATGGCTACCAGTAGCACTGGGTCACTAGTGTTTATTGATGATGTGACACAGGATAGAAGCAGCCGAATGAATTCTGAGGTATTCAGAGTCATACTGTGTGCTCAGATCCAGGCAAATGCAGCCAAACTGATAGGTCGTCGTTTCATACTACAGATGGACAATGACCCAAAACATAAAGCCAACGTAACCCAGGAGTTTATTAAAGCAAAGAAGTGGAATATTCTTGAATGGCAAAGTTAGTCACCTGATCTCAACCCAATTGAGCATGCATTTCACTTGTTAAAGACTAAACTTCAGACAGAAAAGCCCACAAACAAGCAGCAACTGAAAGCCACCGCAGTGAAGGCCTGGCAGAGCATCAAAAAGGAGGAAACACAGCGTCTGGTGATGTCCATGAGTTCAAGACTTCAGGCAGTCATTGCCAACAAAGGGTTTTCAACCAAGTACTAGAAATGAACATTTTATTTACAATTATTTAATCTGTCCAATTACTTTTTGTCCCTTTAAAAACAGGGTAGCACATGTTAAGGAGCTGAAGCTCCTAAAGCCTTCATCCAATTTTAATGTGGATACCCTCAAATGAAAGCTGAAAGTCTGAACTTCAACTGCATCTGAATTGTTTTGTTTAAAATTCATTGTGGTAATGTCTAGAACTAGAGTGGAGCGAAACGGGTCGGTCATATTCAAAAGTCGCTGAAGTCGGGTTTCATGAAACAAAACCCGACCATAGTGTGAGGTCGGCAACGAGGTCGGCGACCAGAGCGCCAAAGTCGCGTTTCAAAAGATGCTTCCAGTGCCCTTTTTCAGCCAATGATGGAGGACGCACACTGTGGGCAACGCGATGACTTAGGCTTCGGTCACCACCATCTTTGAGAAGGGCATGCAAGTGATTGGCTGGCTTTGTGTGGTGTCACAGGGGCTATAAAAGGGTGTGAACGCTGACCGCCATCTTACTTATGCCGATCTTAGCATAGGGAGAGCTGCTGCTGCTGATTCTGTAGGGAGAGAGTTAGGCAGGGAAGAAGAACCAAAAAACTGCTTCTGCTGTTAGCGATTTCCACTTACAACACAACACTGCAGTGACAGGGGAGGCTCTATTTTTGTGCATCAACTCTGTTGGGTATTAGGCTGTCTTATAAGGCTCCCTGATAGCTGCATTGCTGTTTGCACACTGCTGTGCAAACTACTTTTTAAAAGCAAAAATACTTTTCTTCCTCTTTTCTGCACAGTTACCAAGCGTTCATTTTTCCACCCTTTTGTGTGTGCACTGTGCAGCAGTCCTGCTTATTAGGCTGCCTGCGTCCATACTTGGACTGAGAGCATCATTGTCAGTGTCCTCAAATCTCTAGTGAGATCCAAAATCTCACCAATCCTATATACACCCTCCACCTTGTCATACACCATCCAATTTCAGCCTGTTACATTGAGGTGTAATCTCTACTGGGCCAGAGACTATAGTTCTGCGTCCTCAAATCTATAGTGAGATCCAAATTCTCACCAATCCTATAGACACCCTACACCTTGTCATACACCATCTAATTTCAGCCTGTTACATTGAGGTGTAATCTCTACTGGGCCAGAGACAATAGTTCTGCGACCTCAAATCTATAGTGAGATTCAAATTCTTACCAATAGTAGATACACCTTCTACCTTGTTTTACAGTACCATATAGCTGGTGGTATTTTGGGTATATTTTCACAAAAATGAGCAAGTATGGTGGAAGACGCCATGGAAGTGGGCGGGGGTTGCCTGCTGGTCCCGATGGTGGTGGTGTTGCATCTGTTGGTAGTGGCAAAAGCACAATAGCACCTAAGGCAGGAGGTGTTGAGCCTGCGTCATCGTCTGGCTCCACAAGGCCTCGAAGGCTCTCTGCGTCATCGTCTGACTCCACAAGGCCTCGAAGACTCTCTTTTCTGGGAGTAGGTAAACCACTTTTAAAGCCGGAGCTTCAGGAACAAGTTTTGGCTTACATTGCTGACACAGCCTCCAGCTCTCTCGCCTCCTCTTCTGAAGTTTCAAAAAATAAAAGCACTGAGTCGTCAGTGGAGGCTCCTGGTCAGGAACAACACCTTTCCTTGTGTCCTTCACCCCTACCAAAAGTGAAGGATGTGGCAGGCCACACTACCGATTACTCCATGGAGCTCTTTTCACATACCATGCCTGGGTTAGCAAGTCAAATTGTGAATTCCCCAGTCCAAGATGAATCTGACATGGAGTGCACTGATGCACAGCCACTGCTAGATTTTTCTGCTGGTACATTCACTCAGAGCACTACATTGTCCTCGCAGTGTACTGAGGTAGAATCAGACCCTGATGAAACTCAAGTGCCCCTTCCCGCATACTATACCTCCTTACACGATGACACAGAGGAAGGTGCACATGAAATTGAAGAGGAGGTGATGGATGACCCAGTTGTTGACCCAGATTGGCATCCATTGGGCGAAGAGGGTGCCGCTGCCAATAGCTCAGAAGAGGAGGAGGAGGATCCGCAGCAGGTAACGACATCGCAACAGCTGTTATCTGGCAAGACCGTAGCAGTCCAAAAACGTGTTACAAAAACCAAAAGAGTTGCAGGACAGCTTGGCCAGATGGTCAAATTAGCACAGTGTGCAAGGTCTCAAAATGTCTTCCATAGTAGGAAGAGTTCGCAAAGACCTTTAGCCGAGGGAAAAATCTGAGAAATTTGAATACCAGTTGCATGCTTAGACATTTAACCACCATGCACTTGCAAGCGTGGACGGACTACCAAACCTCACGAACCATATGTGCACCTGCTCCGAATGAAGGTAATCAGCAACGCTACATCGCTTCCCCCACTGTAAGCCCACCGGTTAGCACACCATCAGCAGCAAATGTCGAGGTGTCGTCGCAAGGGCAAAGCAGTCATGGAATCACAATGTTATTGCTACGAAAGACTGAATCTAGGCCATCAGCAACACCACCAACACCATCACCATCACCAACCCTCTCTCAGTCCGCCAAGTCCACCGCTAGTTCCACAATATGCAGCTCTCAAGTCCAGCTCACCCTACCAGAGACTCTGAGTAGGACAAGAAAGTTCTCATCCTCTCATCCGCGTACACTGGCTTTGAACGTCCACATTGCCAAACTAATCTCGTTAGAGATGATGCCCTACCAGTTGGTTGAAAGCAAAGCTTTCCGCAAGCTCATGGCCTACGCAGTACCACGCGATGACCTACCCAGTCGGCACTTCTTTTCACGAAAAGCCATCCCAGCCCTCCACGTGCATGTTAAAGACCGCATTGTCCATGCACTCAAGCAATCAGTGAGTGGAAAGGTGCACCTCACAACAGATGCATGGTCCAGGGCCGTTACATGTCCATCACTGCGCACTGGGTTAATGTGGTGGATGCAGGGTCCACAGGTGACAGTAGCGGTGGGACAGTGCTGCCTAGCCCATGGCATAGGAAACAGTTGGCTGTAGGCGCTCGACCCTCCTCCTCCTCCTCCAGAAGCGAAAGCTCGTCCACAGAGCGCAGTCGCACGAGCACTCCATCCGCAGCTGCCAGTGTTGCACACGAGGTGTCCCACTATTGAACAGCTAGTGGTAAGCGTCAGCAAGCTGTGTTGAAGATGATGTGTTTGGGAGACAACAGACACACCTCAGAGGTACTGGCCGACTACTTGCAGCGACAAACTGAGTCATGGCTGGGCAGTCTACATCTTGAGGCAGGCAAGGTAGTTAGTGATAACGGCCAGAATTTTGTGGCAGTCATAGCCCTTTCAAAACTCAGACACATACCTTGCCTGGCTCACACCTTGAACCTGGTGGTGCAGTACTTCCTCAATTATTATCCTGAGTTAACACCTCTGCTCCATAAGGTGCGAAGACTGTGCTCGCACATCCGCCGGTCGCCCGTACACTCCAGTCGTATGCAGAAGCTGCAGTGATTGCTCCACCTTCCCAAGCACCGCCTAATTATCGACATTGCAACAAGGTTGAACTCCACCCTGCACATGGTTCATATGCTGTAATTCATTTGTGGGAGGATACACGGGCAGGCAGTTTGCAGGCAGACATGGAGTTGTCTGGTGTGCAGTGGTCGAAGCTGAAAGACCTCTGTAAAGTCCTTCAGTGTTTTGAGGAATGCATACGGCTGGTAAGCGCAGACAACAATATCATGATCATGAGCATCCCACTTGTGCGCCTGCTCATGCAAACTTTAACGCACATTAAGGAGCAGGCGTCTGCAGCTGAGGAGGAAGAGGAGGAGGGAAGCCTTGATGACAGTCAGCCATTTTCTGGTCAGGGAAGTCTCGTGGACGAGGTGGAGGAAGAAGAGGAGGAGGAGGATGATGGGGATGATTATTTTGGGGAGGAGGATGCTTCTCAGGGGGCAAGAAAAAATGTTGGCGTGGCAAGGTCAGGTACAGGGTTTGTGCGTGACTGGAGGGATGTGGATTTGTCAGAAAGTGCTCCTCCACCAAGCACTCGCAGTGTATCATTGACACCTGGAACATTGGCCCACATGTCTGATTATGCCTTGCAGATCCTAAAAAGGGACCCCCACATTGCCAAAATGATGAACGATGACGACTACTGGTTGGCCAGCATCCTGGATCCACGCTATAAAGGCAAATTCCAAAACATCATGCCACAGGAGAACCTAGAGCTAATATTGGCTAACAAACAAGCAACTCTGGTAAACTGTTTGTTTGAGGCATTCCCAGCACACAGCCGTGGTGATGTTTTTCCAACAAGCCGTAGGGGGCAACATGAAAGAGGTGTTCATGGTGCACACAGCTGAAGTGGCGTTGGACTCAGGTGTTTCATGACCATGTTGTGGACTGATTTTTCAAGTAGTGCTCACACGATCGAAAGTGACAGGAGACAGCAGTTGTCAATTATGGTAACAAACTACTCCTCCTATATCGATGCTCTCCATCACCGGTCATTCCCCTTGGAATATTGGGCAAGTAAACTTGACACCTGGCATGAATTGGCACAATATGCCTTACAGGAGCTCGCTTGCCCTGCTGCTAGTGTGTTATCTGAATGAGTCTTCAGTGCTGCTGGATCAATCCTGACAGAAAAAAGGACCCGTCTGTCGACCCAAAATGTTGATGATCTAACCTTCATTAAAATGAACCATGCATGGGTTTCAAAGGATTTTGTCCCATCCTCCCCTGCTGACACGTAGGGAAAATGGCTTGCTGACAAGCCAGAAAAATTGCTTGCTTTTGTCCTCCTCTTCCGCGAACTTCTCCAATTACTCCATTTGCAGCGGCTTAATGTCCAACATCAACATATGCCAATTTTTCCACCTCCCTAACTGGGCTGCCTCCCCCCACAGGGACGGGGTCACCACCTGGCGCACGCACCCGTGCGAGTGTCGTTGCCCTGGACAGGTGGGTGGGCACACTCTTTGGCAATGGCACTGGCACAAGGTCCCTCATAGCAGAATCATGCGTCTTTGACGGTGGGGGTGCACACCCGCCGTCAGACACACTGGCGTACTATGTGGGCCCCCCTGCTTGCTCAGGATCACAGCACTTGCAAAGTTGAAATACTTACCTCTCCCTGCTCCACCGCCGTGACGTCTTCCGCGTTTTCTGACAGTGACATTCTGGTCAGAGAGCGCGATGACATCACGTCTGTACGCCCTCTGCCTAAACAGTCCAAGTGCAGTGAGATGGAAGATGGGGATGACGAGGAGTCCAGACTAGTACAGGGATTCCCTAGCGAGGAGACTTATTTAATTGTTTTCAATGTTGGGACAGCTATTTTTGGGGAGCACTATACTCTGGAGAATGATATATGGGGCCCACCATACACTGGAGCATTCCAAAGGTGGACATCAGACACTGGAGCAGCATTTACAGGGCCCATTATGCACTGGAGCATTAGAAATGGGGACCATTATATATGGAGCATTACTTGGGCCCATAACACAGTGGAGCTTCATCCATGGGGACCAACATATACTGTAGCATTATGTGGAGCTCATCATATACTGTTTCAAACATTATATGGGACCAATGATTCTGTATGGAGAAATATATGGGCCTCATTACTCTGAATAGCGCACTACGCGGTGGCCATAATAGTGTATGGAGTAATATACTGTCCGTTTTTGGAGCTATTGGAGAATTTAAAATGGATATAAGTAAGAAGTGAAGTATTTTTCATTGTACTATACCACTATTTCTCTGCCGTATCAGAGGATCATGAATTGTGGCATGTGTTAAAGGAGCCCATTGACACTCTTTGGCCCTGGGCCCACGAAAATCTGGAGCCAGCCCTACCCCCCACACAACTTTAGCCAAATAACCCCCAGTTTTCAATGCCTAACTATTATTATAAAGTAAATTAAGGTTGACAAGCTTAAGTAATAAGAATTGATGTTTTTGGCATAAAAATTGGCACTGTAGGTGTGTTTCCTGTCCTCCACTCACTGCCGACTTTTCTTCCCCATTGACTTGCATTGGGTTTCGTGTTTCAGTCGGCCTTCGACTTTTCACGATAATCGGCCGTTTTCGTTCGACCCGACTTTTGAGGAAGTCGGGTTTCATGAAACCCGACTTGACCCGAAAAAAGGCAAAGTCGCTCATCTCTATCTAGAACCAAAATTAGAAAAAATGTTGTCTCTGACCAAATATATATGGACCTAACTGTATCTGTTCACATCATTATTCATCTACACGTTTCCTTTTCTGTGGTTTGAGGTTCATCAGGAGGTCAAAAGAAGCATTTAATCAAGGGGTGTGCATAACCCTGTCTGGAGTGCACTGTAGGCTACATCCCATCATCTTTTACGGTAAATCCCCCACTCATTTGACCAGTGGCGTATCTAGGGGGGGGCAGCCGGGGCAGTTGCCCCGGGCGCAGCCAGCAGGGGGGCGCAGTCGGGCCGCCTAATGCAGCGGCCCGCAGTGTCTCCCCCCCGGCGGCTGCGTTCTGCCGCCCCCCGCCTGAGAGTCGGCGGTTCTCTGTGTCAGCTGTCAAGCTGACAGCCGGCGCAGAGAAGGAGGCCGTGCCGGCTCTCAGGGAGCAATTGTACTGGCGTCTATACAGACGCCTGTACAATTGAAGCTCTGACCGCCGGGCCAGAGCGACGTCAGCAGCGTGATCATGTCATGTGATCACGCTGCTGACGTCACTCCCCGGCGCCCAAAGCAAACGCTGGTGGCAAGTGTGCTCCTCTGTGGAGCTGAAGAACCACCGAAGATGGGAGATGAGGGGGAGTTAATGAGTGGAGATGGGGGGGATTTGTAGAGGGGATGGCGGTTAATGTGTGGGGGGATTTAGAGTGGGGATGGGGGTTAATGAGTGGGGATGCCATGGGGTTAATGTGTGGGGGTATTTAGAGTGGGGATGGGGGTTAATGAGTGGGGATGCCATGGGGTTAATGTGTGGGGGGATTTGGA
The DNA here is from genome assembly GCF_039654945.1 of Dendrobates tinctorius. Lineage (NCBI taxonomy): Eukaryota > Metazoa > Chordata > Amphibia > Anura > Dendrobatidae > Dendrobates > Dendrobates tinctorius. Next base: position 121,079,501 of record NW_027361679.1, read on the forward strand.
GTGGAGATGGGGGTTATTTAATGTGATGGGGGTTAATGAGTGGGGATTGGGTTAATGTGTGCGGGGGTTAATGAGTGGGGATTGGGTTAATGTGTGTGGGGGTTAATGAATGGGGATGGGGGTTAATGTGTGGGGGTATTTGGAGTGCTGATGGTTGTTTAATGTGTGGGGGGATTTGGAGTGGTGATGGGGTTAATGAGTGGGGATTGGGTTAATGTATGCGGGGGTTAATGAATGGGGATGGGGGTTAATGTATGGGGGCGTTAATGAGTGGGGTTGGGGTTAATGTGTGGGGGTATTTGGAGTGCTGATGGGGGTTAATGAGTGGGGATTGGGTTAATGTGTGGGGGGGATTTGGAATGGGGATGGGGGTACTTAATGTATGTGGGGGATGGGGGATTTAATGTGTGGGGAGATTTGAGGACACAAAATAAAGAGTATGTATGAGGAAACAGTATGGGGGATTGGTGCAGACAGTATGGGGAGCGAACGGGTTAATGTAAGTGGACACAGTATGGGGAGTCGGGGGTATGTGTGAGCAGACAGTATAGAGAGTGAGGGGGTAAATATATGAGGAGACAGTTTGGTGAACAGGTGGGATGTTAGAGGAGACAGTATGAGGAGGGAGGGGAATAGTGTGAGGCGACAGTATATTGCAGATATTTTTATTTAGGGGCATTATAATGACACTTCTGTCTTTAAGGGCGTCGTGTGGAGATTTGCTGCAGAAGACCGGAGAAGATGGAAGTCTGCAGAGACAAGATGTGGGTGAGAAAACTCATCATGGGGTCTAGAAGAAAAGGAGACTGACTGCAGAGACGACGTCATCTATAAGGTACTTGGATGTAAGTGTTATTTGTGATACTGACTAATTCTCATGTTTTAATTTTTTAAAAGCAATAAAGGGGTTGTCCAGGTTTGTGCTGAGTCTGTAGTCATTCTATGTGACTGCAGACGTCTGAATTCGCACAGTGCTCACTGAATGCTGTCAGGATTCTCTCGTGCCGGTAATTTACATACATACGGTCACATGCTGACTATACATGTGTGGCCTCACTCAATGAAAGTGAACGGAGCGAGGCCGGGCACGTCTAGTCGGAATGTGGCCAGAAGTATATAAATCACATACTTGTGCTGACATGACTGCACTTCAGCTCTGCAGGTTCCAGCAGTCATCACATGGACACTTCACTCATGTGCGATTTTCATACTTGACAACGAGCTTCTCTTCCTGCTTCTCTCAGTTTTTTACTGAACATTGAGAGCATTAGGAGGAGCAGCTCGTGGGTACATGGCTAAGTGTGCAAGTCGCATATGGACTTTGGGGGGGGTGGGGAAATTCGGTTTGGGCGCCGAACCGAATTCTTGCCCCGGGTGCCAGAGAGCCTAGATACGCCTCTGCATTTGACTGCTAATCGGTACAGATAACAGAGGAGTGAAGTCCTGCCATTGCCTCCTTTCTTCATTGTCCCCGAATCCTATTGCACCTGCGTCTGATAGTTTAAGGCGCTAGAGGTCAAATTTTCCTTGCAAGTGCCGGCGGTCACGTGACATGCTCCCTTTTGCACATGCGGCCTGTAACATAACAGCTATGGTTCTGTATCTAGCGCAGGAGTCAGTCAGATGATTCATTGTGTGCACATAACCTAAAAGAGATTTACCGGACTCTGAAAAGTCAAAAATTATTAAGCCTCATATAGAGATGCAGCACTCTGGAAATTGAATTGCTAAAATACTGTGGTGAGATCACAGAACCACTAAAAGTTTTTCTGCAAAAAAACTAGGGTTGCACTAACCGTGTTGATAAAAACAAGATGCACATTAATTGCCAAATATTTTAGAAGAATCAAATGTGAAGTGACTAGAAATAGAGATGGGTGAACCCGAACATTAAAGTTTGGCATCCGTACCGAACACCTACTGTTCAGACACAATACTGAACATGGACTTTACCAGGAGATCCGTGTTACTGTTCAGATTCGGCCCCCCGAACCCTGGGTGTTTGTTATGCTGTCATGTGGTATCCCTGAAAATGCCATCTTGTCACGTAAAAAACAAGCCACAATACAGCTCAATCAGCAAAAAAAATTAAAAAGCTATAGCTCTCAGAATAAAGTGATGTAAAAATAATAGTTTTTAATGCATAAAAGTGCAAAACACCAAAAAAAAATATATAAATGTGGCATCACTGTAATTGTAGTGATTTGAAGAACAAAGCCGCCTTATCAGTTTTACCATATGCAGAACGGAATTAACCCTGCTATTCTGTTCGTTACCACTATACACTTGTTATGTTCCGGTCATGTTTGACCGGACCTAATAAAGTCTTGATTTTTAGCTAATTTAACCCCTTCCTGACATCAGACGTACTATCCCATCCATGGGACCCGGGACCCTATGCCCATGGACGGGATAGTAAGTCTCAGCGATAAGCGGCGCCCACATGGTGAGCGCCGCTGATCGCGGCAGGGTGTCAACTAATTATCACAGCTGACAACCGGCACAATGTGTCAGGGGAGGTCACAGACCGCCCCGACACATTAACCCCTTGCACACCGCGATCAAATATGATCGCGGTGTACCGGGGATTAAAGGGAAGCATCGGCAGGGAGGGGGCTCCCTCCGTGCTTCCCTGAGCCCCCCACGGCAGCGTAATGTGCAGCGCTGCTGCGTGGGGCTCCTTCCCTGCAGGCCCCCGAATCCAAGATGGCGACGGGGGCCTGCAGGGAGCCGGCTTCCTCAGTGCCTGCAAAGCGCAGGCATGAGGAAGTCTGCAGCAGTGCCTGTGACAGATCGCTGATCTGTGATGAGACAGATCAGTGATCTGTCAAAGGACAGTGATGTCCCACCTGGGACTATGTAATAAAGTTAAAAAAAAAAAAGAAAGTGTTAAAATAATTTTAAAAAAATCGCCAAATAAATTAGAAAAAAAAAAAATTCCCCCCAATAAATCCATTTTTTGGAAATAAAAAAAACAAAACAATAAAAGTACACATATTAGGTATCGCCGCGTCTGTAATGACCTGCCCTATAAAACTGTCCCATTAGTTAACCCCTTTAGCGAACCCCTTAAAAAATAAAAATAAAAAACGAAGCAAAAAATAATGATTTATTATCATACTGCCAAGCAAAAAGTGCAATAACGCGCGATCAAAAAGATGCATATAAATATTCATGGTACCGCTGAAAACGTCATCTTGTCCCGTAAAAAACGAGCTGTGACACAGCATCATCAGTGAAAAAATAAAAAAGTTATAGCTCGCAGAATAAAGCGATGCAAAAATAATTATTTTTTATATAAAATAGTTTTCATTGCATAAAACCGACAAAGCATAAAAAAACAGCCTAAATGAGGTATCGCTGTAACCGTACTCACCCGAAGAATAAAACCGCTTTATCAATTTTACCGCACGCGGAACGGTGTAAACGCACCCCCCGAAAGAAATTCATGAAACGCTGGTTTTTGTTCATTCTGCGTCCCAAAAATCGGAATAAAAAGCGATCAAAAAATGTCACGAGCCCGAAAATGGTACCAATAAAAACGTCAACTCGTCCCGCAAAAAATAAGATCTCATATCACTCAGTGGGTCAAAATACGGAAAAATTATAGCTCTCAATATGTGGTGATGCAAAAACTATTTTTACAGTAAAAAGCGTCTTTTAGCGTATGACAGCTGCCAAATATAAAAACCGCCATAAATAGTAAATCAAACCCCCCGTTATCACCCCCTTAGTAAGGGAAAAATAATAAAATTAAAAGAAAATGTATTTATTTCCATTTTCCCATTAGGGTTAGGGTTAGTGCTAGGGCTAGGGTTAGGGCTAGGGCTAGGGTTAGGGCTAGGGTTAGGGCTGAGATTAGGGTTAGGGGTGTGTTGGCGTTAGGGTTGGAGTTAGAATTGGGGGTTTCCACTGTTTGGGCACATCAGGTGCTCTCCAAATGCAACATGGCGTCTGATCTCAATTCCAGCCAATTCTGAGTTGAAAAAGTCAAATGGTGCTCCTTCCCTTCCAAGCTCTGCCATGCGCCCAAACAGTGTTTTACCACCACATGTAGGGTATCAGGCTACTCAGGACAAATTGCAAAACAACTTTTGGGGTCTAATTTCTCCTGTTACCGTTAGGAAAATAAAAAATTGGGGGCAAAACATATCATTTTTGTGGAAAAAAATGATTTTTTTATTTTCACGCCCGGGCATTATAAACTTCTGTGAAGCCCTTTGGGGTTCAAAGTGCTCACCACACATCTAGATAAGTTCCGTGGGGGCTCTAGTGTCCAAAATTGGGGCACTTGTGGGGAGTTTCAATAGTTTAGGTACATCAGGGGCTCTCCAAACGCATATGACACCCGCAAACCATTCCATCAAAGTCTAGATTCCAAAACGTCACTACTTCCCTTCCGAGCCCCGACGTGTGCCCATACAATAGTTTTCTCCCACATATGGGGTATCAGTGTACTCAGGACAAATTGGCCAACAAGTTTTGGGGTCCAATTTCTCCTGTTACCCTTGGGAAAATAAAATAATTGGGGAGTAATTGATCATGTTTGTGGAAAAAATACATTTTTTTTATTTTCATGCCCGGGCATTATAAACTTCTGTGAAGCCCTTGGGGGTTCAAAGTGTTCACCACACATCTAGATAAGTTCCTTAGGGGGTCTAGTTTCCAAAATGGGTCATTTGTGGGGGGTTTCCACTGTTTAGGTACATTAGGGGCTCTCCAAAGGCAACATGACACCCGCAGACCATTCCAAAGTCTGCATTCCAAAACGTCACTACTTCCCTTTACCCCAGTAGTTTTCTCCCACATATGGGGTATCAGCATACTCAGGACAAATTGGACAACAACTTTTGAGGTCCAATTTCTCCTGGTACCCTTGGGAAAATAAAAAATTGGTGACTAAAAGATCATGTTTGTGGAAAAAATACGAAATTTTTTATTTTCACGCCCGGGCGTTATAATCTTCTGTGAAGCACTAGAGGGGTCAAAGTGCTCACCACACATCTAGATTAGTTCCTTGGGGGGTCTAGTTTCCAAAATGGTGTCATTTGTGGGGGGTTTCCACTGTTTTGGTACATCAGGGGCTTTCCAAACGGGACATGGTGTCAGATCTCAATTCCAGCCAAAAACGTCAAATAGCGCTGCTTCTCTTCCGAGCTCTGCCATACGCCCAAATAGTGGTTTATCCCCATATGTGGGGTATCAGCGTACTCAGGACAAATTGCACAATAACTTTTACCCTTGGGAAAATAAAAATTGGGGGAGAAAAGAACCTTTTTTTTGGAAAAAATATGATTTTTTAATTGTACCGCTGTACGTTATAAACTTCTGTGAAGCCGCTGTGGGTTCAAAGTTCTCACCATATATCTAGATAAGTTCCTTGGGGGTCTAGTTTCCAAAATGGGGTCACTTGTGGGGGGTTTCCTGTTATGAATGAGTCACCGTAGGAGGCAAAAACAGAAATACTAGCTAAGTCCAGAAAACCAGAGAAGTTGGCAGCTATCGGATTACAGACCCCTGAACCTATCAACAACAACTAGCAGTAGCCGTGGGGGGTTCCTACGGTGCCCTAGACCCTTCGATCACAGCCGGAGAACTACATAGCCTATAGACAGAAAGGGAAATCTAAACTGCCCCAGAGCAGACCCCAAAGCAATAGGCAGCCCCCAACATATAATGACGGTGAAGCAAGATGAAAAAACACTCACACAGATCGAAAGATAGGCTGAGCAAACGGTGGGGCCCAAGCTAACTACAAAGGACAGGATAGAAAAGCTGCTGTCTGTAATCCGCCAAAACCCTATCAAAACAAGAGCCAACAGCTGATAGGGAAAAAAGCCCTGAAGACGCTAGGCTTCAAAAAGACTATATCAGTACTCAGGTATTTTCTGAAGACAGAGCAAAAAAGAATTCAGCACACACCAGCAGGGAATGGCAGAAATCCAGAAAAACAAGGAAAAACAAAACCAAAACACAAATGCAGAAAGGAGAGCAGAAAACTTAGCTTTTGAGGAGCAGGAATCAGACTGGTCTCCTAGAATCCCTCAGAGAGATCACCAGCAAGGCAGAAGGGCATTGGCTGCCTTATATCCAGTCAGCAATTCCCGTCAGCCAGTCATCATCATCCTGCCCAGATGCTTGGTAATCAGCCTCACTACCTTCCTTCACCAGAAGAGGGAGTTCATCAGACCTCAATGGTGAAGGGGAAAATGAACTCACAACAGTACCTCCCCCTTGAGGAGGGGTCACCGAACCCTCATCCACGCCACTAGGGCGATCAGGGTGAGCCCGATGAAAGGCATGCACCAATCTTTTGGCATGAATATCAGAAGCAGAGAACCAGGAATTATCCTCCTGACCATAACCCTTCCACTTAACCAAATACTGGAGTCTCGGTCTAGCCAGACGGGAATCCAGTATCTTCTCTACCTCATATTCCATGTTACCTTCAACCAATACAGGGTCCGGAGGTGCCACCCCAGGAACAACTGGTTCAACAAACCTCTTCAACAAGGACTTATGAAACACATTATGGATTTTAAATGTGACAGGAAGAGCCAAACGAAAAGAGACCGGATTAATAATCTCCAAAATCTTGTAAGGTCCAATAAATCTAGGCTTAAACTTAGGAGAAGCCACCTTCATAGCGATATTTTTTGATGATAACCAAACCATATCACCAACCTTAAACTGGGGACCAATGATCCTATGTCGGTTGGAAAACCGCTGGGCCTTTTCCTGGGAGAGAGATAACTTATCCACCTCTTGGTCCCAGATCTGGTGCATTCTCTCCACCACAGTGTCAACACCTGGGCAGGTAGAAGGCTCCACCTCCCCTGAAGAAAATCGAGGATGAAACCCAAAGTTACAAAAAAAAGGTGACATCAAAGTGGCAGAACTAGCTCTATTATTTAAAGCAAATTCGGCCAAGGGCAAAAATGAAACTCAATCATCCTGATCAACGGAAATAAAACATCTCAAATACGACTCCAAGGTCTGGTTTGTTCTCTCCGTCTGCCCATTGGTCTGAGGGAGAAAAGCAGAGGAGAAGGACAACTGAATTCCCAGCTTGGAACAGAAAGTCCTCCAAATCTAGACACAAACTGAACTCCTCTGTCAGATACAATGTTCTCAGGAATCCTGTGCAAGCGAACCACCTGTTGCAAAAACAGGGGCACCAACTCAGAGGAAGATAGCAACTTAGGGAGTGGTACAAGATGAACCATCTTAGAGAACCTATCACAAATCACCCAAATAACAGTCATTCTCTGAGAGACAGGCATATCAGAGATGAAATCCATTGAAATATGGGTCCATGGCCTCCTGGGCACCGGCAAAGGCATCAACAACCCACTAGAGCGAGAACAAGGTTTAGACCGGGAGCAAGTCCCACAGGACTGCACAAAATTCCTGACATCACAAGACAAGGCGGGCCACCAAATAGACCGACTCACCAGATCTCTAGTACCAAAAATACCTGGATGACCAGCCAATGCAGAGCAATGAACTTCAGACATCACTCTCTTCTTCCACTGGTCAGGAACATACAACTTCCCACTGGGACAACACTCAGGTTTGTCCTCCTGGAACTCTTCCAGAGCACGTCTCAAATCGGGCGAGATGGCAGAAAGAACTACCCCTTCGCCTAAGATGGTAGCAGGCTTGGTCACCACTGGAGAATCAGCAAAGAAGCTCCTAGAGAGAGCGTCAGCCTTGACATTCTTAGTGCCAGGAAGAAAAGAGACCACAAAATCAAAACGTGTAAAAAACAAGGCCCATCTAGCCTGTCTAGGGTTGAATCGTTTGGCCGACTCCAGGTAAATCAAATTCTTGTGGTCAGTGAGGACCACGACTTGATGTTTAGCTCCCTCCAACCAATGTCTCCACTCCTCAAATGCCCATTTCATGGCTAACAGTTCTCGATTCCCCACATCATAGTTACGTTCAGATGGAGAGAACTTTCGGGAAAAGAAAGCACAGGGATTCATTTTAGCTGTTACAGGATCCTTTTGGGACAAAACAGCTCCTGCACCAATCTCAGAAGCGTCCACCTCTACCTGGAACGGGAGTGAGACATCAGGTTGCCGCAAAATCGGGGCAGAAGTGAATCTTCGCTTCAGCTCCTGAAAGGAAGAAACAGCCTCTGAAGACCAATTCAACACATCAGCACCCTTCTTAGTCAGATCAGTCAATGGCTTGGCAATACTAGAAAATTTTGCTATAAATTTTCGATAAAAATTAGCAAAACCCAAAAACTTCTGAAGGGCCTTCAAAGAAGTGGGCTGAACCCAATCATAAATGGCCTGTACCTTGGCTGGGTCCATTTCAATAGTTGACGGAGACAAAATAAATCCCAAAAAAGAAATCCTCTGTACCCCAAAAAGGCATTTCGATCCTTTGACATACAGGGAATTCTCCCTCAAAATCCGGAACACAGTCCGAACATGTTCCACATGAGAATCCCAATCCTTGGAGAAGATCAAAATATCATCCAGATAGATAATGAAAAATTTAACCACAAAGTCTCGGAAAATATCGTTCATGAAGCACTGGAAGACAGAAGGGGCATTAGTGAGCCCAAAAGGCATCACCAGGTACTCAAAATGTCCCTCCGGAATATTAAACGCCGTCTTCCATTCATCCCCATGCTTAATGCGGATAAGATTATACGCCCCCCTGAGGTCAAGCTTGGTAAACCAGCAAGCACCTTTAACTCTGGAGAATAGATCCGAAATCAGGGGTAACGGATACTGATATTTAATAGTAATTTTGTTGAGGGCACGATAATCAATACAAGGCCTTAATGAACCATCCTTTTTGGCCACGAAAAAAACCCCAGCACCTAAGGGTGAAGAGGATGGTCTAATATGACCCTTCTCCAACGCCTCCTTAATATAGGATCGCATAGCCTCGTCCTCGGGTACAGATAAATTGAAGAGCCGACCCTTGGGAAATTTGCACCCCGGGGGCTCAGTTCAATTGCACAGTCATAACTCTTATGAGGAGGCAAAGATGCAGACTCATTCTCACTAAATACATCATAAAAATCCGCCAAATAGTCAGGAACATCATGCGATTGAGGTGAGGTGGAAAAAACCGGAGCCTCACTAAGGGCACACTGACAACCCCAACTCACCACAGACACAGATTTCCAATCCAAAACTGGATTATGAATTTGCAACCAGGGAAACCCCAGAACAATGGTATCATGCAAATTATGCAACACCAAAAATCTGCAATTTTCTTGATGGTCTGGGGCGACCCGCATTACCGCCTGGGTCCAAAACTGAGGTTTATTTTTCGCCAAAGGAGTAGCATCAATCCCCTCAAAGGGATAGGCGTCCGCAGAGGTGTCATCGGAAATCCACAACGTTTAGCAAAATCCAAGTCCATTAGGTTCAGGGCTGCTCCCGAATCCACAAAAGCCTTGGCGGAAAATGTGGACAGGGAGCAGATCAGAGTAATTGCCAGAAGAAACTTAGGTTGAACATCACCCACAGAAAATGTGTGTGCAAAACGTTTCTCTCGTTTAGCACAGACAGAAATAATATGCGAGGCATCTCCACAAAAAAAACACAGCTTATTATGCCTTCTGAACTCCTGACGTTGCTCCCTGGACAAAACTCTATCACATTGCATAGGTTCAGACACTTGTTCAACAGGTGGCAACACCTCTCGTGCAGTCCTGCATTCACGTAAACGCCGATCAACCTGAATGGCTAATGACATAGAATCGTCAAGACCAGAGGGAACAGGAAATCCCACCATAGTATCTTTTATGGTTTCTGACAAACCCTTCTGAAAGAGAGCTGCCAAGGCATTATCATTCCAGGTAGTAAGGACTGCCCACTTTTGGAATTTTTGACAGTACAATTCTGCAGAATCTCAACCCTGGCTCAATGCCAACAGGGTCTTTTCAGCCTGATCAATAGCATTAGGTTCGTCATACAACAACCCCAAGGCTTGAAAAAATGTGTTCACATTAGTCAGAATAGGATCATCTGGTTTCAAAGAAAACGCCCAATCCTGGGGATCGCCACGCAGCAAAGAGATGACAATTTTAACCTGCTGCGCGGAGCTCCCTGACGAGTTAGGCTTCAAGGCAAAAAATAATTTACAATTATTTTTGAAATTCAAAAATTTAGACCGATCCCCAAAAAACACATCAGGAGTAGGGATCTATGGTTCAGCAGCAAGTGAATGAGCAAGGTAGGCGGAAATTCCCCGCACTTCCGCAGCAAGCTGCTCCACACGATCAGACAATTGCTTTATCTCCATTGAGAGAAAAAAAATTCCCCCTACGGCCTCAGAGATATAGAGGAAAAAATATACACACTTTTTTTTTTTACACTATTCTTTCCTGCTATTGAGTACCCTAGGATCTGCGGTATGGCTGGTGATTCTGTTATGAATGAGTCACCGTAGGAGGCAAAAACAGAAATACTAGCTAAGTCCAGAAAACCAGAGAAGTTGGCAGTTATCGGATTACAGACCCCTGAACCTATCAACAACTAGCAGTAGCCGTGGGGGGTTCCTACGGTGCCCTAGACCCCTCGATCACAGCCGGAGAACTACATAGCCTATAGACAGAAAGGGAAATCTAAACTGCCCCAGAGCAGACCCCAAAGCAATAGGCAGCCCCCAACATATAATGACAGTGAAGCAAGATGAAAAAACACTCACACAGATAGAAAGATAGGCTGAGCAAACGGTGGGGCCCAAGCTAACTACAAAGGACAGGATAGAAAAGCTGCTGTCTGTAATCCAACAAAACCCTATCAAAACAAGAGCCAACAGCTGATAGGGAAAAAAGCCCTGAAGACGCTAGGCTTCAAAAAGACTATATCAGCACTCAGGTATTTTCTGAAGACAGAGCAAAAAAGAATTCAGCACACCCCAGCAGGGAATGGCAGAAATCCAGAAAAACAAGGAAAAACAAAACCAAAACACAAATGTAGAAAGGAGAGCAGAAAACTTAGCTTTTGAGGAGCAGGAATCAGACTGGTCTCCTAGAATCCCTCAGAGAGATCACCAGCAAGGCAGAAGGGCGTCGGCTGCCTTATAGCCAGTCAGCAATTCCCGTCAGCCAGTCATCATCATCCTGCCCAGATGCTTGGTAATCAGCCTCACTACCTTCCTTCACCAGAAGAGGGAGTTCAGCAGACCTCAATGGTGAAGGGGAAAATGAACTCACAACAGTTTCCACTGTTTAGGTACATCAGGTGTTCTCCAAACGTGACATGGCATCCGATCTGAATTCCAGCCAATTTTGCATTGAAAAAGTCAAACGGTGCTCCTTCCCTTCTGAGCTCTGCCATGCGCCGAAACAGTGGTTCCCCCCACATATCAGGTATCAGCGTACTCAGGACAAATTGCACAATAACTTTTGCAGTCCAATTTCTCCTGTTACCCTTGGTAAAATAAAAAAAATTGAACCTTAAATATTTTTTTTGTGAAAAAAAGTTAGATGTTCATTTTTTTTTAAATATTCAAAAAACTCCTGTGACGCACCTAAAGGGTTAATAAACTTCTTGAATGTGGTTTTGAGCACCTTAAGGGGTGCAGTTTTTAGAATGGTGTCACTTTTGGGTATTTTCTATCATATCGACCCCTCAAAGTGGCTTCAAATGTGATGTGGTCCGTAAAAATAAAATGGTGTAGCAAAAATGAGAAATCGCTGGTCAATTTTTAACCCTTATAACTTCCTAACAAAAAAAATTTTGGTTCCAAAATTGTGCTGATGTAAAGTTAACATGTGGGAAATGTTACTTATCAAGTTTTTTGTGTGCTGTATCTCTGTGATTTAAGGGCATAAAAATTCAAAGTTGGAAAATGTCAAAATTTTCAAAATTTTCGCCAAATTTCCATTTTTTTCACAAATAAACGCAAGTTATTTGAATGAAATGTTACCACTAACATGAAGTACAATATGTCACGAGAAAATATTGTCAGAATCACTGGGATCCATGGAAGCGTTTCAGAGTTATTACCTCATAAAGGGACAGTGGTCAGAATTGTAAAAATTGGCCCGGTCATGAACGTGCAAACCACCCTTGGGGGTGAAGGGGTTAAGTGTTTTAATGGAATAATTTTTGCAGTATTATATTGTATATGAACCTGGTAGTTTATAAACAAATGAAAAATGGAAAGAAAAACTTACTTTTTTTTTGTGTCAAAACATTTAACATGGCTTTATTGGAATATTTATACATATTGCATATTTGCACATACAAAAATAATTATTTATCCAACTGTAAACTATAACTAATAACAATAAACTAAATGTAATTATATTATTTTCCAAGAAAAGAAGCAAAAAAAAAATTAACAGTTCAGTTTTTTTTAATGTAAAATGATAAATAAGTCACACGGTGCAAAATTTACTCTTTGCAATTGTCACAGGTACTGTATAATTGACATGTCTTTTGCATAAATATTTTTCACATCTGTAACATATCACATTTGATTTGTGATTGCTTGATGTTGGACAGAAGTCGCATCGTTTCCGTTTTAGGCTGCTCTCTCCAGCTGGACTGAAAATAAAACTGGATAGACTACTATGGCAATTGTCTACTGATAAGATAAAATAAAACACCCCCCACCCTTTAGGATAAGAGCTCAGAGTTAGGCTGGAGGCACACTAACCGACGCAAAATACGGTCCGTAGTTTACATGCGCAATACGGATGAATCACCCCTAAATTGTGCTCCGTATGTCATCCGTAAGCAAGGTGTGGTCCCGTATTTTGCGCATGTCAGCATCCGTATGTAATCTGTATGTAATCCGTATGGAATCCGTATTGCGAGATTTTCTCGCAGGCTTGCAAAATGGACATTTAACGGTTTTGAGGCCTGCTAACTATTTAAATCATTAGCCTGCACCCTATTTATTGCCTCAGGAACAGGTGGCTGCCTCCATTCTGTCCATTTGTGACCTTGCCTTCACTAGGTGTGTTGGTGTTGTATGTGCAACATGGCAGACAGTCTGACTTTCAACACAACTGAGCAGATTCTCTTCAACTGGCTTTTGTCACGCCGCTTTGGTCAACCATACCCAGTGATAGTGGATCCGCGGAGGTGGAGACGCATGTGGGTACATCCAGTTTTGAGGCAACGACTCACAAGAGGTCATTTTCTCTGCGGGAGCATCCTGCAAAATTCTACCAATATTGTTGCATGATCCTTGCAACATTTGATCGACTCTTGGAGACAGTGCGCCCTGGGATAACCTTTCAGGACACGAGGATGCGCAAAGCTATATCTGCAGAGGAGTGACTTCTACTCACATTACAGTATGTACTACACAACCGCATTCTCTATGTTCATGATGTGTTGCCAAAAGTATGTATTTATTGCTTCATGGACTAATTTTAATGCCCTCATCTTATTCCAAATATATTGAAACTTACAGACCAGAATGTTATGTGTAATTTGTACTGAATATCACTTAGTCATTGTGCAACCAAATATGTGTTTCTTAGTAGATCTGAAATCCTAGCAAGTTTGGTATGTATGTACCTGTTTTTTTTTTTTAATTTGTGCATTCTAAAATGTCCCTTTTCTATTGTTCTTCAGCTTCCTGTCCACTGGCCTGTCTTATGCCGCCCTCCACCATGAGTTTCTGATTGGAAGATCTACTATTTCTGGCATAGTCAGGTCGACATGTAGTGAAATATGGTCAAGACTACATCAACTCATCATGCCCGAGCCCAGGATGGAAGACTGGTTAAGGATATCAAGGGACTTTGAGGAGGAATGCCACTTTCCTAATTGTATTGGGGCCCTTGATGGCAAACATATCCGGGTGCGTAAGCCGCCGAACTCTGGCTCCCAATTCTTCAATTATAAACAATACTTTTCTGTTGTATTGTTGGCTCTGGTCGACCCTCAATACAAGTTTATAATTGTTGACATTGGGGCCTATGGAAGGACGGGAGACTCTCGAGTCTTCAATACTTCCATTATGGCTCGGCGGCTACGCACCAACCAGTTGGATCTACCCCCACCACGCCAGCTACCAGGCTCCACTCAAGAATCTGTCCCTTATGTCCTTGTGGCAGATGAGGTGTTTCAGTTAACGCGCAATGTCATGAGGCCATATCCCCGGCGCAACCTTGACCACCGGTGCAGAATTTTCAACTTGCGCCTATCACGTGCTCGGCGACTGGTGGAGCGTTCCTTTGGCATTCTTTGTGCCAAATGGTGGGTACTCCAGTCTGCTATTCAGCTGAGTGAACAAAATGTTAATGAAGTAGATAATGAATGTGTGGTTCTTCATTACTTCACCAGGATACATGATTGTTCCTCCTCTGCTGGTGTTGTGCATGGGTTGGACAATGTGCGTAGGGCGAGACCACCTATCAACCCTCAACATAGACCGCTCTCTGGGCTCAAAGTGCATGATATTTTTACAGATTACTTTATGTCACCTGAGGGTGAAACTTCTTGGTAAGAGCATGCTTTGTCTATGTTATAATTTTTTGGTTTATGTGTGTCTATATATATATATTTCTACCCCTTATGATTCTTTGAGTGTTTTTTTGCATTGGTAAGCATATGTTAGTATGCTGACACTGTTTTTTATAATTAACACAGAGATGTTAAATGTAGTAGACAAATGTTTACTTTTGCCTATTTTTTTGTTGTTTTTTTTTTAAGCCAAACATATTATTGCCATATGAGAACTGTGGCAATGTGCCAAATTGGCCTTTTTGCAGATGTCAACATTTGTTCAAAATAACATTTGCACACATACAGACAAAAATAAAAACAAAACATTATGCCATACCAAAATGGCTAAATTATAAATTGTGGAAAGTTGGGGAAGGAGAAGGCGGAAGATCAGCCTGTGGTCGCTGCTGGCTACTTTGCCCAACATCGCCCTGTGTGGGGGCATACTGTTGCCCATGATGTGGGTAATGTACTGCCTCCTGGGATTGCTATGGGTACTGGCCATAGTGAGACTGAAGAGGGGCATCTTGTTGGGTCTGGTAGGCCCGTGTCTCATACCCACCAATATATCCATGTCGTCCCCAACCAGGTTGGGACCAGCCTCCATCACTGGGCGGGAACAAGTGGCCATATTGGTGAGGTTGGCTAGAGGCAGACATATGTGGCTGCTGTTGGGAAGGTTGGGTAGGGGGAGGAAGGGGGTGAGGTGTAGGCCCACATATTTGAGGATCCTCAGAGCCTGCTTGAGCAAGCATGTGTGTGGGGTGTCTAAGGCGCATTAGATTTCTGGGTGAAAGCTGCCACCTCTCCAGATATTCAAATAATTCATATGGGGTATTGGGGTGTGTGCAAGCATCAAGCAGGATCTGAAAACATCCTCGAATACGCAGCCTCACCTCACGGGAAAGGGCACGAAGGTAAAGGGCCAGACTGCGCGAGTATGCCTCCTCGCCATCATCAGTATTGACTCTAGCCAAATAGTTGAGGACCCCAGTGTCCACATTTGTACGTGTATCCTGGGCAGGGATCTGGCGCCTTCAAATTCCTCGCCGGGATGGTCCAGCAGGCTGTGGTGAGGATCTGGATCTGGCCAGTTGGGCTGCTGCTCATGTTGCCCTGCTCCTCTAGTATGACTGATGGTGCAGCAGCAGACGGTCCTGGTTGTGGATGTGGTCCTGGTGGTGGGGTTTGTGGCACAGGCACTGGGTTTTCCTATGAGGATTCTTCACCCATGCTTCTTGTAGGGGGAGAAGATGGGCCAGCCACCTCATCCCCTACAGGATCAATGATGGGCTCTGTATCTGAGACAGTTCCTCTCTCCGTAAGGTTGGAGCGAGTTCTGTTATGAAATAGAACAGAGCCAAAAAATAATAAATATTTTTGGCCCTGTAAAGTATCTGTGTAATGTGGTGTGAGGTATCTACTTACGGTCTCAGATACAGAATAGGGGCAAGGAAGGAGAGGCGGTCATAATAAATGTATTTACGCTTTAGGTGGCCTGCATCACCACTCCTGGACCACTGCTGACGTTCCCGCCTGTATTGGTCTCGGATGCTGCGCCACCGTCTCATCACATCTTCCACTGCAATGTGACAGGAAATATTCTCAATTTCACATACTGTATTTGATATGTCACATTTGCTAACAGTAGCCTAGGCATGTGGCCTTCTGGGGTGTGTGTTATGATCGAGTCACCGTAAGAGGCAAAAACAGAAATACTAGCTAAGTCCAGAAAACCAGAGAAGTTGGCAGTTATCGGATTACAGACCCATGAACCTATCAACAACAACTAGCAGTAGCCGTGGGGGGTTCCTACGGTGCCCTAGACCCCTCGATCACAGCCGGAGAACTACATAGCCTAAAGACAGAAAGGGAAATCTAAACTGCCCCAGAGCAGACCCCAAAGCAATAGGCAGCCCCCAACATATAATGACGGTGAAGCAAGATGAAAAAACACTCACACAGATAGAAAGATAGGCTGAGCAAAAGATGGGGCCCAAGCTAACTACATAGGACAGGATAGAAAAGCTGCTGTCTGTAATCCGCCAAAATCCTATCAAAACAAGAGCCAACAGCTGATAGGGAAAAAAGCCCTGAAGACGCTAGGCTTCAAAAAGACTATATCAGCACTCAGGTATCTTCTGAAGACAGAGCAAAAAGGAATTCAGCACACCCCAGCAGGGAATGGCAGAAATCCAGAAAAACAAGGAAAAACAAAACCAAAACACAAATGCAAAAGGCAGAGCAGAAAACTTAGCTTTTGAGGAGCAGGAATCAGACTGGTCTCCTAGAATCCCTCAGAGAGATCACCAGCAAGGCAGAAGGGCGTCGGCTGCCTTATATCCAGTCAGCAATTCCCGTCACCCTGTCATCATCATCCTGCCCAGATGCTTGGTAATCAGCCTCACTACCATCCTTCACCAGAAGAGGGAGTTCATCAGACCTCAATGGTGAAGGGGAAAATGAACTCACAACAGGTGTGCTTTCTACCCAGGGTGGCATATATAATTGGGGCATCCAGGCCAGATACACAGGGTCACAGTAGTTCATGTATCAAGTAACTACACTTACTAACTTGGTAGGCTAGGAGGATGAGGAGCTTGTGGCCTGGGACAAATTATGGCAGTGTTAAACCATGGGTCACATCAAAATCTACCCACTTCATGAGTAAAAAAGTAGAAGCACAGGAAGGGGGGGGGCTGATTCTATATGCATTTTTTGATGTGAGGTAATTTTACACAGTTTTTGGGTTGTACTTACTCAGTTGCTGCTGCTCCTCATGTGGCCGATCACCAAAATCGTGGAACATCTGGCGACATATGCGCGTCCATGACGCCTCCTTTCTTGCCCGGTGGGCATAATGGGCATCACGTTGGTCCCAGATTTCTGTCCGCTCCTGCACTAATGCAATAAGCATCACCACATTGAGGAAATATGGCGCCATGACGCTGATGTGCTCCGTGGAGGTGTACTTCCTGGTTGTCTGGAGCGCTTTTTGAGTTCATTTGCATATCTAAGCTTCCTGATGATGGATTGTCCCATTTCCTGTCACCTGCCAAAAGACCTGCGTATTTCTCGCAAGTCACACGTGTGTTCCGTGTGTACGCCGTATATTTTGCGCACCCATACACTTGCATTGGCGTACTACGGGAGTATTACGCTGACAATCGCAGCATGCTGCGATTGGCATGGACCGTAGAATACGGCTGAGAAATATACGGCTGTTGGGAGCTACCCCATAGAGAATCATTTGTCCGTGTGTAATGCGTGCTTTTAGCGCCTCTCACTCGTCCGTATTCCTCTCTAGTGTGACCCCGGCCTAAAGCAAACACACTTTTCAGACAGCATTTATTAGTACTCTTTCAGGTCAGCATTTCACAGAAATTAGATCAGGGAACACAAGTAAATAAAGAGAATATGTTCATTTACAATATGAAATGTTGAGAACTGAATTGAACTATTTTACAAGAACAGCAGGGTAGAAATATTTGGCACATAACTATACTGGAAGGTAATCCATCAGTAGTATTGTAATGAGAAAATGTATGTATGTGTAAATCTGCATGGACCAAAAGGACCTAAATGAATTGATAAATAGTAGTAGATGTAATATATAGTCCACAATGAGATTATAGCTCCTTTATTTTACTCATAAAAGAGCTGGAGATCACTATAAAAGGCTATCGGTCATTTTTGACCGAACAGTACAAGTGTATAAAAAATTGTAGAGCAAAAAGTAAACAAAAAAAAGTACCCATAGTAATAACCTCTCAAATGAGGAAAAGTCAATCAACCTCAGGTTTCAGAACCGCATCTTGAATATTTTAAAAAATATTAAAGTTCAAAATCGTTCATTTTTGTCCGAACATAACAGCAGGGTTAAAAAAAAATTATTCCTGAATTGCTAGTGCTTGTTCATTCTTCCTCCCAAAGATGGCAATAGAAACCGATCAAAACAAGTCGTTTGCCCGAAAATGCTGCCAATAAAAACATCAACTCATCCCGTAAAACATAAACTGTCATATGACTCTGTCAGCAGAAATATGGAAAAATTATAGCTCTCAAAATATGAATATGCAACAACTTGTCTTTTAGTGTATGACAGCAGCCAAACATAAAAAAAATATAAATCTGGTTTTGCTGTAATTGCACCAAACCAAAAAATAAAGTTAAAACCAATCCAAACAAGTTATGCCTCAAATCCCAAAAAATTATATAAATGATCCCTTCAAAATATTAAACCATAATACCAAAAGAGAAACAACGAAGGAACAAATAGATCCAAAAATGGTTTTATTAATACAAAACACCTATTAAAAAGCATATCATAATAGCACAATTCAACACAATAAGACATAGAATACATGGAGGGTGGTAAATACCTAACCCTAATCAGTTACATATAGCTGTGACTAACTGAAAACTGTAAAAGGCCACATATCCCAAACCGTTAGGCAGTCATTAATATATATATGGAACAATGCTCCTACCATATGTCACATAGCAGGAGCATCATCCCTAATCTGGACTAACAACAGTTCCGTTAACACAACGATCTAATCACTGGCTCACTATTTCAAAAATGCATGTGTCAATAAATAGATGATAGCATAATAAGTGGCTATCTAATATAGTCAGAGCCAATAAGTAATCAGTATATAGCCCATTTACCTGCAGTCATATTGCCGTCTGGTGAGCTGGATAGATGGCCTGTAACGCACCCCGACGCGCGTTTCACCGCCTCTGCAGTTTCATCAGGAGGTAGGTAAGCATGGGATCTCAATCCTTTAAATACCCCCACTAATGTCTCCAATCACTGGCAGCTGTATTCGGCGCATCCCCGCCATGTTGTGACGCGGCGAGGCGGGCGGCGCTCAGGACGCATGTCACATGGCAGCACAATCCGGTCATGTGACCGGGTATGTTGCCGGGCAACGCAATGCCCACAAGAGCGCCGGCCACCATACCGCAGCACAGCGCATGCGCGGTACACGCTCAAGCCTACAATGCTGGAGAATGTGGGTTGTACATCTATACATAATAAAGTTACTTCCACATGAGTACTAGTTGCCTAATACCCTATTTAACAGTCATCAGGTAACAAAAGACAAAAGAAGGGGGGTTACCATGAACATTCCAAATATGCAGATAAATGTTAATCAGTAGAAGGGCCAAAAATAATGAGCGAATAGAATATGTAATAGCCCATAAACAACTACCAGTACATAAAACTTATAATTGTAAGGGGTCAACTCTCATATCTCATATATTGTGGAGCCCATAATACCACAAATCTACCAGCCAATAACCCCACACATATCAAACCCCAGATTATATAATTAGGTATATATGGGATCACAGATACAGATAAAATATATAGTTGTTAGAACCTTCATAAGCCAACATATAAGTTCCCAATATGTCATAAGGCCCACCCATTAATATTTGAGAAAGACATATTTAAACAAACGTACCAAGATCTTCAATATATACAGTTATTCCATTAATTTTATGTCAAGAATTTTTTCTCTCTTTTTTTTTTTTTTCTTTTGTTCTTTAATGTCTGTTAGTCCAAATAGTAAGAAGACATAGGTTGGCTTTAATGGATATTCCTCACGGGTACTCTCCACAGTAGGTGTCCATAGGCCAGAATATTCCTAAATCAATATTTCTAAGGAGACAATAGATGATAAGTAAATAATCAAACATAGGAGGAAGGATAAGAGATCCAAGTGTGCCAATAGTGCCAGTTAAAACCATTGCATATAAAAAACACACAATAAATTAAAATTCGCGCTTACTATAGGAAGGGCTTGAAGCTCAATGTTTCGTTCAGACCTCTAGGGGCACAAGCCTCTAGCATCACAATCCACTTAGTTTCTTTTTTAAGTAGTTCTTTTTTATAATCTCCTCCACGTATCCCTAACTGTACTCTATCTATACCTTTTACCTTAAGCCACTTCGGGTTACTATTATGGCATGCTCGAAAATGCCTGGGTATAGTTTTCAAACTACTCTCATCTTGCGTAGTCGCTGCGTTATTGATATCCCTCACATGTTCAAGAACTCTCGTCTTGAGTTGCCTAGTCGTCATTCCTACGTAAATGAGCTTGCATGGACAGTAGGCATAATACACTACCATTTCTGTAGTACACGTAATGTGATGTGTAATGGTGTACGTTTTTGTTTTGTCACTATTATCAAACACAAAAGCTCTATCTACATATTTACATGCTGAGCAATGACCACATTGAAAACTCCCCCATTTCGGACCAACATTCTCCGAAAAAAATGATTTTTTTGGTGCCACATAGTGACTACGTGTCAGCAGGTCTTTTAAATTCTTGGATCGCCTCCACGTGACGCTAGGATTAGCTGGTAAAAATTTACATAGATCCTCATCTGCCCTAAGGATTGGCCAGTGTTTTCTTAACACAGCCATGATGTCTGTCCATCTTGAGTTAAAAGTTGTAATTAGACGCACTGGTTGCTCTGCTGTTTTTACCTTAGGTTTTTGAATCAATAATTGGTTCCTAGGCGTATGTTGCGCTCTCCTAAATCCGGTCCTAATCATTTTATGATTGTATCCTCGTTGTTTTAAACTAGAAGTCAGGGTTTGGGCCTGTTTTTGGAACTTTTCATTATCAGAGCAGATACGTTTCATATGCAAAAATTGACCCACCGGTATCGCCCTAACCGTCTATGGGTGATGTGCTGAGGTGGCGTGTAGGAGAGAGTTTGTGGCCGTAACTTTCCGAAATACATCCGTTGTAATAAAATTGGTCTCATCGATCTCCAACATCACATCAAGAAACTCAATCCTCTTTTTACTGTATTTAAAGGTTAGTTTAATATTGAGTTGGTTATCATTCAATTTCTCTATAAATGAATTTAGTGATGTTTCAGGGCCCTGCCATATAAACAGTATATCGTCGATATACCGAGACCATGAGATCACGGCAGCAAAGTCCTCCATATTGTAGACAGTCTCTCTTTTCCACAGCCCCAGGAACAGATTAGCATACGAGGGCGCACAAGTCGCCCCCATAGCTGTGCCCTGGAGCTGTAGGAAAAACCTGTCTTTAAAAGTAAAAAAATTGTGTGTTAAACTATAATTCAATAATTCCAATATAAAATTAACTAAATCATTATCCAAATCCGTCATGTGTAAGAAGGACCTTGATGCGCGATCCCATGCTCATGGCATATCGACGTATACAACGACTCTACATCACATGTCACTAAGAACATGTCATGTTCAAGTTGTACATTGTTGAGTCGTGTCAATATATCAGTTGTATCTCTAATATATGAAGGCAGGGTCTCTACGCATCGCTGTAGATAGAAATCAATGAACCTAACAACTCTCTCATTAAGGCCACCTATCCCTGAGACGATAGGTCGACCCGGTGGGTCATGCATGTCTTTATGAATCTTTGGTGTAAGGTAAAACGTTGGAACTACTGGTGCTATAGTGGTAAGTCCTTCCACCATTTTGCCTGTAATAATACCCTCATGTAGTGCCCTCCGTAGGATATCATCCAACTTCTTCTTATATATTACCAATGGATTAGAATCTAGTTTTTTGTAACACTGTCTATTATTTAGTTGCTTAAAGGCCTCATGTTCATACATAGTGCATGGCCAGATCACAACATTGCCCCCCTTATCAGCTGGCTTGATAACAACATCTCTCATCTTTTTAAGTTCAAAAATAGCCTTATTTTCTGCAGATGTTAGATTAAATGATGCTCTATTTTCTGGTATCAATAATAAATCATTCTTAACCAGTTTAGTAAAGATATCAATATTAGCAGAAATACCTGAAGGGGGGAAATGTTGTGATCTGGCGTGCAGGTACGTAGGAAAACGTATATCATCCATGTCATTTTGTTCTGCAAGTAATGCTTCCAAATCGGCCAAAGCTTGTTGCTCTAAATTGGTTGGAAAGATATTTTTAGATTGATTAGAGAAATATTTTTTAAAAGCTAATTTCCTCGCAAAAAGCTCAATATCCTTGACCATGGTGAAATAGTCAAATTTGACAGATGGAGAGAAGGTAAGCCCCCTCTCCAATACTTTAATTTGTGTAGGAGATAAGACAATATCAGATAAATTAATTACCTTTAAACTTATCGATTCTTTTTGTACTGTCTCTTGTGATAATTTCGTGTGCGTACCGGAGGGAATGGAGTCATGGATTTGTGGGGAGGCTGTTCGCCACTGATTCCCTCTCCTACCCCACTCCGTTTTCCTAAAAAAGATTCTCCACATTGTTGTTCTTCAGTGATACTTGAAGCAATTGATGAAGAACGTGACACTGATTTAAATTGTGGCCTACTATATTGCCACTTATACACTTTATTCGTTGAATAGTCTTGTAAATCCCTCTGAAACTTGCGTATTTTTATTGCCTGAATTTCTTTCTCCCACTTATTAAGGTCAATCTCTAATTCTTTATCAAATTTAACACAGTCCTCCGATGTGAGCGCGAGTTGAATTTTATTTCTAACAGTATCTATCTCCCCCTCTATTGTTTCCAAAGCCTTACGGTCAGAGCCAATAAGTAGCTCTAATAATGTTCTAGAGCATTTAGTAAGTGTCTCTTCCCATTTATTCGTAAAAATGGGATCACTTATTTCCAATGTAGGGTAAATTTGAATCCTCAATCCTCTAGGGAGAATATCTTTTTGAAGATAATTCTCCAAGGTTACTTTGATCCACCAGAGTTTAGTGCGCTTTTTTAACAAATCTTTAACACTAAGCTTCAAGTCCTTCACATCACAATTTTCCGTCTCCACAGCTACCTTGTTACCAAATAAGGATCCTAGTTGAGGGATCCAATTTTTATCACGTTTTCTATAATCCATGTATTCTGTAGTTGAGGCATCTGCAACACAGATAAATTAGACCAAAACCAATCCAAACAAGTTATGCCTCAAATCCCAAAAAATTATATAAATGATCCCTTCAAAATATTAAACCATAATACCAAAAGAGAAACAACGAAGGAACAAATACATCCAAAAATGATTTTATTAATACAAAACACCTATTAAAAAGCATATCATAATAGCACAATTCAACACAATAAGACATAGAATACATGGAGGGTGGTAAATACCTAACCCTAATCAGTTACATATACTGTAGCTGTGACTAACTGAAAACTGTAAAAGGCCACATATCCCAAACCGTTAGGCAGTCATTAATATATATATGGAACAATGCTCCTACCATATGTCACATAGCAGGAGCATCATCCCTAATCTGGACTAACAACAGTTCCGTTAACACAACGATCTAATCACTGGCTCACTATTTCAAAAATGCATGTGTCAATAAATAGATGATAGCATAATAAGTGGCTATCTAATATAGTCAGAGCCAATAAGTAATCAGTATATAGCCCATTTACCTGCAGTCATATTGCCGTCTGGTGAGCTGGATAGATGGCCTGTAACGCACCCCGACGCGCGTTTCACTGCCTCTGCAGTTTCATCAGGAGGTAGGTAAGCATGGGATCTCAATCCTTTAAATACCCCCACTAATGTCTCCAATCACTGGCAGCTGTATTCGGCGCGTCCCCGCCATGTTGTGACGCGGCGAGGCGGGCGGCGCCCAGGACGCACGTCACACGGCAGCACAATCCGGTCATGTGACCGGGTATGTTGCCGGGCAACGCAACGCCCACAAGAGCGCCGGCCACCACACCGCAGCACAGCGCATGCGCGGTACGCGCTCAAGCCTACAATGCTGGAGAATGTGGGTTGTACATCTATATATAATAAAGTTACTTCCACATGAGTACTAATTGCCTAATACCCTATTTAACAGTCATCAGGTAACAAAAGACAAAAGAAGGGGGGTTACCATGAACATTCCAAATATGCAGATAAATGTTAATCAGTAGAAGGGCCAAAAATAGTGAGCGAATAGAATATGTAATAGCCCATAAACAACTACCAGTACATAAATCTTATAATTGTAAGGGGTCAACTCTCATATCTCATATATTGGGGAGCCCATAATACCATAAATCTACCAGCCAATAACCCCACACATATCAAACCCCAGATTATATAATTAGGTATATATGGGATCACAGATACAGATAAAATATATAGTTGTTAGAACCTTCATAAGCCAACATATAAGTTCCCAATATGTCATAAGGCCCACCCATTAATATTTGAGAAAAACATATTTAAACAAACGTACAAAGATCTTCAATATATACAGTTATTCCATTAATTTTATGTCAAGAATTTTTTCTCTCTTTTTTTTTTTTTCTTTTGTTCTTTAATATCTGTTAGTCCAAATAGTAAGAAGACATAGGTTGGCTTTAATGGATATTCCTCACGGGTACTCTCCACAGTAGGTGTCCATAGGCCAGAATATTCCTAAATCAATATTTCTAAGGAGACAATAGATGATAAGTAAATAATCAAACATAGGAGGAAGGATAAGAGATCCAAGTGTGCCAATAGTGCCAGTTAAAACCATTGCATATAAAAAACACACAATAAATTAAAATTCGCGCTTACTATAGGAAGGGCTTGAAGCTCAATGTTTCGTTCAGACCTCTAGGGGCACAAGCCTCTAGCATCACAATCCACTTAGTTTCTTTTTTAAGTAGTTCTTTTTTATAATCTCCTCCACGTATCCCTAACTGTACTCTATCTATACCTTTTACCTTAAGCCACTTCGGGTTACTATTATGGCATGCTCGAAAATGCCTGGGTATAGTTTTCAAACTACTCTCATCTTGCGTAGTCGCTGCGTTATTGATATCCCTCACATGTTCAAGAACTCTCGTCTTGAGTTGCCTAGTCGTCATTCCTACGTAAATGAGCTTGCACGGACAGTAGGCATAATACACTACCATTTCTGTAGTACACGTAATGTGATGTGTAATGGTGTACGTTTTTGTTTTGTCGCTATTATCAAACACAAAAGCTCTATCTACATATTTACATGCTGAGCAATGACCACATTGAAAACTCCCCCATTTCGGACCAACATTCTCCGAAAAAAATGATTTTTTTGGTGCCACATAGTGACTACGTGTCACGTGTTGAATCACTGAATCACTTATGCAGCACAAGGAATGGGATAAAAAATAAATAAAACCAATTCTCCAGCTACTGTTGATTTGTTCATTTTACCTCCCTAAGATCACAGTAAGGCTCGAAGCATATTTACTGTGCGCTCTACGCAGAGCGCTTACACCGGGGTTTCCGTGGAAATCTCTGAGCTACATGATTGAGACAAAACCCCTGGCAGAAGATGCCCTATAATGAAGCAGATAGAGGCACTGTGGACAATGTCTAGCATATGATCCAGCACTGTCCGTCTTTTTGGTGTGGCCACAGTTTTGTGCATCTCTCTAAAGAAGGGCAACAGAGGCCAGAAAGAGTCCAGAGTCTGCTGCCCAAACCATATCACTTGGAGATTTAGACAGAAACCGTGATATAAGTGATCAGCGTAGATTACCAGATAAATGTGATCCCAAACGTTATGTAAAATGTTCCCAATAAAAGCTTCAACTCAATCCAAAAAATAGTAAGTCCCTACTCAGGTCTGTCACCTCTCAATGAAAATATACGGGACTTTCACATTACTGGTAGTACAAAGGCTCTGAAAACACGCTATGGAGCTTCACACTCCAAAAGAAATTCAATGAAATTCTGCTCTCCTAAATCCAAATGTGCCCATTGTGCCTAAACTACAGAGTGGGCCATTTATATGGATACACCGAAATAAAATGGGAAAGGTTGGTGATATCAACTTCCTGTTTGTGGAACCTTAGTATATGGGAGGTGGAAAACTTTTCAAGATGGGTGGTGACTAGAGTTGAGCGACTTTTGGTTTTTTAGGGTCGAGTTTCGTGAAACCCGACTTTTCCAAAAGTCGGGTCGAGCAAGATCGGCCGATTATAGGGAAAAGTCAGGGTCGTACCGAAACACGAAACCCAATGTAAGTCAATGGGGAATAAAAGTCGGCAGTGAGTGGAGGACAGGAAACACACCTACAGTGCCCATTTGAATGCCAAAAGCATCAATTCTTCTTACTTAAGCTTGTCAACCTTAATTAACTTCATAATACAAGTTACGCACTGAAAAATGGGGGTTATTTGGCTAAAGTTGTGGGGGGGTAGGGCTGGCTCCAGCTTTTCATGTGCCCTGGGCGAAAGAGCGCCCCTTTAACACATACCACAACTCATCATGCTCCGATACGGCAGAGAAATAGCGGTATAGTACAATGAAAAATACTTCACTTTTTACATCTCATGACGAGGCCCATCTATTTCTCCATACAGAATCATTGGTCCCATATAATGTTTGAAACAGTATATGATGAGCTCCACATAATGCTACAGTATATGTTGGTCCCCATGGATGAAGCTCCACTGTCTTATGAGCCCAAATAACGCTCTAAACATAATGGGCCCCATTTCTAATGCTCTAGTGTATAATGGGCCCTGTAAATGCTGCTCCAGTGTCTGATGTCCACCTTTGGAATGTTCCAGTGTATGGTGGGCCCCATTTATCATTCTCCAGAGTATAGTGCTCCCCAAAAATTGCTGTCCCAACATTGAAAACAATCAAATAAGTCTCCTCGCTAGGGAATCCCTGTACTAGTCTGGACTCCTCGTCGTCCCCATCTTCCATCTCACTGCACAGTATTTCAACCTTGCAAGTGCTGTGATCCTGAGCAAGCAGGGGGGGCCCACTCGTTGGCGACGGCACTGGCACAGGGCCCCTGATAGTACGGTGGTGTGTCTGATGGCGGGTGGGCCGAACCTGCACTTTCATCTGCAGCTTCCTCTTTGTCACCGTGTAAGATGGAACTGTATATGGGAAGGGTAACCTGAGTTTCATCAGGGTCAGATTCAGGCCGTGTAGTGTGCGAGGGGAATGTAGTGGTCTGGGTCAATGTACCAGCAGATTCATCGAGCAGTGGCTAGGCATCAGTGCACTTGTGTCGCCCCCAGGAGTACGGTCGCCACAGTGGCATTACCTTCCTCCTAGGGAGTGTGATGTCATGCTTGGGAGCAACGAAGGATCTCTCTAGCAGGTTAACTGATTGGGCGGCGTTATTCCCATGAGTCATGACCCTCCAAACAGCGTTCATGAAGGCAAAGTGTTTGTTTTACGTGGGCAGTATGGTTGCAAAGCTGAACCTTAAAGGAATGTCCAGAAGGGCACCACCAGGAGTGGAGCCTACGGTTAAATTCGACTCCACCTGGGAAACCTCAACCATGCCAGCTACAGAAAAGATGCACACATTGCAAGCTTAATTCCGTTAACGAACGAGACTCCGTCATGCCCCGCGGTCCGAGTCCGGCTTACTAGAGGGACACGTGAGGCTCTGGCACATGAGATTGGCCAATAACTGGTGTGTCATGCCCTTACATGTCCGTGGCTGCATGTGCGCTACACTGAAAAGGCCAGCGTTTGTCGCTTACAGGTGCAGATAACCCGCTGAACAATGTTAGTAATGGGGATCACTGACTACAATTATTACCCGCGAATGATGATTTCCCAGTAAGTGCAGGTCAAATGCAGTTCCAGAATTAGGCCTAACCGTCATTCCTGAAAAAATGAAAAACTTACGTGTGCAAACCACAGGTGCTGTAGCTTGCTTAACAGCTCGCCAGCCGTTCTCACGCCCAGTATGGATTACACGTGATTGCACAAAGGTGAGAAAGGGTACCGTATCCCCGGATAACATGTATGGATAGCGTACACATTCAAAATATATGTCAATACATCAGGAGGCAGGCTCAGATGGTGTTAGGCCCAGTATGGCTTGCACGTGATTGCACAAAGGTGAGAAAGGGTACCGTATCCCCGGATAACATGTATGGATAGCGTACACATTCAAAATATATGTCTATACATCAGGAGGCAGGCTCAGACGGTGTTAGGCCCAGTATGGCTTGCACGTGATTGCATAAAGGTGAGAAAGGGTACCGTATCCCCGGATAACATGTATGGATAGCGTACACATTCAAAATATATGTCTATACATCAGGAGGCAGGCTCAGACGGTGTAAGGCCCAGTATGGCTTGCACGTGATTGCACAAAGGTGAGAAAGGGTACCGTATCCCCTGATAACATGTATGGATAGCGTACACATTCAAAATATATGTCTATACATCAGGAGGCAGGCTCAGACGGTGTTAGGCCCAGTATAGATTGCACGTGATTGCACAAAGGTGAGAAAGGGTACCGTATCCCCGGATAAAATGTATGGATAGCGTACACATTCAAAATATATGTCTATACATCAGGAGGCAGGCTCAGACGGTGTCAGGCACAGTATGGATTTGACGGCCCAGACTACACAGCGGAGGAGCAGGGAGAGGTAAAGATTGCAAATGCTGGGGCCCTGCCCAAGCAAGGGGGGCCCACTCGTGGGCGTCGGTACTGGCACTGGGCCCCTCATAGTACGGCGGTGTGTCTGACGGCGGGTGTGCACCACCACCGTCAGAGACACTTGATTGCACTATGAGGGACCCTGTGCCAGTGCCCGCGCCCAAGAGTCGGCCTACCCACCTGTCCAGGGCAACGGCACTCGCACGGTGTCGTGCGCTAGGTGGTGACCCCGGCCATGGGGGGGGGAGGCAGCACAGTTAGGGAGTTTTAGAAAGTGGCATATGTTGATGTTGGACATTCAGCTGATGCAAAAGGCGAAATAGGTCAAGTCCCAGGAAGAGGTGGACCAAAGCAAGCCATTTTTCTGTCACCCTATGTGTCATCAGGGGAAGGTGGGACAAAATCCTTGGAAACCCATGCATGGTTCATTTTAATGAAGGTTAGATCATCCACATTTTGGGTTGACAGACGGGTCCTTTTTTCTGTCAGGATTGATCCAGCTGCACTGAAGACTCTTTCCGATAGCACACTTGCAGCTGGGCAAGCGAGCTCCTGTAAGGCATATTGTGCCAATTCAGGCCAGGTGTCCAGTTTAGCGGCCCAATAGTCAAAGGGGAATGACCTGTGTGGGAGAACATCGATATGGGAGGAAAAGTAGTTTGTAACCATAGTTGACAACTGCTGTCTCCTGTCACTTTCCATCGATGCAGTATTACCAGTTGTGTGAGCGGTACTTGAAAAATCAGTCCACAACATTGTCATGAAACCCCTGTCTCCAACGCCACTTCTGCTGTGTGCACTATCAACACCTCTGCCAAGCTGCCCCCGGCCCGTACGGCTCGTGTGAGAACCATCACCGCTGCTGTGTGCTGGGAATGCCTCAAGCAACCGATTTACCAGAGTTGCTTGTTTATTAGCCAATATTAGGTCAAGGTTCTCCTGTGGCATGATGTTTTGTAATTTGCCTTTATAGCGTGGATCCAGGATGCTGGCCAACCAGTAGTCGTCATCGTTCATCATTTTGGCAACACGGGGGTCCCTTTTTAGGATCTGCAAGGCATAATCTGACATGTGGGCCAATGTTCCCGGTGTCAATGATGCACTGCGAGTGCTGGTTGGAGGAGCACTTTCTGGCAAATCCACATCCCTCCAGTCACGCACAAACCCTGTACCAGACCTTGCCGCACCAACATTTTCACTTGCCCCACGAGATGCATCCTCCTCTCCTAAGTAATCATCCCCATCATCATCCTCCTCCTCCTCTTCTTCCTCCACCTCGTCCAGGAGAGTTCCCTGAGCAGACAATGGCTGAATGTCATCAAGGATTCCCTCCTCCTCTTCCTCCTCATCAACATTGGCTGCAGACGCCTGCTCCTTAAGGTGCGTCAAAGTTTGCATGAGCAGACGCATAAGTGGGATGCTCATGCTTAGGATGGCGTCGTCTGCGCTTACCAGCCGTGTGCATTCCTCAAAACACTAAAGGACTTTACAGAGGTCTTTCAGCTTCGACCACTGCACACCTGTCAACTCCATGTCTGCTCTCAAAGTGCCTGGCCGTGTATCCTCCCACAAATGCATTATGGCCTGCCTCTGCTCGCACAGCCGCTCCACCATGTGCAGGGTGGAGTTCCACCTTGTTGCAATGTCGATAATGAGGCGGTGGTTGGGAAGGTGGAGCAATCGCTGCAGCTTCTGCATACGAACGGAGTGTACAGGCGACCGGCGGATGTGCGCGCACAGTCTTCGCACCTTCTGGAGCAGGGCTGTTAACTCCGGATAATTTTTGAGGAAGCACTGCACCACCAGGTTCAAGGTGTGAGCCAAGCAAGGTATGTGGCTGAGTTTTGAAAGGGCTATGGCCGCCACAAAATTACGGCCGTTATCACTAACTACCTTGCCTGCCTCAAGATGTATACTGCCCAGCCATGACTCAGTTTGTCTCTTCAAGTACTCGGCCAGCACCTCGGCTGTGTGTCTGTCGCCCAAACACATCAACTGCAACACAGCCTGCTGACGCTTTCCACTAGCTGCTCGATAGGGGGACACCTCGTGTGCAACAGTGGCAGCTGCAGATGGAGTGCTCGTACGACTGCGCTCTGTGGACGAGCTTTCGCTTCTGGAGGAGGAGGAGGAGGGTCGAACGCCTACAGCCAACTGTTTCCTATACCGTGGGCTAGGCAGCACTGTCCCACCACCGCTGTCCCCTGTGGACCCTGCATCCACCACATTAACCCAGTGCGCAGTGATGGACACGTAACGGCCCTGGCCATGCCGACTGGACCATGCATCAGTTGTGAGGTGCACCTTTCCACTCACTGACTGCTTGAGTGCATGGACAATGCGGTCTTTTACATGATGGTGGAGGGCTGGGATAGCTTTGCGAGAGAAGAAGTGGAGACTTGGTAGGTCATAGCGTGGTACTGCATAGGCCATGAGTTCGCGGAAAGCTGCGCTTTCCACCAACCGATAGGGCATCATCTCAAACGAGATTAGTTTGGCAATGTGGGCGTTCAAACCCAGTGTACGCGGATGAGAGACTGAGTACTTTCTTGACCTACTCATAGTGTCTGGGAGGGTGAGCTGGACTTGAGAGCTGCATATGGTGGAAGTAGCGGTGGACAGGGCGGACTGAGAGAGGGTTGATGATGGTGATGGAGTTGGTGTTCTTTCTGATGACCTAGATTCAGTATTTCGTTGATATAACAGTGGGATTCCCTGACTGCTGTGGCCTTGCAACGACACCTCAACATTTGCTGCTGTGCTAACCGGTGGGCTTACAGTGGGGGAAACAATGTAGTGTTGCTGACTACCTTCTTTGTGATCAGTTGCACATGTGGCACTTGAGGTTTGGTGTTGTGTCCACGCTTGCAAGTGCATGGTGGTTAAATGTCTAAGCATGCAACTGGTATTCAAATTTTTCAGATTTTTCCCTCGGCTAAAGGTCTTTGCGCACTTCTTACAGATAACCTTGGCCTGATCATGAGGATTTTGTTCAAAAAAGTGCCACACTGCACTCTTCCTACTTTGGCAGACATTTTGCGGCCTAGCACGCTGTGATCTTTTGACCCTCTGGACAAGCTGTCCAGCAACTCTTTTGATGTTTGGAACCTGTCTTTGGAGTGCTCCGGGCCTGCCAGATAACAGCTGTTGCGATGTCGATGTCTGCTGTGGATGCTCCTCCTCATCTGAGCTATTGGAAGCAGCACCCTCTTCCCCCAATGGATGCCAATCTGGGTCAACAACTGGGTCATCCATCACCTCCTCTTCAATGTCATGTGCACCTTCCTCTGTGTCACCGTGTATGGTGGTATAGTGTGCGGGAAGGGGCACCTGTGTCTCATCAGGGTCAGAATCTGGCTCTGTACACTGCGAGGACAATGTAGTGCTCTGAGTGAATGTACCAGCAGAATCATCTATCAGCGGCTGTGCATCAGTGCACTCCATGTCAGATTCATCTTGGCCTGGGTAATTCACCATTTCACTTGATAATCCAGGCATGGTATGTGAAAACAGCTCCATGGAGTAATTAGTAGTATGGCCTGCGTCATCCTTCAATCTTGGTTGGGGTGAAGGACACAAGGAAAGGTGTGGTTCATGAACATGAGCCTCCAATGACGACTCAGTGCTTTTACTTTTTACAACTTCAGAAGAGGAGGCGATAGAGCTGGAGGCTGAGTCAGCAATGTAAGACAAAACTTTTTCCTGATGCTCTGGCTTTAAAAGCGGTTTGCCAACTCCTAGAAACCTAAGCCTTTGAAGCCTTATGGAGCCAGACGATGACGCAGGCTCAACACCTCCTGCATTCGGTCCTATTTTGCTCTTGCCACTACCATCAGATCCACCACCAACACCATCATTACCAGCTGCCAACCCCCGCCCAATTCCACGGCCTCTTCCACCAGCCTTCCTCATTTTTTGTAGAAATGTAGACAAAATCCAACAAACTATATAGTAATGTAAAACAAGGTACAAGGTGTCTATAGGACAGGGGAGATTTTGAATTTCTGCACACACTTGTGGACACTGGACACTTATGGATTGTGTGAGGCCCACTGAATATCACAGCGCTATGTCACAGGCTCGATGGCACAGGTGTGAAAAATGTGACTACAGGATAAGGGAGATTTTGAATTTCTGCACACACTAGTGGACACTGGACACTTTTGGATTGTGTGAGGTCCACTGAATATCAGAGCGCTATGTCACAGACTCGATGGCACAGGTGTGAAAAAAGTGACTACAGGATCATAGAGATTTTGAATTTCTGCACACACTTGTGGACACTGGACACTTATGGATTGTGTGAGGCCCACTGAATATCAGAGCGCTATGTCACAGGCTCGATGGCACAGGTGTGAAAAAAGTGACTACAGGATAAGGGAGATTTTGAATTTCTGCACACACTAGTGGACACTGGACACTTTTGGATTGTGTGAGGCCCACTGAATATCAGAGCGCTATGTCACAGGCTCGATGGCACAGGTGTGAAAAAAGTGACTTCAGGATAAGGGAGATTTTGAATTTCTGCACACACTAGAGGACACTGGACACTTTTGGATTGTGTGAGGCCCACTGAATATCAGAGCGCTATGTCACAGGCTCGATGGCACAGGTGTGAAAAAAGTGACTACAGGATAAGGGAGATTTTGAATTTCTGCACACACTAGTGGACACTGGACACTTTTGGATTGTGTGAGGCCCACTGAATATCAGAGCGCTATGTCACAGGCAGAAATTGGCTAGTGTATCACAAACTACAAGGTGTATGTAGAATTGGGCAGAATAGGAATCTCCCTAGAGTGTAGGTCTGTAAGAACGGAACAAGTCCTCCACTTATCCTTCCACAGTGACACACAGATAGCTTCACTGTGGCCGTGATAACAGCCGTTACACGGTACTGAGAGGAGCGTGCACGTACACGGCTGTCCGGTGTACGTAAAATTGTCAAGCTCCGTGTTTTTTAAGTATACGGACTGACACACACTGTCTCTCTATAGTTTTGAATGTGATCAAACAGCAAATATATTTAACTGTTTGAAAGCTAGACAAAACTAGTAGGTGCAGGTCTGTAAGAACGGAACATGTCCTCGACTTATTCTCACAGAGTGACACACAGATAGCTTCACTGTGGCCGTGATAACAGCCGTTACACGGTACTGAGAGGAGCGTGCACGTACACGGCTGTCCGGTGTACGTAAAATTGTCAAGCTCCGTGTTTTTTAAGTATACGGACTGACACACACTGTCTCTCTATAGTTTTGAATGTGATCAAACAGCAAATATATTTAACTGTTTGAAAGCTAGACAAAACTAGTAGGTGCAGGTCTGTAAGAACGGAACATGTCCTCGACTTATTCTCACAGAGTGACACACAGATAGCTTCACTGTGGCTGTGATAACAGCCGTTACACGGTACTGTGTGAGGAGCGTACACCGCTGTATGGTGTGAAAAAATGCACGCTCAGTACCTCAGCAGGACAAAAAAAAAAATTGGGATTGCTTTTAAAAAAGCAGTTTGCAGAGCAGTGGGTAAACAGCAATGCAGCTGTCAGGAAGCCTTAGAAGGCAGCCTAACAAACAACACCGCTGATCCCCTTGCACTGCACACACAGTGACTGGTGTGTTGTACAGGCAAAATCGCTAGCAGCAGAAGCAGTTTTTTTTTCTTCTTCCCTGCCTTACGCTCTCCCTACAGAATCAGCAGCAGCAACCTCTCCCAATGCTAAGATCGGCAGAAGTAAGATGGCGGTCGGCGTGCACGCCCTTTTATAACCCCTGTGACGCCCACCAAAGCAAGCCAATCACTTGCATGCCCTTCTGAAAGATGGTGGTGACCCCTGCCTATGTCATCACGTTGCCCACAGTGTCCGTGGATCCTGATTGGCTGAAAAAGAGCGCAAAACAAACTTTTGAAACGCGACTTTGGCGCGTAAGTCGCCGACCTCGTGGCCGACCTCATCCTAGGGTCGGGTTTCGTTTCATGAAACCCGACTTTGCCAAAAGTCGGCGACTTTTGAAATTTTTCGACCCGTTTCGCTCAACCCTAGTGGTGACCATGGTGGCCATTTTTAAGTCGACCATTTTGGATCCAACTTTATTTTTTTCAGTGGGAAGAGGGTCATCAAACTTTTGAGAATTTCACAAGAAAAACAATGGTGTGCTTGGTTTTAACACCTTAGCAACCGCCGATATGCCTTTTAACGGCGGTAGTTAAGGGTACTTAAACCATGGCGTCATTAATTAACGACGCTGTGGAAAAAGTGTATAGCACCCTCCAGAGTTGGATTTTCTCCAGGTTCTCAGCTGCCAGGGGTAGCCGAGACCCCAGAGAACATGATTCGGGTTGGTTTTTACCGACCCCGCTTTTGCGATCGCCGTTATTAACCATATAACGACGACTGCAAAAAAGCTGCGATTTTGCATTTAATTTCTCTCTCCTCTGATGTGATCGCACATCAAAGGAGAGAGAAATAGGGTCCCGATCCCCTCGGTACCTCCCGGTGGTCCTAGAGCCCTCCGGTGGGTGCCGCCATCTTGGTCCGGAAAGAAAATGGTGGGCGCATGCGCAGTGCGCCCGCCGAATCTGCCGGCCGGCAGATTCCATTAATTCATTCATTCAATGTACATTTTGATCACTGTGATAAACCCTATCACAGCAGCCAAAATAAAAAAAAATAGCAAATAACCCCCCTTTATCACCCTGTTAGGGAAATATAATGAAATAAAAAATATATATTTATTTTCATTTTTCCATTAGGGTTAAGGGTAGGGTTAGAATTAGGGTTAGGATTAGAATTAGAATTAGGGTTAGGGTTAGAATTAGGGTTAGGGTTGAAATTAGGGTTAGGGTTGGAATTAGGGTTAGTGTTGGAATTAGGGTTAGGATTAGGGTGAGGGGATAGCATTAAGGTTAGGGTTGGGATTAGGGTTAGGGGTGTGTTGGGGTTAGGGTGGGAGCTAGAATTGAGAAGTTTCCAATATTTACCAACTTTGGGGGTCTAATTTATCCTGTTACCCTTGGGAAAATAAAGAAAAGGGGGCTAAAAAATCACTTTTGTGGAAAAAAAATATTTTTTATTTTCATGGCTCTGCGTCATAAACTTCTGTGAAGCACTTGCGGGTTCAAAGTGCTCACTACACATCTAGAGAAGCTCCTTGGGGGGTCTAGTTTCCAAAATGGGGTCACTTGTGGGGGGTTTCTATTGTTTAGGCACATCAGGGGCTCTGCAAATGCAATATGACACCCGCAGAACTTTCCATCAAAGTCTGCATTCCAAAATGGCGCTCCTTCCCTTCTGAGCTCTCCCATGTGCCCAGTGGTCCCCCCCCACATATATGGGGTATCAACATACTCAGGACAAATTGCACAGCAACTTTTGTGGTCCAATTTCTCCTGTTAGCCTTGTGAAAATAAAAAATTAGCATGCTAAAAAAATCATTTTTGAGGAAAAAAGAATGATTTTTCATTTTCATGGCTCTGCGTTATAAACTTCTGTGAAGCACCTGGGGGTTCAAAGTGCTCACCACATGTTAGGCTTTGGTTTCTTCCCCTGCACAGGAGGAATCCTGAGCCTTGCCTTCTGCAGTCCCCCCATTCTTTCCCAACTGCAGAGGAGGCTGCTCAGCAGAGACATCGATCCCGGCGTCTTGCCCAGGCCAGTACTGTCGGTTTGGTGGGTGCTGCTGCCACTCCTGATCCAGCTATTGCAATCCACACTAGCCAACAGCGAGCAGCCCCTGGGACTAAGTCCCTCTTTCCGTCCACTGAGCATGCCCGTGGGACGACCTCTCATTGGAGGTTTGAGGTCACATGCTCAGGTCCTGTTGCTGCTCCGATTGGACCACTAGGAAGGTCCTGGAAGGTTGCAACTATAAAAGCCTCACATGGCCTCCCGCCCCGACTGTGTCTCCCTTAGTGTTTGGATTTCCCGGTATCTGACTTGGCTTTGGCTCTGACCTGATTCTGTTTCTTGTTTCTGTTATTTCTGCTTCTGACCGGTGTTGACCTTCTGGCGTGGCTCTGACTCTGAGGATGGTACACCCCTTGGTACTCAGTTACTCTCTGGCATTGACTATTCTGCTGCCACATGGTGGTAGCCTCACTGCAGTGCTGTGTGTCTGCTCCGTGCTGTATTGCAGACCTCATTCCACTCTGCTGACATCTAGTGGAGTTTGCATTTACTTGCAGAGCTGCAGCAAGATGGGGGAGTCTAATGTATCATGTAGGCTGCAAATGTTGCATTATTTTTTATAAATGTACTTTAAACTGGTAATTAAGTTGAATTTAGGATAATGGAGAATTATGGACTGATCCGTTTATGAGTAACAACATATAATAATCATAATCAGGACAAATACGTCTTCACATTGTCAGGAAGTACTTGGCATCTCTACTTAGTAATTAATCTTCATAATTACATGTGGCATTGTTGGCAAAGATCAAAGTCCTTACCATTTCTAAATTTCTTTTTATGAGTAGACTTTTAGAGGACAGATTAAAGAATAAGGGGTGTAATTCATCTAAAAGTATTCAAAAACTATACAAATGAATTCTCCTTCACACTCTTTTCCTATCATCTGGCAATCCATCTTATACTTTTTACTTTATAGGCATTTTTTTGCAGGCATCTAGTTTCCAAACCCATTCCCAGATCTTGGTAATATTATTTACAAATGTTCATGATTCTTAATGATGACAATAGTCACAGGTTTTTTTGCTATTTTTTTGCAGGTAGACTAGGAATAGCATCAGAAGGAGTGGGCGCAAACAGAAGAGGTCCCCTGTGGAAGAACAATGTATGGATCCTTTTCAGTCTATTTGTCATGGGGCTACTTCAACAGAGAGGAGCCAGAAGACCCAAGCATCTGATTGCACCTACTCCTACGCAGAAAAGAAGTACTTCACCTTCTTTTTAAATGGTGTTAATTTCTTTTGGCAGCCACTCCTATACACTTTATAATCTGGGTCATGATTGAAGCACATTGTCAGAGTTAGCTTATGCTGCATGGCTTGGAGGAGATGTGTTTTGGTGGTTACATGAGAAGGAGTTTGAAGGAGTTATCTGTGACTGTTGTGTGGGTTTGCAAGTTTGATAATTCCCTTCCCTCCTCTTACCGCTGCATTTCTCTGTTATTTGTGAGTTAATATTTGTATGCTTGGTATTTTCAGTGACCCTTGTTCGTGTTGCCTTGTTCGTCGGGTTGGCGTACTGCGGTGCATGGCAGTTTCCCTCTTCCCTTGGGGGAAGAGAACAGACGGCGGGCTGATTCAAAAGATATGGCATCTTCACCTTCAGAAGTATCCCAGGGAATAGGGTGAGCTAGGGTGCCCCCTAGTGTTAGGGACAAGGAAGAAACCTCTGGTCCTGGGTCACCAGACAGCTGAGTCGTGACATTAATAAATCATCATAATGAACAATTTAATCTACCTTTATCTCTAGGATCCCTGTGTGGTTGCACAAGTTGCTCAAATGGTATATCCACCCCTGAGCATCAGTACTATTTGCTTATTGCAGAACACTATGCTCTGTGAGTTTCAGGGGTCTATAGGTGCAAAAAGTTCTGTGAAGGGGTTCAGGCACATGAAAAGCAAAAAAAATCTGGGTTCATTTACAGAATGAAAGCATGAAGGTGGTAAGCATAATGTGGAGAGCAAGCAGATGGGGGGAAAGAAGGCCACAGGAGTAGTGATGAGCAAATAGTGAAATACCCGGATTCGGGAAAATCATCACAAATGATTTCTAATATCCTTGTTTTCGTACTGAATAACGAATCCCATGCAAATCAAAGGGAAAGCCGACTATGTATGCCCTAAATAACTAACAATTTGTGAACAGACATATATACTGACAAGGGACTACTGAACTGAACTGGACGTGGTTTCTGACTGTTGTGTCTGTGCAACTGCAGGCTGTGGGCAAGAGGCATCAGCGCTTGCTTCCTGGACAGCAGATTGGGAAGGAAATAACACAGGGGAAGGGCCAGTGGTTTCGTCCTCAGATACAGATTCTGTACCTAGGCATTCCCCCCACCTACTGGGGTGCTGCGTATATGAGCAGCATATGGCGTATGCTAACAGAGGTATTATGTAGAATTTCCCTTTAAAAAAGGATGATGAGGTAAGATTTTCGATCTAACAGCATATATATATATATATATATAAACTAGCTGAAAAGCCCGGCGCTGCCCGGGCATAGTAACTAACTGTGGTTAATTATAGCAAATTATAATTATCCTCCATCCCATAGTCCCGTGCCCATATACCCATCATACATATCCACGATCCCATAGACCCGTGCCCATATACCCATCATACATATCCTCCATCCCATAGTCGAGTGCTCATATACCCATCACACATCCTCCATCCCATAGTCCCATGCCCATATACCCATCATACATATTCGCCATCCCATAGTCGAGTGCCCATATACCCATCACACATCCTTCATCGCATAGTTCCATGCCCATATACCCATCATACATATCCTCCATCCCATAGTCCCGTGCCCATATACCCATCATACATATCCTCCATCCCATAGTCCCATGCCCATATACCCATCATACATATCCTCCATCCCATAGTCCCGTGCCCATATACCCATCATACATATCCGCCATCCCATAGTCCCATGCCCATATACTCATCATACATATCCTCCATCCAATAGTCCAGTGCCCATATACCCATCATACATCCTCCATCCCATAGTCCCATGCCCATATACCCATCATACATATCCTCCATCCCATAGTCCCGTGCCCATATACCCATCATACATATCCGCCATCCCATAGTCCCGTGCCCATATACCCATCATACATATCCTCCATCCCATAGTCCCGTGCCCATATACCCATCATACATATCCTCCATTTCATAGTCAAGTGCCCATATACCCATCACACATCCTCCATCCCATAGTCAACCATTATGACATCATAATGAGCGGCGGGGCTTGCAACCTATGATGACATCAGCGTCGCCATGGCAACCATTATGACATCATAATGAGGGGCGGGGCTTGATACACACATACCTTTTCCCCCATTATGTAGATAGGGGCAAAATTGTTTGGTGAATTGGAACGCGCGGGGTTAAAATTTTGCCTCACAACATAGCCTAGGACACTCTCGGGGTCCAGAAGTGTGACTGTGCCAAATTTTGTGGCTGTAGCTGCGACGGTGCGGATGCCAATCCCGGACATACACACATACATACATACATACATACATACATACATACACACTTTGAGCTTTATAATATATATATATATATATATATATATATAGAGAGAGAGAGAGAGAGAGCATGTTTCATTACTCATATTATTATTTTGTGCAAGGCTACAACTTGTAAAAGTGTGTGGTGCATATTAATGCATTGATATTCCACAATGTCCAAGTGCAGACCCAAAAATCAACATCAGGCTACCAGATACAGTACATGCTGAAAGAGACCATGAGAAGGGCAACACAATAAAAAATTATAATAATAGAATATATACAGATTGAGAGTAGAAACTTGACCATTGCACAATGTGCAAAGGTTTCAAAAAATTACCCAAGGGGTCTCTCTCAGAACAGCTGAAAGACACTGTGATGGTGACATCACAATACATTTAGCAGTTTTTTCAAGAGGTAGAGAGAGAGTACAAGTTTCACCATTGCACAATGTGCAAAGGTTTCAAAATGACAGAATCTTCCAGGGGCTTCAGTCTGAATCACATATTTCATAGATTTACTCTCAAACCCCAGTGTAAGCACTCAGTGTAGAGCACAGGACAAATGTGCGCCGAGCCTTACTGCGATCTTTGCGAGGGAGAATTAACAAATCAACTGCATGTGAAGAATTGTTTTTATTTACTTTTCACGCAGTTCCTCCTGCGGTATATAAGTGATTACACGACTTTATTCTTCGGGTTTATGCGATTACAGTGATACCGGATTTATATTGGGTTTTGTATGTTTGGTTGCTGTCACACACTAGTTTTTGCATCGCACACTAGTTTTTCAATATTTCGGCCGACAGAGTTATATGAGGCCTTGTTTTTTGTGGGAAAAGATGACGTTTTCAGCTATACCATTTTTATTTACATTTTTGGGGGGCAGGCCACTCCGGAAGCGGTGATACCAAATATGTGTACTTTTTTGCTTTTTTTTTTTTTCAGGAAACACACTGAGCTGAGCTAGTGACGTAGCTTCAGTGATGAGCAGTTCTAACCTGTCTCTAATATTAAAACCTTGCCATGTGAAACAAACTCAATGTGAATAAGTGCAGAGCTGGTATGCAGGGGCGGACTGGCCCACCGGTAGATCGGGGAAATCCCCGGTGGGCCCCGACCATTGTTGGCCACGCCCCAGAAGCCCCGCCCCCTACCCCCCTGGGGCCCCCGTCCGGTAATGACAGTACACACTGTCTCATATCGGCGCACTGCCGATATGATCAGTGAGTCAGTGACACAGCACACAGGGAATGTGATCATGTTCTGTTCCCCCTCTTTGCAGCGGCTTCCGCACAGTGCTGCTGCTGCTGCTGCTGCTGCCGGGAGCTCTGAGTCTCCTCTGCGCAGCGCAACACTGCCTTGCCCGGCACATGCGCGCAGGAGGAGACAGTTTCGGCGGCGATGATGAGTCATGATGACTGTCTGCTTCCTGCTTCCTGTGCCGCGGCCCGCGGGTGCCGGCGCTCGCTGTGTCGCACTGCGGAGGAAGAACCCGGCTGCCTGAAGGAGAAAAACCATGGCAGCATGATTGATGAGTATGGAAGGCGGGGGGCCGGGTGAAGAGTGAGCGGGGGGGGATTGGGGGAGGGTGTTGGTGCTGGTGGTGACTCTGAGTGTGGTGGGTGACCGAGGGGGCCCATGATCTGTTCTGCCAGTGCCATAAATGATGGGCTCCTCTCAGTCACCTCACCAGCCTGGGGCCAGGGTCAGGGTCCCAGACAGTGCTCCAGCCCCCACATTCCTTCTTTCCTGCTGGCTGGGGGCCTGTAGTGCAGTAGTGACTGAGGGGACCCATGAGCAGGCCCCAGCAGTGGCATGCAGCAGGCCCCAGCAGTGGCATACAGCGGGCCCCAGCAGTGGCATACATCGGGCCCCAGCAGTGGCATACATCGGGCCCCAGCAACATCGGGCCCCAGCAGTGGCATACATCGGGCCCCAGCAGTGTCATACAGCGGGCCCCAGCAACATCGGGCCCCAGCAGTGGCATACATTGGGCCCCAGCAGTGGCATACAGCGGGCCCCAGCAGTGGCATACAGCGGGCCCCAGCAGTGGCATACAGAGGGCCCCAGCAGTGGCATACAGCGGGCCCCAACAGTGGCATACAGCAGGCCCCAGCAGTGGTATACAGCAGGCCCCAGGCTGGTGACTGAGGAGCCCATCTTTTATGGCAGAACAGATGGGCCGCCCATCTGTTTTGCCATAAAAGATAGGCTCCTCAGTCACCAGCCTGGGGCCAGGGGTCCAAGACAGTGCTCCAGCCTCCACCATTCCTTCTGTCCTGCTGGCTGGGGGCCTGTAGTGCAGCATGTAATGTGATGTGAATGCCACACTGGAGATGCTGCTTCTACTACTGCCCCCATTTTGGTGTGCCATCAGGGAGCTCCCAGCTCCCACAGGGCATTACAGGCCTTAGTATGAAGCAAACATTGTGGGAGCTCCCTGAGGACACCATACTGGGGCAGTGAGATCCTCACTTCACAGGGCACCATGATCTCTATGTACGATCCCTGACTGGGCCCCGTGATCTCTATGTACAATCCCTGCCTGGGCCCCATGATCTCTATGTACGCCACTGACAGGGCCCCGTAATCTCTATGCATGCCCCTGAGTGGGCCCCGGCCATGATCTCTATGTACACCCCTGATAGGGACCCATGTCCGTCCCTAATGGGGCCCCTGTAATCTCTTGTGGCCCTCGCCTCCACTTGGCAGTAGTAGAAGCAGCATCTCCTTAGTGTGGCGTTCAAACTTCATGCTACACTGTACATGACTCACAGCCAGCAGCAGGAAGGATGAGGAGGTAATTGCCTGGGCTGGGACCCTTGGCTGAGGCTGGCAGGGCATACTACTGCTCAATGGGCATGATTATCATGCCTATTGGCCAGCATGTCATGCCAGCCTCTGGTGGTACTATCATGCATGCCCATTGCCCAGTATGTCCTGCCAGCGTCTGTGGTACTACCATGCCCACCCAGCATGTCCTGACAGCCACTGGTGGTAGTACTAACAAGATAGTACCACAGAGGCTGGCAGTGGCAGTACATACTGAGCAATGGGCATATGCGCTTATGCGCTTCTGGAAAAGATTCTAAGTTTTTAGCAGATGCCGATAAAACCTGCTAAAAATGGTAGTATGAACCCATAAAAATTGAATGGTATTGTATTATAGATGAGAGGAAAACGTGCAATACAAACTTCCAAAATGCCTATAGAATTCATTAAGTTTTCCGAGTGGGGCAAGTTTGGTACTGCTACAATGATGCTGGCTGCTGGGATACTAGATAGATGCAGGTTCAATTTGTGGCACTTATACTTTAAGAGAATGTACCTTGAAAGTATTTATTGTTCAGTTATGGCACTTTATCCCACACTGATGTGAATAAGACACCAGTGTGTCCTCTTTTGCCAGAGTGTTTCTTTAGTTTGTTATTTATTCATTTTATTGGTTATTTATTGGTTAATAAAGTTAATTAATTTTGAAAGAGTTTGTGGACTTATGTTATTTTTATATACAGTACGGTAAGTAGCTGCATGGGGCTGGTGGGCCCCAAGATTGAGTTCTCCTGGTGGGCCCCAGGTACTCCAGTCCGGCGCTGCTGGTATGTACATGTTATTTAAATGTTCTATTACTATTTGCTTGCTGTAAGTTACATACTGTACTCATTTTGGCTTTTTCCTTGGTTTTGTCTGTGAAATGGCCACGTGAAAGTGCTGTACACCTTGTACATATAGCAGCTTATTGTCCGGCTCATTTCTTTGGTTTTGCTGTAATCTTTTGTACTTTGTACAAAGAGGAGTGTGTCCCCTGTTTCAACCTATTCTTCTGTATGTTGGATCCTGTGTGATCGGTGTGGTATATGAAAATGAGACTACTGAAAGTTCTGAAAAAGAAAAACAAAAAACATGAATAGGGCATGTGATAAGCTAAATGCACCAGAATTCAAGGGTCATTTACATTAAGAAAAACATCTTTAATGACTAGCAACATTTTTATTCTTTTTTTTTTTAGACAGTTTTTAAATCTGTATGACTAAAGTGTCTGAGCTTGCTGAAAACAGGTGTGGCTTATTGTAAAAAATATGTGGTTTAGGCAGCTTTCACATATCAGTTTTTTGCCATCAGTCACAATCT
The DNA here is from genome assembly GCF_039654945.1 of Dendrobates tinctorius. NCBI lineage: Eukaryota > Metazoa > Chordata > Amphibia > Anura > Dendrobatidae > Dendrobates > Dendrobates tinctorius. Next base: position 121,123,695 of record NW_027361679.1, read on the forward strand.
GTCGAATTTTGAAAAACACGGATCTGGCGACTGATGCCGCTGGATCAGTTTTTTTTCTCATAGACTTGTATTAGGCCTCTTTCACACTTCAGTTTTTTACAATCAGTCACAATCCGCCAGGTTTTGAAAAAAACGGATCCGCAATTTTCTTTTGAGGATCCGTTTTTTTCCCCATTGACTTCCATTATTGGTGGATTGTGACCGATTGCTGTCCGTTGCATCCATTTTTTTTGCGGATCCGCCAAAATTCTTTCTGGGTGCCGGAACAAAAAAAAAAAAATTCTCTCTCTCTCTCTCTCTCCTTTTCCAGGATTCCTTTAAAATTCTTCATTTGTCGGATCCGTCAAAAAAACGGACGGGTGGCATCCGTTGTCATCAGTACTAAAACGGATCCGCCATCCGTCCTTTTGGCGGATTTTGACTGATGCAAAAAACTGAAGTGAGAAAGAGGCCTTACCCACGGATTGCGATTGATGGCTGCACATTTCATCCATCAGAAATTCTTTGTCCGTCAGCTGGAGACAACGGACATAGGAACGTTTTTTGTCTACGTTGAAAAATCAGACAGCGACGGATCCGTTGCTGTCTGATTTTTGCTAGGATGGAAGCCTATGGTTGATGGATCTGTTGCTGTCCGACAAATGACGGTATCCGGAGACAGATTCCATTTTATTAACTGAGCATGCGCCGACACTGTGTGTGTGTGCCTGTATTGTGTGTGTGGGCTATGAGTGTGTGCGTGTTTGGCAGGGCTGTATGGGGCATTCCGCCACACTCACACCCCCACAATGCTCAGAAGGAACCACCACCCTCCTCTGACCCCTCCTCCTAAGAGGACTCCGACACTCAAGGTTAGCTTGTGGTGAGAGCTGAGACTTGCCCTAACTTCCTGGCAGTACCTCTGCTGCCCCCATTGGAGAAGAAGGGGATGATTGTAGAAAGATGGCAGAGACAGTAGCCCTCGGGCCGCGGCCCTCACAAGACTGATCTCAGCTGACTACTTCCCTGGACCGTCAATCTATGACTGGGTTGTGTCTTTTCAACCAAGGGAGGCCTTAAAGGATGGGAGATGGCATTCCCCCCAAGACGTAGCATGACAGGGACTCCTCATGATGAGTCCCTATACGGTGTGGTTGATAGTCGGACGTGTTGGGGCAAAGAATTCCAGAGGACGGGGGCTATTCGGGAGAAGTCTTGGAGGTGGTTGGGTGAGGCGTGAATACGTGTGGAGGAGAGAAGGAGGTCTTGGGAGGACCGGAAGATTACGTGAGGGAAGATATCGGGAGATTAGTTCAAAGATATATGGAGGAGACAGGTATAGATGGCCTTGTAGGTCAGTATTAGTAATTTAAATTGTATACGCTGAGGGAATGGGAGCCAGTGAAGAGATTTGCAGAGGGGAGAAGCGGAGGACCAGCAAGGAGAGAGATGAATTAGTCGGGCGGCAGAGTTAAGGATGAACTGGAGAGGTGCGAGGGTGTTAGCAGGGAGGCCACAGAAAATTATGTTGCAGTAGTTGAGGCAGGAGATGATGAGGTCATGCACAAGCATTTTGGTAGATTGAGGGTTGAGGAAGGGAAGGATTCTGGAAATATTTTTGAGCTGGAGGAGACAGGAGGTTGAGAGAGCTTGGATGTGCGGCTTGAAGGACAGGGCAGAGTCAAGGGTTACTCCGAGGCAGCGGACCTCTGGTAGGGGGGGAAGCGTGATGTCATCAATTGTTATAAATAGGTTGGGTAAGGAAGATCTGTGAGAAGGGGGAAAGAGATCAGTTCAGATTTGTCCACATTGAGTTTGAGGAAGCGGAAGGAGAAGAAGGAGGATATGGCAGATAGACACTCCAGGATTCTGGAGAGAAGAGGTGACGTCTGGGCCAGAGAAGTAGATCTGATTGTCTTCAGCATAAAGGTGGTACTAGAATCCATGGGACTTTATGAGTTGCCCTAGGCCAAGTGTATAGATTGAGAAGAGTAGGGGTCCTAGAACAGAACTTTGGGGGACTCCAACAGAGAGCAGGTGAGTGAGGATGTAGTGTGGGAGTGGGAGATGCTGAATGTGTGGTTTGAAAGGTATGAGGAGATCGAGGATAGGGCGAGGTCTTTGATGCCAAAGGAGGAGAGGATCAATAGTAGGAGGCAGTGGTCAACTGTGTCGAAAGCAGAGGACAGGTCTACAAGGAGGAGTATAGAGTATTGTCCGTTAGATTTGGCTGTAAGTAGGTCATTAGTAGTGTTGAGCATTCCGATACCGCAAGTATCGGGTATCGGCCGATACTTGCTGTATCGGAATTCCGATACCGACTTCCGATATTTTTTCAATATCGGAATTCGGCATCGGAATCGGAAGTTCAGTTGATTGACGGCCTGACGTCATCATGATGCGCGGTGTGTGCGCATCATGATGCGCCGTCATTTCGGGCCTTCCGGGGGTCTCTGCCGGCCTGCCGGGGGGCTGTGCCGGCCTGCCGGGGGGCTGTGTGGACTGCCCGGGGTCTCTGCCGGCCTGCCGGGGGGCTGTGCCGGCCTGCCGGGGGGCTGTGTGGACTGCCCGGGGTCTCTGCCGGCCTGCCGGGGGGCTGTGCCGGCCTGCCGGGGGGCTGTGCACCCTGTGGGGGTCTGTACCGGCCTGCCGGGGGGCTGTGCCGGCCTGCCGGGGGGCTGTGCTGATGTCCGGGGGTCTGTGCAAGCATCGTCCGATGGGACTACAAGTCCCATCGGGCGATGCCTGCTACCATGACAGTGATTGACACATTAGCCAATGATGGGACAGTAGTAGTCCCATCATCCGGCTAATGTGTTAAATGTTAAAAAAAAAAAAAAAAAAAAAAAAATACTACATACATACTACATGCTACATACATACTACATATATACTACATACATACTACATACATACTACATACATACTACATGCATGCTACATACATACTACATATATACTACATACATACTACATACATACTGCATGCTACATACATACTACATACATACTACATACATACTACATGCATGCTACATATATACTACATGCTACATACATACCACATACATACTACATGCATGCTACATATATACTACATGCATGCTACATACATACTACATATATACTACATGCATGCTACATACATACTACATGCTACATGCATGCTACATACATACTACATACATGCTACATATATACTACATACATACTACATATATACTACATGCATGCTACATATATACTACATACATACTACATATATACTACATGCATGCTACATATATACTACATACATACTACATATATACTACATACATGCTACATATATACTACATACATACTACATATATACTACATACATGCTACATACATACTACATACATACTACATATATACTACATGCATGCTACATATATACTACATGCTACATACATACCACATACATACTACATACATGCTACATATATACTACATGCATGCTACATACATACTACATGCTACATGCATGCTACATACATACTACATACATACTACATGCTACATACATACCACATATATACTACATACATACAATACATTCATACAATACATACATAGACATACAGTACATATAACATAGAGTAACATACTTACCAATACTTGTCACATTGTTCCCCGAAGCCATTGTCTTTCCGGAATAAATATTAACATAACAAACCACAAAAATACTCACCCACGATCCGAAGCAGTCCACGAGTGTGTCCCACGACGATCTTGGGTAGAGAACTGCAGCATCAGATGATGCTGCCGTTCTCTACGGGCTGCAGGAATCCAATGACGGAAGGTAGGTATCCTTCCGCACTGTATTCCTCCGCCACTTAAAAAAAAAAAAGTCCCTAGTCTCACTTTATGCCATTGCTGTGTGGGAAATTCCCACACAGCAATGGCATAAAGTGAGACTAGGGACTTTTTTTTTTTTTAAGTGGCGGAGGAATACAGTGCGGAAGGATACCTACCTTCCGTCATTGGATTCCTGCAGCCCGTAGAGAACGGCAGCATCAGCTGATGCTGCAGTTCTCTACCCAAGATCGTCGTGGGACACACTCGTGGACTGCTTCGGATCGTGGGTGAGTATTTTTGTGGTTTGTTATGTTAATATTTATTCCGTAGACGACAATGGCTTCGGGGAACAATGTGACAAGTATTGGTAAGTATGTTACTCTATGTTATATGTACTGTATGTCTATGTATGTATTGTATGAATGTATTGTATGTATGTAGTATATATGTGGTATGTATGTAGCATGTAGTATGTATGTAGCATGCATGTAGCATGTAGTATGTATGTAGCATGCATGTAGTATATATGTAGCATGCATGTAGTATGTATGTGGTATGTATGTAGTATATATGTAGTATGTATGTAGTATATATGTAGCATGTATGTAGTATGTATGTAGCATGCATGTAGCATGTAGTATGTATGTAGCATGCATGTAGTATATATGTAGTATGTATGTAGCATGCATGTAGTATATATGTAGTATGTATGTAGTATATATGTAGCATGTATGTAGTATATATGTAGCATGCATGTAGCATGTAGTATGTATGTAGCATGCATGTAGTATATATGTAGTATGTATGTAGCATGCATGTAGTATATATGTAGCATGCATGTAGTATATATGTAGTATGTATGTAGCATGTAGTATGTATGTAGCATGCATGTAGTATATATGTAGCATGCATGTAGTATATATGTAGTATGTATGTTGCATGTAGTATGAATGTAGCATGTATGTAGTATGTAGTATGAATGTAGCATGTATGTAGTATGTAGTATGAATGTAGCATGTAATTTTTTTTTATTTTTTTTTTTACATTTAACACATTAGCCGGATGATGGGACTACTACTGTCCCATCATTGGCTAATGTGTCAATCACTGTCATGGTAGCAGGCATCGCCAGATGGGACTTGTAGTCCCATCGGACGATGCCTGCACAGCCCCCCGGAGCCTGCACAGACCACCGGAGCCTGCACAGACCCCCTGGCAGGCCGGCACAGCCCCCCGGCAGGCCGGCACAGCCCCCCGGAGCCTGCACAGACCACCGGCAGGCCGGCACAGACCACCGGAGCCTGCACAGACCCCCTGGCAGGCCGGCACAGCCCCCCGAAAGGCCCGTACAGACCCCAGAGAGGCTGTACAAGGGCAGGAAAGGGTTTTTCTTATTCCGATACCGGAAGTCCCATAGACTTGAATGGGACTTCCGGTATCGGAATCGGCGATACCGATACTTTTTTTAAAGATCGGCCGATACCATCCGATACGATACTTTGAAGTATCGGATGGTATCGCTCAACTCTAGTCATTAGTAATTAGGGTCAGGGCTGTCTCAGTGGAATGATGGGGATGGAAACCAGATTGTAGATTGTCAAAGAGAAAGTTATATGAGATGTGGGAGGAAAGTTCAGCGTGGACGTGCTGTTCCAGGAGTTTGGAAGCGAATGGGAGCATCGATATTGGGCAATAACTGGACATGGCTGTTGGGTCGAGGGTTGGCTTTTTAAGGATAGGCGTGATTGTGGCATGTTTGAAAGCAGAAGGGAAGGCACCAGAAGTTAGTGATAGGTTGAAGAGGTGGGTTAGGGTTGGGATAAGAGTGGTGGTGATGTTGGGGAGGAGGTGAGATGGGACAGGGTCAAGTGCACAAGTGGGGATGTGTGATTTGGAGAGAAGATGAGCAAGCTCCCCTTCAGTGATGTTAGATAGGGAGGTTATGGGGTTTGGGCATTGGTCTGGTATACAAAGCGATTGTGGTGTTTGAGCAATAAAGCCTTGCCGTGTTTGGTCTATCTTGTTTTTGAAGTGTGCGGTAAAGTCCTCAGCAGAGATTAGGGAAGTCGGAGGGGGCAGTGGTGGGCGGAGGTTGTTTGGGGTTGTGGAATAAGGAAGATACCAGGTATGAAAAGTAGACCTGTTTAGCAGAGGTGAGGGCAGATTTGAATGTGAGTGTTGCTTGTTTGAGTGCAGTGAAGTCATCTTATCAATGTGTTTTCTTCCAGCGCTGTTCTGCAATTCTGGATGCTTGCCAAAGCTTTTTAGTGATGTTATTGTGCCAGGGTTGTCTATTGATTCATCGCACTCTGTTATGCATGACAGGGGCGACCGAGTCGATGGCTGATGCAAGAGTGGCATTGTAGAAACTAGTGTTAGTGTCTGTGTCGTGGAGTGAAGATATGGAGGACAGTGGTAGAATAAAGTCAGAGAGTGTGCGAGTGTCTAGATGTACGAGGTTTCTGCGGGAGTGCGCATGTTGCTGGACATGGGTGACAGGTGAGGCGAACAGGGATGAGAAAGTGAGTAGATTTTGGTCAGATAGAGGGAGAGGGGAGCTTGTGAAGTTAGATAGGGAGCATAGAAGGGGGAAGACCAGGTCTAATGTGTGTCTGTCTCTGTGGGTGGCTGAGGAGGACCACTGGGCAAGTCCAAAAAATGATGTAAGGGACAGGAGTTTGGAGGCTGCCGACTGATACTTTCATCAAACTAGACAAGGAAGTTCAGCCATAAAAATTACAACTTTATTGAAACAGCAGTATACAAACAATAAAACACATATACTAGAACTACTGATGGAGTCATTTTGACTCCTTTCGTTTTTTATTTCTCTTCTGTGACTACATTTTTCAGAATTCTGGCTTGAAACTCGGTGACTTTTCCTCAAATATGATGTGAAAAAAGATTTTGTGAGAATAAATAATTTTGGTGAAAAATTTGCGCGTTTTTTTCAAAATTTACCAAGAACTACTGAAGGGAGTCATTTTGACTCCCTACTATATTTTGAGGTCCTTTTGTCACTAAATGTTGCTACAAAGTTTTGTGCATAATTTTTTCACTCTGTCTTATTTACCCTGATGTTCATATAGATGTAGTTCAATTTACATGTCAACTTTTCACATTTTCCTTGTGTTTTACCTGCTTGTATTACTGTGTAATACTGAACAAAATAGCTTGTTTACTCTAGGCTCTTATCTTATCAGATTTGATGAGAAATCTACTCGATCGGAGAGACTGCAAACGGACAAGTTTGCTCTATTTTCTACTGTGTGGGACAGGTTTATTGAAAATTGTATTGCGTGTTACAAACCTGGCCCATACATAACGGTGGATGAGCAACTTTTCCCAAGCAAAACTAGGTGTCCATTCACGCAGTACATGCCTTCCAAACCAGATAAATATGGCCACAAATATTGGCTAGCTGTTGATAAGGAGAGCAAATATCTGGCAAATGGCTTCCCTTATCTAGGCAAAAGATGACACACGCCGTGCTGAGGACCGTTTAGCTGACCATGTGGTAATGAAGTTATTGGACCCGTTTTTGAAAAAAGGTCGCAATGTTACAACCGATAATTATTTTACTTCAGTAAAATTAGCTAAACAGCTAAAAAGCAAAGGAACAACCATCGTGGGAACACTGAACAAGATAAGGCGAGAAGTGCCTAAAGAAATAAAATCCATGAAAGAGGAATTGTACAACACTAAAGTGTTTAGAAATGAAGACAATTTTACACTTACAGTATATCAAGGAAAGCCCAACAAAAATGTTGTCATTTTGAGTTCCGTCCATCCAGATGTTGTTGTTGCGTCTGATTCCGCTAAAAAAACTCCAGAAACGGTAAAGTTTTACAATGAAACAAAATATGGAGTAGATGTAGTGGATCAGATGGCACGAAAATATACCATACGAACATGCACAAGGAGATGGCCTGTTCATGCATTTGAAAATGCCTTAGACTTTGCGGGTATAAATGCATGGATAATATTCAAGGAGATTACCCACCAAAAAATGTCACGCAAGGCATTTTTGCAAACGCTTGTGAGAGAGTTGAGTGGTCCTTATGTCACAGATAGGGAAAAGGGTTCCACGTCCCAAGTTTCTACATGCTCAGAAGTGATGGTTCAAACAAAATTTTGCCAGATCAAAGAAAAGTGCAAGAAAAATAGATCTGTCGGCAATTGTAAGACTTGTGGTAAGTCTTTGTGTGGGCAATGTACTGCCATAAATCAAAGGCAATGCCTAAAATGCGAAACACCAAATGTTTAGAAGGTGAATTCTGCGCCATATTTTCATTTTTATGCTCCTCCACCTACATTTTCTCTGCTTTTTGTTCTTCAGTTGTTGTTTATATGTGTGCACTTGAATAAAAAAAAATGTTTGAAAAACGTCTATTAGAATTATTGTTATTTTCTGTAGAAAAATAAGAACAGCAGAAAAAAAACAATCAAAAGCATTACTGTTGGATCTCACAATAATAATACATTACAAAAAATATAATTATTAATAAATAACCACAAATGAAACTCTAAAAATAAACGAAAACAAGCAAGGAGTCAAAATGACTCCTTTCAGTAGTTCTAGGCGGGGTCACGAGTCCAGTAGTCCTAGTGTTAAAAGGAGATGCCAATCCATTCACCAAGCAAGGTAAGTAGGCAAATATCAATCCTGTACATGAAAATGTACCCACCAGGGATATCCAAATTGCAAATGCCTGAATAATGGCTGCTCGATCAACATTCCCTGCAGGATACAATATATGTCCTCAATGCATGATACTATTAAGAAAAAATTAGAGTTGGTAACTGCATGTAGAGTGCACTTAGCACTCAGTGTATGCCTGCTCAAAGGGGTGAGACTGTTGCCCAGACCCTATATGACTATTACTGAGTATAGCCTGCAGAATAATGGTCAGTATTAAATACAATCATGCCGCAAAATCGGCTGTGTGCTTAAGGTGCAGATTTATGTAATCACAGATCACAAAAACGTTCCCTGATAACAGGGAACAACCATCTCCTGTAATGGAGATCAAAATATATCTCTCATTCCTACCAGTGCAGGCAAAAACTGACCATAGTGCAATGGTTGAGCATGTTATACAAAACACGCACATAGAAATGGCACATAGAAATGGCATGATCTGCAAAGTCTGCTGTGGAGGAACACACACAGACCCGTTCCTCCCACGTCACAACCGTGACGTAACTACACAGGCACAGCTCTCCGGCGCCCCCTTTGTCTCTCAGGTCAGTAAGGGAACTGCACCTAGAGCAAATGGTCGCCGGGGAGGAGGTCCTGTTACCTGCTGGGGGTTCTAAGATTCGTGATCAGAGTAAAAGCATCAGCCCAAGATTAAGTTTATAGTTTAATTGCCTTAAGGACGCACTAGATAATTACAGAGATATACAGTAAATTTGCAGTCAGATATAACAATAAGGGTACAAGACTTAAGATATTAAGCTGGAGGTCAATTTACCAGATTGTATGGTCATGTATGTCAATACCTGGATAAGAATGAAGTGATTAAACAGAGTCAGCATGGGTTTGTAACTAATAAGTCATGTCAGACTAACTTAATTTCCTTCTATGACGGTATCACTGATTGGGTGGATCAAGGAAATGCTGTAGATATAGTATATCTTGACTTCAGCAAAGCATTTGACAAAGTCTCTCATACAATCCTTATTGAAAAAATGACTAAGTATGGAATGGACAAGGCAACTGTTAGGTGGATTCATAACTGGCTTAGTGATCGGACCCAAAGAGTGGTCGTAAATGGCTGCACATCCAGTTGGAAGAATGTCTCAGGTGGGGTACCACAGGGCTCTGTCCTGGGCCCTGTATTGTTCAACATCTTTATCAACGATTTAGATGAAGGAATTGAGGGTAAACTGATTAAATTTGCTGATGACACAAAGCTAGGAGGGATAGCTAATACTAGAGAAGAGAGAGAGAGGATTCAAAAAGATTTAAATAAACTGGAGAAGTGGGCAGCAACTAACAGAATGGTTTTTAACAGGGAGAAATGCAAAGTACTACATCTGGGCAATAAAAATGAAAAAAGCATATATAGAATGGGAGGAATAGGGCTAAGTGACAGCACATGTGAAAAAGACTTGGGTATACTAATAGATCACAGACTGAATATGAGTCAACAGTGTGATGCAGCAGCAAAAAAGGCAAATGCAATTCTAGGATGTATTAACAGAAGCATACAGTCTAGATCACGTGAAGTCATTATTTCCCTCTACTCCTCTTTGGTCAGACCTCATCTGGAATATTGTGTCCAGTTTTGGGCACCACATTTTAAAAAAGACATCAACAAACTGGAGCAAGTTCAGAAAAGAGCGACCAGAATGGTGACCGGTCTGCAAACCCTGTCTTATGAGGAAAGGTTGCAGGATTTGGGAATGTTTAGTTTGCAAAAGAGAAGACTGAGAGGAGACTTAATAGCTGTCTACAAATATCTAAAGGGCTGTCACATTGTAGAAGGATCAACTTTATTCTCATTTGCACAAGGAAAGACTAGAAGCAATGGGATGAAACTGAATGGGAAGAGACACAGATTAGATATTAGAAAAAACTTTTTGACAGTTAGAGTGATCAATGAGTGGAACAGGCTGCCACGAGAAGTGGTGAGTTCTCCTTCAATGGAAGTCTTCAAACAGAGGCTGGACAGACATCTGACTGGGATGATTTAGCGAATCCTGCTTTGAGCAGGGGGTTGGACCAGATGGCCCAGGAGGTCCCTTCCAACTCTACGATTCTATGATTCTATGATTCTATGATTCTATGTGGGTGCTGGGGAGCTCTGCAGTCCACAGGTACAAGAATCTTAGTTGCCGGACAGACCCCCAAAGCATGGGCCACTGCTCCCCTCGGCAGGTCTGTCCCCAGGTCCTTCTTAGATCGTCATCGTCTAGATCTTCTGTGTGAAAGACTGAATGTCTGCCAGGGCTGCTAGTCCTTAAAAACGCTAGGTTCCTCCCCCTGTGTCAGAGGGTGGGCTAATAATCCATGCTCCTAGGATGGAGCCAAAGCGTCTGGGACACACAAAGGACGTATATTCCTGCGTCTGCTAGCAGGTACATTCTAATTGAAGCCCTAGGCTTTTTTCCGGCCCCCTGCTAGCACGGCTCCGTACCTGAGCTTTGAAGCTCTGTTTTGGGCCTATCTTCATTATCACACCAATGGCCCTGGCTATTTAGCATTGGAACACTAAATCCTGCTTGTATTTACTAAGTACACAGCACCTGGGGGTATAGAAGCCATTAGCTGCCTGTAATTCCTGAACTTAGACCAAAATGGATGCCAAGCTCAGACCTGTGGCCCCATATCCAAGAGGCGGCTGCTCATTCATCACATCTGCAAAATAAATTTCATATTAAAATTCTAAAAACAAATAGAAATGGGGCAAAACTTAGGACCTCATTTAAACCTTTGGGTAGTACTGAACCAATTTTATATATCCACTTGGCCTCAATTTGTGCCAATCTTTTTTTGAGATTGCCGCCTCTCTGATCCACATAGATTTTGTCTATGCCTATCACCTTCAGTAAGTCAAGGTTACATTCATGATAAGCCTTAAAATGCTTTGGAATAGATTTAAGGGAGATTGTCTCCTCAGTCCCAGAGGCATTTCTTATGTCCCTATAGTGTTCCCTGACTCTCACCTTAAGGGGTCTGGATGTCTCCAATGTAGATCTTGATATACGGGCACGTTGTGTAGTATATTACTCCTATTGAATTGCATGTTATATGCTGAGTAATATTAAATATCCTACTTCCATCACTCGATGAGAAAGTGGAGGCCCGGCTCATGTTCAGACACGCAATGCAGTCTTTACATGGAAAAAAGCCCCATTTTTGACCCCTAGATCCAAACACCTTTTCAGGTTTAATAGCGCTATGATAACTACGCACAAGATAATCTTTGAGGTTCCCCGACCTCCTAAACGTGATAGATGGCCATATAGGCACATATCTCTGCAAGCACTTATCCGTGAGGAGTATTGACCAGTATTTCTCCAATGCCGTTCTTACTTCCGACCATCTATCATTATAGGTGGCAATAAATCTAACTGGTTGGGAGCTAGTGGACCGATTTTTATTTTTGTTCTTGGGCATTAGGAGGTCTTTCCTCTGAGCCTGACTTACTCTGTGAAATCCCTTCTTAATACTACGATTCGAGTATCCCCTCGCCCTGAATCTTAGGGATAGATCTTCAGATTGTTCCAGAAAGGCCGTTTCCGTGGAACAGACCCTTCTGGCTCTAAGAAGCTAGCCCATTGGGATGCTCTCAATGAGGGGTTTGGGATGTGACGACCTCGCATGTAGTACTGAGTTTACAGCCGTCTCCTTACAATATATATTAGTATTCAAAAGACCATCCACGTCTCTCGATATCAATATATCTAAGAAATCCAAGCTGGTCTGACTGTATCTACACGTAAGCTTAATGTTCATGGGATTGTCATTAAGCACATCCTGAAAATTGAGGAGGTCCTGTTCTGTTCCCTGCCAAATCATGAGTATGTCATCAATATATCGAACCCAGAAAAGGACCCCCTCAATATATGCCACAGGATTCGTAAAAAATGAATTGATGTTGAATTGATGTATACAGTGACTCAACGTCAAAGCTAACAAGCCACATGTCCTCATCCATGAGAATCCCCTCTATCTTTTTGAGGACATCCCCAGTGTCCTTTACGTAAGATGGTAATTCATGAACCATTGGTTTTAAATAGGAGTCCAGATATTGAGAGACAATTTCGCATAGGCTACCCCTCCCAGATACTATAGGTCGTCCTGGCGGGACCGTGCTGTTCTTATGAACCTTAGGTATAAAGTAAATGCATGTCACCTTTGGGTAAGCCGGAACAAGATTGTTCCTCAATTCCTTAGTGATTAACCCAGCTTCGAAGGCCTTGTCCAGAATCATCATGATTTCCTGATGAAATTTTAACATGTCAACCTCTCATAGCATACAGTCTCCCTTAGTTGTCTCTGAGCCTCTTTTTCATATAGTGTGGTGAGCCAGATGACAATATTCCCACCTTTGTCCGCAGGTTTTATAACTACCTCCTTGAGGTTTTTAAGTTCTTTTAATGCTTCCCTTTGGACAAAGGTGAGATTGCCATGTTCCACATGTCCCGTGATACTTTCAAACTCCCTGGAGACCAAGTCCACAAAAAGCTCTACAATAGGATATAAATTGAGCGGGGGGAATTTTTTGGGAACTGGTGGCATAAACTTACCCCCCACATTGGGTGCATTATTGTCATCACTTTGTTCTTCCAGAGTTGCAATGGCTTCAAGTTCCTTTGCGCTCCATTTGTCTCCATTCTTATTATCGTGCAATTTTTTAAGTACGAGTTTTCGTGCAAACAGGTGTAAATCTTTTATTGCTGAAAAAGAGTCGAATGGAGCAGTTGGTGAAAATGACAGCCCAAGACTAAGCACCTCCAATTGAGATGGTGTAAGCACCACATCTAAGAAAAGAATTACATGTGGTTTGGAGGAAATGGGGGTATCTGCTCTCCTGTCCTTCTTCCTGTAATAATCATTTCTCCTCCTGTTTAAATTTTTCCTCAAATTGTAAACTCTATTGCCAGGGGTACTGATATCTTCTCTAGATGACATGGAGGACATTGAGGAAGATCTAATAGTATCATGGCGTTCCCTGGTGTCAATGGGGATGTTGAAGTCACTCATGATGATTGTGGGAATGTCAGCAGAGAGAAAGTGAAGGAGCAAGGTGGAGAATTGGTCAATAAAGGCAGTGGTTGGGCCCGGAGGTCGGTATATGACAGCCACTTGGAGGTGGGAGGGAGAGTAGATGCGGACAAAGTGGACTTCAATAGAGGGGAAGGAAGAGGTGGGATTGGGTTGAAGGTGCACTTGGAAGAAAGAAGGCCCACTCCTCCACCATATCTGTTGCCAGGACGAGGAGTGTGGGTGAAGTGGAGGCCGCCGTACCGTAGCGCAGCAGGGGAGGTGGTGTCGGAGGGTGTCAGCCATGTTTCGGTGAGGCCAAGGAAGGTAAAATTATGAGAGGTAAAGAGGTTGCGAATCACATGGAGTTTATTGCAGATGGAGGGGGCATTCAAGAGTGATCCAGAGAGTGGGAGCAGGGTGGTGGGCGTCAAGGGCATGGATTTGAGGTGGGAAAGATTTCAGATGTTTATATTGGGTTGGGAGCGATAGAAGGGGGTAATAATAGGAGGTATGAGTTATGGGGGTCCAGGGATGGGAGACATGTTGCCAGCAGTGAGGAGAAGCAGAGAGAGGAGAGCATGTGGGAGCAGGAGAGTGGGTGGCTTGTTTTGTGTTTTATTAGGAGAGATCTGAGTTGAGGAGCACGTCAGCGAAGGAGGTCAAATGGGGAGGCAAGAGGGAAGGAGAGATTATTACTTGGTTAGAGGGTGCTGGGGTTTACGGATAGCGAAGGAGAGTGAGGAGTAATGGAGCCAAAACTGTTAGAGCACATGTCAGCATGGCGAGAGTAAGTGTGGAAAGAGAGATTTTGTACATATAAGCACAGTGGTTAGTCTTACCTTCTGTTCACTTCTGGCTCATTTCTGGCGTATTTCTACAGTTATCCTTAAAGAGACATCCTTATAGGGACAGACTGAGGTCCAGACATACCAATGATTCTGAATTTATAACAAGCTAACTGCCCATCCTGTAGACCAACAAGGGGGCAAAGTGGGGGGAGGGCACCAGCACCACCCATGTCCCCCCGACGTGCATTTTGGCAAAGCCTTCGTCAAGGGGCATGCAGTGGATCAGAAGTGAGGTGTTTAAAAAGGAGCCGGAAACTAGCACTCCTAGATAAAAAAAAGTGAAACATTAAAAATATAACCACAAATAAAAGAAAAAAAACATCATAGTACAGAATGGAGAATTAGACAAGCAAACCGTCAGAAGTCAAAGAAAGAGAACAAAACTAATATCCTCATTCAACCCACTGGGAAGTAGAGTATTAAGGGTCCAATGGGACTCAAGCTGTGCCAACCTCTGCGACACCCTTCCTCCCTGGATGGTGACATCGAGGGAATCAATGCCCCTCACCCGAAGAAGGGTGGCACAGCCAAAAGTGCCTTGAATGGTTTTGAGAGTAGATGTGTTCGTGTGGTCAATGGCAGCCAAAATGCCCAAGACATGTTCCCTGATGGACTTTAAAAGGGCGAGTGGTTAAATAAATGACATTACGAGTAGTACAGGTAATATTTTTCTTAATGTCAAATATTCTTGATTTTTCTGCGTTATGAAAGGTGTCATATTTTTCAACATTTGAGCAGGCCACACCGATCACATGGAACACAGCCACGTTTTTTGGTACACAAATCCAGAAATGTGGGCCAACATAGTGACTTTGCACTAATAAGTCACAAAGATTTTTAGATTGCCTACTGGTGATCGCAGGTCTATCAGGTGTATATCTGGAAAGAACTGGATCTGCTTTAAAGATAGGCCAAGATTTAGTAAGGGCCTCCCTTACTAATGAAAATCAGTTATGGTAGTAAGTGATAAATCTGACTTTTTCATCAGGTAATCTTGTCTCAGATTTATATTCCAAATCACATCGTGATGAATATTTAGCACGGTTGTAAGCTCTTTTTACCATGCGGCGACTGTACCCACGTTCAAAAAAATCTAGTTTTTAAGTCCTCTGCTTGTGTTCCAAAGCCTGCAATGGTAGAACAAATTCTGCGAAGGCAAAGAAACTGGCCCATAGGAACGGATTGAATCACATGTCTCGGATGTGCGAAGGAGGCATACAGCAAAGTATTGGTACATGTTGGCTTTCTAAAAATGTCAGTCTGAAGGACATTCTTGTCATCACGTCTCAGAGTGACATCCAGAAATTAGACACGATTGCCATCATATTGGTAGGTAATGTGTATATTGCGATCATTATTGTTCAAGGATCAGCATATTAGTTTTGTTCCCTTTCTTTGACTTGAGATGGTTTGTTTGTTTGCTATGATTGATTTTTTCTTTTATTTGTGGTTATATTTTTAATGTTTCACTTTTTTATCTAGGAGTGCTAGTGTCCTCTTTATCTTCCCTGTTATTGCTTATATCGGTGTATGCTGACCCTGTGCCCAATGAAGATCTATCACCCATATTGAAGAACCTCATATCATCATTCTATATCTCTGATGCTTGTCTTCTGACATCTTATGGAATTTTGTGTTAACTCTGTAATTATTAAGCTATTTATATTGTGAGGTAGCGCTGTCATTTAAGTAGAGGATCACTCGCTTGGCAGCCACAAATTCAGATCCGGCACAGGTTTTCCATAAACTCAGAAAGGTCCATGCAGTTTATTAAACATCATAAACCATGACCAGCAATATATAAACGGCATTGCGTCCATGACAGAGCTTCTCTCTGTCAGCAATGTCCAATACGCAGGCTTTTCAGCCTCAAAGTTATATCTCACCCCGTCAGGGTTCTCTCATGGCTGCTTCTCCATACTGCAGACATTCATTCCCTCCAGGGAACTCTCAGGCACTTGCAGCCATTAAACACAGCATCCACACGTGCTGTCAGGCAGGAAGCCCCATCTCAGCGGGACCTTCCACACTGGACTAACCAGCATTCACCCCATGTGACTCACCCTGGCCACATTATATGGTCCATAGCCACTCCCACGGGTCACATGACTATGACCTCATCACAGGTCCTTCAACCACTCACATATACACTTTACAATAGCATTAATAAACGCACCACCTGGGTGGGTTTGGAGATAACTAGTTCCTGACACATTGAACCAGCACCTCAACAGTATCACTGCTGATTAACACACACATAAATCTCCATCTCAAGGCCACCGACCTTGAGATACATTTCGGTCATTCCTTATTTCGCCATTCATCCACTCTCCGGGGACATCCATACAGTGCCCCCTAGCGGACACAGTGTTTACTACACCACAATATGTATAGTGATTATATACCACTATTATATTATATATATGCACTCTATTCCTTATTATGTCTGTCTCTTTTGTCGCCTTTGTATTATGGTGATTTTTTGTTTATTTGTTTAAATGTAGAATATTCATCTAATATTTGATTGAGATTATTGTCACAGAATTACCATATGGATATTTATACTGCCTATTCGATGTATAATATCTCTTATGATAGGTTCACCGCGTTGTGTAGTCCATCTACTTATTTATTTTTTGTGACAGCAGTGATATATTTTATCATACCAATATCTATATCTCTTCCTTCATTATATATTACTGTTTTTTTTGGATTTATATTGCTATCATCTATGTCCGTGTCCTCCCTCTGTTTGTCTGCCCTCGGCGTCTTCTTGGGTGTCTGACGTCAGGTCACATGACGTGCTCTGGCACCGCCCCATCTCTGATGCAGACGCCGACAGACATGGGGATGCCTTGACTACACATGCGTCACTTGCAGTGCAGATCATCAGCATCATCTGTATGGTTGCCGGGCCGTCCGTTGGCCTGCTGGCTTTTGCGTCCCTGTAAGGCCTCTTGCACACTTCAGTCTTTTGACGTCAGTTCCAATCCGTCAAAGTGTGAAAAAACGGAACTGTTGCAGATTGTTAAAAAACTGATGCGCCAGATCCGTTTTTTTGGACGGATCCGTTGCAGTAGCCAGTGCATGAAATTTAAAGGAACAGAACTGTGGAAAAAGAGAGTGAGAGAGAGAGAGATTTGGTGTGGTGCCAGAACGGCTTTTGGGGTTAAATTAAATGAATGGAAATTCTTCCGGGCATGCCCATGCCAGTTTAAAAAAAGTGGAATCAACGCAGAAAAAAACGTTAGAAAGTCCGTCTACTCTAGACGTCGGATGCTAAAATTCCGACGGATCCGTCAAATAACGGATGCAACGGACGACCATCCGCTGCAATTCACCGCTAATGCAAGTCTATGAGAAAAAAACGGATTCCGCAAAAAGAAGGATTTTGACTGATGTCAAAAGACTGAAGTGTGAATGAGGCCTAAGTCAGCACTGCATGGAGTTCCTCCCGGCGTGGCCCTGGTAGATGCAGCGATGTCGGCTGGCGTGGATGTTATCCTGGCAATGGAGCACTACATCCGGAATGTTACCGATTGGTTTTGGATTCTTTTTAAACACCTCACTTCTGTTCCACTGCATGCCCCTTGATGAATGCTTTGTCGAAATGCGCGTCGGGGTCACGCGGGTGTTGCTGGTGCCCTCCCCCCACTTTGCCCCTTTGTTGGTCTACAGGATATCTTCTTAGGTATGCTAATTTGGGATCTATTTTACATATGAATATCTCCTCTTGATACTGTTGTCTCATGCATGCCTTTTTTGTGATGGATTGCCATGTGACATTCCCTCCTATGTTATATAATAGACCAATGTATCATTGTTTATGGTGGATTTTTTGGGGGTAACATACCTTAATTTTTCCATATCTCCTAAAGGTTTTTTTACCACTGTGACTTATTATTGGATTTTTTTCATGGCTACATCAGAACTCCCATGTCTCGTGTTTGTAAACTGTGTATATGCACTGTGGCTTCATCCACTTTTTTAGCCTGTTTTTTGTATAGATTTGCAATCAAGTATTTTCATATTTTCATATACTTTGGGCTTGATGATTGTTGTTTTTCTGTTTTATATATATAGATTTTAATGTATGATTTACAAATATTGCCTTTTGATACTTTACTCATCTGTAAGGAAAAATTACAAAACACTCATGCCACAATATTGAAATCAAGTTCATGAATAATAGATAATAAAATCTATGTCAGGAATTGTAAGAGTTGTCTACAGAGCAGTCCTGCAATTTACCACTTCAATAGATAACAATTCATCTACTATAAGTAACCTTTTAAATGAACCCATATATTTTATTCTAATTGTGCTGGGAGGGTCCCTACTTTCTGATGATCCCTTCTTTCCTACAGTCAGCACATCATAGTCATGCTCATTTCTTTTATTACTTTCTTGCTATTGCTTGCCCTTGCCTTGTACCCTCTGTTTCACTCAGTTACAGATAGACAGAAGAGCCGAGGGACCCATATCCCAGTTGATAGATCATTCTATGATGTATGATAAATGAGAAACTCTTGCTTCTGGAACACTAGTCAGAACAGTATGCCTCCATGTAAATAAAGCATAATGAAAGTATATTCAATATGCATGGAAAAGCTAAGAGTACTAATCCTAACTTTCTGAACCCTATAGATCAACGTAATGATAAATTATTCAGGCAAAGTGCTAATAAATACTTAAATCATTCTACTATATTAAAAGAGAAAAAAATATTTGATATAACTATTTTTAAAGAATCTATTATTTTACATCAGAGAGAACTCCTTTTATTTTTGGGATCATTCAAGCAAACATGTACTATTATATGGCAGCCTTTAACATGTACAGCACGAGACTTCAGTATCAATATAGCAATGCTATTGAATGCTGTTGATGCACAACTGCCGCAGTAAGAACGGTGTATAATATTTCCCTGCTCAGAACAATTTACAGGACTAAGAGTAGAGATGAGCGAATATATTCTAAAAATGAACGCCAAACATAAATTTGGCATGAATATGGCACATTCGGATTTGTGATCGGAAACAAGCACATTTTATTAAAATCGGGAAAAACATTTGGTAAAAGTGTGGGAAAATAATTGCGTTGCCACTAAAGTATTTTTAGCACCTTGTCTAGGATAGTGGTGGAGTATGATGAGGGGGGCACGTGATTGATGAGGGGAGAGCTCAGAGGAGCAGCATGCTTGTAACATTTTTTTTCTAACTTTATGTATGTGCATTGCAGCTAGCCAGTCAGGGAGCAGGAAACATCCACAATGTCCAGATACAATGGTATGTGCCATCGGCTGCTGAAATCACATGTCCCCATCTATATAAAGAGCGGACATCTTGTTTTAGTGCCCCTTTGTCAGTATAATTGTAAGGGGGTGGCAGGTCCCCTCAGTTGCGCCCTCCTCACCTTCCGTATGACCCTCCGTGCACTTTATATACATATTTATACGTTTATTATGATAATGTGCTTTTGTGATATTATGCTATGTACCGTCATATGATATACAGTGGGGAAAAAAAGTATTTAGTCAGTCAGCAATAGTGCAAGTTCCACCACTTAAAAAGATGAGAGGCGTCTGTAATTTACATCATAGGTAGACCTCAACTATGGGAGACAAACTGAGAAAAAAAAATCCAGAAAATCACATTGTCTGTTTTTTTTTCATTTTATTTGCATATTATGGTGGAAAATAAGTATTTGGTCAGAAACAAGCAATCAAGATTTCTGGCTCTCACAGACCTGTAACTTCTTCTTTAAGAGTCTCCTCTTTCCTCCACTCATTAACTGTAGTAATGGCACCTGTTTAAACTTGTTATCAGTATAAAAAGACACCTGTGCACACCCTCAAACAGTCTGACTCCAAACTCCACTATGGTGAAGACCAAAGAGCTGTCAAAGGACACCAGAAACAAAATTGTAGCCCTGCACCAGGCTGGGAAGACTGAATCTGCAATAGCCAACCAGCTTGGAGTGAAGAAATCAACTGTGGGAGCAATAATTAGAAAATGGAAGACATACAAGACCACTGATAATCTCCCTCGATCTGGTGCTCCACGCAAAATCCCACCCCGTGGGGTCAGAATGATCACAAGAACGGTGAGCAAAAATCCCAGAACCACGCGGGGGGACCTAGTGAATGAACTGCAGAGAGCTGGGACCAATGTAACAAGGCCTACCATAAGTAACACACTACGCCACCATGGACTCAGATCCTGCAGTGCCAGACGTGTCCCACTGCTTAAGCCTGTACATGTCCGGGCCCGTCTGAAGTTTGCTAGAGAGCATTTGGATGATCCAGAGGAGTTTTGGGAGAATGTCCTATGGTCTGATGAAACCAAACTGGAACTGTTTGGTAGAAACACAACTTGTCGTGTTTGGAGGAAAAAGAATACTGAGTTGCATCCATCAAACACCATACCTACTGTAAAGCATGGTGGTGGAAACATCATGCTTTGGGGCTGTTTCTCTGCAAAGGGGCCAGGACGACTGATCCGGGTACATGAAAGAATGAATGGGGCCATGTATCGTGAGATTTTGAGTGCAAACCTCCTTCCATCAGCAAGGGCATTGAAGATGAAACGTGGCTGGGTCTTTCAACATGACAATGATCCAAAGCACACCGCCAGGGCAACGAAGGAGTGGCTTCGTAAGAAGCATTTCAAGGTCCTGGAGTGGCCTAGCCAGTCTCCAGATCTCAACCCTATAGAAAACCTTTGGAGGGAGTTGAAAGTCCGTGTTGCCAAGCGAAAAGCCAAAAACATCAATGCTCTAGAGGAGATCTGCATGGAGGAATGGGCCAACATACCAACAACAGTGTGTGGCAACCTTGTGAAGACTTACAGAAAACGTTTGACCTCTGTCATTGCCAACAAAGGATATATCACAAAGTATTGAGATGAAATTTTGTTTCTGACCAAATACTTATTTTCCACCATAATATGCAAATAAAATGAAAAAAAAACAGACAATGTGATTTTCTGGATTTTTTTTTCTCAGTTTGTCTCCCATAGTTGAGGTCTACCTATGATGTAAATTACAGACGCCTCTCATCTTTTTAAGTGGTGGAACTTGCACTATTGCTGACTGACTAAATACTTTTTTTCCCCACTGTATCTGTAATGTATGGTGTAATGTGGGGAGTTCCCCTTTAACTACTGTTGGAAGTATGTACATCTTATGTCGATGCTAATGTGTCACTGTTATAGAGTAAGAACAGGCAACAGTTATTATGGGCTGGGCCAGCAGCAGAGCGGGAACAGGAAACTGCTGCTTCCAGTTCAGTGAGCCAGGGCAGACGTGTACTGCAGAATGGGCACTCTCAGACTCCCATATGGCAGAGATCTGTTTCCCCGGACCAAAGACTTCTACAGACTGAAGGACTAAAACACAGGCCCCTGGACTTTGGAAGGACCTTTGCAGAAGGGGTCTCAGGTGCCCAGATTCCAGCGACTGAGCTACTGTGGGTACGTATGTTTAGGAAAATGGACCGGGCCAGTGGTACCTCTCTTGCATCGGTTCTGGAACTGTTGGGGCTGTCACCATTGTTGCCGGGGGGAAAGCTTTCTGATCCGTACAGACCTTTGCACTCGACAGTAGGGGGCATGTCAGGGATATAAGGGATGGTGCACGGGAAAACGGGAGACTTGGCAGGAAGACAGAGTGTGCAGCAGGAGAAGGTTGTTCACTCTCCTTGGAGCGATATGATAGCTCAGGCCCATGCTGTAGTTCCCCATCCTATGCGCACACTGACTGTGAGCAACAAGTAGCTGGCACCGAGAAGCTGCCTCGCACCGTTCCACTGATTGCAGCAGGCAGTGGCCTAAGACTGACCTGGTTCTTCATACAGACCCGGGTAGGTTCACCCCAGCCTCCAACACTGAACTGAGTCACGCTTCAGTGGTTCCACAGACTGTGCCACATCACGTATGTCAACCCGGGAATGCAGGACCTTCCTTAGGAGATCCAGGATACGCCGCATTCGGCGGGAGCCAGTACCTCAACTTTCTTCAGGACCACGCCAGAGACTTCACGCGCCACTTATGCAGGCGCCACCATGGGATTTCAAGCCTTCACAGCCAGGAAAGCAGCAGACTGATAAGTCTGATAAGTTTACCCGTTTCATGAACTATTGTTCTTTCCCCAATATATTAATTAATTTTACTCCCTAGCAACCCATTATTTCCCTGTGTGGAGTATTCCCTGTATTAAACCCATTAACTCTTGCTCTGTCTTTTGCTCATCATTGCATCCCGTGTACCTGCTATCTCACATATGTACAAGGGACCCGGGGTGCTCACTGACCGTTTGCTCAGTGGACTCTGTGTGTGAACTGTACCTTTAAAAAACTCAGCCATAACTACCTCACCTCCCCCGGTTGCCCTTCTTGCATAACAACATACAGAGGCTGCTCCTGATGCTTGTCAGATAGTTTAGATAGCTAGTGCCCTGTGTGCCTGTGAAATGGACCTTCCAGCAGATTTGTTTCTTCTTGTACCATTAGTGAGGTCCACAGACAAAGAGAGCAGTAAAAAATATATATTTTTGTGTTACAAACCTGATACAGCAGGCTAGATCTGAGTCTGAATTTGTTTGGAGCATATATTCTATTGTATACAGGCTTCATCCACAGTAAAAAAAAAATACTTTCTTCTTTTAGTAACATCATACAGCAGGCTAGATGTCAGTTTGAAATTGTTTGGAGCAAATCTTTTATGTTATACAGGCCTCATCCACCCTAAAAAATACTTTAGTCTGTTGCTAATGTGATACAGTAGGGGAGATCTCAGTTTGAAATCGTTTGGAGCATATCTTCTATTTTATACAGGCCTCATCCACACTAAAAAAAATACTTTCTTCTGTTACTAACATGATACAGTCCGGGAGATTATTATTAATTATTTATATTGCATCATTGACTCCATGGTGCTGTACCTGAGAAGGGATTACATCAAAATACAAATATCACTTACAGTAGGCAAACTAACAAAGGTAGACTAGTACAGATGGAAGATGACCCTGCTCTTGTGGGCTTACATTCTACAGGATTATGAAAAATGAGACAGTACATTGGGGTTGCAGTAGCTCTGATGGTGTTGAGGTGACAGCGTGGTTATTACAGGTTGTAAGCTTTCTTGAAGAGATGGGCTTTCAGGTTCCATCTGAAGGAGCCAAATGTGGTGGATAATTGGACGTGTTGGAGCACAGAATTCCAGAGGATGGTGGATATTTGGGAGAAGTCTTGCAGGCGATTTGGTGAGGAACGAATAAGTGTGGAGGAGAGAAGGAAGTCTTGGGAGGATTACGTGAGGGGAGATATCAGGAGATTAGTTCGTAGATATATGGAAGAGAAAGGTTATGGATGGCTTTGCAGGTCAGTGTTAGTAGTTTGAACTGGATATGCTGGGAAATTGGAAGCCAGTGAAGGGATTTGCAAAGGGGGGAAGCAGGAGTGTATTGAGGAGAGAGATTAATTAGTCAGGAAGCAGACTTAAGGACAGACTGGCGAGGTACAAATGTGTTAGAAGGTAGGCCACAGAGGAGGATGTTGCAGTAATTGAGGTGGAAGATGATTAGGGAATGCCCAAGCATTTTGGTAGTGCAATGCTGCTGCAGTGCAATACAGTGCAACTTCCACCAGGTGGTGCTGGTGAGGGAAGAGAGGTTGTACACACAGCGTAGCACCACTGCGCAGCAGCACAAGTGCCACTTGGTGGTGAAAGAGTGGTTAGACGAGCAAAGTAAGAAACAGAGAGGGAATGAAATACCAGAGGTCACAGCAATACACGTGGTCAGAAACAAGCCAGAAGTCAGAGCCAGATGGGAGCAGAGATAACAGAGAAGTGAGACAGTTAAACAGGTCAGAAGACAAGCAGGGACACATACCAAGAGGTCCAAGCACAGGGCGCGAACACTAAGACAAGCAGGGTGGCCAGAAAGGGAAGTCATGGGATCAGAGTAAATGGGCAGAGGACAAAACACAGTATCAAGGGGTCAGCTGCTCTAGCCTGAGAGCATGAACTATCACTGACATTGGTCTGCAGGCCACAGCAGGCTGGAATAGCCACACAGAACCCAAAACGAGGCAGAGAAGGTTAACCTCCGCACGACCAGACTGGGGAGAGAATAACAAGAAACAAACCCTGGCCTGGATCATGACAGGTAGAGTGAGGATTGAGCAAAGTATGGATTCTGCAAATTTTTTTTGAGCTATAGGTGACAGGAGGTGGCGTGAACTTGGATGTGCGGTTTGAAGGACAGGGCAGAGTCAAGGAGAAAGTGTGATGTCATTTATTTTGATAGATAGATTAGGTATGGAAGATATGAGAGATGGAGGAAAGATAATTAGTTCAGATTTTTTCACATTAAGCTTGAGGAAGCGAGAGGAGAAGAAGGAGGATAGACACTCTGGGATTCTAGACATCAGAAAGGCGACATCTGGGCCAGAGAGGTAGATCTGAGTGTTATCAGCATATAGATGGTACTGGAAGCCATAGGACTTTATGAGTTGTCCCAGGTCATGGGTATAGATGGAGAAGAGTAGGGGCCCTAGGACAGAGCCTTGAGGGACACCAACAAGAGACAGATGAAGAGATAGTGCAGGAGTAGGAAATGCTAAATGTCTTTGATGTCAAAGGAAGAGAGGATCTGTAGTAGGAGGCAGTGGTCAAATGTGTTGAAGGCAGAGGACAGGTACAGAAGGAGAAGTATAGAGAGTTGCCTATTAGCTTTGGCTGTAAGTAGTTAATAATTTTGGTCAAGGCAGATTCAGTGGAATAATGGGAATGGAAGCCAGATTGTAGGTTTTCAAAGAGTGACTTTGATGCAAAGTGAGAGGAAAGTTCAGCGTGGACGTGCTGCTCAAGGAGTTTGGAAGTAAATGGGAGCAGTGAAATGGGCCGATAGCTGGACATAGCGCTTGGATCAATGGATGGCTTTTTGAGGATAGGTGTGATTGTGGCATGTTTGAAAGCAGAGGGGAAGGTACCAGAAGTTAGTGATAGGTTGAAGAGATGGGCTAGGGATGGGATAAGTGTGGTGGGAGGTGGGATGGGGTCAAGTGCACAAGTGGTGAGGTATGATTTGGAGAGGCGATGAGTAAGCTCTCCTTCAGTGATTTTGGAGAGGGAAGTTATGGGGTTAGGGTATTGATCTGTTATACAAAGGGGTTCTGGTGGTCGAACAATAAAGACTTGCCTTGTTTGGTCTATCTTATTTTTGAAGTGCATGACAAAGCTCTCGGAAGAGATTAGGGAAGTCAAAGGGGCCAGTGGTGGGTGGTAGAGGGTGTTAAAAGTGTTGAATAACTGTTTGTGGTTGTAGGAAAAGGAACAGGGCCGGTGTCAGCACCTGGTGCACCCGGTGAAGTGCTGGGGCCTGAGCAGGCAGGGGACCCACTCACCGTCAGGGACACCAGCGCACTATGATGTTGTAATACGCTGCCAAGGCCGTAGTCATGGCCAAGCACTTCGGTGTATCTGTGCCCTGGCCTCCTCTCACATGAAAACAGCCTTCATTAACCAGCATACCTGTGTCTTCTCCCACTGCACCATCAGGGATACCACTGTGGTGCTGAAGCCTTTCTGCAATTGGTTTAGCAAGAATTGAGACACAGTCTGGTTCAAATGCAACATGTGAAACTTTACTTGAATAACTTGGCAACACATTCTTGTCAGTAACAACATCAACAGCAAGTCCCATGCAGTTCTCATTCTGCTCTTTCCCTGCACTCAGTTCCACATCCTCCAGTACATTATGGGGTAATAGCGCCTTAGGTGGTACCACAGCGTTCTCCCTGTTCTGACTCACTGTGCTTGTGGATTCTCTAGTCCGTTTCACCCCGGTCCAGAGAGCATCAGCCCATGCAATAATCTGCCACATGTTGAACAATCTGCGCCCTGTGCTATTCCAGACAGCTTCCTTTCGCCAGCTATGAACTGCTGCAATCTTGCTGCTTGATACCATACTTCTGTCCTATAGACTCCGAATGGCTAAGCTTCTCTTCTTATAACGTTACGTGGCTGCTGTGGTGTCCTGGACCTAGAGCCCATGTGCACTATTCGGGTGCCCGGGCCCTTCTAATTACCTAAAGAAACATTCCTAACTTACCACACAACAGCCCCTCCTATGTTAACCATTTCCTACACTACACACTAGATGAAAGCTCTGTACACTATAATGCCCCATCTTGTGGCCAGTTCAATAACTGCACTTACCCTATACACTATACATAGCAGCACAAATATACAATAAACATTTAGCAAGAATGGTAATACACATAGTAGTGTAGCAGTACCAATATAACATTATACATATATATATATATATATATATATAAAACATACGCGACCGGAATGAGAGAGAAAGGCAAGGCATAACAGAAACATTGTCTACCCCCTTACAAGGGCCCGGAGTCTGTGCCAGTGCCTGCTAGTGGGCCCTCCCACTTGCTCAGGGACGCAGCACTTGCGATACTTACCTCTCCCAGCTCAACTGCTGCGGCGTCTTCCATCTTCTTCTGACTGTGATGTTCAAGTCAGACCGTGCAATGGCGTCATGTCTGTGGGCCCTCTGCCTGAACAGTCACAGTGCAGAGAGCCGGAAGATACTGATGCTGAGGATTCCAGGGCAGAGGAGCGGCCAGCAACGAGAGGTATTTCTTTTTTTATGGGGTCCATTATACACTGAAGCATCTTGAATTGTGGCATGTGTTAAAGAGGCCCACTGAGACTCTTTCGCCCGCGGAGCTGGCCCTGATAAGGAAGATATGAGGGATGTAAAGTAGACCTGTTTAGCAGAGGTGAGGGCTGATTTGAATGTGAGTGTTCCTTGTTTCAATACGGTGAAGTCATCTTGTGAATGCGTTTCCATCCAACGCCGCTCTGCAATTTTGGATACTTGCTGAAGCTTTTTAGTGATGTTATTGTGCCAGGGTTGTTTATTGATGCATTGCACTTGTGGCGCCCCTGAGGGTACTGCACCTCCTCCTGAGGTGTGGTACCCCACCATCTAGGTAAGGTGGAGACACCTGACCACACTCCAACACCTGCATCCCACACAACATAGTAGTGTAGCAAAGCACCCTTTGGTGGCTCCCTGCTTGGAACACGAAGCGTGCTGGGAGGCGGGTGGAGTTTAGTTTGCACTAAAAGAGCGGGAAGAGGATAGGATTTAGGTAGTTTGTCACAGGAGTCTGACGACGTCAGTCTTTGAAAGGAGATCCCCTGAGTGGGATGGATGAAGGGAGTGCTGCAGCTGACCTCAGTGACCTGGGTCTGCTGGCACAGGAAAGGGACATTAATAGAAAGCCTGACTCTCCATAAGAAGGAAAGAAATAGTACGGAACGTGAGGAGAAGAAGAGAACTGAGGATTAGGGCTAGAGGAAAACCCTTCCCAAGTTCTAAGCGCAAGGCCGGGGTCCAGTCCCCGAGGTTGTATGGATACTAATGGTCCTGCGACAGACACCGGAGGAATAGAAGTTGTCACCACTTTATGCCCACACAAGACTTGGGGGCACAACAGCAATGTGTGTGAGCTGGGACTAGGTAGTAAGGAGTCCCCGAAGCAGGCTACAGCTGTCTGCCGTACAAGTAGAGCTCATAGGAACATCTGACAGGAGGAACTCCAGTGTAACTCAGTACTGTGAGTACTTCACTAAGGGCGCTAAGAGGGAGACGTTCAGAAAAGGCACACAAGTTGGCGGAGTGTTGGAAAGGAGTACTTCATCTTGCCTGGAAGTTGACTGAGCTCCTGACTCGGAGGACACGGCACGGATACGGGCTCTTGTGCCACAACAGACTGTGAGTAAAGCTTTGGAACTACATGCCCTGGTGTCCTCCACTTATTCCTGCGTCAACCTGCCCAGCACTGCTACATCCCCTGCGCCTGACACTACTCCATCTAAGTGTCACTTCACCTACTCTGCCCTGGGACTACAGCCCTGCCTGTGGAGGGCTATAACATCATTGCTGCCCCACACCATCTGTCCCAGTGGATCTGTCTGCAGCGTCGGCTTAAATCTTTCATTGCCGAACACCACAGGTTGCGTCATGACTCATTCATTCTAATCATCATAAGCACACTGAACATTTCTGCCCCTTTTACAATGGGCGCCCAGGGCCACGGGCCGGGTCCCAGCTGCCGTGACAACTCCCATTGAAGCTCATAGGGCCCGGTACCGAGTACCCCACAGCTAGTGTTGAGCATTCCGATACCGCAAGTATCGGGTATCGGCCGATACTTGCTGTATCGGAATTCCGATACCGACTTCCGATATTTTTTCAATATCGGAATTCGGCATCGGAATCGGAAGTTCAAAGTTGATTGACGGCCTGACGTCATCATGATGCGCGGTGTGTGCGCATCATGATGCGCCGTCATTTCGGGCCTTACGGGGGTCTCTGCCGGCCTGCCGGGGGGCTGTGTGGACTGCCCGGGGTCGGTACCGGCCTGCCGGGGGGCTGTGCCGGCCTGCCGGTGGTCTGTGCACCCTGTGGGGGTCTGTACCGGCCTGCCGGGGGGCTGTGCCGGCCTGCCGGTGGTCTGTGCACCCTGTGGGGGTCTGTACCGGCCTGCCGGGGGGCTGTGCCGGCCTGCCGGGGGGCTGTGCTGATGTCCGGGGGTCTGTGCAAGCATCGTCCGATGGGACTACAAGTCCCATCTGGCGATGCCTGCTACCATGACAGTGATTGACACATTAGCCAATGATGGGACAGTAGTAGTCCCATCATCCGGCTAATGTGTTAAATGTTAAAAAAAAAAAAAAAAAAAAAAAAATACTACATACATACTACATACATACTACATGCTACATACATACTACATATATACTACATGCATGCTACATACATACTACATGCTACATACATACTACATATATACTACATGCATGCTACATACATACTACATGCTACATACATACTACATATATACTACATGCATGCTACATACATACTACATGCTACATACATACTACATATATACTACATGCATGCTACATACATACTACATGCTACATACATACTACATATACACTCACTGGCCACTTTATTAGGTACACCTGTCCAACTGTGTGTAAAGACTTAATTTCTAATCAGCCAATCACATGGCGGCAACTCAGTGCATTTAGGCATGTAGACATGGTCAAGACAATCTCCTGCAGTTCAAACCGAGCATCAGTATGGGGAAGAAAGGTGATTTGAGTGCCTTTGAACGTGGCATGATTGTTGGTGCCAGAAGGGCTGGTCTGAGAATTTCAGAAACTGCTGATCTACTGGGATTTTCACGCACAACCATCTCTAGGGTTTACAGAGAATGGTCCGAAAAAGAAAAAAAATCCAGTGAGCGGCAGTTCTGTGGCCGGAAATGCCATGTTGATGCCAGAGGTCAGAGGAGAATGGGCAGACTGGTTCGAGCTGATAGAAAGGCAACAGTGACTCAAATTGCCACCCGTTACAACCAAGGTAGGCAGAAGAGCATCTCTGAACGCACAGTGCGTCGAACTTTGAGGCAGATGGGCTACAGCAGCAGAAGACCACACCGGGTACCACTCCTCTCAGCTAAGAACAGGAAACTGAGGCTACAATTTGCACAAGCTCATCGAAATTGGACAGTAGAAGATTGGAAAAACGTTGCCTGGTCTGATGAGTCTCGATTTCTGCTGCGACATTCGGATGGTAGGGTCAGAATTTGGCGTAAACAACATGAAAGCATGGATCCATCCTGCCTTGTATCAACGGTTCAGGCTGGTGGTGGTGGTGTCATGGTGTGGGGAATTTTTTCTGGGCACTCTTTGGGCCCCTTGGTACCAATTGAGCATCGTTGCAACGCCACAGCCTACCTGAGTATTGTTGCTGACCATGTCCATCCCTTTATGACCACAATGTACCCAACATCTGATGGCTACTTTCAGCAGGATAATGCGCCATGTCATAAAGCTCGAATCATCTCAGATTGGTTTCTTGAACATGACAATGAGTTTACTGTACTCAAATGGCCTCCTCAGTCACCAGATCTCAATCCAATAGAGCATCTTTGGGATGTGGTGGAACGGGAGATTCGCATCAGGGATGTGCAGCCGACAAATCTGCGCCAACTGTGTGATGCCATCATGTCAATATGGTCCAAAATCTCTGAGGAATGCTTCCAGCACCTTGTTGAATCTCTGCCACGAAGAATTGAGGCAGTTCTGAAGGCAAAAGGGAGTCCAACCCCTTACTAGCATGGTGTACCTAATAAAGTGGCCAGTGAGTGTATACTACATGCATGCTACATACATACTACATGCTACATACATACTACATATATACTACATGCATGCTACATACATACTACATGCTACATACATACTACATATATACTACATACATACTACATACATGCTACATACATGCTACATACATACTGCATGCTACATACATACTACATACATACTACATACATACTACATACATACTACATGCATGCTACATACATACTACATACATACATACTACATGCATGCTACATACATACTACATGCATGCTACATGCATGCTACATACATACTACATGCTACATACATACCACATACATACTACATACATACTACATGCTACATACATACTACATATATACTACATGCATGCTACATACATACTACATGCATGCTACATGCATGCTACATACATACTACATGCTACATACATACCACATACATACTACATACATACTACATACATACATACTACATGCTACATACATACTACATATATACTACATGCATGCTACATACATACTACATGCTACATACATACCACATACATACTACATACATGCTACATGCTACATACATACTACATACATACTACATACATACTACATGCATGCTACATACATACTACATACATACTACATGCATGCTACATACATACTACATGCATGCTACATACATACTACATGCATGCTACATGCATGCTTCATACATACTACATGCTACATACATACCACATACATACTACATACATACTACATACATGCTACATGCTACATACATACTACATGCATGCTACATACATACTACATATATACTACATGCATGCTACATACATACTGCATGCTACATGCATGCTACATACATACTACATACATACTACATGCTACATACATACCACATATATACTACATACATACAATACATTCATACAATACATACATAGACATACAGTACATATAACATAGAGTAACATACTTACCAATACTTGTCACATTGTTCCCCGAAGCCATTGTCTTTTCCGGAATAAATATTAACATAACAAACCACAAAAATACTCACCCACGATCCGAAGCAGTCCACGAGTGTGTCCCACGACGATCTTGGGTAGAGAACTGCAGCATCAGATGATGCTGCCGTTCTCTACGGGCTGCAGGAATCCAATGACGGAAGGTAGGTATCCTTCCGCACTGTATTCCTCCGCCACTTAAAAAAAAAAAAGTCCCTAGTCTCACTTTATGCCATTGCTGCGTGGGAATTTCCCACACAGCAATGGCATAAAGTGAGACTAGGGACTTTTTTTTTTTTAAGTGGCGGAGGAATACAGTGCGGAAGGATACCTACCTTCCGTCATTGGATTCCTGCAGCCCGTAGAGAACGGCAGCATCATCTGATGCTGCAGTTCTCTACCCAAGATCGTCGTGGGACACACTCGTGGACTGCTTCGGATCGTGGGTGAGTATTTTTGTGGTTTGTTATGTTAATATTTATTCCGGAAAAGACAATGGCTTCGGGGAACAATGTGACAAGTATTGGTAAGTATGTTACTCTATGTTATATGTACTGTATGTCTATGTATGTATTGTATGAATGTATTGTATGTAGTATGTATGTAGTATATATGTGGTATGTATGTAGCATGTAGTATGTATGTAGTATGTATGTAGCATGCATGTAGCATGCAGTATGTATGTAGCATGCATGTAGTATATATGTAGTATGTATGTAGCATGTAGTATGTATGTAGTATGTATGTGGTATGTATGTAGCATGTAGTATGTATGTAGCATGCATGTAGTATATATGTAGTATGTATGTAGCATGTAGTATGTATGTAGCATGCATGTAGTATATATGTAGTATGTATGTAGCATGTAGTATGTATGTAGCATGTAGTATGTATGTAGCATGCATGTAGTATGTATGTAGTATTTTTTTTTTTTTTTTTTAACATTTAACACATTAGCCGGATGATGGGACTACTACTGTCCCATCATTGGCTAATGTGTCAATCACTGTCATGGTAGCAGGCATCGCCCAATGGGACTTGTAGTCCCATCGGACGATGCCTGCACAGACCCCCGAAGCCTGCACAGACCACCGGCAGGCCGGCACAGCCCCCCAGCAGGCCGGCACAGCCCACCGGAGCCTGCACAGACCACCGGCAGGCCGGCACAGCCCTCCGGCAGGCCGGCACAGACCACCGGAGCCTGCACAGACCCCCTGGCAGGCCGGCACAGCCCCCCGAAAGGCCCGTACAGACCCCAGAGAGGCTGTACAAGGCAAAAACAGGGTTTTTCTTATTCCGATACCGGAAGTCCCATAGACTTGAATGGGACTTCCGGTATCGGAATCGGCGATACCGATACTTTTTTTAAAGATCGGCCGATCCATTCCGATCCGATACTTTGAAGTATCGGACGGTATCGCTCAACTCTACCCACAGCCCTTTGGAGGGCGACCCACACTCTGCTATGCATGAGACGGGTAGCCGATGCAAGAGTGGCATTGTTGAAACTAGCGGCAGTGTCCGTGTTGTGGAGTGAAGATATGGAGGACAGTGGTAGAATAGTTATTTCAACAAAAGGATGTCTATATTTGCAGAGCACTTCAACTAATATAATACTACTCTTATCCCATATATAGCAATGTAATGGGAAAAAGAAGAGATCTCAAAATATAATAAAATCAATAAACTATTAATAAATCAATTAAAATACTATTAAAAGATTTATAAAGCAAAATACTGTCCAGGGGACACTGAGCGGGAGAATACAATTAATAATAATAATGGTATATGATAAGTCACTTATATAAACAACACTATAAATCTCACATCATTATAATAGAATGGGTACAACTCAAATGAGTTTAAAACATGCTATAAATGGATCATGTGATAATTACATGGACATCAAGTAAAAAGCCAAATAGCCATAATATATACTTATCCAAATATAAGGCTGTGCTCACATGTAGCATTTTTTTTGCATTTCGCGGCGATTTTAAACGCACGATTTTGCTGCGAAAACGCCAAAAAAAGCATCCCATGCAATCCTATGGCATTCTGCACATGCTGTGCTAATGCTGCGGATTTTTCCGCAGTGGAATTGCATAGCGGAAAAATACGCAGCATGCTCAGGTTTTGTGTGGAATCGCGGGAAAAGCCGCACACATAGGAATGCATTGTTCTGCTAACTTTCCACATGTGGCTGTGCCCACCATGGGAAAAGTAAGCAGAACATTTGCAGATGGTACCCACGGTGTGGAGGAGAGGAGATTCTCCTCCAGGCTGTGGGTACCATATCCCTGTAAAAAATAGAATTAGGCTGGAGTCACACACAACCATTAAAAAAAGGTCCGATTTTAACGGTACGAAATCGCACAAAGGTCTCTTAACCAGTGATCTGTTTTTGATGCGATTTTTCTTCATTGATGCGATTTTAATCGAATTGTAAGCATCCGTTTTACATCCATCTGCCGATTTTTTTCTCTGACCATTCCAAAATTGACAAATAACCGTTCATAGGCCTGAAACTCATTTAAAAAATCATCCCGCCCTATATTTATGGCCTCTCCAGCAGGTGTGAGGCTGCTACCTTTGACATACAGTCACTGCTTGGATTTGGTTAGCTCTGCTTTGTGCTAAACGTGACAGACAGGCTCACTTTTAACACCACTGAGCGTGTTCTTTTCTATTGGGTTTTATCCCGACGTTTTGGGGAGCAATACCCTGTGATTGTGGATCCGAGGAGGCGTAAGCGAATGTGGGTCCATCCCCTTTTGCTCCGAAGGATATCTAAAGGCCATTTCTACCGTCTCTATACATCTCTGCATAGCCATCCGGAGAAGTTCTATCAATATTGTCGGATGAGCCTTGCGACCTTTGATATTTTGTTGGAGATTGTGCGCCCTGGGATCACGTTTCAGGACACGAGGATGCGCAAAGCTATTTCTGCTGAGGAGCGTCTACTCCTCACCTTACGGTATGTCTCAAACCAATATGTTGATGATGTGTGAAGCTGCATATTTATTTAACACACCTTTAATCATTTTTCGTATTGCCCTATTATCTTAATTTATTTCCAAAACATTTACCAACAACAATTTTATGCTTGTGGCTTTCAGAACCAAGCCATGGCATGTAATGTAATCTTCATCATGCCTACTTTAGAGTTCCTCGACTTTAAATGTGTTTCAAACTGTATCTGTTGTTTGTTTGGCTATGTCCTAATTTTTTTTTTTCCTTTGTTTTTTTAGCTTCCTTTCAACTGGCCTTTCATATGCTGGTCTGCATTTAGAATTTTTAATTGGGAAATCAACAATCTCTGGCATTGTACGGTCTACATGCTCCGAAATCTGGACCAAACTCCATCATGTGGTAATGCCAGATCCCAAAATACCTGACTGGTTGCGTATCTCCTGTGGATTTGAGGACACGTGCCAGTTTCCACAATGTATTGGAGCCCTAGATGGGAAGCACATCCGTGTGCGTAAGCCGCCGAACTCAGGGTCCCAATTCTATAATTATAAACAATATTTTTCTGTAGTATTGTAGGCTTTGGTTAACACTCACTACAGGTTTATAATTGTAGATATTGGGGCCTATGGAAGAACTGGAGACTCCAGAGTCTTCAATTCTTCCATTATGGGTCGGCGGCTGCGTAATAATGAGCTTGACCTACCACCACCACGTCAGCTTCCCAACTCAAATCTGGATCCGGTGCCTTATGTTATTGTAGCAGATGAGGAGTTCCCATTGAGCAGACATGTCATGAGGCCATATCTACGACGAACCCTTGACCACCGGCGTAGAATATTTAACTATCGCCTATCACGTGCTCGGCGACTGGTGGATTGTGCCTTTGGCATTCTTACCGCCAAATGGAGGGTCCTACAGTCGGCAATTCAGCTAAGTGAAGCTAATGTCAATGAAGTTATTAAAGCCTGTGCTGTCCTACATAACTTCACAAGGATACATGACTGCCCCTCATATGATGATGCTGAAGTGGACTCTGCTAATGTGTCTAGGCCTAGGACACATGTAAACCCACCCCGTCGTCCAATTTCCGGACTCAAAGTCCGCGATGTGTTGACAAATTATTTCGTAACACCTCAGGGTGCAACTCCATGGCAAGATGATGTCTTATCTATGTAGTGGTTTGTTAGTGTTGTGTTCTCATAAAGATTTTTGGCTTTACCTTTGTGTTAATTTTTTGTTTTACCAGTACTTGTTACTATATCTATCTAACACATTACAGAAGATGTACGTACATGAACAGACACACATAGTGAATGTAATCAAGTTTATTACTTGTTTTTTTGGGGTAGTAGTTCCCTTTGGCCTAATGTTATCAGCACATTAGGATTAAACATTTCAAGGAAAACAAAAAACATCATGGACAATACACCAAACCTAACAACAAGGTAAAAATGAAAACCTACAAGTCATGGTAGGTTGGGGGTGGTGAAGGTGGGGGGCCTGTTTGGACATTTGACCTTGGTTGCTGGGTCACATCTCTGTCCCCCTGTGCACTGGCAGGTGGCTGTGCCAACTGTTGCATCCTGGCAGGATCTATTTGTGGGTTTTGGTAGGGGTAATTTTGTAATTGTTGTGGGTAGTCCTGGTAGGGCTGCCCAAATTGCCCATATCCCCCAATATGTCCATGTCTAACATACCCATGTTGGGGCCAACCACCAACATTGGGTAAGTTAAAGTGGCCATATTGGGCATGTGCGCCCTGGCCCATATATTGGACCTGTGGAGCCACATTGGGGATGTGTGCAGGCTGAGGCGGAGGTGTTGCCACCCGTGGAGGAGGAGGAGGAACAGGTTCCAAGGATGGTTGACTTGTCACATCAAGTCCAACCAGCCTATCAATCTGATTTTCCTCTGACAGCTGCCACCTTTCAAGAAACTGAAAGACACTGCGGTGATTATTGGGTGGTGTGCTGGCATCCAAGACGATTTGGAGAGCCCCTCTCATACGCAGCCTGTACCCACGGGGAATTGCCCTCAAATACTGTGCCAGACTGCGCCCATATGCCTCCTCCCCATCATCATGAGCAGCTGTCGACAAGTAGTCCAATACAACTCGGTCAACCTGCATCCTTGTTCGTTCCCGAAGCTGCTCCTTCTCTCCTGCGCCTGCCTCGTCGTGGTAGGGCAGAAGGCTGTGTCGAGGTCTCCAGTAGCATGGTGGGGCTGCTACTGTTGCCCCGGTCATCAGGCTGTGCTGGCTGGCAAACTGATTCTGGTGGTGGTGATCTTGGTGGTGGTGCTGGTGTTGCTCTGGGAAGTCCAGAAGATGGTCCGGAGCCTGCAGCAACATCCGACTCAGGATCATTCAGCACCTCAGAGTCGGAACCCGTCTCCCTCTCTGTGAGGTTTGACTCGGTGCTACAATGGTAAAAATCACATCAAATAAATTGTGCTTACAGAATATACAAAGTACTACATTAAACCATGTACTTACGGTCTCAGGTCCATCACAGGAGCCAGGAAATGTAGGCGGTCGTAATAGAGGTATTTCCTCTTTGTGGTTCCGGCCGCTCCACTACGGGACCTCAGCTGTCTCTTCCTCCTATATGTGTCCCTGCAGCTGCGCCAACGCCTTGTCACATCAGTCACTACAATGTTAACAAAAACACAGGATTTTGTTACAACACACATATGGCTATGGAATCAAGGGTTACCCAATGCTTAGGCACACATTTTACAAATGATAGGATTTATATTCCTGTTGACTCCACACCAATCAGCCAAAAAAAAAAAAAAGGTTGAGGCCTACTACAAAGGACCTTCGAAACAACATATTTGCTAACCAAATTTAAAAAATCCTGTGGTAATAATGCGAACATCTATGCTGTTTTTATTACAAAAACACTAGTTATATAGTGGCTAAGATACGTGCCCAAAAAAATAGAAGATCACTGCATTTGGTGGCAGAACAATTAGCTAAATAAATCAAACTTTTTTCACGCAAAATCTTCATCCTGCCACCAGTCAGGGATTTGGAATGTAGATGTAGTAAATATGGTCCAAAAAAATAAAGGCGAAGTCATTAATTACTGATATCTGAGCAATGACTTATTGGGCCTTACATTGTGCAGATTAGATTAGGGGATTTGATTATGTGAACACATTCTTTCACTTACTAATTTGGTCCCGCTCCTCCCGAGGTCTTGCCGCATATCCAGGGAACATCTGGCCACAGATTCTTGTCCACGCTGCCTCCCTGCGTCTGCGGTCAGCATAGTGGGGATCTCTCTGGTCCCATAGTTCTGGCCCTCCTGGACCAGAACTATCAGCATTTCCACATTCACTGGCGTGGACATGATGGAGGACTCCGTGGAGGCGTTCTTCCTGTTTTTTTTCATGCTGCTTGAGAAATTTGCATACCCAAGCTTCCTGGCCATGCCTCCTGCTCTTTCCTGTTGCCCAGGAGAAGTCTTGCGATTTAATCGCAAGTCACACGTGTGGTGCGTTTTCCATGCGATTTTTTATCGCATCCATAGACTTGCATTGTCGAAACCGATCCGAAAATCGTTGACAATCACAGCATGCTGCGATTGTCTCGGTCCGACGATCGGATCCGATAAAAAATCGCATGATGTGAGCAGCACCATAGAATAACATGGGTTCGAATGCAATGCGATTTTTTATCGCATTGCATTCGTCCGTTTTAATCGCTAGTGTGACCCCGGCCTTAAAAAGAAAAAATTGTCATATTCTCACCTTCCGTTGTCCCATGCAGCGTTCTCGCGAGACCGCAACGTCATCAAAGGTCATTGGTGCAGTGCATCATTGGGAACGGGACCTGCCGAGAGCATCGCGATGATCGGGGACGCTGCGCGGGACGTCGTAAGGTGAGAAAAACACGATTTTTTATTTTTTGTATTATTTTTAACATTAGATCTTTTTTACTTTTTTACTACTGATGCTGCATAGGCAACCTCAATAGTAAAAAGTTGGTCACACTAGTCAAACACTATGTTTGACGAGAGTGACCAACCTGTCAATCTGTTTTCCAAGTGATGCTACAGATCGCTTGGAAAACGCTAGCATTCTGCAAGCTAGTTACGCTTGCAAATCGCTAGTTTTTCCATGGGAAATAGGCGGGAATTAAAATGCTGTTTTCTCGCATATTTTCCATGGAATGGAATTCTGGAATTCCCACAGAGATTTCCGCGGCAATTCCGCAACGTTTGCACATAGCCTAAAGGTGCTCAGAACATCACAATCGCCCATATGCATAAATGTGATGTGGCAAAGTAGCCATATACAAACCGCAGTCTATAAATAAATCCCCATGAAACCAAATGATGTTACCAAATGGAAAAGGTGTATCCGCTCAATATCCCCTCAGGTGACATCAAGCCCACAGCTTAGTAATGGACAGGCTTCTATAAGACACCCATCCATTACTAATCCTATAGTTATATGGTAAATAAAGACACAGCCAGAATAAAGTCCTTTATTTGAAATAAGACTAAACACAGTTTTCCATTTTTAGTTAAATGCTTAATTCCAGTGAAGACCTCGTTCCACTGTAATAAAAGTAAAATAAAAAAAAACAATATATCATACCTGTCCGTCATCTGTCCCACGTCATAATCCATGTCTGGAGGATAAACAGTTTTCAACCTGGACGGTGCCAAGATGCGACTATCCAGGCTGAAAACCATCAGTGAATGAGCTGCTGCGAGCGCAGCCTCAGAGACCGGTGGTGACATCATCGAGGTTACGTCCGGTCCCTGAGTCTCCGTTCCCAGCCAGGCTGAACTGCCGTGACCTCGGTAAGATCCCCGCTAGCACCAATTTTTCTTTTTAATTGGATCTTGGGCAGTACGAAGTAGGGTCCGAGCAGTATCCTGACCCTCGCCACCAGACATTAATCCCAGGGGGAGGTGATCCTGATGAAACTCAAATATCTGAGGCTCATGCGGACTGTACTGGGCTGTCAGGGCAGGAAGAGGAGGAGGGTGACTGTCCGGGTGAGGAATTAGATAACACAGAGGATGATGATGAGGTTGTAAATCCCACTTAGCGTGAACATGCAGCTGAGTAGGTCATCTGAGGAGGTGGCAGAGGAATATGAGTAGGTTACACTGCACCCTATGGCACAGACACAGAGTGATGCTACCACAATGAGCACTGAATCCTCAGCCCTTGCAGGGGCGGCAAGACTTGCCTAGCCTAGGTCTTTTTTTACACCGCAAAGGATGAGCCAACTCATCTTATCTGTCAACTTTGAAAAAAAATGAGTACAGTGAAAAAGTGCAATAATTTGACTACTACATGCATGAACCTTCAAATGCACAATCAACAAACATGCGTTACTCTGGCAATCCCACTGTAATAAAATGCGTACCAGCGGATCTCAATAACCATCAACCGCTCCGTCAACTGCATCTACTGCTTCTTCCTCCAACTCTGTTACCATGCCAAGTATTGTCGCGCAGGTCTCCGACCGCAGAACCTCGGATTCTTTACCTGCTCAAGTCACGCTGAGTGAGAGCCCATCAGCTGCAACTGAAGTGCACATGCTTGCTTTTTTTGACCGATCTCTGAGAATGAGCACACCATAATTTTATAAATCCACCGTAACATGTCCGTCTTCACCTCACTCACGGTCCAGCAGTTTGTCAGATTCACCGTACTTCGCCCTTTCTCTGCTCTGCCCTCTCTCTGCACTGCAGCCAGCCCATGGTACCACAGTTGTGGTCATGTGAAAGATTGTTTTCTCCTACACATGACAAAGCTAAGAGGTTGAACTCAACCATCTCCAATCTGTTGGCCACGGAAATGCTGTCTTTTCGCCTGGTAGATACAGACGGCTTCCGAAAGTTGATGGCCATCGCAGTCCCCCAGTACCAGTTGCTCAGTTGCCATTATTTATCCAAGAAAGCTGTGCCTGCTCTACACCAGCATGCCACAGACAGCATCACCCATTCCTTGACTAAATCTATGTCTGCCAGGGTTCATTTCGCCACACACTTGGACGATTAAGCATGGCCATGAACTCGTTACAGCTCGCTGACTGGGTACTAGGTGACTCTGGTGGCTGTGGGGGCAGGCAGGGAAGGGGCTTCTCCACACGTCTTGGAATCCCCAAGGCTTGCTGGACAAACCTCTGTATTTCACACTTCTTCCACTGCTTCTGCCTCCTCCACCTCCTCTAGGGCTTCCACCTGCACCCTCTACTGTTGTGAACACTTTAGACCTGATTTCTGAGTTTGGTCTCCCTCTGGTAGCTGCTGCGGGTAATGGAGCTGGTCGGGTCAATCACCTGAAGAGGATGAGTGGAGGTCAGGTGTTACAGACTGGGAATATTTAAGTCAGCAAGCTTCCTTCAGTTGTTGCTGGTGATTTGGTCTTCTTCCTGTGCATTTTGAAGTCTGCTTGCCCCCTGCTTGGTCCTGCATCATTCAGATAAGTTATTTGTTTGCTGGAATATTTTTGCATTTGATCCAGTTTTTGCCTTTCTCTGCTTTCTGCTTTGCTGTGTGGGTTCAGCATTGTTCCCTGCTGGGACCAGTGCTGGACCCCATTCCATATGCCACAGCTTATATCAGTCTGTTCAGTATTACTAGTCCCCTGTTATATCAGTATCTTTTGCTTTGCTTCCAGTTCACATCAGAATGCTGATCTAGTGGGGGAGAGGTCGTGTGGCCTCAGTATTTTTGCATATCAGACGTATTAGATTTTTCTTAGGGTTTTTTGAGTGATTGCAGACAGTATCTTTCCTGTCCTGTTCTATCTAGATTCACTGCTGCTCCTGTCTTACAGCAACCTGATGCTTTACTCCCATTTCAGGTGGAGATGGATGCTTCTGAGATTGGTGCAGTATATGTTTGGGGGTTATCTATTTCTTTGGGGTTCTACTCCTGGGCAGTTTAGCTTTCCCCTTTCTTGCTTTAGGCTTAGTTAAACTCTTTGGCTGTGCCGAGGCGTCTAGGGCATCGTAGGTACGTCCCACAGCTAATTCTAGTTGTGTTGTTAGTTTTAGGGGTCTGCAATCTGCTTAGTTACCAACCTTTCTGGTTTTCTGGTTGCCTAGCTTATTCCCCTTCTATCCTCCTCGGTGACCTAATCAAAACACTCAACCTCTGCCTTAATGAGACACGCATTCCAACAGTGCAGAGCGAATCCTCACCACCTCCATACTGCACAGCCAGAGCTCATTGCAATCAGGCAGTGTTAAAATTGATATGTCTTGGAGAACGCAGTCATACAGCTGAAGAATTGTGGACAAAGTTCATATAAGCGGTGAACAGAAATAACTTGAAAACTGGATGTTAACACTAAGAAAGGAGCTACAGGCTCAAGGAGTGTAATCCTAAAATAATATTTAGTTAATTTAAAATACAATTATGGTAAAATACAGAGACTGCTAAGCAAAAAACGGTAGAGTAAAAGACTAGCAAACTAAAGTTCTTAGTGACACAAAATTCGAAAAAACACGGCAAAAACGCATAAAATCCATGGGAATTCCGGACGTGTGCACACAGCCTCAGGAATGCGACTGTGGCATACATTCAGAGTGTCTGAGAGCCATTATTAATTCTTCCACAAAAGGTAGACCAGAATGCACATTCAACCTTATTCTAATTTGCCTGTTCTCACTTCAAAATGTTAGAGGTCTGTAAATATCACGCAAGTATGTTTCCCTAATGACTCCTAATATATTTTTAATTCATGTTTCTCTTCAGTGCATCAATCACATTTACAATCTTTCCTCATTGCTGTGGCTCCTGCAGTGAGGTGATTATAAAATTGTCTACATTCTATTGTGATAATATGCCTTTTATTTCAGCAATAAACAATCTGTTATACCCATCTACACAAAGAATTAGATAGTTAGGCATCTGCTGTTCTCATCTCCTCTATATGCTAGGCACTTGGTAACTAAGCATAAGCCAAGGACAATGAGCTATCCCAGAAGTTTTACAGCAATCACTATAGACTATAATTTGGCCTGATTATCTAGGATGTCTGACTTCTAACATGCTCCAAAACTTTTAACATAAATTAGATTTGTATAAAGCGTTAAATGGGTTGAATTAGTATGCATACATTTGATTTACTTTCAATTTATATTTTTTTATTATTGACAAATTCGAAATGGATCACTCTTCTGATCAACTGAATTTCTTATGGAAGGAATAAGGATCATACATACAAAAGTGGCATGTGCATCGATCCAATATAATGACACACTTATTATGGCATTTCATTTATGGAAGGCATTTTACATACATTTCACATAGATATGGTGCTTGTGAGTAGCACTATATTTTCCTCTGCATGAAAACTGCAAGCATTGTGTGTTACTGGGCAGTTTATACATGAGTATATGCCAACAAACATGGTGCCTGTGGAGACACAAGGTTCAGTGGGTGCTCTCATCCTCTGGCCTGGCTGATTTTAGAAAGACTATATGGACCAGGACTCAATCCACACTCTCTTTTCCCATAAGCAGAATACTACTCGACAACACAAGGTGAGGGTAACACATTGTTGCAATACTTTATTCAACCACCAACAGACAATAACATATAGAACAGTCCCATAAAATACAGATGAGGGTGCAAATTACAGAGTCTCACCCTTTCAATGCGCTCATCAAAAACTAAAACATATGCGACTTCCAGGGTCAACTACCTCAACCAGTGGCACACTGCTTTTGGGCAAGCACCTACAGAGAGGAGGTAGTGGCAAGCTTAGGAAGCTGACAGTCTCTTGAGGTACTGCATGTGGCCAGGTGGCCTGATTGCCCCAACCTGGCTTCTCCAAATGTCTCCATGGTTTTAGTAATGGTCAATTAAGTACATCTGTGTTACCCCAGCTGGGGCACTGGTTCCCCAAGCTGGCATCCTGCAGAGTGTCTTAAATCTGTATTCCTCCGGTTGGAGCCATGGTGTCTTTTCTACTGTCATGTAGAGTCTCTTTGCAGAAGGATAGAGGTCATTTTTATACCCACAACTGTCCTCTAGACCATCATCCACAGGTCTGGGGGAACGTGGGTGAATCTCTCATTGTTCGAGTGTTCAATCTGCCTAGTTGATCCTTAAATGTTTGCAGATCAACAAACTGCGTAGACTGATAGAATAGGTAATCAATAGAGTTGAGCAAAACGGGTCGAGAAATTTCAAAAGTCGCCGACTTTTGGTAAAGTCGGGTTTCATGAAACGAAACCCGACCCTAGGGTGAGGTCAGCCATGAGCTCGGCAACTTTAGCGCCAAAGTCGCGTTTCAAAAGTTTGTTTTCCGCCCTTTTTCAGCCAATCAGGATCCACGGACACTGTGGGCAATGTGATGACATAGGCAGGGGTCACCACCATCTTTGAGAAGGGCATGCAAGTGATTGGCTTGCTTTGGGGGGTGTCACAGGGGGTATAAAAGGGCATGCACGCCGACCGCCATGTTACTCAAGCTGATCTCAGAATAGGGAGAGCTGCTGCTGCTGCTGATTCTGTAGGGAGAGCGTTAGGCAGGGAAGAAGACACCAAAAACTGCTTCTGCTGCTAGCGATTTTGCCTGTACAACACACCAGTCACTGTGTGTGCAGTGCAAGTGGAGGCTATATTTTGCTGGATCAGCTGTGTTGGTTGTTAGGCTGCTTTATAAGGCTTCCTGATAGCTGCATTGCTGTTTTCCCACTGCTCTGCAAACTGCTTTTTTGTCAGAGA
The DNA here is from genome assembly GCF_039654945.1 of Dendrobates tinctorius. NCBI lineage: Eukaryota > Metazoa > Chordata > Amphibia > Anura > Dendrobatidae > Dendrobates > Dendrobates tinctorius. The sequence goes on from NW_027361679.1 coordinate 121,168,016, forward strand.
CACCGCACTACACTTGCTCATAGAGCCAGTGCGCGTGTCCTGAGTACAGAAGCAGTGCTAAGAGTTACCTGGGGAGCAGGGCAGCAGAGGTAACAATGCGTGCTACAAGCTAATAGTGTCAGGGTCCAGTCAGCGCTGGAAAGTAAAGAGGCACGGGACCTGCAGACACTGAAAATGAGCAAGCTTGCACGGGACCTATGGTCATGTGACTGCAAGGGGGCGGGGCTTAGCGTCCTGCTTTCAGATATGACAGTACAACTCAGAGTCAGGCAAAACGGAGGTCACAACAGTACGGGCAAACGGAGTACAGGAGGGACAAACAGACGGGAGGTCAGACAAAGCCAAAGGTCATACACAGGATCACAGTACAGTACCAGGGATGAGACAGAGCGGATAATCAGGGCCAAGCAGAGATCAAAACCAAACAGACATAGGAGGTACCAGGCAGAATCCAAAGCAATATCCAGGGAACAGACCGAGTCATACACAGAGAATCAAGCAACCAGAACACAGCACTAACACACTCAGGGGTCACCACACAATGCCAAGGGCAAGAGTATAACTGACAGGGATGGGAGCGTCCTGAAGCTATAAGAAGCCTCCCCAGAACCAGGGAGAGGCCACAATCATAGCCCCAGGTGTGCAGGTAAGCCTGCATCAGGATCACAACCTTTAACCCCAGAAATGCCAGTCATCAGCACTGGTTCCAAACATTAACCCCACGTGTGTGAGTCAAACCCGCACTGAGATCATGACAGTACCCCCCTCTCAACGGGGGGCCTCTGGACCCCCAGGCTTGCCCGGGTACTTAGCATGGAAAGCCCGTACCAGGCGATCAGCATGCATCAACTGGGACGGTACCCAGGACCTGTCCTCCAGTCCATACCCCTTCCAATGAACCAGGTACTGTACCGACCGCCATACCAACCTGGAATCTACGATATGACCAACCTCGTACTCCACCTGCCCCTCGACCAAAACAGGAGAAGCAGGAGACTCTGAGTCTCCCCGGACTGCTTCAAAAGGTTTCAGTAGAGATTTGTGGAAGACGTTAGGGATCTTGAAAGAGGGTGGAAGGCACAGCCTATACGCCACTGGATTGATTTTTTCCACAATCTTGTACGGGCCAATGAATTTGGGTCCTAACTTGGCTGACGGAATCTTTAACTTAATGTTTCGCGTGGAGAGCCAAACTTTCTCTCCAACCTGAAACGTGGGACCAGGTGTTCGTTTCCTGTCCGCGAAAAACTTATACCTGCCTTGAGACCTGGATATACGCCGCTGGACTTCTGCCCATGTATCTTTTAACCGCTGAACAGAGTCCTCAGCCCCGGGGCACCCCGAATCCAGACGAGAAAACTCACCAAAATGAGGACTGAACCCATAGTTAATCAAGAAAGGGGACCTACCAGTGGATTGACTCACCCGACTATTGAAGGCAAATTCAGCCAACGGCAGTGCATCGCACCAGTCACTCTGTATAGCAGAGGTTAGGCACCTGAGGATCTGTTCCAGGGACTGGTTAGTGCGCTCCGTCTGCCCATTGCTCTCAGGATGGTATGCAGACGAAAAGGACAGAGACATACCTAATTTTTTGCAGAAAGCACGCCAAAACTTAGCCACAAACTGCACACCACGATCAGACACCACATTCAGGGGTACCCCATGCAACCGGATCACATGCTGCACAAACAACCTGGATAAAGTCTCAGCTGACGGTAGTGCGGACAGGGGTACGAAATGAGCCTGCTTAGAAAACCTGTCCACCACTACCCATACCACTGTATTACCCTTAGATGGAGGGAGATTGGTAACAAAATCCATGGACAAGTGAGTCCATGGCCTCTCGGGCACTGCCAAGGGTATCAGCTCCCCTGCCGGCCGGCTATGAGAGCTTTTAGAGCGCAGACCCCACAACCAGCAATGAATTTTTTTATGTCCGAACCAAGGGTAGGCCACCAAAAGATCCTAGCCACCGCCAGACGTGTGGCTGAAATACCAGGGTGAGCACTCAGCTTGGATTCATGGAACTCCTGCAAGAGTTTCAGGCGAAGTTGCTCTGGGACAAACAACTTCCCCTCTGGCTTGGCCGCCGAGGCCTGCGACTGGGCCCCCTGAATCTCCCGTTCCAATTCAGATGAGACCTCTGCTATCACAACCCCAGGGTGAAGAATGGAGGACGGTGGCTCAGGGGGCGACACCGGCTGAAAACTGCGTGATAAGGCGTCAGCCTTGACATTCTTAGACCCTGGACGAAATGTAATCATAAACTGAAAACGGGAAAAAAAAAGTGACCAACGGGCTTGTCTGGGCGTTAGTCTTTTAGCAGATTCAATGTACGACAAATTTTTGTGATCCGTGATCACCGTAACCGGGTGACTGGCCCCCTCCAAAAAGTGCCTCCATTCTTCAAATGCCAATTTGACCGCAAGAAGCTCTCTATTGCCTACGTCGTAATTTCTTTCCGCAGCAGAGAACTTCTTGGAAAAGAAAGCACATGGCCTGAGGTTGGTTAGAGTGGCAGGCCCTTGGGACAAGACCGCCCCCACCCCCACCTCAGAGGCGTCCACTTCCACGACGAATGGTTTGGACGGATCTGGCTGCACTAACACAGGAGCAGACATAAAACATTTTTTCAGCGTCGCAAAGGCCTCTTTTGCGAGCGAGGACCAATTTCTCACATCCGCACCTTTGCATGTTAGATCCGTGAGGTTTGACCACTTGCGAAAACCCGCGGATAAATTTGCGGTAATAATTGGCGAACCCCAAGAAGCGCTGAAGACCCTTAAGATCTCGGGGTTGCACCCATTCCGCAATGGCCTGCACCTTCTTGGGGTCCATGCGAAAACCCTCACCGGATACAATTAACCCCAAAAAGGACAACTCTTGTACACAGAATACACATTTTTCCAATTTGGCATACAAATGATTTTCTCTCAGCCTTTGGAGCACAGTTCGTACATGTTCCAAATGAGAATACTTGTCGGGGGAATATATAAAAATATCATCTAAGTAGATAACGACAAAATGACCAATGAGATCCGAGAATACCACGTTGATGAAATTCTGAAATATGGCAGGGGCGTTGGTAAGACCAAACGGCATTACTAAATTTTCAAATAGTCCCTCGGTCGTGAGGAACGCGGTTTTCCATTCATCCCCCTCACGGACCCTTATCAAATTATATGCCCCCTGAAGGTCCAGTTTAGAAAACCACTTTGCCCCTGATAGTTGGTTACATAAATCGGGAATCAACGGAAGGGGGTACGTATTCCGTACAGTAATTTGATTAAGCTCCCGGAAGTCGAGACTGGGACGTAACCCGCCATCTTTTTTCTTTACAAAAAAGAAACCTGCCGCCACAGGTGAGACTGAAGGACGTATGTGTCCTTTGCGCAGACTTTCAGTAATGTACTCCTTCATAGCCAAGCGCTCAGGACCGGACAAATTAAACAGACAGGCTTTGGGTAATTTAGCCCCCGGGACCAGCTCAATAGCGCAGTCAAAGGGTCTATGTGGCGGTAACGTCTCGGCCTCGCTTTCGGAGAATACATCTTCGAAGTCCTTCAGGCATTCCGGAATACCTTCCAGCTCGACAGATGATACAGACACAGATTTAACAGGTTCAACCAGCAGTGCGGATTTATCATACAACTCAAAATCATTAAACCCCCATTGTACAATCTCCCTCGTTTTCCAGTTAATAACTGGGTTATGGTGTTGTAACCAGGGTATGCCCAACACCAACCCTGCAGGTAGATTGTCCAGCACAAAACAACTTATGTTTTCCACATGAGTAGCGCCCACTCTGAGCGAAAACACATCAGACAAAAAGCGAATTCCCTCCTTAGTGAGGGGAGATGAGTCAATGGCCATCACCTTGATCGGAACCTTGAGCCTAACTGTCCCTATCTTGCAGTGTTTGACCAATTGGGAGTCAATAAGATTAATAGATGATCCGCAGTCCACGAAGGCTGTAGAGGAAAAAGAACTACCATCCACAAACAGTTCCACAGGCAGTACTACTTTAGAAAACGAGGAAAATGGTACCTGAGGGTCTGAGCAGCCTCCCCGTTGACTACCCAGACCTAGTCGTTTCCCGCCGACCGGGTTTGAAGACGGGCAATTCGGGCACTCCCTTTTCCAATGTCCCGTTTTACCGCAGTAAAAGCATAACTGCATGTCCTTCCGGCGTTTCCTCTCCGTATCCTTCAGGGAGAGGGCGCCTACATCCATGGGCTCAGGGGCAGTCTCTTTTCCACTGGGGAATAATGGAGTATCCACCTGCATCACCCCTCTGGCCCGCAGCCTGCGGTCCATCCGGACGGCCTGGGTCATGGCGTCCTCGAGAGAGTTAGGTGGTGGATGTAACGCCAAGGCATCCTGCAGCCGCTCGGACAAGCCTCTGCGAAAGAGTCCTCGGAGTGCGGCGTCGCTCCAAGAGACCTCTGCCACCCAGCGGCGGAACTCAGAACAAAACCACTCAGCTGAGTGTTTCCCCTGACAGACACTCATCAACATGTCCTCTGCCAATCGCACTCGGTCAGGTTCATCATAAATGTGCCCGAGGGCCTCAAAGAATGCGTTCACTGACATACGTTCAGGAGCAGAGGAAGACAGAGAGAAAGCCCATGCTTGCGGAGCCCCTCGAAGTAGGGAAATAATGACCCCCACCCTCTGGAACTCATCCCCGGAGGAGCGGGGCCTTAGAGAAAAAAAAAGCTTGCATCCTTCTCTGAAAGACCTGAACTCCTTTTTATCCCCTGAGAAAAGGTCTGGTAATTTGACTGGAGATTTGGGGGACGCTAATGACACATCCCTACCCCCAGAACCAGAAGCCCCTGCATCGACAGCCCCCTGCACAGTAACCACCAACTGTTGCTGGGTCTGGGCCATCGTGTGTTGTTCCACATTGAGCTTATGGAACATTTGGGTCAGGTGCTTGACCTGATCAGACAAGGCTTGTATGGGATCCATGAGGATAACACACTTTTTTTTTTTTTTTTTTCAGAAAAAAAACAAAAAAAAAAAACTGAAATGGTCAGTTATAATGTCAGAGACACCGCACCACACTTGCTCATAGAGCCAGTGCGCGTGTCCTGAGTACAGAAGCAGTGCTAAGAGTTACCTGGGGAGCAGGGCAGCAGAGGTGACAATGCGTGCTACAAGCTAATAGTGTCAGGGTCCAGTCAGCGCTGGAAAGTAAAGAGGCACGGGACCTGCGGACACTGAAAATGAGCAAGCTTGCACGGGACCTATGGTCATGTGACTGCAAGGGGGCGGGGCTTAGCGTCCTGCTTTCAGATATGACAGTACAACTCAGAGTCAGGCAAAACGGAGGTCACAACAGTACGGGCAAACGGAGTACAGGAGGGACAAACAGACGGGAGGTCAGACAAAGCCAAAGGTCATACACAGGATCACAGTACAGTACCAGGGATGAGAAAGAGCGGATAATCAGGGCCAAGCAGAGATCAAAACCAAACAGACATAGGAGGTACCAGGCAGAATCCAAAGCAATATCCAGGGAACAGACCGAGTCATACACAGAGAATCAAGCAACCAGAACACAGCACTAACACACTCAGGGGTCACCACACAATGCCAAGGGCAAGAGTATAACTGACAGGGATGGGAGCGTCCTGAAGCTATAAGAAGCCTCCCCAGAACCAGGGAGAGGCCACAATCATAGCCCCAGGTGTGCAGGTAAGCCTGCATCAGGATCACAACCTTTAACCCCAGAAATGCCAGTCATCAGCACTGGTTCCAAACATTAACCCCACGTGTGCGAGTCAAACCCGCACTGAGATCATGACATTTTTTAAAAGCAATCCAATTTTTTTTTTTGCCCTGGTGAGGTACTGAGCGTGCATTTTTTCACACCATACAGCGGTGTACGCTCCTCACACAGTACCGTGTAATGGCTGTTATCACGGCCACAGTGAAGCTATCTGTGTGTGACTCTGTAAGGATAAGTCGAGGACATGTTCCGTTCTTACAGACCTCCACCTTCTAGTTTTGTCTGGTTTTCAAACAGTTAAGTATATTTGCTGTTTGATCACATTCAAAACTATAGAGAGACAGCGTGTGTCAGTCCGTATACTTAAAAAACACAGAGCTTGACAATTTTATGGACATGGTGTTGGTGGTGGATCTGATGGTAGTGGCAAAAGCAAAATAGGACAGAATGCAGGAGGTGTTGAGCCTGCGTCATCGTCTGGCTCCACAAGGCCTTGAAGACTTAGTTTTCTAGGAGTTGGCAAACCGCTTTTAAAGCCAGAGCTTCAGGAAAAAGTTTTGGCTTACATTGCTGACTCAGTCTCCAGCTCTATCGCCTCCTCTTCTGAAGTTGTAAAAAATGAAAGCACTGAGTCGTCATTGGAGGCTCATGTTCATGAACCACACCTTTCCTTGTGTCCTTCACCCCAACCAAGATTGAAGGATGACGCAGGCCATACAACTGATTACTCCATGGAGCTGTTTTCACATACCATGCCTGGGTTATCAAGTGAAATGGTGAATTACCCAGGCCAAGATGAATCTGACATGGAGTGCACTGATGCACAGCCACTGATAGATGATTCTGCTGGTACATTCACTCAGAGCACTACATTGTCCTCGCAGTGTAATAAGCCAGATTCTGACCCTGATGAGACTCAGGTGCCCCTTCCCGCATACTATTCCACCATACACGGTGACACAGAGGAAGGTGCACATGACATTGAAGAGGAGGTGATGGATGACCCAGTTGTTGACCCAGATTGGCATCCATTGAGGGAAGAGGGTGCTGCTTCCAATAGCTCAGATGAGGAGGAGGAGCATCCACAGCAGACATTGACATCACAACAGCTGTTATCTGGCAGGCCCGGAGCACTCCAAAGACAGGTTCCAAAAATCAAAAGAGTTGCTGGACAGCTTGTCCAGACGGTCAAAATAGCACAGCGTGCTAGGCCGCAAAATGTCTTCCAAAGTAGTGTGGCACTTTTTTGAACAAAATCCTCATGATCAGGCCAAGGTTATCTGTAAGAAGTGCGCAAAGACCTTTAGCCGAGGGAAAAATCTGAAAAATTTGAATACCAGTTGCATGCTTAGACATTTAACCAGCATGCACTTGCAAGCGTGGACACAACACCAAACCTCAAGTGCCACATGTGCAACTGATCACAAAGAAGGTAGTCAGCAACGCTACATTGTTTCCCCCACTGTAAGCCCAGCGGTTAGCACAGCAGCAAATGTTGAAGTGTCGTTGCAAGGCCAAAGCAGTCAGGGAATCCCACTGTTATATCAACGAAAGACTGAATCTAGGCCATCAGAAAGAACACCAACTCCATCACCATCATCAACCCTCTCTCAGTCCGCCCTGTCCACCGCTAGTTCCACCATATGCAGCTCTCAAGTCCAGCTCACCCTCCCAGACACTATGAGTAGGTCAAGAAAGTACTCAGTCTCTCATCCGCGTACACTGGGTTTGAACGACCACATTGCCAAACTAATCTCGTTAGAGATGATGCCCTATCGGTTGGTGGAAAGCGCAGCTTTCCGCGAACTCATGGCCTATGCAGTACCACGCTATGACCTACCCAGTTGCCACTTCTTCTCTCGCAAAGCCATCCCAGCCCTCCACCATCATGTGAAAGACCGCATTGTCCATGCACTCAAGCAGTCAGTGAGTGGAAAGGTGCACCTCACAACAGATGCATGGTCCAGTCGGCATGGCCAGGGCCGTTACGTGTCCATCACTGCGCACTGGGTTAATGTGGTGGATGCAGGGTCCACAGGGGACAGCGGTGGTGGGACAGTGCTGCCTAGCCCACGGTATAGGAAACAGTTGGCTGTAGGCGTTCGACCCTCCTCCTCCTCCTCCAGAAGCGAAAGCTCGTCCACAGAGCGCAGTCGTACGAGCACTCCATCTGCAGCTGCCACTGTTGCACACGAGGTGTCCCCCTATCGAGCAGCTAGTGGAAAGCGTCAGCAGGCTGTGTTGCAGATGATGTTTTTGGGCGACAGACACACCGCAGAGGTGCTGGCCGAGTACTTTCAGCGACAAACTGAGTCATGGCTGGGCAGTATACATCTTGAGGCAGGCAAGGTAGTTAGTGATAACGACCGTAATTTTGTGGCAGCCATAGCCCTTTCAAAACTCAGCCACATACCTTGCTTGGCTCACACCTTGAACCTGGTGGTGCAGTGCTTCCTCAACAATTATCCGGAGTTAACAGCCCTGCTCCAGAAGGTGCGAAGACTGTGCGCGCACATCCGCCGGTAGCCTGTACACTCCATTCGTATGCAGAAGCTGCAGCGATTGCTCCACCTTCCCAACCACCGCCTCATTATCGACATTGCAACAAGGTGGAACTCCACCCTGCACATGGTTGAGCGGCTGTGCGAACAGAGGCAGGCCATAATGCATTTGTTGGAGGATACACGGCCAGGCACTTTGAGAGCAGACATGGAGTTGACAGGTGTGCAGTGGTCGAAGCTGAAAGACCTCTGTAAAGTCCTTCAGTGTTTTGAGGAATGTACACGGCTGGTAAGCGCAGACGACGCCATCCTAAGCATGAGCATCCCACTTATGCGTCTGCTCATGCAAACTTTGACGCACCTTAAGGAGCAGGCGTCTGCAGCCAATGTTGATGAGGAGGAAGAGGAGGAGGGAATCCTTGATGACATTCAGCCATTGTCTGCTCAGGGACCTCTCCTGGACGAGGTGGAGGAAGAAGAGGAGTAGGATGATGATGGGGATGATTACTTAGGGGAGGAGGATGCATCTCGTGGGGCAAGTGAAAATGTTGGCGTGGCAAGGTCTGGTACAGGGTTTGTGCGTGACTGGAGGGATGTGGATTTGCCAGAAAGTGCTACTCCAACCAGCACTCACAGTGCATCATTGACACCAGGAACATTGGCCCGCATGTCAGATTATGCCATGCAGATCCTAAAAAGGGACCCCCGCATTGCCAAAACGATGAACGATGATGACTACTGGTTGGCCAGCATCCTGGATCCACGCTATAAAGGCAAATTACAAAAGATCATGCCACAGGAGAACCTTGACCTAATATTGGCTAATAAACAAGCAACTCTGGTAAACCGGTTGGTTGAGGCATTCCCAGCACACAGCAGCGGTGGTGGTTCTCACACGAGCTGTACGGGCCGGGGGCAGCTTGGCAGAGGTGTTCGTGGTGCACACAGCAGAAGTGGCGTTGGAGACAGGGGTTTCATGACAATGTTCTGGACTGATTTTTCAAGTACCGCTCACACAACTGGTAATACTGCATCGATGGAAAGTGACAGGAGACAGCAGTTGTCAACTATGGTTACAAACTACTTTTCCTCCCATATCGATGTTCTCCCGCACAGGTCATTCCCCTTTGACTATTGGGCCGCTAAACTGGACACCTGGCCTGAATTGGCACAATATGCCTTACAGGAGCTCGCTTGCCCAGCTGCAAGTGTGCTATCGGAAAGAGTCTTCAGTGCAGCTGGATCAATCCTGACAGAAAAAAGGACCTGTCTGTCAACCCAAAATGTGGATGATCTAACCTTCATTAAAATGAACCATGCATGGGTTTCCAAGGATTTTGTCCCACCTTCCCTTGATGACACATAGGTTGCCAGAAAAATGGCTTGCTTTGGTCCTCCTCCTATTCCGCGAACTTGACCTATTTTGCCTTTTGCAGCAGCTGAATGTCCCACATCAACATATGCAACTTTGTAAACCACCCTAACTGGGCTGCCCCCCTTCATGGCCGGGGTCACCACCTAGCGCACAAAACCGTGCGAGTGCCGTTGCCCTGGACAGGTGGGTAGGCCGACTCTTGGGCATGGGCACTGGCACAGGGTCCCTCAGAGTGCAATCAAGTGTCTCTGACGGTGGTGGTGCACACCCGCCGTCAGACACACCGCCATACTATGAGGGGCCCAGTGCCAGTACCGGCGCCCACTAGTGTGCCCCCCTTGCTTGGGCAGGGCCCCAGCATTTGCAATGTTTACCTCTCCCTGCTCCTCCGCTGTGTAGTCTGGGCTGTCAAATCCTTCACTGGGAGTGCCACTACAAATTGATTGAATTGAAAGATGATGGTTAAGATGTAGCTATGCCCTGTCCTGCTGTCCGGGCTCTAGCTCCAGATGATCAGTGGCTTCCATTTCTTATGGACATCGACTCACAATGACATGCAGTGGTGGTTTATCATCAGCTTTCACAGTTTTCCTACTCACAAACGTGTGACATTCCGGCACACATTTTAAAATGTGCCCTCTCATGCCAATCAAATAGAATCGCCTACGGCCTGTGGCTTCTGTCTTTTGCACTCCAAAGTTACGTGACAGATCATGATAGCCAGTGAGCACCATGTTTACATCGCTCCCTGTGATAAAAATTTGATTGAGATGAGTAACAGTGATGGAATCAACGGAAGTGCAATACAGCAAGACTTTATTCACAAAAAAATGTTTTCACTGTCTCAACACACAAATTAATTGAGGGTCAGCATTGCCTATGAGAATTGTGATGGAAGTTTTTCCCTGAATAGTAATTCCTAGATTTCTGCAATCACTAGCCTTTATGTCAGTAATTGTATGCATCTCATTTCCTATTGCGGAGAGGCTGGGCTGTATTACTGAGACAGAAATATATATGAAGATTTAAAAATAACACCAAAAGTATATAGTTGTGTACGCCTCAAATGGATTTCCTTTTTTCCACTTTTTAGATTGCTGTGTAATCCATACTGAGAACCCGGAGATTTTACATGTTTAAACTATGCTATATATACCTGCTATCCAGTGATAAAGTACCCTTTCTCAACTTTGTACAATCTGGTCAAATCCATACTGGGCCTGAGAACATCTGAGTCTGCCTCCTGATCTATAGACATATATTTTTAATGTGTAAACTAGGCTACATATATACGTGTTATCCGGTGAAACTGTACCCTTTATCAACTTTCTACAATGTTGTTGAATCCATACTGGGCCTGAGAACGGCTGCCGAGCTGTTAAGCAAGCTACAGCACCTGTGGTTTGGACACGTAATTTTTTCAGGAATGAAAGTTAGGCCTTACTCCGGAATTGCGGTTGACCTGAACTTACTGGGAAATCATCGTTCGCGGGGAATAATCTGAATCCCAGATCCCCATCACTAATGGAGTTCAGCAGGTTATCTGCACCTGTAAGCGACAAAACCTGGTCCTTTCAGTGTAGCGTGCATGCAGCCCTGGACATGTACGGGAATGCTAGACCTGTTATTGCTCGATCTCACGTGCCAGAGCCTCGCTTATCCCTCTAGTAAGCTTGACGCGTACTGCGGGGCATGCCGGAGTCTCGGTTGTTAACGGAATAAAGCTGAGAAATCGCTAGCACAACTACAAACACACATACCACACCATACACAGAATCGACAAGGCTTTCAAAGTGTGCATCTTTTCTTTAGGTGGCATGGTTGTGGTTTCCCGGGTGGAGTCCAATTAAGCCACAGGCTCCACTCCTGGTGGTGCCCTTTTGGACATTCCCTTAAGGTTCAGCTTTGCAATCATACTGCCCCCGGAAACCAAAAACTTTGCCTTCATGGACGTTGTTTGGAGGTTCGTAGGAATAACGCCGCCCGATCAGCAGTCGGCATATGGGTCGCCCTCCCAGGGCTGTGGTGTACTCGGTACCGGGCCGGTGTCAGTGGGATGTGTCACAGCAGCGGTGACCCGGACGGTGGCCCTGGGCGCCCATGTAAATGGCGTGGTATAATGGTAAAGAGTTTATATAGATAGTTTGACGCCACCTGTGGTGTTCGGCAACATAGATGCTAGGCCGACGCTGCATGCAGATCCTCTGGGACTGATGGTGTTGTGCAGCAAAGATGGTGAAGCTCCCCACAGGTGGAGCTGGAGTCCCAGGGAAGTGTAGATGTAGTGATGGGGGAAAGGCACAGGCGGTGTAGGTGCTGGTACCCAGATGTAGCGGTGCTGGAATAACTGTAGGACACCAGAGCGTGCAGTTCCAAAGCTTTACTCACAGTCTGCAGGTTACACAGATGCCGGCCTCTTTGCTGTGTCCTCCGGGTCAGGACCACAGCCAACCTCCGGGACCAAAATGGAAAGCTCCCTTCCAACACTCCGCCAACATGTACCTTCCTGAACGTCTCCTTTCTAGCGCTTGTGGGGGAAGCACTCACAGGACCGTGGTTCACTGAAGCGCCTCCTGTCTAACAGATGTTCCTCAGACTTTACTTGTATGGCAGACAGCTGTAGCCTTTTCCTTCTGGCTCCCACACGTCGATGCTGGGGCCTCCGAGCCTTAGTTGGGTACAGAGCATTTACTGTATAGCTGCTACTTCCCCCGGTTTCTGCTGCAGGAACGTCAGTGTCCCTACAAACTCGGAGACCGGAATCGGGACCATGCGCTCCAGCTAGGAGTGAGCCTTAACTCTGCTCATCCTCCAGCTCCTCTTCTCACGTCCACACACTTCCCCTTCCCTGCACAGAGTGCCCTAACTTACCTCCTCCCGACCACAGAGAGCAGCTCCTCAGCAGTCAGGTTCAGAGGTCTCCCTGCTAGCCTGGAGTGGGAAATGTGTTGTGTGTTGGTTTCACTGCTAGAGAGATCCTTCGTTGCTCCCAAGCTTGACAACACACTCCCTAGGAGGAAGGTAATGCCATAGTGGCAACCGTACTCTTTGGGACGCCACAAGTGCATTGAGGCCAAGCCACTGCTGGATGATGCTGCTGGTACATTGACCCAGACCACTACATTCCCCTCGCACTCTACACTGCCAGAATCTGACCCAGAGGAAACTCAGGTTCCCCTTCCCACATACTATACCACCTTACACGGTGACAAAGAGGAAGGTGCAGATGAAAGTGCAGGTTCCTTGAGCAGGTGGGGGGGCATACTCATGGGCGATGGCACTGGCACAGGGCACCGCATAGTACGCAAAAGTGTCTCTGCCGGTGGGAGGGCCTAAACAGCCAAGTGCAGTGAGATGGAAGATGAGGACGACAAGGAGTTCAGAGTAGTGCAGGGATTCCCTAGCAAGGAGACTTATGTAATTGTTTTCAATGTTGGGACAGCAATTTTTGGGGAGCACTATACTCTGGTGAATAATATGGGGCCCACCATACACTGGAGCATTCCAAAGGTGGACATCAGACACTGGAGCAGCATTTACAGGGCCCATTATACACTAGAGCAGTAGAAATGGGGCCCATTATATATGGAGCATGATTTGGGCCCATAAGACAGTGGAGCTTCATCCATTGGGACCAACATATACTATAGCATTATGTGGAGCTCATCATATACGGTTTGAAACATTATATGGGATCATTGATTCCATATGGAGAAATATATGGGCCTCATTACTCTGTATAGCGCACTAAGCGCTGGCCATAATACTGTATGGAGCTATATACTGTCCGTTTTTGGAGCTATTGGAGAATTTAAAATGGATATCAGTCATGAGATGTAAGAAGTGAAGTATTTTTCATTGTACTATACTGCTATTTCTCTGCCGTATTGGAGCATCATCAGTTGTGGTATGTGATAAAAAAGGGGCGCTCTTTGGCCCTGGGCCCACGAAAACCTGGAGCCAGCCCTACCCCCCCACAACTGTAACCCAATAACCCCCATTTTTCAGTGCGTAACTAGTATTATGAAGTAAATTAAGGTTGACAAGCTTAAGTAATAAGAATTGATGCTTTTGGCATTCAAATGGGCACTGTAGGTGTGTTTCCTGTCCTCCTCTCACCGCTGACTTTAATTCCCCATTGACTTACATTGGGTTTCGTGTTTCGGTTGGACCCCCGACTTTTCCCTATAGTCGGCCGATTTTGCTCGACCCGACTTTTGGAAAAGTCGGGTTTCATGAAACGAAACTCGACCCTAAAAAAACAAAAGTCGCTCAACTCTAGTAATCAACATATTAGCAAACATCAATTATTCAGTTTCTCTGTTCCCCAACAATAGCAGACAATAAGCTGCAACAAATATTAATTCAAGAGTCAACGTTCAGGCTCATATGAACAATGGCTCAAGTCTCCTGACCTGCTGAATAACATGTCTGGCATAAAACGATGTGTCTTCACAGTGCCCATTTGAAAAATAAGTAGTGCTTATGTAAAATATCCTATTCTCTCTTAGAAGCAATACATGGACACAATATATACAGTGCAATATATTCAGTGCGTTTGAGGGGCAATATATTGTTCCGCAGCCACAATACATATGTAGGCACTCTATTTGTCACCATTTGTTGCTTTGATGTGGTGCCATATTTTCTACAAAAGCAATGCATGGGTTTAAATAATCATTATTTATTTTTAAAGCATCCTTAATTCCAGGGTGCTTTACTTGTGAAAAATGGTGTACATATATAACATATTTAGAAAGATGCAGAAGTGGAAAGGGGGGAAGATGCAGGGGGGAGACCACCTTGTCTTCACGGGTTTACAAGCTACAGAGTATTGTGGAAGGAGACAATAGATAGAGGGGAGGGTTGCTGCACCTCCACTGGTAGTGAGGTAGCAGCAGGGTTATTGCAGGCTGTAGGTGGTTTTGAATAGATGAGTTTTCAAGTTATGTTTGAGGGTTCCAAATGTGAGACATAATCAAACATGTTGAAACACTGAGTTTTAGAGGATAGGGAATGCTGGAGGCGATTGGGTGAGTAGCATATGAGAGCAGAGGACGTAAGGCGGTCTTGTGAGTCCTTTAGAATACTTGTGTGGATGTATAGATTAGTTTGGGAATGTACCATATATACTCAAGTAAAAGCCGACCTAAGTATAAGCCAAGGCCCCTAATTTTGCCACAAAAAATTGTGAAAACTTATTGACTCGAGTATAAGCCTAGGGTGGGAAATACAGCAGCTACTGGTAAATTTCAAAAATAAAAATAGATACCAATAAAAGTAAAATTAATTGAGACATCAGTAGGTTACATTTTTTTTGAATATTCATATTGAGTCAGGAGCCCCATATAACGCTCCAAAAAGTTCAAGATGGGCCCCATTAGATGCTCCATACAAAAATATGCCCCATATAATGCTGCACAAAGGTTAATGATGGCCCCATAAGATGCTCCATATTAAAATACGCCCCATGTAGGTTAATGGCCCCATAAAATGCTCCATATTAATATATGCCTCATATGCTGCTGCTGGGATAAAAAAAATCAAAGGTTTCAGTAGAAATTTGTGGATAAACTCCACGCTGACATAAGAGTTATGTTGAGGATACAAAGTGGGTTTATTCAACACGTTTCGGGGTTCCTATGTCCCCTTCATCAGGAAATGCCACATTTCATGTATAGATATCACAGACTTACATGGTTTAAATACACGCTGCATCTCAAAAAGTGCTGCCAATACATCAGGTGACATAAGGTCAAAGTTCATTGCTGTCACAGGGTTAACAAATCCATATCAGTTGAACCATGTATATATTTGTAAAACAAATGCTTGTCATTATCATTAATCCATTTCTTTTACAAGTTAACAGGTCAAGATTAAAGAAATATGATAAAAAGAAGAAAAATGAAAGAATTAAGAAAGCAGATCCCGACCTTCTTTTGAAGAGGACAAGAACCTGCAAAAAAGGGGGCATTCGAGTTCAAAGACAGATGCATGACATTTAAACCACCGAGTGGTTTGAAGAAGCCAATTTGCCAAACTTAATGTAACTGAATCCTATTATATAATGTCTAATAAAATTGTTCTTTATTAATAAATAGAAATTTAAATTAAAAACTAGTAGTCTGGTATTTATTTAAGAAATTACAAAATTTCTTCAAATAGAGTTTATAAAATTTGTTCAAATACATATTGGTTGTCAATAATAAAAAGCTGTGGGGAGAAGACAGTTTTTCTCAGTCCAGTGCTATAGATTAATAAAGAGCCGCAAAACTCTGCACTAACCCGGGATCCGGAAAACATACATAATTTTTTGTATATTTTTCATATAAATATTTATTGCTAATGAATAAAATAATTGCCATAGAATTAATTAATGAGGAGGACAAAAAGGACTCCTTTCATTCGGCGCTTCCAGATCAATGGAGAGTGGCAGGAGGTGGTGAACACACTGCTCACCACACTGCTCACCACCTCCTGTGGCTCTCCATTGATCTGGAAACGCTGAAAGACTCAGATATCTGAGTCTCATCAGGATCAACACCCCCCAGGGATTACCGACTGATGACGAGAGTCAGGATGCTGTTCGGACCCTACTTCATCCTGCCATGGATCCAAGCTAAAAATATTTTGGACATCGGTGCAGATTTCCTCCTCTTAGCTCTGGGAAGCTGTTAAGTACACTTCTGATGAGCATGGCATAGAATGTATGAATAGCTCTTGAGACTCATCCCATCTATGGTTCTGTACAGTCAGTTGTATGGTTGAAAAGTTGGGACGCGTGGGGAAGCTAAGGGAATTTGGGTTCCATCTCTCTGGACTGTACTGGGTGTGATGTTGAGGTGGAGAAAGAGGAGGCGAGGCCACTTGAGGTTGCGCTTGCCATCCACTCAAGTCCATGCTCTTTCTGGGCATCATCGACAAGGCATAACGCTGTGTGTCTGCCAAAGAAAGATACTGTTTTAGCCTATTAAAAGGAGTTGTCAGCTGTCTTTACATAGGATGTGACGTTGCATCACTAGTGCTTTTACAAACATTACCACCTACCCCACCTACACCTTGAACACCAAGCCTAATTCCCCTTCCACCATGGCCTCGCTTTTTCTCCAGTCATGTTGCTTAGTGTGTTAGGAGCACAGTATTAGCAACAAAAAACGTGATTTTAAACTCTGCACCACCTCTGCAAACAGCTGAATTTCAGCGACAGTAAATTGCATTTTGAAAAATAGTGTGATGCATCGTGTTAGTCACAGAAAAAAATAATTGTTTGAGTGTGGCTGAGGCCTGTTTGACAAAGAAGATATGCTACAAACAATTAGAAAGTCAGGTCCTCTACTGTATGACACTAAGAACAGAATTTTTTTGTGGCCTATGGATCAGGCCTCTACAGCCTCACTTCAACTCAACAAAATGACAAAGTGTGATACGGCGGCTTGTCTAACTTTTTGCAACTCAAAAGTTAATTTTTTTTATTGTGCCCTATGTCTGCAGATAGGTTCATATCACCGCAGCACTAAATGACAAGGTGGGATATAGCAGGCTATTTCACATTTAGCTAGGTAAAAAAAATTATGTAGAATGCTATACTCGAACATGGAGCACAATAGGAGCAGTGCACAACACACTTCCAGGACATGTGCCCTGCTGGCTTTGTCTGTGGACCTCAGTAATGGCCACAGAGAAAAAGGTGCTGGAAGGTAAATTTAACAGCCACACTGGACACTAGCTAACTACACTATCTGATGATGTTCATCCTTCGTAGTCGAAGATGACCATGGCTTCCGGGCCCTGAAGGTTCGCCCACATATTTGACATAAGGAAGAAGATGTGGTCAGTACATCAGATTCTGCTTGTGCCTTGTGGACAGCACGTTTTCTTTTTCAATCCAAGATTTTCCTGTCTTCAGCTGCACGTGCTCCTGAGGTGATCCTGCCTCACCAACCTGGACGATCCAGGGCAAGCTCTTCCCATTCATTGTTGTTAACTTCCAGGTTTTTGAGGGACGCCTTAAGGCAGTCTTTATAGCGCTTCTTCTGCCCCCCAACTGCTCGCTTTTCTTGGCACAGTTCTCCGTAAAGCAGTTGTTTCGGTAGCTGGCTGTCAGACAGGTCCAGCCAACCTGGCTTGGGTTTTCAGCAGGAGAGTGTAAACGCTGCAGAGTTTGGTTTGTTCCAGAATTGCCGTGTCCGGGACATTGTCTTTCCACCTAATGTGGAGAAGTCTGTGGCGGCAACTCATGTGAAAATGATTGAGCTGTTTAGCATGTGGGCTGTAGACTGTCCAGGTCTCGCTAGCATAGAGAAGTGTGGTGAGGACCACCGTGCAGTAGACCTTCTTTGGTAATTCTGTTATTAACCTCAGCATTCCGTGGGTATACTAATAGATCACAGACTGAATATGAGTCAACAGTGTGATGCAGCAGCAAAAAAGGCAAATCCAATTCTTAGATGTATTAACAAAAGCATACAGTCTAGATCACGTGAAGTCATTATTGCCCTCTACTCCTCTTTGGTCAAACCTCATCTGGAATACTGTGTCCAGTTTTGGGTGCCACATTTTAAAAAAGACATCAACAAACTGGAGTAAGTTCAGAAAAGAGTGACCAGAATGGTGACCGATCTGCAAACCCTGTCTTATGAGGAAAGGTTGCAGGATTTGGGAATGTTTAGCTTGCAGAAGACAAGACTGAGAGGAGACTTAATAGCTGTCTACAAATATCTCAAGGGCTGTCACATTGTAGAAGGATCATCTTTATTCTCATTTGCACAAGGAAAGACTAGAAGCAATGGGATGAAACTGAATGGGAGGAGACACAGATTAGATATTAGAAAAAACTTTTTGACAGAGTGATCAATGAGTAGAACAGGCTGCCACGAGAGGTGGTGAGTTCTCTTTCAATAGAAGTCTTCAAACAGAGGCTGGACCGACATCTGTCTGGGATGATTTAGCGAATCCTGCTTTGATCAGGGGGTTGGACCAGATGGCCCAGGAGGTCCCTTCCAACTCTGCGATTCTATGATTCTATGTTCTGGTTCATGCATGTAGTTCTCACTTCATCTGGGCCTGGATTCAACATGAAAAGATTTTGGGCATCGGTGCAGATGCTTTCCTCCTTTGGATTCTGTGAATCTTTGGAGCAGACCTCTGTGCTCATGTGTGAACAGCTATGCAGAATGGCCCATCTGTGGTTCCCCACAGTCATTTGGGTGTTTGGAAATTTGTGACATAGTGGAAAGCAAGGGTGATTGGGGTGCTACCTCTGAGGATTGTACTGTGTGTGTTGTTAAGGTGGAGAAAGAAGAGAGGTCACTTGATGCAGTGCTTGCCAACAACTGGAGCACATGCTTCTTCTGGTACTCATCTACAAGGCGTACCGCTGTGTGACTGCAAAAGGAAGGGAGTGCAGATGTGTTCAGTGATCTTTGGATAGGACAAGACGGTGTTTGTTCTGTTGAGCTTTCATTAACATCAACACCTAACTCACATACACCTCGAATATCAAGCCTATTCCCCCTTCCACCTTGACCTCCCTTTTTCCCCACTCATTTTTTATGTAGCCTTCCCCTCTTGTAACCTGCTGTGTAACAACCTTAGGTCCACATCTGTTAGTCACCTGTCACTATATGAACAATCATTTATTTTCTTAGCTAGTGTGCCTGGACAACACTATTATACGTAACGATTTTTAAGAGGAAATGTGGTCTTCTGGTTTCTCACTGAAATAGAGTGGATTAACAAATTGGGAATCCCGGCTGCACCCCAATATTAGGCCTAACAATTTTTAAATGGAAATCTGATCTTCTGATTTCTCACTGAAGCACAGTTTTATCACAAACCATTTGCATAAGCAAATAGGAACTCCTGGCTGAACACCTATATTAGGCCTAACGATTTCTAAGAAGATATGTGGCCTCCTGATTCCTCACTCCAACATAGTTTTATCACAAACGATTTGGATTAGCAAATAGTGCCTTCTGAGACTGCAACACAATCTAGTTAGATGCTGAAAGATCGATTTCACACAGCACAGGATCCTATCTAGCTAACTGACAAGTTCATTTGCAAAACTATCAGGAGCAGGTTCTTTGCACTGTAATATTGAGAAAATTGCACCATCAAAATGAGATGTCCACTTTTTTTATGACCAGGAACATATGACTTCAGCAGCCAATCACAGAAGACTTTGTGTCATGACATTGTGAATTGAGATGGGCAAACCATAAAAGTAAAGTTCGGCATGTGTACTTGTAAGAACACGGGAGACAGGGGGTAGCCTCATCAGCCGCTCCAGTACTCAATGTGATGGAGGCTGCTTCATTCCTGGTACAATGCTCACTCTTCCTGGTATTCAAAGAATTGTAGGCAGTGGCCGGAATAAACTTAAACAGTTAAACTTTATTTTCCTCAGGACACAGCACATCCATGATGCCTTTAGGGATCTCAACACGTTACCAGCAATACATCTTCATCTACAGCAGCACACAACTTCTTTAATTACACAAGGGTGGACCACACGACGAACGCAGAACACCGTGAATATGGCTCTTCGTCTTCCACTACAGACCACGAAGGTAACCACGTCTTCTACACTGTAGTTCACCCCTTTACAACACTGTTGATTCTGTTCATGCTCTAGGCTAGTGGCCCATTCTACTGTTTACTCAGCTCCCACACTCTGGCCGTCACTTCCACAGGGACTCACTCACTGACCTCCCTAGCTTGACCACTTCCAGACATGGGCTGGTTTCACAGACTGGCTTCAGTGTCACTTCAGCTTCCATACACACGCTGACTTGACTCCAGAGGCTCTCCTATTAGCCTCGCTAGCACGTTAGCTCCCAGTCTCTAGCTAATGGGCCTCTAGTGACTCGCCTTCACTGGCTGCTGCTGTAGGCACAACACTTGACTCACTTCTCAGGATGGCTGAGGGACGCTGCTTCACCACTTGTCTCTGTCAGCTAGGCTCATCAGGAATTTTGCCTCTGCATCTGTACCATGAGACTGCCCCCAGCTGCACACACTTCTCTCCTCTGCTCCTAAATGGAAAATCTCTCTCCTTTTGCTCCCGGCTAGCCACTCCTCTCATGTCCCTCTAGTTAACCCTCTTAATGCCCTCCTAAAGGCTCCCATCTAAATGTGCTCAGTGCCCCTATCTTGTGTCCCTTTTCTAGTATTACACTACCTAATGTCTCTACATAATGCCCTATGTTATGAGCTCATTTTCTGCTCCACTAGTTGAGAGTTCTCCTTCCGTTCTCCCTCTGGTGGTGACAGGAGGTAGTGAGGTTGGTTTAATTGGTAGTGATCTGCCACCTGGTGAGGAAGATAACGATTGGATCTCTGGAGTATCAGACTGGATATAAGACAGCCGATGCCCTATCCTGGTGCTGGTGATTCAGTCTGCTTCTCAGGTCTTGACTCAGCTCTGTTCCAGTCTTCTCAAGTTAAGTTTGTTTTTGCTAATGTTCACACTTGCTCTTGTTGGTCAATTCAGTTTTTTTGTGTGGTCAGCCAGCCCGGCTGGGCTGTGCTGAATTTCCACTCTTACTTATCTGTATTTGCCAAATTGCCTTTTTTTGTCCCTTATTAGATTTGCCTCTTTTTGCTCTGTCTCAGATTATTTCAGAGTGCTGATATAGTGGGAGAAGTCTAGTGACTTCAGGGTTAATTTTGCTATCAGTTGTGTTCCACATTTTGGTAGGGTTTTTGGCAGATTGCAGACAGTGTCTTTCCTTTCCTGTCCTTTCTAGTTAGTTTGGCCCCATCGTTTGCTCAGCCTATTTTCCTGCCTTTGTTTGTGTTTTCATCTTGTTTCACCGTCAATACATGTGGGGGACTGTCTTTCCTTTGGGGGTCTGCTCTGGGGCAGTTAGTTTTCCTCTTTTCCTGCTTTAGGCTTATTTAGCTCTCCGGTTGTGACAAGGTGTCTAGGACCACCGTAGGAATGCTCCACGACTGCTGCTAGTTGCGTGTTAGGATCAGGGGTCTGCATTCTGCATATTTACCAACCTTTTTGGTTTTCCGAGACTTAGCTTGTATTGTTTTTTATTTCCTTCTCAGCGACCAGTTCATAACAGAATCACCAGCCATACCGCAGATTCTAGGGTACTCAAAAGCAGGAGGAAGTTGTTAAAAAAAAATAAAGGGGAAAAAAAAGTGTCAGAATTTTTTTTTTATTTATTTTTTCCTCTTTTTTTTCTGGGGCCGTAGGAGGATTTTTTTTTTTCTTTTGCTTTTTCCTAATGGAGATTAAGCAATTGTCTGATTGTGTGGAGCAACTTGCTGCTGTTCCCTCTGGTCTGGATGGCTCTATGTCATTAGCCATTCAAGTTGATCGGCGTTTACTTGAACGTAAAACTACACAGGAGGTGCTGCCACCTTTTGAACAAATGTCAGAACCTATGCAATGTGATGGGGTTTTGTCTAGGGCGCAACATCAGGAGTTTAGAAGGCGTAATAAGCTGTGTTTTTTCTATGGAGACGCCTCTCATACTATTTCTGTCTGCCCTAAATGAGAGAAACGTTTTGCACACACAATTGCTGTGGGCAGTGTACAACCTAAGTTCCTTTTGGCAATTACTCTGATCTGCTCCTTGTCCATGTTTTCCACTAAGGCTTTTGTGGATTCAGTAGCAGCCCTGAATCTGATGGATTTTGACTTTGCTAAACGTTGTGGTTTGTCCATGACACCTCTGCAGACGCCTATTCCTTTGAGGGGTATTGATGCTACTCCTTTGGCGGAGAATAAACCTCAGTTTTGGACCCAGGTGATAATGCGAGTTGCCCCAGACCACCAAGAAAATTGTACATTTTTGGTGCTGCATAATTTGCATGATACTATTGTTCTGTGTTTCCCCTGGTTGCAAACTCATAACCCAGTTTTGGATTGGAGATCTGTGTCTGTGGTGAGTTGGGGTTGTCAGTGTGTTCTTAGGGATGCTCCTGTTTTCTCCACCTCTCCTCAGTCTCATGATATTCCTGATTATCTGGCTGAATTCTCTGATGCATTTAGTGAGAGTAAGTCTGCGTCTTTGCCCCTTCATAGGAGTTATGACTGTGCAATTGAGTTGATTCCTGGGTGTAAATTTCCCAAGGGTCGGCTTTTCAACTTATCTGTACCTGAACATGATGCTATGCAATCCTATACTAAGGAGTCGTTGGAGAAGGGTAATATTAGACCATCCTCGTCACCTTTAGGTGCTGGGGTTTTTTTTGTGGCCAAGAAAGATGGTTCATTAAGACCGTGTATTGATTATCGTTCCCTTAACAAGATGACGGTTAAATATCAGTACCCGTTACTTCTGATGTCTGATTTATTCTCCAGAGTTAAGAGTGCCTGCTGGTTTACTAAGCTTGACCTCAGGGGGTGTATAATCCTATTCGCATCAAGCACGGGGATGAATGGAAGACGGCGTTTAATACTGCAGAGGGACATTTTGAGTACCTGGTGATGCCTTTTGGGCTCTCCAATGCCCCTTCTGTCTTCCAGTCCTTTATGAATGATATTTTCCGAGACTTTGTGGATAAGTCTTTGATCATCTATCTGGATGATATTTTGATCTTTTCTAGTGATTGGGTTTCCCATGTGGAACATGTCCGGACTGTGTTCCGGATTTTGTGGGAGAATTCCCTGTTTGTTAAGGGATCAAAATGTCTCTTTGGTGTTCAGAGGATTTCATTTTTGGGATTTATCTTATCTCCATCGACTATTGAAATGGACATGGCCAAGGTACAGGCCATTTATGATTCGGTTCAGCCTACTTCTTTGAAGGCCCTCCAGAAGTTTTTGGGTTTTGCTAATTTCTATCATAAATTTATAGGTAATTTTTCTAGTATTGTCAAACCGCTGACTGATCTGACCAAGAAGGGTGCTGATGTGCTGAATTGGTCTCCTGAGGCTGTCTCAGCATTTCAGGAGCTTAAGCGGAGATTTACTTCAGCTCCCAGTTTTACGGCAACCTGATGTCTCACTTCCATTTCAAGTGGAGGTAGACGCTTCTGAGATTGGTGCAGGAGCTGTTTTGTCCCAAAAAGATCCTGTGACTTCTAAGATGAATCCCTGTGCCTTCTTTTCTCGAAAGTTCTCCCCATCTGAATGCAACTATGACGTGGGGAATCGGGAATTGTTGGCCATGAAATGGGCATTTGAGGAGTGGAGACATTGGTTGGAGGGAGCTAGACATCAATTTGTGGTCCTCACCGATCACAAGAATCTGACTTATCTGGAGTCAGCCAAACGCTTGAATCCTAGACAGGCTAGATGGGCCTTGTTTTTCACGCGTTTTAATTTTGTGGTCTCTTTTCTTCCGGGCTCTAAGAATGTTAAGGCAGACGCCCTTTCTAGGAGTTTCTTTGCTGATTCTCTTAATGTGACCGAGCCTACTACTATCCTAGGTGAGGGGGTAGTTCTTTCTGCCATTTCGCCCGATTTGAGACGCGCCCTGGAGGAATTTCAGGAGGATAAACCTGAGCGTTGCCCTATGGGAAGATTGTATGTTCCTGACCAGTGGAGAAAGAGAGTGATGTCTGAAGTCCATTGCTCTGCAATGGTTGGTCATCCAGGTATTTTTGGTACCAGAGATTTGGTGAGTCGGTCGTTTTGGTGGCCTGCCTTATCTCGTGATGTCAGGAATTTTGTACGGTCCTGTGGGACTTGTTCTCGGTCTAAACCCTGTTCTCGTTCTAGTGGGTTGCTGATGCCCCTGCCGGTACCCAAGAGGCCATGGACCCATATCTCAATGGATTTTATTTCTGATCTTCCTGTCTCTCAGAGAATGACTGTTATCTGGGAAACTTGTAATAGATTTTCGAAGATGGTCCATCTTGTACCACTCCCAAAGTTGCCATCTTCCGCTGAGTTGGTACCCTTGTTTTTACAACAGGTGGTTCGGTTACACGGGATTCCTGAGAACATTGTGTCCAATAGAGGGGTCCAGTTTGTTTCCAGATTTTGGAAAGCCTTTTGTTCCAATCTGGGAATTCAGTTATCCTTCTCCGCGTTTCATCCCCAGACCAATGGGCAGACTGAGAGAACAAACCAGACCCTGGAGTCTTATTTAAGATGTTTTATATCTGCTGATCAAGATGATTGGGTCTCATTTTTGCCCTTGGCCGAATTTGCGCTGAACAATAGAGCTAGTTCTGCCACTTTGATGTCACCCTTTTTCTGTAATTTTGGGTTTCATCCTCGATTCTCTTCAGGGCAAGTGGAATCTTCGTCCTGCCCAGGTGTGGACACTGTGGTTGTGAGAATGCAGCAGATATGGGACCAAGTGGTGGATAAATTGTCACTCTCTCAGGAAAAGGCCCAGCGTTTTTCCAACCGGCATAGGACCATTGGTCCCCGGTTTAAAGTGGGTGATATGGTTTGGTTGTCGTCTAAGAATATTCCTATGAAGGTTGCATCTCCAAAATTTAAGCCAAGATTTATTGGACCTTATAGGATTTTGGAGATTCTTAATCCTGTTTCTTTTCGATTGGCTCTTCCAGTTACGTTCAAAATCCATAACGTATTTCACAAATCACTGTTGAAGAGGTTTGTTGAGCCAGTAGTTCCTGTGGCGGCACCTCCTGACCCTGTGTTGGTTAAAGGCAATATGAAATATGAGGTAGAGAAAATATTGGATTCTCGTTTGGTTAGACGGAGACTCCAGTATTTGGTCAAATGGAAGGGTTATGGCCAGGAGGATAATTCTTGGGTCTCTGCCTCTGATATTCATGCAAATAAATTGGTTCGGGCTTTTCACTGGGCCCATCTTGATCGGCCTGGTGGCATGGATGAGGGTTCGGTGACCCCTCCTCAAGGGGGGGGTACTGTTATGAGCTCATTTTCTGCTCCACCAGTTGAGAGTTCTCCTTCCGTTTTCCCTCTGGTGGTGACAGGAGGTAGTGAGGTTGGTTTAATTGGTAGTGATCTGCCACCTGGTGAGGAAGATAACGATTGGATCTCTGGAGTATCAGACTGGATATAAGACAGCCGATGCCCTATCCTGGTGCTGGTGATTCAGTCTGCTTCTCAGGTCTTGGACTCAGCTCTGTTCCAGTCTTCTCAAGTTAAGTTTGTTTTTGCTAATGTTCACACTTGCTCTTGTTGGTCAATTCAGTTTTTTTGTGTGGTCAGCCAGCCCAGCTGGGCTGTGCTGAATTTCCACTCTTATTTATCTGTATCTGCCAAATTGCCTTTTTTTGTCCCTTATTAGATTTGCCTCTTTTTGCTCTGTCTCAGAATATTTCAGAGTGCTGATATAGTGGGAGAAGTCTAGTGACTTCAGGGTTAATTTTGCTATCAGTTGTGTTGGACATTTTGGTAGGGCTTTTGGCAGATTGCAGACAGTGTCTTTCCTTTCCTGTCCTTTCTAGTTAGTTTGGCCCCATCGTTTGCTCAGCCTATTTTCCTGCCTTTGTTTGTGTTTTCATCTTGTTTCACCGTCAATACATGTGTGGGGCTGTCTTTCCTTTGGGGGTCTGCTCTGGGGCAGTTAGTTTTCCTCTTTTCCGGCTTTAGGCTTATTTAGCTCTCTGGTTGTGACGAGGCGTCTAGGACCACCATAGGAACGCTCCACGACTGCTGCTAGTTGCGTGTTAGGATCAGGGGTCTGCAGTCTGCATAGTTACCAACCTCTTTGGTTTTCCGAGACTTAGCTTGTGTTGTTTTTTATTTCCTCCTCGGCGACCCATTCATAACAGCCCTATGGCCACAAACACACATGCACATAACACACATGCTGCACATATGATGCGCTCAAGCATGGGAGTAATAACAGGTTAAACAATGACAGCAAATTAGTCAGGACTAAGTCCTGGCACCCTCTTACATACCAATTACCTACTGTTCGGGCATGGACACCAAACACAGACTTCACCATGAAGTTCTTGTAACTGTTTGGGGGTTGGCTCCCTGAACACTGGGTTTTTCTCAAGCTGTCCTGTGCATGACAGCATGGCAAACACTGTTTCTGATCAGTGTGAGCCCACAGTTGTTATCATAGGTAAAAATTTACCTCCAGCCACTGGCGTCGGCTGATGGGACTACTGGAGCAGTAGTACGCCTGCTGCCGGTAATAACAGCGAGAGCAGGCGGTGGCTGACGGGGGTATTCATCCACCGCTGCCTGTACTCTAAATAAATAACAAAGAATAAAAAACAGTGTGGGGTTCCCCTGTATTTTTGACAACCAGCCAGTTGAAACTGACAGCTGCGGGCTGCAGTCCTCAGCTTAGCTGGTTATCAAGAACTAGATGGTGGCCCGATTCTAACGCATCGGGTATTCTAGAATATGTATGTAGTTTATTTATGAAGTTTTAATAATAATGCAATAATGCACCCCCCAATCCTGATATGCATGGTACCCCTCCCCCATCCTGGTATGCATGGTCCCCTCACACCCCAATCCTGATATGCATGGTCCCTTTACCCCCCAATCCTGATATGCATGGTCGTCTCACCCCCAATCCTGATATGCATGGTACCCCTCACCCCCCAATCTTGGTAAGCATAGTCCCCTCACCCTCCAATCTTGGAATGCATGGTCCTCTCACCCCCCAATCCTGGTATGCATGGTCCTCTCACCCCTCTTTCCTGGTAAGCATGGTCCACTCACCCCCCTTTCCTGGTATGCATGGTCCCCCTCACCCCCCTTTCCTGGTATGCATGGTCACTTTCACCCCCCCTTCCTGGCATTAATGGTCACCCTCACCCCCTATCCTGGTATGCATGGTCAACCTCACCCCCCTATCCTGGTATGCATGGTTACCCTCACCCCCCTATCCTGGTATGCATGGTCACCCTCATTCCCCTATCCTGGTATGCATGGTCACCCTCACCCCCCCTTTCCTGGTATGCATGGTCACCCTCACCCCCCTTTCCTGGTATGCATGGTCACCCTCACCCCCCTTTGCTGGTATGCATGGTCACCTTCACCCCCCTTTGCTGGTATGCATGGTCCCCCTCCCCCCCTTTGCTGGTATGCATGGTCCCCCCCTTTGCTGGTATGCATGGTCCCCTCACCCCCCCATTTGCTGATATGCATGGTCCCCCTCCCCCTTTGCTGGTATGCATTGTCCCCTCACCCCCCTTTGCTGGTATGTATTGTCACCCTCACCCCCCTTTCTTGGTATGCATGGTCCTGTCACCCTTCTTTCCTGGTATGCATGGTCCCGTCACCCTTCTTTCCTGGTATGCATGGTCCCGTCACCCCCCTTTGCTGGTATGCATGCTCCCGTCACCCTTCTTTCCTGGTATGCATGGTCCCGCCACCCTTCTTTCCTGGTATGCATGGTCTCTGTTAAAATAAAAAATAGTTATATACTCACCTTCCGACGGCCTGCAATCTCCACTCCACGCGCCCGGCCTCGCGGTCCCAGTAATGCATTGCGCAAAACATTGCTGATGACGTTGCGCTCTTGCGAGAGTTACGTAATCTCCGGTCTAAGGCGCAAAGCATTACTGAGACCGCGAAGCCGGGCACGTGGAGTGAAGATCACGGGCTGTCGGAAGGTGAGAATAACCTTTTTTTTATTTTAATTCTTTTTTTTACAGAGCCCTGCGCCCGATTGAGTGCTGCGCCCAACTGCGCCTGCCGCTGATTGGTTGCAGCCTGGCGGCAGTGACCAATCAGTGGCAGGTGCAGCTTACCATTACAGCTGCGCCTGTCACTGATTGGACCAATCAGCGCCACTGGATTTCGGTTACAGACAGACAGACATGATAAGACGATTATATATATATAGATGGAGGGGTGGAGGGGTAGTCACGCTGTTTTTTTTTAAATTATTTAAATAAGTAATTAAAAAAAGGCATGATATCCCTCAATTTTTGACAAACAACCAAGGTAAATCAGACAACTGGGGCTGGCATTCTCAGGTTGGTAAGATTCCATGGATATTGCCCCCCCCAGTCTAGAAATAACAGCCTGCAGTCACCCAGAAAAGGTGCATCTATTAGATGCGCCAATTCTGGCACTTTTCCCGGCTCTTCCCACATGCCCTGTGGTGGTGGCAAGTGGGGTTTATGTCAGCTTTGTATTATCCGTTGCCATCAAGCCCACAGGTTAGTAATGTTTGTGTCTATAAGACACCTATCCATTACTAATCCTATAGTTATATGGTAAATAAACACACAGCCAGAATAAAGTCTTTTATTTAAAATAAAAACACACTTTTCCATTTTTATTTAAAAAAAAACACAAACACAGTTATACTCACCTAATACCCATTTCATTGAATCCCTTGTCTCATGTAATAAAACAAAAATCGTAATCCATGTCTGGGGATAAACAGTTTTCAACCTGGACGGTGCCAAGATGCGACCATTCAGGCTAAGAACCACTGGGAGAATGAGCTGCTGCAAGCACAGCATCAGTGATGTCAGCGAGGTTACCGTCAGTCACTGAGGCTCTGTTCCCAGTTGGGCCAGTAAACTGCAGTATGTTAACTGCATTTCACCAGGAGAAATTTCTCACGGTGAACTGCTGTGAACTCACCTCTGCACAGTGTGACTTTTTCTTACTGTGCTAGTGATGATCACTGTAGTTCAGGGGCCCGCTCGTTGCAGCTCATTCTTTCTTGCTTCTCAGCATAAACGGTCACATGATGCCACTATCCTTGCTGAAGAGCACGTGTCGCACAGATGCATTACGGCATGCGACACTTTTGCCTGGCTGGTTATCAAAAATACACACTGTCGCCTTCTCTCGCTGTTATTAGCGGCAGATGGCATCGGCTGATGGGAGTAATAGTCATTTGACAGCGTGGGAACCTCAGCTATCTGGCTGGCGGTAATGATTTTACCGCCAATCAGAAGCAGTGTTTGTGGAGCTGTCACACACTGCACATGACAGTGCAGCAAACACTGGATGCTTGCGCCCCCATTCAAGTGAATGGGGTCTGAGTTTGGGTCCAGGTGCTGTTCTAGCACCCGAACCCAAGCTTTTTTTCATTGTTCTGCCGAACCTGCCAGACCCCAATATCCAGGGGTTTGCCAATCTCTAGTTGTAAATGGTTTCTGCGCCCTGATTGGTTGCTGGAATGTACGCTATAAGTTAAAGAAAAAGAAAAAATAATTTGCAGCTCCACTGACCTAGACACATCCCTTCCCTTTATCAAACACATACCCCTGTCCTCCCCCCCTGCTCATCATACAACACCATTATCCTAGCCAAAGTAACAACAAAAGCTTTAGTGGAAATGTAATGATTTACCGAACTGTGACCGAATGTTGACGACTTTGAGTAAAAATGCACGTGAAAGTCAACACAAATCCGAATGTGCTACATTCGTGCCAAATTTGAGATTGGAGCACATTTTCTGAAAAAGTTAGTTCATCTCTATTTATTGCTATGTTTCAGTTGTTAGACTTATATCAATGTAAAATAAATTTAATTATAAAAGCACTAGATTAAGGCCAGATGCTATCGCATCGAGAGGATAGTGACACACCTCTTGCCATGATAACCCTCAATACACACACACCTCCTCAACATACACTCCTCTCACCTTTCACCATCTCCACTCACATCCACTCACTCTTTCACTCCACATACGACCCTTTCTCTCACTCCGTCTCTCATACTCACACTGTCATCGTCGCTGCTCCATGATCCCCGACATCTTCTTCCGCCGGCGCCATCCTGGATCCCGACGTTGTCCACGTCGGCGACATGTTCTTGCGGCCATGCCATCTTGAGTATTCTGAAATCCTGCAAGTGGACATTAGTGGAGATAGTGAAAGGTGAGAGGAGTGTGTGTTGAGGAGTGGTGTGTTGAGGGTTAACATGGCAAGAGGTGTGCTGTGACGTCACCAGTTACAACTGGACGGAAGTTGTTACAACCCGGAAGCTGCTTAGCGCATTTATTATAGTAGATTAAGGCCCGATGCTATCGCATCGAGAGGATAGTGACACACCTCTTGCCATGTTAACCCTCAATACACACACACCTCCTCAACACACCACACCGCCTCAACACACACTCCTCTCACCTTTCACCATCTCCACTCACGTCCACTCACTCTTTCACTCCACATACGACCCTTTCTCTCACTCTGTCTCTCATACTCACACCGTCATCGTCGCTGCTCCACGATCCCCGACATCTTCTTCCGCCGGCGCCATCCTGGATCCCGACATTGTCCACGCCGGCGACATGTTCTTGCGGCCATGCCATCTTGAGTATTCTGAAATCCTGCGAGTGGACATTAGTGGAGATAGTGAAAGGTGAGAGGAGTGTGTGTTGAAGAGTGGTGTGTTGAGGGTTAACATGGCAAGAGGTGTGCTGTGACGTCACCGGTTACAACTGGACGGAAGTTGTTACAACCCGGAAGCTGCTTAGCGCATTTATTATAGTAGATTAAGGCCCGATGCTATCGCATCAGGAGGATAGTGACACACCTCTTGCCATGTGAACCCTCAACACACAGTCCTCCTCAACACACCACACCGCCTCAACACACACTCCTCTCACCTTTCACCATCTCCACTCACGTCCACTCACTCTTTCACTCCACATACGACCCTTTCTCTCACTCCGTCTCTCATACTCACACCGTCATCGTCGCTGCTCCACGATCCCCGACATCTTCTTCCGCCGGCGCCATCCTGGATCCCGACATTGTCCACGCCGGCGACATGTTCTTGCGGCCATGCCATCTTGAGTATTCTGAAATCCTGCGAGTGGACATTAGTGGAGATAGTGAAAGGTGAGAGGAGTGTGTGTTGAGGAGTGGTGTGTTGAGGGTTAACATGGCAAGAGGTGTGCTGTGGCGTCACCAGTTACAACTGGACGGAAGTTGTTACAACCCGGAAGCTGCTTAGCGCATTTATTATAGTAGATTAAGGCCCGATGCTATCGCATCGAGAGGATAGTGACACACCTCTTGCCATGTTAACCCTCAATACACACACACCTCCTCAACACACCACACCGCCTCAACACACACTCCTCTCACCTTTCACCATCTCCACTCACGTCCACTCACTCTTTCACTCCACATACGACCCTTTCTCTCATTCCGTCTCTCATACTCACACCGTCATCGTCACTGCTCCACGATCCCCGACATCTTCTTCCGCCGGCGCCATCCTGGATCCCGACATTGTCCACGCCGGCGACAGGTTCTTGCGGCCATGCCATCTTGAGTATTCTGAAATCCTGCAAGTGGACATTAGTGGAGATAGTGAAAGGTGAGAGGAGTGTGTGTTGAGGAGTGGTGTGTTGAGGGTTAACATGGCAAGAGGTGTGCTGTGACGTCACCAGTTACAACTGGACGGAAGTTGTTACAACCTGGAAGCTGATTAGCGCATTTATTATAGTAGATTAAGGCCCGATGCTATCGCATCGGGAGGATAGTGACACACCTCTTGCCATGTGAACCCTCAACACACACTCCTCCTGAACACACCACACCGCCTCAACACACACTCCTCTCACCTTTCACCATCTCCACTCACGTCCACTCACTCTTTCACTCCACATACGACCCTTTCTCTCACTCCGTCTCTCATACTCACACCGTCATCATCGCTGCTCCACGTTCCCTGACATCTTCTTCCACCGGCGCCATCCTTGATCCCGACGTTGTCCACGCCAGCGACATGTTCTTGCGGCCACGCCATCTTGAGTATTCTCAAATCCTGCGAGTGGACATTAGTGGAGATAGTGAAAGGTGAGAGGAGTGTGTGTTGAGGAGTGGTGTGTTGAGGGTTAACATGGCAAGAGGTGTGCTGTGACGTCACCAGTTACAACTGGACGGAAGTTGTTACAACCTGGAAGCTGCTTAGCGCATTTATTATAGTAGATTAAGGCCCGATGCTATCGCATCGGGAGGATAGTGACACATCTCTTGCCATGTGAACCCTCAACACACTCTCCTCCTGAACACACCACACCGCCTCAACACACACTCCTCTCACCTTTCACCATCTCCACTCACTCTTTCACTCCACATACGACCCTTTCTCTCACTCCGTCTCTCATACTCACACCGTCATCATCGCTGCTCCACGATCCCCGACATCTTCTTCCACCGGCGCCATCCTAAATCCCGACGTTGTCCACGCCGGCGACATGTTCTTGCGGCCACGCCATCTTGAGTATTCTAAAATCCTACGACTGGACGTTAGTGGAGATAGTGAAAGGTGACAGGAGTGTGTGTTGAGGAGGAGTGGTGTGTTGAGGGTTAACATGGCAAGAGGTGTGCTGTGACATCACCAGTTACAACTGGACGGAAGTTGTTACAACCCGGAAGCTGCTTAGCGCATTTATTATAGTAGATAGATGTATCACACCTATGTTTTTATGTGGATAAGATATTTACATAGTGAGCCTCAAAAAGGACAGTATTACTGATGTATGTAAAGTGCTATTGAAATAATAGTACTCTATTAATAAATAAAAAATTAATTATTATTACCTAAGTTATGTAGGTATGTGTTAGCTATGTAGTTGAAATCTACGTATGTTTGCCTAAATTTTTTTTGTTTTTGCCGTTTTTTTTTTAAATCTATATATACCTATACCTATGTATATTTTTATGGATTTAAATATGTCTATGACATATATGTGAAAGAGATAATTAGTGTAAGATATATCTATCTGCTTAAAATATTTATATATATAACATATATCAAGCTATGTATAGAAGTCTTAGAAGTCTATTATCTATATCTATTTAGAATGTAACTATCATTTATATATCTATATATCTATCCATTCCAGGACCAACTTAAATAGTTTAAAGTAAGACATTTTTGTAAACGACATTTCTAGTGAAGATTTTTGGGCTATTAGGTAGCAATTGTCCTTGAAGTGGTGTATCCACCACTTTGACCCTAACGTTGCTGCGTTGCTTTACTCGGGAGAATGCAACATACAATTGTCCATGGGCAAATACAGGTTCGGGCAAAAAAATTCCAACTCGATTGAGGGTCTGTCCTTGGGATTTGTTAATGGTCATAGCAAAAGCAGGTTTTAGAGGAAACTGTCGACGTTTTAATTTAAAAGGTAACCCAGTTTCTGAAGGACACAAATCGATGCGTGGAATAAACACAATGTCTCCTTCAGCTGAGCCAGTAATCACTTTAGCCTGTATGATGTTGCGGAGTAAGGCAATGACAATGAGGCGAGTGCCATTGCAGAGACCTTTCTTGGTGTTTAGGTTTCTTAATAGCATCACAATGGTGCCAATTTTAAGTTTTAAGAGATGTGATGGCATTCCTGATGGTGTCAGAGAGTTTAAAAATTCAACTGGGTAGTTTTCACATTCCTCTGCCTCATCAGCATCGACAGAATCATCACTTGTATATACAGTATAATCACCACTAATGCGATCCATTACTTTACAGTTCAGAAAATCGACGTCATCATTTTTCGGACATAGTATAGCATGTGATGCAGCAGTGTCGAGGCTTTGTTGGTCATTAACATCAATGCAAATATGGTCTCCAAAGATCTCGGTTACTATAGAGCCAGTGCAAAGCATGTCTGGAGGAATTTCAATGACATCCTCTCCAAGGTTATGTTCATTAGACAGCTCACCATTTCCAAGTTTAAGCAACCAAGTGCTGTATTCAGGATCAGTGGAGCGCATGTTGTTAATTAGCGGTAGTCTGGTAAAATGTTGCCAATGTTCTGAATATTTAATGCAGGAATCTACAATGTCTATTCTTGTTCCATGAGCGATGACGGGAAGACATTGTCTGAAGTCTCCTCCAAGAACAATAACTTTACCTCCAAATGGTGTTTTATTTTTTTCAGCAACATTTGTTGTCATGATGTCACGTAGAAGTCTATCTATCACATACAATGCATGTTTTTGGACCATAGTGCACTCATCAATAATAAAAAGTTTTGTACTCTGTAAATGTTTTCCTGCATTTGTATCGTTTTTAATCCTGGAAACAGATGTTTTGTTGATCGGAATAGGTATGCCATATAGAGAGTGGATTGTTCGGGCTCCTTGTATCAAGTTAGATGCTATTCCTGTAGTTGCTGCAGGTGACACAATTTCTCCTTGTCCTCTTAAATGATGTGTAAGTAGATGGTATAGGTAGGTCTTTCCACTGCCACCAGGTCCATCGAGAAAAAAGCACTTTGGTATTAAACTGCTATTTTGTAAAGCTTCAGTAATGACATCATAGGCAAAAAGTTGCTCCTGATTAAGAGTTTCTTTCATCTCTGCAGCTTTTTTTAACTCATAATCCTTATCATATTGTTTAAGGAGTTGTTTAATATTTTTTGCTGGGCGTGGTAAATTATAATCAGCAAAAGTTTTTCCATGGACTATGAGGACTAGAGTTGAGCGAAACGGGTCGAAAAAATTCAAAAGTCGCCGACTTTTGGCAAAGTCGGGTTTCATGAAACGAAACCCGACCCTAGGATGAGGTCGGCCACGAGGTCGGCGACTTACGCGCCAAAGTCGCGTTTCAAAAGTTTGTTTTGCGCTCTTTTTCAGCCAAACAGGATCCACGGACACTGTGGGCAACGTGATGACATAGGCATGGGTCACCACCATCTTTCAGAAGGGCATGCAAGTGATTGGCTTGCTTTGGTGGGCGTCACAGGGGGTATAAAAGGGCGTGCACGCCGACCGCCATCTTACTTCTGCCGATCTTAGTATAGGGAGAGATTGCTGCTGATTCTGTAGGGAGAGCGTTAGGCAGGGAAGAAGACAAAAAAACTGCTTCTGCTGCTAGCGATTTGGCCTGCACAACACACAAGTCACTGTGTGTGCAGTGCAAGGGGAGGCTATATTGTGGTGCATCAGTGGTGTTGGTTGTTGGGCTGCCTTTTAAGGCTTCCTGACACGCTGGCATTGCTGTTTACCCACTGCTCCGCAAACTGCTTTTTTAAAAGCAATCCAATCTCCCTTATCCTCTCGTCACTTTGGTCACAGGCAGCTGTGCCATCGAGCGTGTCACATAGCGCTCAGATATCAGTGGGCCTCACACCATCCACAAGTGTCCAGTGTCCAAAAGTGTACGCAGAGATTCAAAATCTCCATTATCCTCTCGTCACTTTGGTCACAGGCAGCTGTGCCATCGAGCGTGTCACATAGCGCTCAGATATCAGTGGGCCTCACACTATCCACAAGTGTCCAGTGTCCAAAAGTGTACGCAGAGATTCAAAATCTCCATTATCCTCTCGTCACTTTGGTCACAGGCAGCTGTGCCATCGAGCGTGTCACATAGCGCTCAGATATCAGTGGGCCTCACACCATCCACAAGTGTCCAGTGTCCAAAAGTGTACGCAGAGATTCAAAATCTCCATTATCCTCTCGTCACTTTGGTCACAGGCAGCTGTGCCATCGAGCGTGTCACATAGCGCTCAGATATCAGTGGGCCTCACACCATCCACAAGTGTCCAGTGTCCAAAAGTGTACGCAGAGATTCAAAATCTCCATTATCCTCTCGTCACTTTGGTCACAGGCAGCTGTGCCATCGAGCGTGTCACATAGCGCTCAGATATCAGTGGGCCTCACACCATCCACAAGTGTCCAGTGTCCAAAAGTGTACGCAGAGATTCAAAATCTCCATTATCCTCTCGTCACTTTGGTCACAGGCAGCTGTGCCATCGAGCGTGTCACATAGCGCTCAGATATCAGTGGGCCTCACACCATCCACAAGTGTCCAGTGTCCAAAAGTGTACGCAGAGATTCAAAATCTCCATTATCCTCTCGTCACTTTGGTCACAGGCAGCTGTGCCATCGAGCGTGTCACATAGCGCTCAGATATCAGTGGGCCTCACACCATCCACAAGTGTCCAGTGTCCAAAAGTGTACGCAGAGATTCAAAATCTCCATTATCCTCTCGTCACTTTGGTCACAGGCAGCTGTGCCATCGAGCGTGTCACATAGCGCTCAGATATCAGTGGGCCGCACACAATCCACAAGTGTCCACTGTCCACAAGTGTACGCAGAGATTCAAAATCTCCATTATCCTCTCGTCACTTTGGTCACAGGCAGCTGTGCCATCGAGCGTGTCACATAGCGCTCAGATATCAGTGGGCCGCACACAATCCACAAGTGTCCACTGTCCACAAGTGTACCCAGAGATTCAAAATCTCCATTATCCTCTCGTCACTTTGGTCACAGGCAGCTGTGCCATCGAGCGTGTCACATAGCGCTCAGATATCAGTGGGCCTCACACAATCCACAAGTGTCCAGTGTCCAAAAGTGTACGCAGAGATTCAAAATCTCCATTATCCTCTCGTCACTTTGGTCACAGGCAGCTGTGCCATCGAGCGTGTCACATAGCGCTCAGATATCAGTGGGCCTCACACAATCCACAAGTGTCCACTGTCCACAAGTGTGTGCAGAAATTCTAAAACTCCCCTGTCCTATAGACACCTTGTACCTTGTTTTACATTACTATATAGTTTGTTGGATTTTGTCTACATTTCTACCAAAAATGAGGAAGGCTGGTGGAAGAGGCCGTGGAATTGGGCGGGGGTTGGCAGCTGGTAATGATGGTGTTGGTGGTGGATCTGATGGTAGTGGCAAGAGCAAAATAGGACCGAATGCAGGAGGTGCTGACCCTGTGTCATCGTCTGGCTACATAAGGCCTCGAACGCTTAGTTTTCTAGGAGTTGGCAAACCGCTTTTAAAGGCAGAGCATCAGGAAAAAGTTTTGTCTTACATTGCTGACTCAGCCTCCAGCTCTATCGCCTCCTCTTCTTCAGTTGTAAAAAGTAAAAGCACTGAGTCGTCATTGGAGGCTCATGTTCATGAACCACACCTTTCCTTGTGTCCTTCACCCCAACCAAGATTGAAGGATGACGCAGGCCATACTACTGATTACTCCATGGAGCTGTTTTCACATACCATGCCTGGATTATCAAGTGAAATGGTGAATTACCCAGGCCAAGATGAATCTGACATGGAGTGCACTGATGCACAGCCGCTGATGGATGATTCTGCTGGTACATTCACTCAGAGCACTACATTGTCCTCGCAGTGTACAGAGCCAGATTCTGACCCTGATGAGACTCAGGTGCCCCTTCCCGCACACTATACCACCATACACGGTGACACAGAGGAAGGTGCACATGACATAGAAGAGGAGGTGATGGATGACCCAGTTGTTGACCCAGATTGGCATCCATTGGGGGAAGAGGGTGCTGCTTCCAATAGCTCAGATGAGGAGCATCCACAGCAGACATCGACATCGCAACAGCTGTTATCTGGCAGGCCCGGAGCACTCCAAAGACAGGTTCCAAACATCAAAAGAGTTGCTGGACAGCTTGTCCAGAGGGTCAAAAGATCACAGCGTGCTAGGCCGCAAAATGTCTGCCAAAGTAGGAAGAGTGCAGTGTGGCACTTTTTTGAACAAAATCCTCATGATCAGGCCAAGGTTATCTGTAAGAAGTGCGCAAAGACCTTTAGCCGAGGGAAAAATCTGAAAAATTTGAATACCAGTTGCATGCTTAGACATTTAACCAGCATGCACTAGCAAGCGTGGACACAACACCAAACCTCAAGTGCCACATGTGCAACTGATCACAACGAAGGTAGTCAGCAACGCTACATTGTTTCCCCCACTGTAAGCCCACTGGTTAGCACAGCAGCAAATGTTGAGGTGTCGTTGCAAGGCCACAGCAGTCAGGGAATCCCACTGTTATATCAACGAAAGACTGATTCTAGGCCATCAGAAAGAACACCAACTCCATCACCATCATCAACCCTCTCTCAGTCCGCCCTGTCCACCGCTACTTCCACCATATGCAGCTCTCAAGTCCAGCTCACCCTCCCAGACATTATGAGTAGGTCAAGAAAGTACTCAGTCTCTCATCCGCGTACACTGGGTTTGAACGCCCACATTGCCAAACTAATCTCGTTTGAGATGATGCCCTTTCGGTTGGTGGAAAGCACAGCTTTCCGCGAACTCATGGCCTATGCAGTACCATGCTATGACCTACCCAGTCGCCACTTCTTCTCTCGCAAAGCCATCCCAGCCCTCCACCATCATGTGAAAGACCGCATTGTCCATGCACTCAAGCAGTCAGTGAGCGGAAAGGTGCACCTCACAACTGATGCATGGTCCAGTCGGCATGGCCAGGGCCGTTACGTGTCCATCACTGCGCACTGGGTTAATGTGGTGGATGCAGGGTCCACAGGGGACATCGGTGGTGGGACAGTGCTGCCTAGCCCACGGTATAGGAAACAGTTGGCTGTAGGCGTTCGACCCTCCTCCTCCTCCTCCAGAAGCGAAAGCTCGTCCACAGAGCGCAGTCGTACGAGCACTCCATCTGCAGCTGCCACTGTTGCACACGATGTGTCCCCCTATCGAGCAGCTAGTGGAAAGCGTCAGCAGGCTGTGTTGCAGATGATGTGTTTGGGCGACAGACACACCGCCGAGGTGCTGGCCGAGTACTTGAAGCGACAAACTGAGTCATGGCTGGGCAGTGTACATCTTGAGGCAGGCAAGGTAGTTAGTGATAACGGCCGTAATTTTGTGGCAGCCATAGCCCTTTCAAAACTCAGCCACATACCTTGCTTGGCTCACACCTTGAACCTGGTGGTGCAGTGCTTCCTCAAAAATTATCCGGAGTTAACAGCCCTGCTCCAGAAGGTGCGAAGACTGTGCGCGCACATCCGCCGGTCGCCTGTACACTCCGTTCGTATGCAGAAGATGCAGCGATTGCTCCACCTTCCCAACCACCGCCTCATTATCGACATTGCAACAAGGTGGAACTCCACCCTGCACATGGTGGAGCGGCTGTGCGAGCAGAGGCAGGCCATAATGCATTTGTGGGAGGATACACAGCCAGGCACTTTGAGAGCAGACATGGAGTTGACAGGCGTGCAGTGGTCGAAGCTGAAAGACCTTTGTAAAGTCCTTCAGTGTTTTGAGGAATGCACACGGCTGGTAAGCGCAGACGACGCCATCCTAAGCATGAGCATCCCACTTATGCGTCTGCTCATGCAAACTTTGACGCACCTTAAGGAGCAGGCGTCTGCAGCCAATGTTGATGAAGAGGAAGAGGAGGAGGGAATCCTTGATGACATTCAGCCATTGTCTGCTCAGGGACCTCTCCTGGACGAGGTGGAGGAAGAAGAGGAGGAGGAGGAGGAGGATGATGGGGATGATTACTTAGGGGAGGAGGATGCATCTCGTGGGGCAAGTGAAAATGTTGGCGTGGCAAGGTCTGGTACAGGGTTTGTGCGTGACTGGAGGGATGTGGATTTGTCAGAAAGTGCTCCTCCACCCAGCACTCGCAGTGCATCATTGACACCGGGAACATTGGCCCACATGTCAGATTATGCCTTGCGGATCCTAAAAAGGGACCCCCGCATTGCCAAAATGATGAACGATGACGACTACTGGTTGGCCAGCATCCTGGATCCACGCTATAAAGGCAAATTACAAAACATCATGCCACAGGAGAACCTTGACCTAATATTGGCTAATAAACAAGCAACTCTGGTAAATCGGTTGCTTGAGGCATTCCCAGCACACAGCAGCGGTGATGGTTCTCACAAGAGCCGTACGGGCCGGGGGCAGCTTGGCAGAGGTGTTCGTGGTGCACACAGCAGAAGTGGCGTTGGAGACAGGGGTTTCATGACAATGTTGTGGACTGATTTTTCAAATACCGCTCACACAACTGGTAATACTGCATCGATGGAAAGTGACAGGAGACAGCAGTTGTCAACTATGGTTACAAACTACTTTTCCTCCCATATCGATGTTCTCCCACACAGGTCATTCCCCTTTGACTATTGGGCCGCTAAACTGGACACCTGGCCTGAATTGGCCCAATATGCCTTACAGGAGCTCGCTTGCCCAGCTGCAAGTGTGCTATCGGAAAGAGTCTTCAGTGCAGCTGGATCAATCCTGACAGAAAAAAGGACCCGTCTGTCAACCCAAAATGTGGATGATCTAACCTTCATTAAAATGAACCACGCATGGGTTTCCAAGGATTTTGTTCCACCTTCCCCTGATGACACATAGGGTGACAGAAAAATGGCTTGCTTTGGTCCACCTCTTCCTGGTACTTCACCTATTTCGCCTTTTGCATCAGCTGAATGTCCAACATCAACATATGCCACTTTCTAAAACTCCCTAACTGTGCTGCCTCCCCCCCCATGGCCGGGGTCACCACCTACCGCACGACACCGTGCGAGTGCCGTTGCCCTGGACAGGTGGGTAGGCCGACTCTTGGGCGCGGGCACTGGCACAGGGTCCCTCATAGTGCAATCAAGTGTCTCTGACGGTGGTGGTGCACACCCGCCGTCAGACACACCGCTGTACTATGAGGGGCCCAGTGCCAGTACCGACGCCAACGAGTGGGCCCCCCTTGCTTGGCCAGGGCCCCAGCATTTGCAATCTTTACCTCTCCCTGCTCCTCCGCTGTGTAATCTGGGCCGTCAAATCCATACTGTGCCTGACACCGTCTGAGCCTGCCTCCTGAGACATATATTTTGAATGTGTACGCTATCCATACATGTTATCCAGGGATACGGTACCCTTTCTAACCTTTGTGCAATGACGTGCAATCCATACTGGGCCTAACACCGTCTGAGCCTGCCTCATGCTGTATAGACATATATTTTGAATGTGTACGCTATCCATACATGTTATCCGGGGATACGGTACCCCTTCTAACCTTTGTGCAATGACGTGCAATCCATACTGGGCCTAACACCGTCTGAGCCTGCCTCATGCTGTATAGACATATATTTTGAATGTGTACGCTATCCATACATGTTATCCGGGGATACGGTACCCTTTCTAACCTTTGTGCAATGACGTGCAATCCATACTGGGCCTAACACCGTCTGAGCCTGCCTCATGCTGTATAGACATATATTTTGAATGTGTACGCTATCCATACATGTTATCCGGGGATACGGTACCCCTTCTAACCTTTGTGCAATGACGTGCAATCCATACTGGGCCTAACACCTTCTGAGCCTGCCTCATGCTGTATAGACATATATTTTGAATGTGTACACTATCCATACATGTTATCCGGGGATACGGTACCCTTTCTAACCTTTGTGCAATGACGTGCAATCCATACTGGGCCTAACACCGTCTGAG
This sequence comes from Dendrobates tinctorius, assembly GCF_039654945.1. Classification (NCBI taxonomy): domain Eukaryota; kingdom Metazoa; phylum Chordata; class Amphibia; order Anura; family Dendrobatidae; genus Dendrobates; species Dendrobates tinctorius. The sequence goes on from NW_027361679.1 coordinate 121,209,664, forward strand.
CCTGCCTCATGCTGTATAGACATATATTTTGAATGTGTACGCTATCCATACATGTTATCCGGGGATACGGTACCCTTTCTAACCTTTGTGCAATGACGTGCAATCCATACTGGGCCTAACACCGTCTGAGCCTGCCTCATGCTGTATAGACATATATTTTGAATGTGTACGCTATCCATACATGTTATCCGGGGATACGGTACCCCTTCTAACCTTTGTGCAATGACGTGCAATCCATACTGGGCCTAACACCGTCTGAGCCTGCCTCATGCTGTATAGACATATATTTTGAATGTGTACGCTATCCATACATGTTATCCGGGGATACGGTACCCTTTCTAACCTTTGTGCAATGACGTGCAATCCATACTGGGCCTAACACCGTCTGAGCCTGCCTCATGCTGTATAGACATATATTTTGAATGTGTACGCTATCCATACATGTTATCCGGGGATACGGTACCCTTTCTAACCTTTGTGCAATGACGTGCAATCCATACTGGGCCTAACACCGTCTGAGCCTGCCTCATGCTGTATAGACATATATTTTGAATGTGTACGCTATCCATACATGTTATCCGGGGATACGGTACCCTTTCTAACCTTTGTGCAATGACGTGCAATCCATACTGGGCCTAACACCGTCTGAGCCTGCCTCATGCTGTATAGACATATATTTTGAATGTGTACGCTATCCATACATGTTATCCGGGGATACGGTACCCTTTCTAACCTTTGTGCAATGACGTGCAATCCATACTGGGCCTAACACCGTCTGAGCCTGCCTCATGCTGTATAGACATATATTTTGAATGTGTACGCTATCCATACATGTTATCCGGGGATACGGTACCCTTTCTAACCTTTGTGCAATGACGTGCAATCCATACTGGGCCTAACACCGTCTGAGCCTGCCTCATGCTGTATAGACATATATTTTGAATGTGTACGCTATCCATACATGTTATCCGGGGATACGGTACCCCTTCTAACCTTTGTGCAATGACGTGCAATCCATACTGGGCCTAACACCGTCTGAGCCTGCCTCATGCTGTATAGACATATATTTTGAATGTGTACGCTATCCATACATGTTATCCGGGGATACGGTACCCTTTCTAACCTTTGTGCAATGACGTGCAATCCATACTGGGCCTAACACCGTCTGAGCCTGCCTCATGCTGTATAGACATATATTTTGAATGTGTACGCTATCCATACATGTTATTCAGGGATACGGTACCCTTTCTAACCTTTGTGCAATCACGTGCAATCCATACTGGGCGTGAGAACGGCTGGCGAGCTGTTAAGCAAGCTACAGCACCTGTCCAGACAAGTACAGGGATTCCCTAGCGAGGAGACTTATTTGATTGTTTTCAATGTTGGGACAGCAATTTTTGGGGAGCACTATACTCTGGAGAATGATAGATGGGGCCCACCATACACTGGAACATTCCAAAGGTGGACATCAGACACTGGAGCAGCATTTACAGGGCCCATTATACACTAGAGCATTAGAAATGGGGCCCATTATGTTTGGAGCATTATTTGGGCCCATTAGACAGTGGAGCTTCATCCATGGGGACCAACATATACTGTAGCATTATGTGGAGCTCATCATATACTGTTTCAAACATTACATGGGACCAATGATTTTGTATGGAGAAATAGATGGGCCTCGTCATGAGATGTAAAAAGTGAGGTATTTTTCATTGTACTATACCGCTATTTCTCTGCCGTATCGGAGCATGATGAGTTGTGGTATGTGTTAAAGGGGCGCTCTTTCGCCCAGGGCACATGAAAACCTGCAGCCAGCCCTCCCCCCCCACAAATTTAGCCAAATAACCCCCATTTTTCAGTGCGTAACTTGTATTATGAAGTTAATTAAGGTTGACAAGCTTAAGTAAGAAGAATTGATGCTTTTGGCATTCAAATGGGCACTGTAGGTGTGTTTCCTGTCCTCCTCTCACTGCCGACTTTTATTCCCCATTGACTTACATTGGGTTTCGTGTTTCGGGACGACCCCGACTTTTCCCTATAATCGGACGATCTTGCTCGACCCGACTTTTGGAAAAGTCGGGTTTCACGAAACGAAACGCGACCCTAAAAACCAAAAGTCGCTCAACTCTAATGAGGACATCTTGGACATCTTTCATAGCATATCCTTCACAATCGATACACTCTTCAGTGTTGCTGTGGTATGTATGACAATAGTCTTGTAAAAAATGGTCCTTAAATTAATTCCACAATTCAAGTGGATTACTGGGGGGGCCAAAAATACAGATATAAGCAAACATGTCTCTAAGTTGGGAAGGCATGTTAAGAATGCAAGCATCTGTTAAAGTATGTCTCCAGATGCTATCATCGAATAATAATCCAAGTGCTAACGCAGCATCCTTAAAGGTTTCATGCATAACTCCATTGACGGTTTTAATGCTGTCAAAACTGGTAGCAGCTTTTACATGCAGTAACAACAAACGTAAATAATAGCGTTCTTGGTCTTTCACACTAACAGTATACATTCTTCCAATAACTGTGAGACCCCCTCGTTTTCTTTGTTCCCATGTGCCTTGTTTCCAAACGTAGTGTTCTGGAATTTCGCGGTAGAAATAGTTATGTGCATTGTGGTCGATCTTATTAAGGTTGAAATACGCCATAAGTGTAGAATTGGAATTGAGCTTTTGATGGATGTTGTCTGCAGAGTCATTCTCATGAAAATAGAGTGGTTGAGAATTAGGCAGATGTACGGCTAGGCGAATGATGGCATGAGATTGTTTATGCATAGGAAAAGCAAATATCCGCCATGCAGCCTCAGGTGCACTAACATATCTGGTATCCGTAAATTGGTGTGTTTCATCATGTTGAATGTTATTTTGGGAAATTTCAAGGTTGGCTTTGTCATGTCCTTTGTAAACGTATTTAAATAAATATTTTGCACTTTGAATGGAAGCACATATTTCTACATTAATATGGCACTTGTATTTGGTGAGTAAAAATGGGTTATATGGAACTACCCATGAATTGTCAATCGTCTTAGAATGGTGTTCATATGTTTTGCCAATGGGTCTGCGGTAAGTGGGATAGCCATCCTTTTCTTTGATGGTATATGGTTGGTTTTGTTTTGGGAAACCTTTGCTACACTTTCCAAGATCCATACAGGGAGAATTAGGATTGTGTTCTCCACAGGGACCATGAATCATGTGTTGAAGAACAATGTTATGGAGCTGAGGGTAGATTGTTTCATCAGGTATTTCAGCCCAGACTATATTGTCTATGTCCGCCTCAGTCCGTAATTTAGACAGGCTGTCAAGAATAATTAAAATATGAGCGTGTGGGAGACCACGCTTCTGAAATTCAATGACATGGACCATTGCAGTGACGTTTCCAAATAATCCACTGCTAATGTCTTTTAAGAGGGATTCCAGTTTAATTTTAAAGACACGTGCAACCAAGTCTGGTCTGTGTTCAACACGCTGCCACGGTTCTAAATGTGTAGTAATCTCATTCCACTTAGGATTACATGTCATGGTGATAAATAGATCTGGTCGACCATACTTTGTAACAATAGCCATAGCATCCTGGTAGCGCTGCTGCATGTTTCTTGGACTGCCTTCAAAAGAAGATGGTAAAATGACGGTTTTCCCAATAGGGATGCCCTTTTGAACCGATTTTTTGAGTAGATGTTCTTGAAGGAGGCAGTAATCCTCCACTTTTAAATCTTTTTGGTGTTTGCGGATGTAATGTAGGCGATTAGCTTCGATTTTGACATAAGCATCTACTAAATATTGCTGTGTTAGCTTACCACCATTGAGGAGTGGATTAAAGTAATTTCTGACAGATAACATATAGCAATAGTATTGGAGTTGAGTGATCCTCCTCGAACTTTTGCCTTGTTGTTTGAGTGCATCATGCCATCCTTGGTCTCCATAAGGGAAAAATATTGGATAGAGGAGGGCATCCAAATTGCTATGGAGAATACTAATTTGTTGTGTTTTTGGAGCTAAAGGGTTATGGGGATCAGGTTTTAAATGAATTAATATGTCTCTATTGAAAGGTGGCTCACCATTGTCATTTTGAAACACGACTGCTACTTCACTGACAGTGGGATTATTGTAGCGTCGAGGGTCTTGAGTACGATCTTGTTTAATAGCCATAGTGATGTTTGGCATGACAGTTCCGTTTTGTAGAGATTTAATTTTTTCTTGTTCTTCCACATCACGTAACATTTGATAAGCTTCCACAAAAGGATTAATAGTTTGGATTTGAAGGGCAATAATGTTCATCAATGTAGGATGACATTTTTGATTTTCTTTACATCGTAAGCGTTGTTCGTTTGCAGTAGTGGTATCGAGAATGTAAAGTTGGGCAAATGCGTGTTGCTGGTCATCTGAGGGATGTAGTGTTCCAGTTCTATGATAGATCTGGCCATGTATGCGGAAACAGTATGGGCCATATCCAGGAGGTGGTGAAATATTTGCACCCATGGAGGCAAAAGCAAAGGAACTGTTAATACTTCGAATATTATCCATGAAATTTTTGCTAAATTCACTTTGCCCTTTCAGCAAATGTGTAAAGACATCAGGATATTGTAGTATGGGTACATGGACTTTACCCTTCTGACAGCAGAGCGTAAAGTTGTTATCAGAAGGTATCTCTGCTACAAAATGCAAAGCTTCGCAATGCTCACATACATGGGTCATGTCACCACAGCTGTGTTCGGTAATACTATTTTCATCATTAGTGAAAATGTGAGGTTGTAGTAGAAGTGCATGTTCAACCGATGGGGTGCGCCTAGTTTTGAGACCAACGTATATTTGTCTTGGTTGCACTTTCTGCGGGCTAACTGCAGCTTGTATGTGAAGAAACTGTGCGTTGGTATTGAATGGTGGTATTGATAGGGCAGAAACAGATTGCTGATTAGTTATGTCAGTGAACGGCATATAGGATGAAGTGTGGTAGTAACTTGTTCCACATGCTGATGTGGAAGCATCCTGTTGTGAGTCTACTAATAATGATGAGGAAGAAGCCATCTGTTGTTGGCGGTGATGGCGTGTAGAGGCTTCTTCAGCTAATGTAATAGAATTAGAGTTAGGGGATTCGTGTGTGAGACGACGGCGTTTATAAGCCTTAATCTTGTCAAGTCGATGCTGTTTTTCCTCAGCAGTCTCATTAGCACGGCATTGTTTTTGTCGTAGTGCTAAAGCTGCTTTCCTTTCACTGGCATTGGCATACTGTGCATCGGTATTGAATGGTGGTATTGATAGGGCAGAAACAGATTGCTGATTAGTTATGTCAGTGAACGGCATATGGGATGAAGTGTAGCAGTAAATTGTTCCACATGCTGATGTGGAAGCATCCTGTTGTGAGTCTAATAATAATGATGAGGAAGAGGCCGTCTGTTGTCGGCGGTGACGGCGTGCAGAGGCTTCTTCAGCCAATCTTATGGATTTAGAGTTAGGGGATTCGTGTGTGAGGCGACGGCGTTTATAAGCCTTAATCTTCTCAAGGCGATGGTGTTTTTCCTCAGGAGTCTCATTAGCACGGCGTTGTTTTTGTCGTAGTGCTAAAGCTGCTTTCCTTTCACTGGCATTGGCATACTTTTTGTTATGACTCATGTTGGCACAGGTAAAGGAGTCTATTTGGCAGTTATCTGGCAGTGAAGAAGGCGTCCTGGAGTATTGTAGAGTAAACAGATACTAATTGACCCTGTAATTGCCCAGCAGTAGTTATGAAGTGGTAGTGGCAAAATTGGCCCTGTAGTTAGACACCGGCAGAGGAGCAAGGCAGCAGTAGTTATGGCGGTAGAGGCAAATTGGCCCTGTAATTAGACACCAGCAGAGGAGCAAGGCAGCAGTAGTTATGGCGGTAGAGGCAAATTGGCCCTGTAATTAGACACCGGCAGAGGAGCAAGGCAGCAGTAGTTATGGCGGTAGAGGCAAATTGACCCTGTAATTAGACACCGGCAGAGGAGCAAGGCAGCAGTAGTTATGGCGGTAGAGGCAAATTGGCCCTGTAATTAAACACCGGCAGAGGAGCAAGGCAGCAGTAGTTATGGCGGTAGAGGCAAATTGGCCCTGTAATTAGACACAGGCAGTGAACAGTCAGAGGAGCAAGGCAGCAGTAGTTATGGCGGTAGAGGCAAATTGGCACTGTAATTAGACACCGGCAGAGGAGCAAGGCAGCAGTAGTTATGGCGGTAGAGGCAAATTGGCCCTGTAATTAGACACCGGCAGAGGAGCAAGGTAGCAGTAGTTATGGCGGTAGAGGCAAATTGGCCTTGTAATTAGACACCGGCAGTAAACAGGCAGATGACCAAAGCAGCAGTAGTTATGGCGATAGAGGCAAATTAGCCCTGTAATTAGACACTGGCAGAGGACAAAGGCAGCAGTAGTTATGGCAGTATAGGCAAATTGGCCCTGTAATTAGACACCGGCAGAGGACAAAGGCAGTAGTTATGGCGGTATAGGCAAATTGGTCCTGTAATTAGACACCGGCAGAGGAGCAAGGCAGCAGTAGTTATGGCGGTACAGGCAAATTGGTCCAGTAATTAGACACCGGCAGTAAACAGGCATAGTTATGGTGGTACAGGCAATGCCAAGCGTCCGCACAGCAAGTCGGCGTGAGGTAAATGACGCAATTTCACGAATGCAAGATGGCGTCTCGCGAGATTTCGCCGACGCCATCTTTTTGGATCCCGATGTCGTCCACGCCAGCGACATATTGTTGCGGCGACGCCATCTTGAATCTCGCGGGACTTCACGACATCCAAGATGGCGTCCCGCAAGAACATGTCGGCGGCCTGGAGAACGTCTGGATCCTGGATCGCGGCGGCGGAGGAAGATGTCGGGGCAGCAACGATGACGGCGTGAGTATGAGAAACGGAGTGAGAGAAAGGAACGTATGTGGAGTGAAAGAGTGAGTGGACATGAGTGGAGGTGAAAGGTGAGAGGAGTGTGTGTTGAGGCGGTGTGGTATGTTGAGGGTTAACATGTGCGTGTGTGTGTGGTGACGTCACCGGTTACAACTGGACGGAAGTTGTTACAACCGGAAGCTGGTTAGGGCATTTATTATTATAGATAGAGTAGAATTTGTATAGGAATTTCTCAATTTCGACAAGCTGACAAAAATAGGGTTAAAATGTTTTTAAACTTTAGAGTTTATAAATTACCAAGACTGTAGCAAAAAGTATGATTAAAGGATGGGTGAGTTGATTCAAGTCAGTTAATACATTTGAAGGAAACCCATAAAGAAACTAAAATAAGGTGTTATTAATATTTATGGCTTTTTTAAAAATTGGAAGCAAAAATAAAGTCGCTTAAGTCAGCAGTTGGTTTTGCATTTATATAGCATGCCAAAAGAATCACTGATGGCCAGAAAAAGTGATTTCATAAGACTACAGAAGAGAACACTGGCAGGGTTGGATTTCCCATTAGATATATTTGATACATGCCCACAGGTATTTGGCTTCCAAATCTTTAATTGGAAAATATAAACAGATTAATTCATAACTGAGCAATTTATACAATACACACCATGAAAAAAATTAAAAAAAATGGGAAAAATAAACATAAAAAAATAATAAATAAAAAATACATAATAATAATAAAAATAATAAATGATAGTACATAAAAACCAGTAGTAAAAGGACAGGTAGAAGGTTTAATTAGATAAAAATGCCTTTATTAATGGAAAAAATGGCAAATAGGTGCAAGTATGCAAGAGTGTCCACACAAAAAAATATAATAAAAACAATTATAAAAGCTGCCACAGAGATTTCAATAATAATTATAAATATTATCATGAGAATCAAGTGCCAATATTGTATATAGAAGATGGTATTCCTAAAAATGCTGCTTTTTAGCCAGTAATAGCCAAGGAAACAAATTATGACCCCTGCATAAAAGCACACTACACAATCAATAAGGCCAACAAAGTAATAAAGAAGCGACTGAAAAATCAGCAATGTTACAGGTAGTGTGGTGTGAGTGTAATCGGTATCAAACACCCAACACTAACGAGATGTGTGGCCAAGAAGGAATAAATGAGTACCTGAAATAGCAGACCAAGGATTGTGCGGAGCACACACCGACGCACGTTTCGGATCAGCGTCCTTCGAACATTTGTCCAGTGTAGTGCGGCGGTGTTCACATCATGCGGTAATGAGGCAGAGACTCAGTAAAGTTCAAAGCAAATGTCTTTAATGTACAAAAAAACTCACAAATGAAAAGCAGACTGCATCCCCTGGATCGCAGCCAGGGCGTTAAGACAGTCTGTATCTGAGACCCGTTTCCGTGGGCGACTGCACCACCGGGTCATGCTGAGGGGCTCCAGACGTTTTGCTTCCTTTGGCTCTGTGTTCACTTCACACAAGCCGGATGTTGCAGAGCCACCTGCTCTGCAGCTTGCAAACCAACACTGACACACCCAACTTTTGCTGCAGGGTTTTTAAATAAGGTCTGTAAGACCCGAAAAGAGGGAGTGAACCAACCCACTACCATCCTGTAGTTCACGCCAAATACAAAAGCCCATGCCAGGTTTCTTAAATCTGCCTTGGGCAAATAGCCTTTCCAAGACCAAACTTACTTTTATCCTGTACTGCAACCACAGCTATGTCTGTGACTGCAATGCACGCCAGCGGCTCAATATGCTTCTATGCTCATCCTGGGGGATATATACTGACCATCACATATAATTCCCCTCACTGCCTCACATATCCCCCACTCTGTTCAAACTTGTGGGGTTGAACATTTGTTACCATTTGTCACCAGGGCATTTCCCTGCGACTTCCCCACCCGATGTTCCACCAAAAAACTAAAATTTTGTAGGGACAGGAACCATCTGGTGACCCAAGCGTTCCTCTCCTTCGCATTACTCATCCAGCTGAGGAGTGAGTGGTCCGCTATCAAATGAAACTGTCGCCCGAGCAAATAGTAGCATTGGGACTCCACGGCCCACTTAATCGTCAAGCACTCCTTCTCCACTACGCTATAATTTCTCTCTGCCGGGGTGAGTTTTCTGCTGAAGTAGGTGACTGGATGTTCATACCTGTTCACCTCTTGCAACAGTACCTCTCCTAGGCCTACCTCTGAACTATCTGTTTGCCCGACAAAGGTTTTCCTGAAGTCAGGGTTGATGAGGACCGGCTGTCCACACAACGCCGACTTCATGGACTGGAATGCTTCCTCCACTTGAGGGTTCCAAGGTACCATAATCGACTTCTTACCCTTTAACAGATCGGTTAGGGGTGCCGATCTCCCAGCAAAATTAGGTATAAACTGGCGGTAGTACCCAATGATGCCGAGGAACGTTCTCACCTGTTTTGTACTTACAGGCCTAGGCCAGTTTTGAATAACCTCAATCTTGTTTATTTGTAGTTTGATAAACCCGTGGCAAATCACGCACCCTAAGTACCGGGCTCCGTGAGTCGTATTGCACATGTTCTTGGGTTAGCTGTTAAGCCCATGATTCTGAGTGAATCCAACACTGCTTGTACTTGGGACAGGTGGGTATGCCAATCGGTACTGAAGATGACATATCATCTAAATATGCTGAGGCGTACTTCTGATGAGGCTCTAACACTATGTTATGGACTGACTTGGTTTGGAGTAGTGATATTTCAGCCACTAGGGGCAGCACAGGCAGGTCGCATATGGGATATCCAAGGAGTCGGTACACAGGAACAGCAATGTAGTTTGAAGGAATAAGCAGGAATCATAGTCAAGAAAGCCAGCGGTCATAACCAATAGCAGCAGTGTCGTTTTAAGGAATAAGCAGGTATCGTAGTCAAGGAAGCCAGAGGTTACCAGTTACAACAGTGTTGTTTCAAGGAATAGCAGGTGGAAGGCAGCTTGACTGGAGGCAGGTAGCTCAATAATCACACAAGGAAAGGAAAGCAAGGCCAGGTTTTAATTGGGTGTGCAATCAGGATAAGCCAATCAGAAACTCAGGGTGGTGACCAACAGGAGCTCAGGGTTAAGACATCTGCAACAACATAGGCACAAATATTTGGGTTAGCACAGACCTGTCCAGCGAGCTGAATAGCTCAGAGGGAAGAGCTGGCGTCTGGTGCACAGGAGCTGCTAGGTTTGAATCCTGACACACTATGTTCATCAGCCTCTGAAATGTAGCCAGAGCCCCATGTAATCCAAAAGGCACGATGACATAGTGATAGAGACTAGAGATGAGCTAATGTGTATGGAAAACGATCGCCAAACATAAATTCGGCACAAATGTGGTACATTCGGATTTGTGATTGATAACACAGGCATTTTTCTTAAATTCGGAAAAAGTCGGCAACATTTGGTAAAAGATAGAATAAAAGCCTGCAATTCATGTGCAGCGATCAGTAAAATCACAACGTGACAAGTTAGAATAGGATATATATACATGGATATAGATATATAGATGTCAGTGACATGTACAGTATATATATTAGATAGATAGGGAGAAGAAAAGCCAGCAATTCATGTGCCGCGTACTGTAAAATCACACTGACAGGTTAGAATAGAATAGATATATACACATAGAATACATAGATATATAGATGTCAGTGACACACACCTATACAACTCTGGCAAAAATTAAGAGACCACTGCAAAGTTTTCAATTTGTCTGATTTTTCTCTTTATAGGTACAGTATATTTTTGAGTAAAATGTAAATTGCTCTTTTATTCTATAAACTACTAACATGCCTTCAAATTTCCAAGCACTAAATTGAGAAATCAATATTTTGTGGAATAACCATGATTTTTCATGCGTTTTGGCATGCTTTCCACCAGTCTTTCACTCTGCTTTTGGGTGACCTTATGCAACTCCTGGTACAAAAATGTAAGCAGTTCTTCTTTGTTTGATGGCTTGTGACTATCCATCTTCATCTTGATTACATTCCAGAGGTTTTCAATGGGATTTAGGTCTGGAGATTGGCCTGGCCATGACAGGGATTTGATGTGGTGGTCCTTCATCCACACATTGATTGACCATGCTGTGTGGCATGGCACATTGTCCTGCTGGAAAAACCAGTCCTCAGAGTTGGGGAACATTCCCTGAGCAGAAGGAATCAACTGTTTTTCCAGGATAACCTTGTATGCGGCTTGATTCTTGTCTTTTGCAAAGATTAACCTGCCCAATTCCTGCCTTGCTGAAGCATCCTCAGATCATCACCGATGCTCCACCAAATTTCATAGTGGATGCAAGACACTGTGGCTTGTACACCTCTCCATCTAACCATTAGATGACCAGGTGTTGGGCAAAGCTGAAAATTAGACTCATCAGAGAAGATTACCTTACTCTAGTCCTCTATGGTCCAATCGTTGTGGTCTTTGGCAAAAATCAGCCTAGCTCTCCTTGGCTTCTAATTGATGAAAGGCTTTTTTCTAGCTTTCCATGACTTGAGCCCTACCTCTAGGAGCCTTTTACAAATTGTTCTTGCCATGCACTTCACCCCAGCTGCCATTTGCCATTCCTTTTGTAGGTCACTTGATGTCATCCTGTGGTTGCTGAGTGACATTTGAATAAGATAACGGTCATCCTGGTCAGTGGAGAGCCGTTTTCGCCCTTTGCCTGTCTGTATCTTTGTTGTCCCCAATGTCTGCTTCTTGACCTTGTTGTAATAGACTGGCGTCTTAGAAATTTTAAGGATGGAGGCAACATCAAGCTCACTGTATCCCTCTGCTAGTAAAGTCAGAATTGAGCCCTTCTTTTCCTCGCTCAAGACTTTTCTTTTCAATTTCTTTGGCATGGTTAAAAGTTATTTTTTCATTCCTATTACTTTTGGGATATTACTAGTACTTGTTTTGCCATCCAGCTTGTCCTATTCCTATTGCAAGAGGAAGAACATTAAGTAGAATGAGGTGTCCTCTGGTTGGAATTCAACTTACACTGGAATGGAATGGGTGTAAGACATGTAGAGAAGCTGATTTTTACAAAACTGTGCAGTGGTCTCTTTTTGCCAGAGCTGTGTATATGTATATATATTACATAGATAGATAGAAGAAAAGCTGGCAATTCAGCTGCCGTGTAGTGTAAAATCACTGCAGGAGCCAACAGGATAGAAGAGATGGTTTACATACAGTAAATACACAAAGAATAGGTAGAAATATAGATGTCAGTGACATATGCAATTAGTACAGAGTGTGTGCAGCTTACTGTACATGTATTTAATAATAAAAGTTTATTTTTCTGAAAATAAGGGCTCCAACATAATTTTTGCAACTAGCAGAGGTAAAGCCGATGGCTAGGGGCCGATGTTTATAGCCTGGGAGGTAATACCCATGGAGCTTCCCAGGCTATTAATATCAGCTCACAACTGTATACTTAGTCTTTACTGGCTATTAAAATGGGAAACCATGAAAAAAATGAGATAGGGTCCCCTCTATAATTAAAAACCAGCAAAGGCTATGCAGACAGCTGCAGGCTGATATTAATAGCCTAGGCAGGGGCCATGGATACTGGCCCTCCCAGGCTAAAAACATCAGCTTTCAGCTGCCCCAGAAAAGATGCATCTTTAAGATGCGCCAATTCTGGCACTTATCTCGCTCTTCCCATTTGCCCTGTAGCAGTGGCAAGTGGGGGTGATAGTTGGGGGGGTTGATGTCACCTTTGTATTGTCAGGTGACATCAAGACCCCAGGTTAGTAATGGAGACACCCCATTACTAACCCCATAGTCACATTGAATGAAAACACAGACACCCAGAAAAAAGTCCTTTAATTGAAAGAAAGACACAGACTACTTTAATAATCTTAATTAAACCATACTTATGACTGTCATGATCCAGGTTGGATTATGACAGATAAATGCACTAGTAACCTTTTTTTTCTCAAGCTGTGTGCTTAGAGATAGTTTTGCCCCCGGTGGCCATTAGGGTCATTGCACTGTGGTGGTTTCAGTTCTAGTTTTGCCTCCGGTGGCCGTTAGGGTCATGGCACACTGGTTACTTTAGTTTAGTGCACGTGATAATATAGCAGGTATGATTGCTCTGGCTCTGCTATCATAGAGTGTCACGTGTTGCAATCTGTGTTGGTGATATTGCTCATTTCCAACCAAGACTGGTGAAGGAAGGAGAGAGAGAGTTTCCTTGCAGCTCTGACAGAGCTTGGTGGCAGCTATTCAGGAGGAAAGCTGCATTCTGGTGGTGGACTCTGTTGCTGGGAGCAAAAGCAACAGAGCAAAGCTAAGTGGTGTTTCCCTGTTTGTGACTTCCCTTATGTGTGTTTCAGTGCAGTGGTGGGATTAGTTTCTACACCGTCCATTTCATTAGAAAGGGCTAGGTGCAGGGTGAGCTAGGGTTCTTAGGTTCCAGCTCGGCGACAGGTGCGGAGCCTGTATAGGGACTGTTAGGAGTGTAGAGACTGGCTCAGGGGAGTGCAGGAGGTCTCCACGTCCCCGTTCCCTATCGCGGGCCCTCCATTGTATCGGTTTCCCTGGTGTTTCCCCTTATTATTTAAATTCGCCCTGCTGGAGGCGGTGTATCCAGTTTCACGTGTAATTCTGAAATTCGCCTGCTGGAGGTGGTGTATCCGGCTGCACGTTATATTATTTAAATTCGCCCTACTGGCGGCGGTGTATCCAAGGTCGCGTGTGTGATAGAAATTCGCCCTGCTGGAGGCAGTGTGTCCAGTCACACGTTGACCATCACAATGACCTCGCCTATTCTCCCAATGTCTTTGTCATCTGAAAAAGGAAAAAAAGCAAACAATTATATTACTCGCCTTCCTGCAGAGATGCTTTTTATCCATTTGTCCCACGATGGTTTTAGCTCTGCTACATAGTTGCATGATGCGACCATACAGCCTGTCATCCAGTAGACACTGAGCACCGTGTGCTCAGTGTCTGCCTGTAAACTGCTATTCCCTGTCTGAGGGAAGAGAAGTTTCTTACGCTCGTGGTGCTGTCTGAGAAGTCCTGCAAGCTAACAGCCAGTGAACTCACTTCACCTATGTGACATCGAGTTATCTGTGAGTGCAGCATCATTGCCAAGTGGTGACATCATCATGGTTACAGCCGGTCACTGAGGCTGTGTTTCCAGCAGGGATGAACTGCCGTGACCTCAGCAAGATAGGAAAAAGTCAGTGATGAGGTCACCGCAGTTCATCCCTGCTGGGAATGCAGCCTCAGTGATTAGAGGTAACCTTGATGATGTTACCGCTGACAACTGAGGCTGTGCTCGCAGCAGTTCATTCACCAGTGGTTCTCAGCCTGGACGGTCGCTAGAGTTGAGCGAAACGGGTCGAAAAAATTCAAAAGTCGCCGACTTTTGGCAAAGTCGGGTTTCATGAAACGAAACCCGACCCTAGGATGAGGTCGGCCACGAGGTCGGCGACTTACGCGCCAAAGTCGCGTTTCAAAAGTTTGTTTTGCGCTCTTTTTCAGCCAATCAGGATCCACGGACACTGTGGGCAACGTGATGACATAGGCACGGGTCACCACCATCTTTCAGAAGGGCATGCAAGTGATTGGCTTGCTTTGGTGGGCGTCACAGGGGGTATAAAAGGGCGTGCACGCCGACCGCCATCTTACTTCTGCCGATCTTAGCATAGGGAGAGGTTGCTGCTGATTCTGTAGGGAGAGCGTTAGGCAGGGAAGAAGACAAAAAAACTGCTTCTGCTGCTAGCGATTTGGCCTGCACAACACACCAGTCACTGTGTGTGCAGTGCAAGGGGAGGCCATATAGTGGTGTATCAGTGGTGTTGGTTGTTGGGCTGCCTTCTAAGGCTTCCTGACAGGCTGGCATTGCTGTTTACCCACTGCTCCGCAAACTGCTTTTTTAAAAGCAATCCAATCTCCCTTATCCTCTAGTCACTTTGGTCACAGCTGTGCCATCGAGCCTGTCACATAGCGCTCAGATATTCAATGGGCCTCACACAATCCAAAAGTGTCCAGTGTCCAAAAGTGTGTGCAGACATTCAAAATCTCACTTATCCTCTAGTCACTTAGGTCACAGCTGTGCCATCGAGCCTGTCACATAGCGCTCAGATATTCATTGGGCCTCACACAATCCAAAAGTGTCCAGTGTCCAAAAGTGTGTGCAGACATTCAAAATCTCACTTATCCTCTAGTCACTTAGGTCACAGCAGTGCCATCGAGCCTGTCACATAGCGCTGAGATATCAGTGGGCCTCACACAATCCAAAAGTGTCCAGTGTCCAAAAGTGTGTGCAGATATTCAAAATCTCCCTTATCCTCTAGTCACTTTTGTCACAGCAGTGCCATCGAGCCTGTCACATAGCGCTGAGATATCAGTGGGCCTCACACAATCCAAAAGTGTCCAGTGTCCAAAAGTGTGTGCAGATATTCAAAATCTCCCTTATCCTCTAGTCACTTTTGTCACAGCAGTGCCATCGAGCCTGTCACATAGCGCTGAGATATCAGTGGGCCTCACACAATCCAAAAGTGTCCAGTGTCCAAAAGTGTGTGCAGATATTCAAAATCTCCCTTATCCTCTAGTCACTTTTGTCACAGCAGTGCCATCGAGCCTGTCACATAGCGCTCAGATATTAGTGGGCCTCACACAATCCAAAAGTGTCCAGTGTCCAAAAGTGTGTGCAGATATTCAAAATCTCCCTTATCCTCTAGTCACTTAGGTCACAGCAGTGCCATCGAGCCTGTCACATAGCGCTGAGATATCAGTGGGCCTCACACAATCCAAAAGTGTCCACTGTCCAAAAGTGTGTGCAGATATTCAAAATCTCCCCTGTCCTATAGACACCTTGTACCTTGTTTTACATTACTATATAGTTTGTTGGATTTTGTCTACATTTCTACCAAAAATGAGGAAGGCTGGTGGAAGAGGCCGTGGAATTGGGCGGGGGTTGGCAGCTGGTAATGATGGTGTTGGTGGTGGATCTGATGGTAGTGGCAAGAGCAAAATAGGACCGAATGCAGGAGGTGCTGACCCTGCGTCATCGTCTGGCTACATAAGGCCTCGAACGCTTAGTTTTCTAGGAGTTGGCAAACTGCTTTTAAAGCCAGAGCATCAGGAAAAAGTTTTGTCTTACATTGCTGACTCAGCCTCCAGCTCTATCGCCTCCTCTTCTTCAGTTGTAAAAAGTAAAAGCACTGAGTCGTCATTGGAGGCTCATGTTCATGAACCACACCTTTCCTTGTGTCCTTCACCCCAACCAAGATTGAAGGATGACGCAGGCCATACTACTGATTACTCCATGGAGCTGTTTTCACATACCATGCCTGGATTATCAAGTGAAATGGTGAATTACCCAGGCCAAGATGAATCTGACATGGAGTGCACTGATGCACAGCCGCTGATGGATGATTCTGCTGGTACATTCACTCAGAGCACTACATTGTCCTCGCAGTGTACAGAGCCAGATTCTGACCCTGATGAGACTCAGGTGCCCCTTCCCGCACACTATACCACCATACACGGTGACACAGAGGAAGGTGCACATGACATAGAAGAGGAGGTGATGGATGACCCAGTTGTTGACCCAGATTGGCATCCATTGGGGGAAGAGGGTGCTGCTTCCAATAGCTCAGATGAGGAGCATCCACAGCAGACATCGACATCGCAACAGCTGTTATCTGGCAGGCCCGGAGCACTCCAAAGACAGGTTCCAAACATCAAAAGAGTTGCTGGACAGCTTGTCCAGAGGGTCAAAAGATCACAGCGTGCTAGGCCGCAAAATGTCTGCCAAAGTAGGAAGAGTGCAGTGTGGCACTTTTTTGAACAAAATCCTCATGATCAGGCCAAGGTTATCTGTAAGAAGTGCGCAAAGACCTTTAGCCGAGGGAAAAATCTGAAAAATTAGAATACCAGTTGCATGCTTAGACATTTAACCAGCATGCACTTGCAAGCGTGGACACAACACCAAACCTCAAGTGCCACATGTGCAACTGATCACAACGAAGGTAGTCAGCAACTCTACATTGTTTCCCCCACTGTAAGCCCACCGGTTAGCACAGCAGCAAATGTTGAGGTGTCGTTGCAAGACCACAGCAGTCAGGGAATCCCACTGTTATATCAACGAAAGACTGATTCTAGGCCATCAGAAAGAACACCAACTCCATCACCATCATCAACCCTCTCTCAGTCCGCCCGCTACTTCCACCATATGCAGCTCTCAAGTCCAGCTCACCCTCCCAGACACTATGAGTAGGTCAAGAAAGTACTCAGTCTCTCATCCGCGTACACTGGGTTTGAACGCCCACATTGCCAAACTAATCTCGTTTGAGATGATGCCCTTTCGGTTGGTGGAAAGCACAGCTTTCCGCGAACTCATGGCCTATGCAGTACCACGCTATGACCTACCCAGTCGCCACTTCTTCTCTCGCAAAGCCATCCCAGCCCTCCACCATCATGTGAAAGACCGCATTGTCCATGCACTCAAGCAGTCAGTGAGCGGAAAGGTGCACCTCACAAGTGATGCATTGTCCAGTCGGCATGGCCAGGGCCGTTACGTGTCCATCACTGCGCACTGGGTTAATGTGGTGGATGCAGGGTCCACAGGGGACAGCGGTGGTGGGACAGTGCTGCCTAGCCCACGGTATAGGAAACAGTTGGCTGTAGGCGTTCGACCCTCCTCCTCCTCCTCCTCCTCCTCCAGAAGCGAAAGCTCGTCCACAGAGCGCAGTCGTACGAGCACTCCATCTGCAGCTGCCACTGTTGCACACGATGTGTCCCCCTATCGAGCAGCTAGTGGAAAGCGTCAGCAGGCTGTGTTGCATATGATGTGTTTGGGCGACAGACACACCGCCGAGGTGCTGGCCGAGTACTTGAAGCGACAAACTGAGTCATGGCTGGGCAGGGAACATCTTGAGGCAGGCAAGGTAGTTAGTGATAACGGCCGTAATTTTGTGGCAGCCATAGCCCTTTCAAAACTCAGCCACATACCTTGCTTGGCTCACACCTTGAACCTGGTGGTGCAGTGCTTCCTCAAAAATTATCCGGAGTTAACAGCCCTGCTCCAGAAGGTGCGAAGACTGTGCGCGCACATCCGCCGGTCGCCTGTACACTCCGTTCGTATGCAGAAGCTGCAGCGATTGCTCCACCTTCCCAACCACCGCCTCATTATCGACATTGCAACAAGGTGGAACTCCACCCTGCACATGGTGGAGCGGCTGTGCAAGCAGAGGCAGGCCATAATGCATTTGTGGGAGGATACACGGCCAGGCACTTTGAGAGCAGGCATGGAGTTGACAGGTGTGCAGTGGTCGAAGCTGAAAGACCTTTGTAAAATCCTTCAGTGTTTTGAGGAATGTACACGGCTGGTAAGCGCAGACGACGCCATCCTAAGCATGAGCATCCCACTTATGCGTCTGCTCATGCAAACTTTGACACACCTTAAGGAGCAGGCGTCTGCAGCCAATGTTGATGAGGAGGAAGAGGAGGAGGGAATCCTTGATGACATTCAGCCATTGTCTGCTCAGGGACCTCTCCTGGACGAGGTGGAGGAAGAAGAGGAGGAGGAGGATGATGATGGGGATGATTACTTAGGAGAGGAGGATGCATCTCGTGGGGCAAGTGAAAATGTTGGCGTGGCAAGGTCTGGTACAGGGTTTGTGCGTGACTGGAGGGATGTGGATTTGCCAGAAAGTGCTCCTCCACCCAGCACTCGCAGTGCATCATTGACACCGGGAACATTGGCCTACATGTCAGATTATGCCTTGCGGATCCTAAAAAGGGACCACGAATTGCCAAAATGATGAACGATGACGACTACTGGTTGGCCAGCATCCTGGATCCACGCTATAAAGGCAAATTACAAAACATCATGTCACAGGAGAACCTTGACCTAATATTGGCTAATAAACAAGCAACTCTGGTAAATCGGTTGCTTGAGGCATTCCCAGCACACAGCAGCGGTGATGGTTCTCACACGAGCCGTACGGGCCGGGGGCAGCTTGGCAGAGGTGTTCGTGGTGCACACAGCAGAAGTGGCGTTGGAGACAGGGGTTTCATGACAATGTTGTGGACTGATTTTTCAAATACCGCTCACACAACTGGTAATACTGCATCGATGGAAAGTGACAGGAGACAGCAGTTGTCAACTATGGTTACAAACTACTTTTCCTCCCATATCGATGTTCTCCCACACAGGTCATTCCCCTTTGACTATTGGGCCGCTAAACTGGACACCTGGCCTGAATTGGCCCAATATGCCTTACAGGAGCTCGCTTGCCCAGCTGCAAGTGTGCTATCGGAAAGAGTCTTCAGTGCAGCTGGATCAATCCTGACAGAAAAAAGGACCCGTCTGTCAACCCAAAATGTGGATGATCTAACCTTCATTAAAATGAACCACGCATGGGTTTCCAAGGATTTTGTCCCACCTTCCCCTGATGACACATAGGGTGACAGAAAAATGGCTTGCTTTGGTCCACCTCTTCCTGGTAATTCACCTATTTCGCCTTTTGCATCAGCTGAATGTCCAACATCAACATATGCCACTTTCTAAAACTCCCTAACTGTGCTGCCTCCCCCCCCATGGCTGGGGTCACCACCTAGCAAACGACACCGTGCGAGTGCCGTTGCCCTGGACAGGTGGGTAGGCCGACTCTTGGGCGCGGGCACTGGCACAGGGTCCCTCATAGTGCAATCAAGTGTCTCTGACGGTGGTGGTGCACACCCGCCGTCAGACACACCGCTGTACTATGAGGGGCCCAGTGCCAGTACCGACGCCCACGAGTGGGCCCCCCTTGCTTGGGCAGGGCCCCAGCATTTGCAATCTTTACCTCTCCCTGCTCCTCCGCTGTGTAATCTGGGCCGTCAAATCCATACTGTGCCTGACACCGTCTGAGCCTGCCTCCTGATGTATAGACATATATTTTGAATGTGTACGCTATCCATACATGTTATCCGTGGATACGGTACCCTTTCTAACCTTTGTGCAATCACGTGCAATCCATACTGGGCCTAACACCGTCTGAGCCTGCCTCATGCTGTATTGACATATATTTTGAATGTGTACGCCATCCATACATGTTATCTGGGGATACGGTACCCTTTCTAACCTTTGTGCAATCACGTGCAATCCATACTGGGCCTTACACCGTCTGAGCCTGCCTCCTGAGACATATATTTTGAATGTGTACGCTATCCATACATGTTATCCGGTGATACGGTACCCTTTCTAACCTTTGTGCAATCACGTGCAATCCATACTGGGCCTAACACCGTCTGAGCCTGCCTCATGCTGTATAGACATATATTTTGAATGTGTACGCTATCCATACATGTTATCCGGGGATACGGTACCCTTTCTAACCTTTGTGCAATCACGTGCAATCCATACTGGGCCTAACACCGTCTGAGCCTGCCTCCTGAGACATATATTTTGAATGTGTACGCTATCCATACATGTTATCCGGTGATACGGTACCCTTTCTAACCTTTGTGCAATCACGTGGAATCCATACTGGGCCTAACACCGTCTGAGCCTGCCTCATGCTGTTTAGACATATATTTTGAATGTGTACGCTATCCAAACATGTTATCCGGGGATACGGTACCCTTTCTAACCTTTGTGCAATCACGTGCAATCCATACTGGGCCTAACACCGTCTGAGCCTGCCTCCTGAGACATATATTTTGAATGTGTACGCTATCCATACATGTTATCCAGGGATACGGTACCCTTTCTAACCTTTGTGCAATCACGTGCAATCCATACTGGGCCTAACACCGTCTGAGCCTGCCTCATGCTGTATAGACATATATTTTGAATGTGTACGCTATCCATACATGTTATCCGGTGATACGGTACCCTTTCTAACCTTTGTGCAATCACGTGCAATCCATACTGGGCCTAACACCGTCTGAGCCTGCCTCATGTTGTATAGACATATATTTTGAATGTGTACGCTATTCATACATGTTATCCGGGGATACGGTACCCTTTCTAACCTTTGTGCAATCACGTGCAATCCATACTGGGCCTAACACCGTCTGAGCCTGCCTCCTGAGACATATATTTTGAATGTGTACGCTATCCATACATGTTATCCGGTGATACGGTACCCTTTCTAACCTTTGTGCAATCACGTGCAATCCATACTGGGCCTAACACCATCTGAGCCTGCCTCATGATGTATAGACATATATTTTGAATGTGTATGCTATCCATACATGTTATCCGGGGATACGGTACCCTTTCTAACCTTTGTGCAATCACGTGCAATCCATACTGGGCCTAACACCGTCTGAGCCTGCCTCCTGAGACATATATTTTGAATGTGTACGCTATCCATACATGTTATCCGGTGATACGGTACCCTTTCTAACCTTTGTGCAATCACGTGCAATCCATACTGGGCCTAACACCGTCTGAGCCTGCCTCATGCTGTATAGACATATATTTTGAATGTGTACGCTATCCATACATGTTATCCGGTGATACGGTACCCTTTCTAACCTTTGTGCAATCACGTGCAATCCATACTGGGCCTAACACCGTCTGAGCCTGCCTCATGCTGTATAGACATATATTTTGAATGTGTACGCTATCCATACATGTTATCCGGGGATACGGTACCCTTTCTAACCTTTGTGCAATCACGTGCAATCCATACTGGGCCTAACACCGTCTGAGCCTGCCTCATGCTGTATAGACATATATTTTGAATGTGTACGCTATCCATACATGTTATCCGGGGATACGGTACCCTTTCTAACCTTTGTGCAATCACGTGCAATCCATACTGGGCCTAACACCGTCTGAGTCTGCCTCCTGAGACATATATTTTGAATGTGTACGCTATCCATACATGTTATCCGGTGATACGGTACCCTTTCTAACCTTTGTGCAATCACGTGCAATCCATACTGGGCCTAACACCGTCTGATCCTGTCTCATGCTGTATAGACATATATTTTGAATGTGTACGCTATCCATACATGTTATCCGGGGATACGGTACCCTTTCTAACCTCTGTGCAATCACGTGCAATCCATACTGGGCCTAACACCGTCTGAGCCTGCCTCCTGAGACATATATTTTGAATGTGTACGCTATCCATACATGTTATCTGGGGATACTGTACCCTTTCTAACCTTTGTGCAATCACGTGCAATCCATACTGGGCCTAACACCGTCTGAGCCTGCCTCATGCTGTATAGACATATATTTTGAATGTGTACGCTATCCATACATGTTATCCGGTACCCTTTCTAACCTTTGTGCAATCACGTGCAATCCATACTGGGCCTAACACCGTCTGAGCCTGCCTCCTGAGACATATATTTTGAATGTGTACGCTATCCATACATGTTATCCAGGGATACGGTACCCTTTCTAACCTTTGTGCAATCACGTGCAATCCATACTGGGCCTAACACCGTCTGAGCCTGCCTCATGCTGTATAGACATATATTTTGAATGTGTACGCTATCCATACATGTTATCCGGGGATACGGTACCCTTTCTAACCTTTGTGCAATCACGTGCAATCCATACTGGGCCTAACACCGTCTGAGCCTGCCTCCTGAGACATATATTTTGAATGTGTACGCTATCCATACATGTTATCCGGTGATACGGTACCCTTTCTAACCTTTGTGCAATCACGTGCAATCCATACTGGGCCTAACACCGTCTGAGCCTGCCTCATGCTGTATAGACATATATTTTGAATGTGTACGCTATCCATACATGTTATCCGGGGATACGGTACCCTTTCTAACCTTTGTGCAATCACGTGCAATCCATACTGGGCCTAACACCGTCTGAGCCTGCCTCATGCTGTATAGACATATATTTTGAATGTGTACGCTATCCATACATGTTATCCGGGGATACGGCACCCTTTCTAACCTTTGTGCAATCACGTGCAATCCATACTGGGCCTAACACCGTCTGAGCCTGCCTCCTGAGACATATATTTTGAATGTGTACGCTATCCATACATGTTATCTGGGGATACGGTACCCTTTCTAACCTTTGTGCAATCACGTGCAATCCATACTGGGCCTTACACCGTCTGAGCCTGCCTCATGCTGTATAGACATATATTTAGAATGTGTACGCTATCCATACATGTTATCCGGTGATACGGTACCCTTTCTAACCTTTGTGCAATCACGTGCAATCCATACTGGGCCTAACACCGTCTGAGCCTGCCTCATGCTGTATAGACATATATTTTGAATGTGTACGCTATCCATACATGTTATCCGGGGATACGGTACCCTTTCTAACCTTTGTGCAATCACGTGCAATCCATACTGGGCCTAACACCGTCTGAGTCTGCCTCCTGAGACATATATTTTGAATGTGTACGCTATCCATACATGTTATCCGGTGATACGGTACCCTTTCTAACCTTTGTGCAATCACGTGCAATCAATACTTGGCCTAACACCGTCTGATCCTGTCTCATGCTGTATAGACATATATTTTGAATGTGTACGCTATCCATACATGTTATCCGGGGATACGGTACCCTTTCTAACCTCTGTGCAATCACGTGCAATCCATACTGGGCCTAACACCGTCTGAGCCTGCCTCCTGAGACATATATTTTGAATGTGTACGCTATCCATACATGTTATCTGGGGATACTGTACCCTTTCTAACCTTTGTGCAATCACGTGCAATCCATACTGGGCCTAACACCGTCTGAGCCTGCCTCATGCTGTATAGACATATATTTTGAATGTGTACGCTATCCATACATGTTATCCGGGGATACGGTACCCTTTCTAACCTTTGTGCAATCACGTGCAATCCATACTGGGCCTAACACCGTCTGAGCCTGCCTCATGCTGTATAGACATATATTTTGAATGTGTACGCTATCCATACATGTTATCCGGTGATACGGTACCCTCTCTAACCTTTGTGCAATCACGTGCAATCCATACTGGGCCTAACACCGTCTGAGCCTGCCTCCTGAGACATATATTTTGAATGTGTACGCTATCCATACATGTTATCTGGGGATACGGTACCCTTTCTCACCTTTGTGCAATCACGTGTAATCCATACTGGGAGTGAGAACGGCTGGCGAGCTGTTAAGCAAGCTACAGCACCTGTCCAGACAAGTACAGGGATTCCCTAGCGAGGAGACTTATTTGATTGTTTTCAATGTTGGGACAGCAATTTTTGGGGAGCACTATACTCTGGAGAATGATAGATGGGGCCCACCATACACTGGAACATTCCAAAGGTGGACATCAGACACTGGAGCAGCATTTACAGGGCCCATTATACACTAGAGCATTAGAAATGGGGCCCATTATGTTTGGAGCATTATTTGGGCTCATAAGACAGTGGAGCTTCATCCATGGGGACCAACATATACTGTAGCATTATGTGGAGCTCATCATATACTGTTTCAAACATTATATGGGACCAATGATTCTGTATGGAGAAATAGATGGGCCTCGTCATGAGATGTAAAAAGTGAGGTATTTTTCATTGGACTATACCGCTATTTCTCTGCCGTATCGGAGCATGATGAGTTGTGGTATGTGTTAAAGGGGCGCTCTTTCGCCCAGGGCACATGAAAACCTGGAGCCAGCCCTCCCCCCCCCACAGTTTGTAGCCAAATAACCCCCATTTTTCAGTGTGTAACTTGTATTATGAAGTTAATTAAGGTTGACAAGCTTAAGAAAGAAGAATTGATGCTTTTGGCATTCAAATGGGCACTGTAGGTGTGTTTCCTGTCCTCCTCTCACTGCCGACTTTTATTCCTCATTGACTTACATTGGGTTTCGTGTTTCGGGACGACCCCGACTTTTCCCTATAATCGGACGATCTTGCTCGACCCGACTTTTGGAAAAGTCGGGTTTCACGAAACGAAACGCGACCCTAAAAAACCAAAAGTCGCTCAACTCTAACGGTCGCATCTTGGCACCATCTATGTTGAAAACTGCTTATCCCCCAGACATGGATTACGGTGTGGGAAGAATGACCAAAGGGTGAGGAATTGTCATGTCGGACGCTGTTCGCACCACAGCGTCCGGCAGGCAGCGGTAGTTCCACCTCCAGCCACTATAGCCTCAGTGGCGCCGGCTTGATCGTCAGGCTCTCGGGGGTTAATCCTGCTGGAGACCAGGTTGGAAGGTTAGTCACGCCCACGGTCTTTAAATAGTCATACTGGCATATGGGCGTCGCCGATGATAGCTTGTGTTTTCATACCAAGTGGTTCCGGTCTGGAGTGGAGGTGTTGCAGAGAGAGAGAGATTCGTATCTGGTGTCGTATGATCCGTCGTTATCCTTTCTCCTTCCCATATTTGTGTTTAGTTGTGCCCTGTTCACATTACTGTATATTCCTGTGTGTGTGCGGCGCAGTGCAGTAAGTTCTCCCTGTCTGTCTTATTTGTGTGGGAGCTTTGGTGGTGTGTCTCCTCACTGGGTGGAGGGTGGAGGGTTAAGTGCAGGGCTGAGCAGGAGATAAGGAAAGGGTGGAGGCTCAGGCATTTGCACCTTCAGCAAAAACCCTGGGTTGAGGGTCAGACAGGGTTTCCCCTAGTGAAAGGGACACCACAGGGGCCCCAGGTATTTCTGCCTTAGTTGTCCTAAGCCCCGCGTGACATTATAATCGGCCCACATTTTTTCAGGAGTCCATGGATCCCATAACCCGCCAGTTGGCGGCGCTGTCCTTACAGGTCTCCGAGTTGAAAGGGGCAGTTCAGCAGCAGGGCCTGGTAGTAGCAAAGGTGCAAACGGCATCTGCAGGTATCGGTGCAGAGCCGAAGTTTCCGCTGCCAGAACGATTTTCAGGCGATCGCAGCAAATTTGTCGTATTTCGGGAGGCCTGCAAATTATACTTCCGCATGCGGCCAATCTCCTCAGGTAATGAGGCCCAGCGAGTAGGGCTGGTGTTGTCATTACTAAGTGGTGACCCCCAAGCATGGGCATTTTCCTTACCAGCTGACTCTGCTACATTTCATTCGGTCGATAATGTTTTTTCTGCCCTCAGGCTCATTTACGATGACCCTGACCGACTGGCTCTAGCGGAATCTAAAATCCGCGCCCTCCGCCAGGGGGAGCGCTTGGCAGAGGACTATTGTTCGGAATTTCGCCGCTGGGCTGTAGACACACAGTGGAATGACCCAGCACTGCGGAGCCAGTTTATTCATGGGGTATCAGGGAGGGTGAAACAAGCCCTCCTGATGTATGAGACTCCGGCATCATTGGAGTCTGCCATGAGTTTGGTGATACGTATTGATCACCGTTTTCGTCAGGGGGCACAGGAGACGCTACCTCTGGGGGAAAGCAGAGGTACAGGTGTGGTTGAAGTAGATGAGTCCCCTGAACCTATGCAGATTGCTGGCGTGGCACAGGTTCAGCCTCGCGCTCCGGGATTCCGGAAGCCCGGAGCATGTTTCTACTGTGGTAAAAGAGGTCATTATGTTAACGTTTGCCCGTTACTACCTAAGAGGGTCACATCGGCGGAAAACTGTTAAGCTCAGAGGGTATGGAGGAGACCCAACTGAGCGTATGCATATCCTCCATGATGGTATCTCAATGTATGCTCCCTGCCAAGGTTATTATCGCCGGCAGAGAGCTACCTATATCAGTGTTTGTGGATAGCGGTTCCGCTACCAATCTCATAGATGAGGAGTTTGCACACACCGCCGGGTTTAAGATCGAAAAACTTCCTCACCCCATACAGGTGGTGACCATTAATGCTGTTCCCCTCCCTCAAGGGGAGATTACTGAGTTTGTGGCAGAGGTGAAACTCCACATTGGGGTCCTACATTCTGAGTCGGTTACATGTAGGGTCCTCCGTAATCTCCCAGCTCAAATGGTTCTGGGTTTTCCATGGCTGTCCAGGTACAACCCGGTAATTGATTGGAAAACTCAGGATATAGTGCAATGGAGTGGTTTCTGCCAAGACAATTGCTTGGCCACATGTGTGTCCGCCGTGACGCCCAGCCTGCCGGAGGCTTTGCAGGATTTCACGGATGTTTTCTCTGAGAAGGGTTGCTCAGAACTGCCTCCACATAGAGCCTATGACTGTGCGATTAGGTTAAAACCCGAGGCCAAATTACCTAAGGCCAGGATGTTTAATATTTCTGGTCCTGAGAGGCAAGCTCTGAAAGACTACATCGCGGAGAGTCTGAGCAAAGGACACATCCGGCCTTCGTCCTCGCCTGTAGCCGCGGGGTTTTTTCTTCATTAAGAAGAAAGATGGGGGGTTACGCCCGTGTCTGGATTTCCGAGAGTTAAACCAGATTACTATCCGTGATCCCTACCCAATGCCGTTGATCCCGGATTTGTTCAACCAGGTAGCGGGGGCGAAATGGTTTTCCAAGCTGGACCTCAGGGGGGCGTATAACCTCATAAGGTTCCGTCAGGGGGATGAGTGGAAGACGGCGTTTAACACTCCTGAGGGTCATTTTGAGAGTCTGGTTATGCTGTTTGGGTTGACCACCGCGCCTGCCGTTTTCCAACATTTTATTAATGATGTATTTGCTCATGTCCTAGGGAGATTTGTGATTGTATACCTGGATGATATCCTCATTTATTCTAGCGATCGGGACACTCATTTGGAGCATGTTAGGCAGGTGTTACAGTTGCTCCGGGAGAACCAGCTCTATGCTAAGCTGGAAAAATGTTTATTTTTTGTCCAGGAGTTGCCCTTTTTGGGATATATTGTGTCCGCAGCCGGTTTTAAAATGGATACCGCTAAGGTGCAAGCGGTGCTGCAATGGGAGAGGCCGGAGAGTCTGAAAGCACTCCAGCGGTTCCTTGGGTTTGCGAATTATTATAGGAAATTTATAAAACACTTTTCGACTGTCGCCAAACCGCTCACGGACATGACAAAAAAGGGTGCCGATCTGGCGAACTGGCCTGAGGTGGCTATACGTGCATTTGAGCGTCTGAAGAATAGTTTTGCTTCAGCCCCCATTCTGGTGCAACCAGACGTGTCTAAACCTTTTGTGGTAGAGGTTGATGCATCGGAGGTGGGAGTGGGGGCAGTACTGTCTCAAGGCTCGTCCTTGAGCGAGATGCATCCATGCGCCTACTTCTCCAAGAAGCTGTCGCCGGCCGAACGGAATTATGATATCGGCAACAGGGAGTTGTTGGCCATCAAACTGGCTTTTGAGGAATGGCGACACTTCTTGGAGGGGGCGGCTCACCAGGTCACAGTTATCACCGACCATAAGAATCTGCTCTATCTGGAGTCGGACAAGCGTCTGTCTCCTAGGCAGGCTCGCTGGGCATTGTTTTTTACTCGTTTCAATTTTCTTGTGACGTACCGTCCCGGGGCTAAAAACACCAAGGCGGATGCTTTGTCTAGGTGTTTTCCGGGGGGAGAACCTCGGGAAGAGCCGGTACCCATCCTCCAGAAAGGGGTAGTGGTCTCGGCTCTCACGACGGAGGTAGAGGCGGAGATTGCCGAGGCCCAAGAGGAGGTACCACCAGGACTTCCCGCCAACAAATCATTTGTACCCCTGCATCTTCGGCTTAAGGTGTTGAAGGAACACCACGATTCGGTACTGGCTGGTCATCCAGGGGTGAAGGGCACCTTAGAGCTGGTATCGCGTCGTTTCTGGTGGCCCAAAATCCGGCAGGACGTGGTCTCGTACGTGGCAGCTTGCATCACGTGCGCTAGGGCTAAGTCACCCCGAACCCGTCCTGCTGGCACGCTACAGCCTCTGGGGATACCCAATAGGCCATGGACAGAAATCTCCATGGATTTTATCACTGACTTGCCAGCCTCAGCAGGGAACACGGTCATCCTAGTGGTGGTTGACCGTTTTTCAAAGATGGCGCATTTTGTGGAGTTGTCTTCTTTGCCCAATGCTAAGACGTTGGCTCAGGTATTTGTGAAGGAGGTGGTCAGACTCCACGGAGTACCATCTGACATAGTATCTGATAGGGGTACGCAATTTGTGGCGAGGTTTTGGAAAGCTTTTTGCTCAAGGTTGGGGATCAAGTTGTCACACTCATCGGCGTTTCATCCACAGTCTAATGGACAAACTGAGCGCATGAACCAAAATCTAGAACAGTATTCACGATGTTTTGTGTCCGACAACCAAGAGGAGTGGTCTACTTTCCTTCCTCTGGCTGAATTCGCGTTAAATAATCACCGCCAAGAGGCATCAGGAGAGTCTCCATTCTTTTGTGTGTACGGTCAACATCCTCAGTTTTGTACCTTACGTCAGGGTGACTCCAGGGGTGTCCCGGAGGAGGATCAGCTAGGAGCCCAATTGTCATCAGTCTGGAGGCGGGTGAAACAGCGTTTGTTGAGCATAAGTGCCAGGTACAAACGGGTGGCTGACAGTAGACGCGTGCCAGGTCCGGACCTGTGTGTGGGTGAATGGGTGTGGTTAGCTACGAAGAACATAAAACTCAAAATTCCATCTTTAAAACTGGGTCCAAGGTTTATTGGGCCTTTTAGGATTTCTGCCATCATTAACCCAGTGGCTTATCGGTTGGAACTTCCTGCGGTGTACAAAATACATAACGTTTTTCACAGGGCTTTATTGAAAAAGGTGGTAGGCTTGGTGGACACGACGCCGATGCCACCTCCAGTCATGGTGGATGGCGATTTAGAGTTCGAGGTCGCCAAGGTAGTGGACTCTCGAGTAGTACGCCGTACTCTTCAGTATTTGGTGCACTGGCGGGGGTATGGTCCGGAGGAGAGGTCTTGGGTTCCAGCCTCAGACATACATGCGGATCGGCTGGTCAGTTCTTTTCACCGTCGTCATCCGGACAAGCCGGGTCCTATGAGTCTTGAGGGCCCTGGGGTCCCTCGTAGAAGACGGGGTACTGTCATGTCGGACGCTGTTCACACCACAGCGTCCGGCAGGCAGAGGTAGTTCCACCTCCAGCCACTATAGCCTCAGTGGCGCCGGCTTGATCTTCAGGCTCTCGGGGGTTAATCCTGCTGGAGACCAGGTTGGAAGGTTAGTCACGCCCACGGTCTTTAAATAGTCATACTGGCATATGGGCGTCGCCGATTATAGCTTGTGTTTTCATACCAAGTGGTTCCGGTCTGGAGTGGAGGTGTTGCAGAGAGAGAGATTCGTATCTGGTGTCGTATGATCCGTCGTTATCCTTTCTCCTTCCCATATTTGTGTTTAGTTGTGCCCTGTTCACATTACTGTATATTCCTGTGTGTGTGCGGCGCAGTGCAGTTTAAGTTCTCCCTGTCTGTCTTATTTGTGTGGGAGCTTTGGTGGTGTGTCTCCTCACTGGGTGGAGGGTGGAGGGTTAAGTGCAGGGCTGAGCAGGAGATAAGGAAAGGGTGGAGGCTCAGGCATTTGCACCTTCAGCAAAAACCCTGGGTTGAGGGTCAGACAGGGTTTCCCCTAGTGAAAGGGACACCACAGGGGCCCCGGGTATTTCTGCCTTAGTTGTCCTAAGCCCCGCGTGACAGGAATATTGTTGTTTTTTTCATTTTAGTTTTATTAAAGGAGAAAGAGGGCTTCGGTGGAATAGGTGTTAGGTGAGTATAACTGTGCTTGTTATTTTTAAATAAAAATTGAAAACTGTTTAGTCTAATAAAGAACATTAATCTGACTGTGTATTTATTTACCATATAACTACAGGATTTGTGTGAAGAAACCAGAGTATATTTTCATTATCCAGACGACTATTTTTTTGCAAACCAAGAAGAATTGACTTTTTATCTGTATGTTGGCTTGTGGATATACAGTGGGGCAAAAAAGTATTTAGTCAGTCAGCAATAGTGCAAGTTCCACCACTTAAAAAGATGAGAGGCGTCTGTAATTTACATCATAGGTAGACCTCAACTATGGGAGACAAACTGAGAAAAAAAATTCCAGAAAATCACATTGTCTGTTTTTTTTCATTTTATTTGCATATTATGGTGGAAAATAAGTATTTGGTCAGAAACAAGCAATCAAGATTTCTGGCTCTCACAGACCTGTAACTTCTTCTTTAAGAGTCTCCTCTTTCCTCCACTCATTACCTGTAGTAATGGCACCTGTTTAAACTTGTTATCAGTATAAAAAGACACCTGTGCACACCCTCAAACAGTCTGACTCCAAACTCCACTATGGTGAAGACCAAAGAGCTGTCAAAGGACACCAGAAACAAAATTGTAGCCCTGCACCAGGCTGGGAAGACTGAATCTGCAATAGCCAACCAGCTTGGAGTGAAGAAATCAACTGTGGGAGCAATAATTAGAAAATGGAAGACATACAAGACCACTGATAATCTCCCTCGATCTGGTGCTCCACGCAAAATCCCACCCCGTGGGGTCAGAATGATCACAAGAACGGTGAGCAAAAATCCCAGAACCACGCGGGGGGACCTAGTGAATGAACTGCAGAGAGCTGGGACCAATGTAACAAGGCCTACCATAAGTAACACACTACGCCACCATGGACTCAGATCCTGCAGTGCCAGACGTGTCCCACTGCTTAAGCCTGTACATGTCCGGGCCCGTCTGAAGTTTGCTAGAGAGCATTTGGATGATCCAGAGGAGTTTTGGGAGAATGTCCTATGGTCTGATGAAACCAAACTGGAACTGTTTGGTAGAAACACAACTTGTCGTGTTTGGAGGAAAAAGAATACTGAGTTGCATCCATCAAACACCATACCTACTGTTAAGCATGGTGGTGGAAACATCATGCTTTGGGGCTGTTTCTCTGCAAAGGGGCCAGGACGACTGATCCGGGTACATGAAAGAATGAATGGGGCCATGTATCGTGAGATTTTGAGTGCAAACCTCCTTCCATCAGCAAGGGCATTGAAGATGAAACGTGGCTGGGTCTTTCAACATGACAATGATCCAAAGCACACCGCCAGGGCAATGAAGGAGTGGCTTCGTAAGAAGCATTTCAAGGTCCTGGAGTGGCCTAGCCAGTCTCCAGATCTCAACCCTATAGAAAACCTTTGGAGGGAGTTGAAAGTCCGTGTTGCCAAGCGAAAAGCCAAAAACATCACTGCTCTAGAGGAGATCTGCATGGAGGAATGGGCCAACATACCAACAACAGTGTGTGGCAACCTTGTGAAGACTTACAGAAAACGTTTGACCTCTGTCATTGCCAACAAAGGATATATCACAAAGTATTGAGATGAAATTTTGTTTCTGACCAAATACTTATTTTCCACCATAATATGCAAATAAAATGAAAAAAAAACAGACAATGTGATTTTCTGGATTTTTTTTTCTCAGTTTGTCTCCCATAGTTGAGGTCTACCTATGATGTAAATTACAGACGCCTCTCATCTTTTTAAGTGGTGGAACTTGCACTATTGCTGACTGACTAAATACTTTTTTGCCCCACTGTAAGTGTTGATTTCTGGTGGGTCAAGAAGGCAGACTTGCTAGCTGATATACCATATAACATAGAACGTGTTTATCTTTGTCTATTGATGTGTGCTGATATGCTAATTGTGCATTGTATTCTGTAACTAGTTTAGTGACTTCAAAAGTAGAGAGGGAAAGAATGTGAGGGTGAACTAAAGGACACTGGCTAATTCTAAAAATAGCATACATGCCTTGCTATAAAAAACTCAAAGGCAAAGAGAGCTGATCTCGTCACACAGGGCTACCAGTCAGACATTCTGAAAACACCCAATGTACTGTAGGAGAGACAGGACTGTAGCAAATTCATCATGGCACCATCACGAGGGACTTGGATCTATGATTCTATAGGAAACAACCTAGGGGTTTTCGGCTCCGGTTGGAAGGATACAGATCTGATCCAGTGACCATTGCTGAACCATGGATATGTCTGGAGAAAGCCAGATTTGGGACCCAGTGGTCACCTGGTTCCATGGAGATGGTTGGGTAAGCCAAGTGGCGACTCTCACGTCAACTGGCTTTGGACCTTGTATGGACTATATGGACTGTTCTCGGTCATCTCCCTCCGCTTCTGACTTATTATCTACCATTATCCCATTGAGTCAGCGGGAGGGTGAGACAGCATATTGGGGGTAATTGCTGGGGCTATTCTGTTTGCTATTGTGTGTTGTGGTTCAATAAAGTATTGCCACACTGTTTTACACTAACCCTGGGTTGTCTGGGTAGTGTTATGCCCACGCTAACGGGAGAGCAGACATTAGGCGGGATGATCCCTGGTCCACGCGGCTTCGGCTAGCAGACTTGGGCGCCTGCCAACCCCCAGTTTCCCCACAATTAGTAATGGAGAGGTGTCTTACAGACACTTCTCCATTACTAACCCGTGTACTTGATGTCACCTGACAATAGAAAGGTAACATCAACCCCACAAATATGAATCCCACTTGCCAGAATTGGCGAATCTAATAGATGTGCCTTTTCATGGCAGCTGCGGGCTGCTATTTTTTAGCCTGGGGAGGCCAATATTCATGGACCCTTATTAGCCTGAGAATACCAGCCCCCACCTGTGAGCTTTAGCAAGGCTGGTTGTAAAAAATGGGGGGACTCCATGCCGTTTTTAAAAATTATTTATTTAAATAATTAAAAAATACAGCGTAAGGACCCCTTTATTCTTAATAAACAGCCTTACTGAAGCTGACAGCTGAGGGTTGCAGCCCCCAGCTGTGAGTTTTGCCTGGCTGGTTATCAAAAATACAGGGGAACCCACTCCCATCAGCCACTCCTGCTCTGACTGTTATAAGCGGCAGCAGGTATCAGCTGATGGGAGCAGTAGTCCCATCAGCTGACACCAGTGACCGGGGGTAAACTTTATACCTCTGATCACAGCTGAGCACTCATGCTGTCTTTTGACAGCTTGGAAACCGCGGCTCTCTGACCGGCGGGGATACTTTCACCTCTGATCAGAAGCACTACACCGGTTTAATCCCCTGATCTGTATGGATCTCCTTTGGTAGCCTAAGGCAGCAGAACACTGAAAACAGCTCGAGGGCGATAAGTTTTGCTGAAGTGTGATGAAGTGCTATTGCCTCTGGGTAACAAGTGGCATAATCCACTACGATCAGAATATGTTGGTGGCCACGGGTGAACTTGACTATAGGCCCGATCAGATCCATTGCTATCCGCTCAAATGGTACTGTACCTCTATAATGGGATTTGCAGTGGGTGTGGTAAGTTGACATTCGGGGCATGACTCACAATACCTCTTCACCTCAACATAAATCCCGGGTCAAAGAACTGCAGCAGTATAGGTTCTTTGGTTTACTTTACTCCTAAGTGTCCACCCAGCATGTGTGTGTGCTATCTCTACAACCAGCTGTTCCATCACTTCATCCCGGATTTTATCAACCCTGTACACCAACTCCAGGTTGACAGCCATGCAGATGAAAACCGCCTCTTCACCCGGTTTCTGAGCCACCCCATTTATTTATACCACCCTTTCTTGAACCCAGGCCAAAGTGATATCCTGGAGCTGAGCTATCCCAAACGTACTAGGGGATACTTCCAGCTCAGGGATAGATGGAGTCTCCTCGACCTCTCTTGCCAATACTTCTAAGGGTGCCAGGATCCCCTTGGTGTACCCAATGCTGAATAGTGGCTGGCAGAGTTCTCACTAGTCGATTGACCACCACCCTCTCTACCATCTGGAATGGGGTTGAGGTCTCAGGCTGAAGCCATTTTTTCTACCAGCTGTAGTAAGTCATATGCCTGAGACCTGGTGGGTCGAGACTCCACAAAGGACCACTGGAACACCCGTTGGGCTCACACATATGTATTAACCTCCAGTCGGGCAAAAATCTCTCCTCTCAGTTTCTCATAGTAAAGGACATCATCCCGTCTGAGGTCCAAGTAGACCTTCTGGGCATCTCCCGTCAGGAAGGGGGCCGCCACCTAAGTCCACTGGGACATCGGCAAGCTCTCCCGCTCTGCTGTGCGCTGGAACACAGTGAGGAAAGCCTCCAAATCGTCCTCAGGACTCATCTTCCTCAAGGCTGACCAAACTTTATACTGGACCTCTGAACGGATCGTGGTCGCTGGAGAGGATGTATCTCGCAGGGCTAGAATCTGTTGTAGAATCAGCTCATTAGTTTTCTGCTGCTGCTGATTCAGCAGCTACTGCTAGTGGTTTTGCTGCTGCTGCATTTGGTGCTACTCCTGCCGCCGCTGAAACTGCAGCTGCTGCTGCTGCATAAGGGTCAGCTGCTTGAGTATTTCCTCCATCTTGTTAGCAGGCTTTAGCAGTAGCATTGCAGGCTTAAACACTGATATGCAGCACCCTTTGTGGTATGCCTCAGTTCACAGTGCCCGTATTCTCCACCACACCATGTGGTAATGAGTCAATGACCCAGTAAAGTTCAAAGTAAATGTCTTTAATGTCAAAAAAATCTCACAAATGAAAAGCAAACAGTATCCTTCGGATTGCATCAAGACAGTCCATGTCCGAGACCGGTTTCCGTGGGTGTCTGCACCACCGTGTCATGCTGAGGGGCACCAGGAATTTTGCTTCCCTTGGCTCTGTGTTCACTTCACACAAGCTGGATGTTGCAGAGCTACCTGCTCTGCAGCTTGCAACTCAACACTGGCACACACAACCTTTGCTGCAGGGTTTTAAAATGAGATCTGTGGCTATGGGCACTTGTAAGACCCGACTGGAGGGAGTGAACCTCCCCATTACCATCCTGTAGTGCACTCCAAAATTAAAAGCCCATGCCAGGATTTCTTAAATCTGCCTTGGGCAAATACCTTGTCCAAGACCAAATTTACTTTCATTCTGCACTGCAACCACAGTGCTTGTGACTGCAATGCACATGAGCAGCTCAATATGCTTCTATACGCATCCTGGGGGCTACATACCGACGCGTGCATAAAATTCCTCTCATTGCCTCACCTCACAACAGGTTTGCCACAATCCTAAAGTACAAAGTTGCCCACTGAAATCTATTTTAAATCATATTCTACATGGATAAGTAAAGTCCTCCATTACGAGAACAATTCTTCGCAGTAGCCCACTACCCACTGTGAAGTAAAATAATAATAATTGTATTTCCACAATGCCAAAATATTCACCAGCCCCATATTTTTTACCTTGGTATTCATCCCATTGCAGTCCTTGCCAAACAATTACATGGTCTGTCGCTTGAACTGTCAGACCTGCAATCTCACAACAGCAGCCTGCTGGTCTGTTGGACAGTCATCAGGATGAACCGGAATCTAAGGTGACCCTTCCGGATAGGTTTTTTGGGGAATGGATAAATTTGTTGTGTTCCATGAAGGCTGCAAGCTTTATTTTAGGCTGTATCAGCAAAATTGTGCTCAGTAACCTACAGACAGGGTCAGGTCGGCGCCGTTATATTGATTGAAATTATACCTTGGTTGATGAAATCTGTCTTGTGGTTGTTAATCTGTATTTTCAGTTTTCAGTTAATGAGATTCTAGCGCTCCCGGGCAGCCTGTGGGGGGAAGTTTTTATGCGGTGCACTTGCTTATGTATTTATCTGTATGGCTCACTAGGTTTTGGGAAAATCGGTATGAATAATTTCTAATATCCATGTAGTCGTATCGAGTAACGAATCCAATGCAAGCTGAAAATGGATAAGAAAGTGCTAAAACTAAATGGGAACAGCATAGAGAAGATGCCTGCATGCCTTTCTGACTCACATATGGTATCTGGGAATAATGTTGACAGACTATTGCACCGGTTTTATAAGAAGATCTACCAAAACAAACCACATTTTTTAAGGAGAAAAATGCTAAGAAACATTTTTTTCCTTCATTACATGTAAGTGATGCAGAATAAAAAATAATAAAAATAAAAAAATTATACCTCGCATTTAGCATATGTTCACATATAGCGTTTTAGCTTTAGTTTTTCCTTTTATATTTGTGAGGGCTCTCACTCCTACATTTGGGAGGCCCATCCCTCATTCCAAATTGTTAGCTAGATAGTGGAATACATATTCCCCAGCACTTTACAATGCCAGCTAAAACATCCCCATTTGAATTTTGGACTTCGCCATGTCATTATGTGGCCTTCGCTTTACATTTTCAGAGGGCCACCAGGTGCTGTCAAACCTGAGTTTTGTGAGCTCCACCGTTCATTTTGGCCACCAGATCCCAATGGAGCCACTGTCATAGCGGGTGAAGCCATTGTAAGGTGAATATAATACAGGAGTTGTGGGAGCTGTATGATCAATGTCAGCAAATTGGATTCTAACAGAAACCAAAATCATTTTAATTAAATTCTTAATACAGTGTTTGCAAGCGAGGGCCTGTACTGTGGTCAGTCTGTTAGGCCTCAAAACCATGTCAGCAAAATGTACAAGCCTCATTTAAGTGGAAGCAGCCTCCTCAAGGGAAAGAGACAAGAGTGCCTATGACTAATCTACACAAGCCTACACACTTCATCTGGAAACTACCCAACCAGGCAAAATGTATATTTTGCATGGTTTTGAACAACAGCAAAGTAATTACAGGCTATGTCCCAGAGAATGATGAGGTCTGTGGAGTGTATTACTCAGGAGATAGGCTGTGCTACTAAGCTCAGGTAAAGGCCTTAGCATGGCAATGACCATGTTCCAATATGTGTAAGGCTGCAGCCTGAATAGATCTGTGAAGTACATTAACCCAGTCTCTTAGACCTGCTTAAAATGTACAGAAACTGGCCAATAGCCCATCACCTTTTTTTTTTACCAAAATGTAGAAAATATAAAGGAAAGGACAGTTTAATAAAGAGACACAAGTCTCATTTAGGAGCCTGGAAAAGCCAGCAATGGTCTTTGTCCAGCACCTAAAATGTAAAGTGCTAACGAATATGTATGCCCTATCTAACTAACAATTTGGAAAGATACATTTATGCTGACAAGGGACAACTGAACACTGCGCTGGGACAATGCACTGGATGTGGTTGATGACTGTTGTGTCTGTATAAATGCAGGTTGTGGGCAAGAGGCATCAGCGCCTGCTTCCTGGACAGCAGATTGGGAAGGACGTAACACAGGGGAAGAGCCAGTGGTTTCACCCTCAGACACAGATTTTGCACACATTTCAAAAAGGAGAACAAAGAACCCAGCATATTAGGCGCACACCCAAGACAATAGAGGTATATGAAAAAATGTATATAAATTTTTATTGAAATACAGAAAAAAACACACAATAAAAGCATTTAAAAGGCAAAGCACACTCCCAGTTGTCCCAAGTAAGTCTAACAATAAGTATTAATAGACAGAAACCACATGTTTGAAAAAACAAGATGTTAGCCTAAATGTACATAATAATACATAAGACATGACCCAATGACCCCAAATCTGGGCGTCCCCAGAAAAACAATAACATACAAACGCTCACTCCAAGCGGCCTCAGAAAAAAACAGGGGGCCCTGTAAGTGGCCCTGTAAGGGAGGGGGTGAGATGAACATCCGCTATAGGGATAAGAGAAAATAATATACCAACACTCACTCCAAGAGGCCTAATGAAGGCCAAAGGGCACTGTAGGTATCCCTGGTAGAGAGAACAAAGCAAAAAACACAAATATCCTGAACTAAAAAGTAAAAAATATATACTGCAAATAATGCATAAAAGTAGTAATAATAATAATAAGGGTATTTAGTAAACATAATTTTGATCAAAATAATGAACAAGCCATCCCGCCACGTCACGGCAACCCTTGTGGGACAGTCCCTACTCTAGTATTTAAAACCTTTTCACTTGCCAAGTGGCATGAATGTGAATAAGGGTCGAGCGGCTGAACCACTGGTAACAGCTTAGGCCAGACTGGATGGCTTTCCCAGCTCAGAAAAAGGGCGGTCACACCCCTATATGCACTGAATGCACAATGAAATGAAATGAATAAAAAACAAATCTGAACTGAGAAAAGTAAGTAAATGTGTATGCACAATGTAAGTGCATATTAACACATGACCATTAACCAGAGAAAACAAAGCAAAAAACACAAATATCCTGAACTAAAAAGTAAAAAATATATACTGCAAATAATGCATAAAGGTAGTAATAACGTCACTTGGCAAGTGAAAAGGTTTTAAATACTAGAGTAGGGACTGTCCCACAAGGGTTGCCGTGACGTGGCGGGATGGCTTGTTCATTATTTTGATCAAAATTATGTTTACTAAATACCCTTATTATTACTATTACTACCTTTATGCATTATTTGCAGTATATATTTTTTACTTTTTAGTTCAGGATATTTGTGTTTTTTGCTTTGTTTTCTCTGGTTAATGGTCATGTGTTAATATGCACTTACATTGTGCATACACATTAACTTACTTTCTCAGTTCAGATTTGTTTTTTATTCATTTCATTTCATTGTGCATTCAGTGCATATATGGGTGTGACCGCCCTTTTTCTGAGCTGGGAAAGCCATCCTGTCTGCCCTAAGCTGTTACTAGTGGTTCAGCCGCTCGATCCTTATTCACATTTACGTCACTTGGCAAGTGAAAAGGTTTTAAATACTAGAGTAGGGACTGTCCCACAAGGGTTGCCGTGACGTGGCGGGATGGCTTGTTCATTATTTTGATCAAAATTATGTTTACTAAATACCCTTATTATTATTATTACTACCTTTATGCATTATTTGCAGTATATATTTTTTACTTTTTAGTTCAGGATATTTGTGTTTTTTGCTTTGTTTTCTCTGGTTAATGGTCATGTGTTAATATGCACTTACATTGTGCATACACATTAACTTACTTTCTCAGTTCAGATTTGTTTTTTATTCATTTCATTTCATTGTGCATTCAGTGCATATATGGGTGTGACCGCCCTTTTTCTGAGCTGGGAAAGCCATCTTGTCTGCCCTAAGCTGTTACTAGTGGTTCAGCAGCTCGACCGGGGATGGCTGAACTCCCAAAAAACAAAGTAAACAAAACAAACCTAATAAGTTCAATAGCAGAGCAAAAACTTATCTTTGGGAAGCAGGAATCAGACTGGTCTCCAAGAATCCAGCAGAGAAATCACCAGCGACTCAGAAGGGCGTCATCTGCCTTATATCCAGTCAGAAGTTCCTGTTACCCAGTCATCATCTACCAGCTCAGGTGTTTGGTAATCAGCCTCACTACCTTCCTTCACCAGAAGAGGGAGTTCATCAGACATCGACGGTGAAGGGGAAAATGAACTCACAACAGTACCTCCCCCTTGAGGAGGGGTCACCGAACCCTTATCCACGCCACCAGGGCGATCAGGATGGGCCCGATGAAAGGCACGAACCAATCTTTCGGCATGAATATCGGATGCAGGGACCCAAGAATTATCCTCCTGGCCATAACCCTTCCATTAAACGAAATACTGGAGTCTCCGTCTAGCCAGGCGAGAATCCAGTATCTTCTCAACCTCATATTCCACATTACCTTCAACCAATACTGGGTCAGGAGGTGCCACCACAGGAACTACTGGCTCAACAAACCTCTTTAACAGAGACTTATGAAACACGTTATGGATCTTAAATGTAACAGGAAGAGCCAATCGAAAAGAGACTGGATTAAGAATCTCCAAAATCTTGAAAGGTCCAATAAATTTAGGTTTAAACTTTGGAGAAGCCACCTTCATAGCGATATTCTTTGATGACAACCAAACCATATCACCCACCTTAAACTGGGGAGCAATGGTCCTATGTCGGTTGGAAAACCGCTGGGCCTTTTCCTGGGAGAGAGACAACTTATCCACCACTTGGTCCCAGATCTGGTGCATTCTCTCCACCACAGTGTCAACACCTGGGCAGGCAGAAGGCTCCACCTGCCCTGAAGAGAATCGAGGATGAAACCCAAAGTTACAAAAAAAAGGTGACATCAAAGTGGCAGAACTAGCTCTATTATTTAAAGCAAATTCGGCCAAGGGCAAAAATGAAACCCAATCATCCTGATCAGCAGAAATAAAACATCTCAAATACGACTCCAAAGTCTGGTTTGTTCTCTCCGTCTGCCCATTGGTCTGAGGGTGAAACGCAGAGGAGAAGGACAACTGAATTCCCAGCTTGGAACAGAAAGTCCTCCAAAATCTAGACACAAACTGAACTTGTCTGTCAGATACAATGTTCTCAGGCATCCCGTGCAAGCGAACCACCTGTTGCAAAAACAAGGGCACCAACTCTGAGGAAGATGGCAACTTAGGGAGTGGTACAAGATGGACCATCTTAGAGAATCTATCACAAATCACCCAACTAACAGTCATTCTCTGAGAGACAGGCATATCAGAGATAAAATCCATTGAAATATGGGTCCATGGCCTCCTGGGCACCGGCAAAGGCATCAACAACCCACTAGAGCGAGAACAAGGTTTAGACCGAGAGCAAGTCCCACAGGACTGCACAAAATTCCTGACATCACGAGACAAGGCGGGCCACCAAAAAGACCGACTCACCAAATCTCTAGTACCAAAAATACCTGGATGACCAGCCAATGCAGAGCAATGAACTTCAGACATCACTCTCTTCCTCCACTGGTCAGGAACATACAATTTTCCAATGGGACAATGCTCAGGTTTGTCCTCCTGAAACTCTTCCAGAGCACGTCTCAAATCGGGCGAGATGGCAGAAAGAACTACCCCCTCACCTAAGATGGTAGCAGGCTTGGTCACAACAGGAGAATCAGCAAAGAAACTCCTAGAGAGGGCGTCTGCTTTGACATTCTTAGTGCCCGGAAGAAAAGAGACCACAAAATCAAAACGTGTGAAAAACAAGGCCCACCTAGCCTGTCTAGGATTCAAGCATTTGGCTGACTCCAGGTAAATCAAATTCTTGTGGTCAGTAAGGACCACGACTTGATGTTTAGCTCCCTCCAGCCAATGTCTCCACTCCTCAAATGCCCATTTCATGGCTAACAGTTCCCGATTCCCCACATCATAGTTACGTTCGGATGGGGAGAACTTTCGGGAAAAGAAAGCACAGGGATTCATTTTAGATGTTACAGGATCTTTTTGGGACAAAACAGCTCCTGCACCAATCTCAGAAGCGTCCACCTCTACCTGAAACGGGAGTGAGACATCAGGTTGCCGCAAAACCGGAGCAGAAGTGAACCTTCGCTTCAGCTCCTGAAAGGAAGAAACAGCCTCCGGAGACCAATTCAGCACATCAGCACCCTTCTTAGTCAAATCAGTCAATGGTTTGGCAATACCAGAAAAATTAGCTATAAATTTACGATAAAAATTATCAAAACCCAAAAACTTCTGGAGGGCCTTCAAAGAAGTGGGCTGAACCCAATCATAAATGGCCTGTACCTAGGCCAGATCCATTTCAATAGTTGACGGAGACAAAATAAATCCCAAAAATGAAATCCTCTGTACACCAAAAAGGCATTTCGATCCCTTGACATACAGGGAATTCTCCCTCAAGATCCGGAACACAGTCAGAACATGTTCCACATGAGAGTCCCAATCCTTGGAAAAGATCAAAATATCATCCAGATAGATGATCAAAAATTTATCCACCAAGTCTCGGAAAATATCATTCACGAAGCACTGGAAGACAGAAGGGGCATTAGTGAGCCCAAAAGGCATCACCAGGTACTCAAAATGTCCCTCCGGAGTATTAAACGCCGTCTTCCATTCATCCCCATGCTTAATACGAATAAGATTATACGCCCCCTGAGGTCAAGCTTTGTAAACCAGCAAGCACCTTTAACTCTGGAGAATAGATCAGAAATCAGGGGTAACGGATACTGATATTTAACAGTAATTTTGTTGAGGGAACGATAGTCAATACAAGGCCTTAATGACCCATCTTTATTAGCCACAAAAAAAACCCCAGCACCTAAGGGTGAAGAGGATGGTCTAATATGACCCTT
Source organism: Dendrobates tinctorius (assembly GCF_039654945.1). Taxonomy (NCBI): domain Eukaryota; kingdom Metazoa; phylum Chordata; class Amphibia; order Anura; family Dendrobatidae; genus Dendrobates; species Dendrobates tinctorius. Next base: position 121,252,191 of record NW_027361679.1, read on the forward strand.
CTCCAACGACTCCTTAACATAGGATTGCATAGCCTCGTGCTCGGGTACAGATAAATTGAAAAGTCGACCCTTGGGAAATTTACACCCAGGGCTCAGCTCAATTGCACAGTCATAACTCCTATGAGGAGGCAAAGATGCAGACTCATTCTCACTAAATACATCATAAAAATCAGCCAAATAGTCAGGAACATCATGCGACTGGGGAGATGTGGAGAAAACAGGAGCATCACTAAGGGCACACCGACAACCCCAACTCACCACAGACACAGATTTCCAATCCAAAACTGGATTATGGATTTGCAACCAGGGAAACCCCAGAACAATGGTATCATGCAAATTATGCAACACCAAAAATCTGCAATTCTCTTGATGGTCTGGGGCGACCTGCATTACCACCTGGGTCCAAAACTGAGGTTTATTCTTCGCCAAAGGAGTAGCATCAATACCCCTCAAAGGGATAGGCGTCCGCAGAGGTGTCATAGGAAATCCACAACGCTTAGCAAAATCCAAGTCCATCAGGTTCAGAGCTGCTCCCGAATCCACAAAAGCCTTAGCGGAAAATGTGGACAGGGAGCAGATCAGAGTAATTGCCAGAAGAAACTTAGGTTGAACACCACCCACAGCAAATGTGTGTGCAAAACGTTTCTCTCGTTTAGGGCAGACAGAAATAATATGCGAGGCATCACCACAGAAGAAACACAGCTCATTACGCCTTGTGAACTCCCGACGTTGCGCCCCAGACAAAACTCTATCACATTGCATGGGTTCAGACATTGTTCAACAGGTGGCAACACATCTCGTGCGGTTCTGCGTTCACGCAAACGCCGATCAACCTGAATGGCTAATGACATAGAATCGTCAAGACCAGAGGGAACAGGAAATCCCACCATAGTATCTTTTACGGTTTCTGACAAACCCTTCCGAAAGAGAGCTGCCAAGGCAACATCATTCCAGGTAGTAAGGACCGCCCATTTTTGGAATTTTTGACAGTACAACTCTGCAGAATCCCGACCCTGGCTCAATGCCAACAGGGCCTTTTCAGCCTGATCAATAGCATTAGGTTCATCATACAACAACCCCAAGGCTTGAAAAAATGCATTCACATTAGTAAGAATAGGATCATCAGGTTTCAAAGAAAACGCCCAATCCTGGGGATCGCCGCGCAGCAAAGAGATGACAATTTTAACCTGCTGCGCGAAGCTCCCCGATGAGTTAGGCTTCAAGGCAAAAATAATTTACATTTCTTAAAATTCAAAAATTTTGACCGATCCCCAAAAAACACATCAGGAGTAGGGATCTTTGGTTCAGCAGCATGTGAATGAGCAAGATAGGCGGAAATTCCCCGCACTTCAGCAGTGAGCTGCTCCACACGATCAGACAATTGCTTCATCTCCATTGAGCAAGAAAAAAAATAGAGACATAGAGGAAAAAATATACACAACAAAAAAAAAAAACTGACAAACTCTTTTTTTTTCTTTTTTTACAATTCTTTCCTGCTATTGAGTACCGTAGGATCTGCGGTATGGCTGGTGATTCTGTTATGAATGAGTCACCGAAGGAGGAAAAAACAAAAATTCAAGCTAAGTCCAGAAAACCGGAGAGGTTGGTAGCTATCGGATTGCAGACCCCTGATCCTATCCACAACAACTAACAGTAGCCGTGGGGGGTTCCTACGATGCCCTAGACCCCTCGATCACAGCCGGAGAACTAAATAGGCCTAAAGAAAGAAAGGGGAAATCTAAACTGCCCCAGAGCAGACCCCAAAGCAATAGGCAGCCCCCAACATATAATGACGGTGAAGCAAGATGAAAACACTAACACAGATAGAAAGATAGGTTGAGCAAACAATGGGGCCCAAGCTAACTAAAAAGGACAGGATAGAAAAGCTGCTGTCTGCAATCCGTAAAAAACCCTACCAAAAAATGTCCCAACCGTCTGATAGGAAAAACAGGCCCTGAAGTCGCTAGGACTTCAAAAAGACTATATCAGCACTCAGGTAAATTCTGAAGACAAAGCAAAGAGACAAACTGAACAGAGACAAAAATGAAACTCAGCACACCCCTGACCGGGGATGGCTGAACTCCCAAAAAACAAAGTAAACAAAACAAAACTAATAAGTTCAATAGCAGAGCAAAAACTTATCTTGGGGAAGCAGGAATCAGACTGGTCTTCAAGAATCCAGCAGAGAAATCACCAGCGACTCAGAAGGGCGTCGTCTGCCTTATATCCAGTCAGAAGTTCCTGTTACCCAGTCATCATCTACCAGCTCAGGTGTTGGTAATCAGCCTCACTACCTTCCTTCACCAGAAGAGGGAGTTCATCAGACATCGACGGTGAAGGGGAAAATGAACTCACAACACCCCCCCCTTTTTTTTCTACAGATTTTGCACACAGGCATTCTGCCCACCTACTGGGGCGCTGCATATATGAGCATTATATGGTGTATGATAACAGAGGTTTTATGAGGAATATCTCTTTATAAAGAGATGTGTGGGTAAGATTTTCGAAGTAACAGCATATATATAGAGCATGTTTCATTACTCATATTATTATTCTGTGTAAGGCTGAAACCTGAAGAAGTGTGTGGAGCATATTAATGCATTGATGTTCTACAATGTCCAGGTGCAGACCCAAAAATCAACATCAGGCTCCAAGAGACCGTGAAAAGGACAACACAATAAAAAAAATTATAATAGAATATATAGAGATTGAGAGTAGAAATTTGACCATTGCACAGGTGTAGGGTTGAGCAGGTCCTCAGGATGCAGTGACGAGACACGAGACAAGGTATGACTTGTGAAATCAACTTTTATAACTTGGAGCCACTGGGGCTATGCTGAACAAGTAACAGGGGTAACAACAATCTGTCCTCGCAGGGACTCAACAAAATAAACAATACTTTTCTTATATTCAATGTGACTAACCCGGCTAGTCTGGGCGTTGAAGGCCACGTATGGCACAAACTATGGGTCCTTATTTCCTATAGTTCACTTATCCTTCCAGACGTCGCTCGGGTTCACAGGTGCGGCTGCTTAGAGGTCGCTGAATGCAGCTGCCTTGATGCCTCATTGTCCCGGGATGATTTGAGCTTGACAGGCCCTGAAGAAACTGTGCTGATGGGGCACAACAGGCCCTGAAGGATCTGTGCGGGTGGGGCACAACAGGCCCTGAAGACTCTGTGCTGGTGGGGCACAACAGGCCCTGAAGGATCTGTGCTGATCGGGCACAACAAGCCCTGAAGACACTGTGCTGGTGGGGACCCTGAAGACTCTGTGCTGGTGGGGCACAACAGGCCCTGAAGAATCTGTGCTGGTGGGGCACAACAGGCCCTGAAGAATCTGTGCTGGTGGGGCACAACAGGCCCTGAAGAATCTGTGCTGGTGGGACACAACAGGCCCTGAATACTCTGTGCTGGTGGGGCTTTCAGGACGTCTTTTACCAACTCTCGTCTCACAGTGCAGTGATGACGCAGTTCCCCAAATGACGTTCGGCCGGCCTCTGCTCAGGGTCCCCTTGTAGATGGGACGTGGGCTTCTATTGCCGCCTATGGCGAGGTGGCATCCACTGAGGCCGGTGATGGCATGGCCGCAGCTGTGGAAGGAGACAGGGGGGCAGTGTCTAGGCCGCTGCAGCCGTTTTACGTGTCGTCGCAGCAGCGACTTGAGGTAACGGACCTGTCTCAAAAGGGCGGGGGACTGCGGGCGTGGCTGTGTGTGACAGTGGGCGGGGAGCGGCCTCCAGTAAAAGTCTCTCACGTTTCTCTTGTCGGTGAGTGCACAGCTTTCTCCTCACAGACTCCTGACAGTGTCCCTTACACACACCACTCGTCACCCTGTCTCTCTCTAAGTCACTCGGCTTCTCTCCTCCTGTCACACTCTCTGCCAACTGCCACCTGAGCGCGCCCCCTCCTCCCTTTATCCTCGCCCCGCCCCCTGTTGCCCTGACACATTCAGTCATGTGTCTCCCTTTGTTGTCCCCCCAGTGTTGTTCCTTCAGGAACCCTGATGGCGGTCCCCTGGGTTTCAGCCCAGTCACTGTCTGGGAGTCCTTCTCCCCACATTCCCCCACCCTGTAAGCTCGCCAGTCCTCGGGCGAGAGCCTTAGTCTATTGAGATTGGTCTGTAGGGGTTTCAATGTTCATTGCCATATGAACTGATCTTGTTCATATCGTTTGCCGGCTGTTGACCGCTCGGAGCATCTCAGTTCAACTGGGGTGGAGTCTTCTCGGGTGGTGGAGATTGGTGGGCTGATTGGTGCAGGCGGGCTAATTTTGTCAGCTGGTTCATTACTGAGTGGAGGGCCTCTGGGTTCTGGGGGAAAATCTTCGTCCTCGTCCGGGTTCCAACATATAGATGATGGTTCAGATGTCGACGGGGCAGGCTCCAGTTGCTTCGGGTCGGTGGAAGTACACGGGCGTAACATATTACAATGCGAGTGGGCAGTGTTTCATCCTCCTCGGGTCATATTTCGTACACAGGTCCTTCCGGGTTAATACAGCGTAAGACCCGATAAGGACTCTCTTCCCAACGCGGCTCTAGCTTGTTCTGGGGGTGTTGATCTAGTACAAGCACACGGTCCCCGCTTTGGAGGTGAGGAGGTGGGGTTGCATTTTTCCCTGTGTGCTCCCAGTCTCCGAGCTTGGTGTGTACAATTCGGTGAAGAGTCTGCAGCCGATGGCGATGATTTCGGACCCAAGACAACACTCCGGTCCAGGACTGAGGTTCTTCGGGGTCCAACTCCACCTCCGTGATCCCTTTACCCTCTCGTCCAAACAACAGGGAGTAGGGGGTATAGCCAGTAACTCGATGTACCCGATTGTTATAGACCCATACTAATTCAGAAACATATTCGGGCCAGCGGGCCTTCTTGTCACTCTCCAGAGTACGCAACATCTGAATTAATGCTGGATTAAATTGTTCACAAGCCCCATTTCCTTGCGGGTGATACGGTGTGGTCCGGGATTTGTCAATTCCATAGAGGTGATGTAGTTCTTCCATAACTTTTCCCAAAAACATGCTCCCTGATCAGAATGTATCCATTGAGGACAGCCATATACTTGTATAAAGTTTCTACAAATGGCAGAGGCAGCTGACTCTGCGGTCTGATCCCAAGTGGGGGTGACCACAGCGAACTTGGTGAAATGATCTACCTTAACGAGGCAGTGTTCGTATCCTTGAAATGCAGGCCCAATGGTCAGGTAATCCACAGTCAGGAGTTCAAGGGGCACTGAGGTCACAATAGTCTGTGTTGCGACTCGCTGAGCGGGTGGTTTGGCCAATTCGCATAAGCGGCAGGTCCGGCAAATTTCGTCCACAACAGCTGGCAAGCGCGGGTGGTAAGCTTTCTGTTGCAGCCATTGCAAGGTCTTTTTTGTTCCAAAGTGGGCCCCTTTTTCGTGAGCCTCCCGAGCCAGTACGTGAAGTTGAGCTTCCGGCGTAACCACCTGCCAAGCCGTCATTGAGGTTGTTTGATGTTATTTTACTGTACAATAATCCCTTTCAGATAACCAATCTCTCCCATTGTCACAACATCAGCAACAGCTCTTGAGTCAAACTTTGTCGTTGAGAGTCATTGGGTAATTGCCCAGCGGCGACCCACGTCCTGAGAAGGCCAACCTCTTCATCTTCTTGTTGTTGTTGTATCCACTTATCCCGGGATTGTTCTAACATGCCCCTTGGGGGCTCGGGGGGAGATATTTTTTTATTGTCAGTTGTGAGCACGGCAGCAGTGAAAGCGAACAGTATTTCCTCTCCTTCTAATTCTTCGTCTCAGTTCTGTCCTGGAGTTGTATGTCGTATCCTGGAGAGGGCGTCTGCATGGACATTCTCAGCCCCTCTTTTGTAGACAATCTTATAATTGTACTTCGCCATCTGGGCCACCCATCGCTGTTCCAGAGCCCCCAATTTGGCGTTTTCCAAATGAGCCAGTGGGTTGTTGTCAGTTCGCACCACCACCTCGGAGCCCGCTAGGTACTCTGCGAATCTCTCTGTCATGGCCCACACCACTACGAGGAGCTCGAGCTTGAAGGAGCTGTAATTGTCAGTTTTACGCTCGGAGTCATGGAGTGAGCGGCTTCCATATGCGATCACCCTCTCCCGGCCATCTTGAACCTGCGACAACACAGCCCCCAGCACGTGAAGACTCCCATCAGTGTGCAAGATGAACGGTTGTGAGAAATCTGCATAAGCCAACACTGGGGCATCCGAGAGTGCAGCCTTGAGGTCTCGGAAGACCTCTTCCTGAGGGTGTTGCCACTGGATTCTTTGCCCATTGGCCCCAGCGGGAGCCCCCTTCAGCAGGTCGTGCAGGGCTCGAGCTCGACATGCAAAATTCTTTACGAAACGACGGTAATATCTGGCTAACCCCAGAAAAGCCAGCACTTCTTTTACAGTCTCGGGGGTAGGCCATTCCTGGATAGCAGCAACCTTCTCCCGGGATGGCCTCACACCCTCTGCCGAAACGACATGACCCAGATACTAAATCTGAGAGAGAAATAGGTGGCATTTCTGAGGCTTCACCTTCAACCTGTACTTTTGCAACTGGCTGAGTACCTGTCCCAACTGCTTTAGGTGGTCCTCGAAGGTGGCGGCGTAGACGATGATGTCGTCCAGGTAGATCAACGTGGCCTCAAAATTGAGATTTCCCAGACACCGCTCCATCAATCGCTGAAAGGTCCCGGGGGCGTTGGCCAGCCCAAACGGCATTCGATTAAACTCAAACAGTCCCATGGGCAATATGAACGCCGTCTTGGCTCTATCTCCTTCTGACATGGGCACTTTCCAGTACCCACTGGCCAAATCCAGGGTCGAAAAATATGTTGCCTTCCCCAACGCGGAAAGGGATTCTTCTATGCGGGGCAGTGGGTATGAGTCTTTAAGAGTGCATGCATTCAGTTTACAATAATCTACACAGAATCGTAGTGTACCATCTTTGTTCCGGACTAACATGATTGGAGCCGCCCAGGGGCTTTGACTTTCCCGTATCACCCATTTTCGCAGCATCTGGGCCAGCAAAGTTTTCACCTCTTGATAGAGTTGTGGCGGAATCTGTTGATATCGTTCCCGGATAGGGGCCGCTCCCGCTGTGGGGATTTCATGAGTGATGGTGGTGGTACACCCAAAATCGTCCTCATGACTAGCAAATACTTCATGGTACTGTCCAAGCAATGTTTTTATCTGTGAGAGTTGGGCTGCAGTTAACCCAGAAAGCTCGGCTCGCATCTGCCCCAAAATATTTCAACCCTTTTCCTGTGCCGAGACTTCATGCGCCTGTAAGGTTCGAATTGTTACTTCCCAAGGATCCTCGGGGTATACTCGCAATTGAACCGCCGGAACTGGCAGCACTTCTTCTAAAGGCCTCACTAGTTTGGCCAGTTCAGTCTGTGCTTTCAGAACGGTGTCTCGGTCTTCAAGGTTAACGCAGCGTACCAGGACGGTTCCTTTTGCACCGTAGCCAGGGAACGGGCCACCAGTATGCCAGGAGGTAAGCGCTCCGAGTGACATGGCTCCACCTGCACCTCCACGCCCTCCAAAGCTATCAGGGCTCGAATTGGCAGGGCCACCACAGTCTGTCCAGGAGGTAGCACAAGCAGGGGAGCTGTTGACGCGATGACCTTGCCCAGAGCCTCGCCCTCCTGACAGTCCTGATGCACCCGCGCACCTCGCACCAGCTGCTGGAATACCTGTCCCTGAGCTGTGCGAAAACCCCGCTGCTTCAGAATCTTCTGTGTGGGATCATTTAGTAGTAAGTTGCCGAACTCTCTTAAAATATTCATGCCTTGGGGGACGGGGTGCCATTGATCAGCTTCTCCTAGAGTTAGCACCACCCCTCTGTGACCAAGGGATTTACCGCACAACGTCAAGTGCACCCACACTACCCCGACAACCAGGACCGGCAGTTGGTTGGCGGCTATTAGTCTGATCATATGCCCCCACTGAGGTCTTGCTGCTTCCGGGAAGTTTTGTTGAAATTACGTTGCGGGCATGGTGGTTTCTTGTGACCCCATGTCCACCAGACACCGGACGGCCTGGCCCTCCACTTCTGCCCATACCACTGGACACTTTGCTACCAAATCTTCGGGACTTCTACCACCCCTAGTTGTGGTTTTCAGCTCCGAGCGGCGTCCCCCCAGCCCGGGGCCCTTTAGTTTAATGGCCGCCGGGGTGGGAATCTCCCACGCCGCGGACACTCTCGGGTGAAGTGGCCTGGTTCTCCACACTCAAAACACCGGGCCGGTGTAGGCTGACCACCCCGCGGGGGGCGTGATCCCTAGGGGCCAGGGCTAAAACTAGGTCGTCCAGTCCTGGTCTCGGTCCTTCTCTTTACTTCGGCCAACTCGCCTTTAATATTTTTCAACTCTTGCTTCATCTCCTCCACCCACTGAGGCTCCTCGACTGCGATCGCGGAGGCCTCCACACATCGGACCTTCCCTACGGGGACCGCCATCCCCTGCTCTTGCTCTCGAACCCGTGCCTGACTTCCCACCTCTGAAAAGTCTATTCGGGGTTTCATTCTGATCTGCTCCTGCAATGCCTGCTTTATTAATGGATCTCGCAAACCAGTCACCAGTAGGTCACGTAGGGTAATATCAACAGGTCCTACCCCTACCCCGTCCTTTCTTGCAATAGCCGTATACAATTCTTGAAGGACATTCATGTACTGAGTGATCGTCTCCCCCTCTGCCTGCATCCGACTAAACAAACGGGTTCTTAACTCTCCCACATTAGTAGGGTCCCCATGGGTCTGTTCTACTATCTGTAACACTTTTTCAAAAGTGTTGCGGTGCCCAGGAGGTTTCAACATCACTGACCTCCGCACCTCCCCGTCTAGAGCCATGAGTGCCACTTCGGCTTCCAATTCAGGGGTCATTGGGTGAATCCGAAAGAGCCCCGCATCCGCTCTGTCCAGCTCCATAGCATAGTATTGGAGCCGGAAAATCTAGGCAGGTTGTTTAGCATGGCCCCCAATGAAATGCTGGAGCGAGGACCCTCATTATTTATGGAGTTGACAGCTCCACCCTGATCGGGGCACCACTGTCCATGCTCGGAGACTGCATCCTACCGACTACGCCAAGTGTGGGGTTGACTAGGTTCTCAGGATGCAGTGACGAGATACGAGACAAGGTATGACTTGTGAAATCAACTTTTATAACTTGGAGCCGCTGGTGCTATGCTGAACAAGTAACAGGGGTAACAACAATCTGTCCTCACAGGGACTCAACAAAATAAACAATACTTTTCTTATATTCAATGTGACTAACCCGGCTGGTCCGGGCGTCGAAGGCCACGTATGGCACAAACTATGGGTCCTTATTTCCTATAGTTCACTTATCCTTCCAGACGTCGCTCGGGTTCACAGATGCGGCCGCTTAGAGGTCGCTGAGTGCGGCTGCCTTGACGCCTCGTTGTCCCGGGATGCTTTGAGCTTGACAGGCCCTGAAGAAACTGTGCTGATGGGGCACAACAGGCCCTGAAGGATCTGTGCGGGTGGGGCACAACAGGCCCTGAAGACTCTCTGTTAGTGGGGCACAACAGGCCCTGAAGGATCTGTGCTGATGGGGCACAACAGGCCCTGAAGACTCTGTGCTGGTGGGGCACAACAGACCCTGAAGACTCTGTGCTGGTGGGGCACAACAGGCCCTGAAGAATCTGTGCTGGTGGGGCACAACAGGCCCTGAAGACTCTGTGCTGGTGGGGCTTTCAGGACGTCTTTTACCAACTCCCGTTTCACAGTGCAGTGATGACGCAGTTCCCCAAATGACGTTCGACCGGCCTCTGCTCAGGGTCCCCTTGTAGACGGGACGTGGGCCTCTATTGCCGCCTATGGCGAGGTGGTGTCCACTGAGGCCGCTGATGGCAGGGCCGCAGCTGTGGAAGGAGACAGGGGGGCAGTGTCCAGGCCGCTGCAGCCGTTTTACGTGTCGTCGCAGCAGCGACTTGAGGTAACAGACCTGTCTCAAAAGGGCGGGGGACTGCGGGCGTGGCTGTGTGTGACCATGGGCGGGGAGTGGCCTCCGGTAAAAGTCTCTCACATTTCTCTTGTCGGTGACTGCGTAGCTTTCTCCTCACAGACTCCTGACGGTGTCCCTTACACACACCACTCGTCACCCTGTCTCTCTCTAAGTCACTCGGCTTCTCTCCTCCTGTCACACTCTCTACCAACTGCCACCTGAGCGTGCCCCCTCCTCCCTTTATCCTAGCCCCTCCCTCTGTTGCCCTGACACCTTCAGTCGCGTGTCTCCCTTTGTTGTCCCCCCAGTGTTGTTCCTTCAGGAACCCTGATGGCGGTCCCCTGGGTTCCGGCCCAGTCACTGTCTGGGAGTCCTCCTCTCCACACAGGTACAAAAGTTTCCAAAAATTACTCAATGGGTCTGTATCATCAGATACGCTGAAAGAGACCGTGATGAGGACCTAACAAAACATTTTGCAGTTATTAGAATACCTAGCGATGGGGAGTACAAGTTTCACCGTTGCACTATGTTCAAAGGTTTCCAAAAATTAACCAAGGGTTCTGTATCAAACACGCTGAAAGAGGCCATGATTCTGACCTCACAATACATTTTGCAGTTATTATAATTGCTAGAGATAAGAAGTACACGTTTCACCAATGCACAATCAACAAAGTTTTCCAAAAATTACACAAGGGGTCTGTATCAGACATGCTGAAAAAGTCCACGATAGAGACTTCACAATACATTTTACAGTTATTATAATTGCTAGAGATAGGGAATACAAGTTTCACTATTGCATAATGTAGAAAGTTTTGCAAAAGTTACCCAAGGAGACTGTATCAGACACGTTGAAAGAGACCGTGATGGGGAAATCAGAATACATTTGTTAGGAACGACGGAACGCACTAAATAAAAATAAATAATAAAGTGCGTTTGCCGCTCAGAGTTCACTGTGCAGTAGGTGTTACACCGCTGCTAAGTAATGACAGATGAGCAATATGGTGGTATAATGCGCATGGGTTAGACTTCACCCGAAGTGCGCAAAGCGGGCTCTGTTCACACACAGAGGCGCCGCAACATAAACATACGAAAACGATGAGCCTGTTAGTGTCACAGACCACAGGGAAATGCACACACGGTATCAGGTCACAAGAGCAGGACCCAAGGCAGAGGAGTTGCGTCTGTCTAGACCTACTGTGTGTGCAGCGCCGCTACCGCGGACGCCAAGGAGGGCTGCAACTGCAGCGCGGCGTAGGGCACGGCCGCTAGTCGACAAGGCTAAGAAGCAGGCGTAATGTCGGACGCTAGAGCAGAGGTGCGGTGTGCACAGTGGCCTAAGTCTTGCCACTGACTGGCGCTGACTGCTGCACTAATTCCCTATCCACATGCGTAATATCAGAGGGAAGGGGTTTCAAATGAGTTAGTCACCAGAGTCATACATCTGTCACCATTCACACATTTAGCTTGAAAAGTCTATACTAGCGCATGGCCAAACGGTCATGCGCGCTTTTTATAGCCGTGCGGGACCTTCCAGATCTCCGAGATGGACCAATGACATCTGGAGCAGGACCTGGGCACATGACTCCCGATCTCCAATGGGAGATCACCTCGTGAGCATGCCCAGTAGGAGCACAGAGGAACTTAGTCTCTGGAGCGGTCTGCTGCAAAGTAATCTTCTCTGCAGTAGATAGACAGCAGGAGACCGCAGGATGTGAGGCTCTGGATTCCTGCAGAGCAGATGCAGAAACCAGACGCCTAACATTACCCCCCCTCCTAGGGCCCCCTCACCTCTGAGCCTTCCAATCCACCACCTTGTGCCCATCAGAGGCATAGGTCTCAGACTCGTCCGAAGGCAAATCTGATGTCCCGGTAGATGACACAGAAAACCGGGACACGTGGAAGGTATCAGAGGCGGCAAGATCGCCAGGTTTAAGAAGGGACACGTGGGAGACAACGGGAGCGGCAAAACCGTCCGGAGCATAGGTTGAAGTGGAATGCCGCAGTGTGTCGGCGGACGTTTCCACTCACTGTTTAAGGAGGCTATCCCGAGCACAAGAGGCGCATGCCCGAATATATTTTTTAATGTCCCGAGCCCTGTGCGGCCACCAATACGACCCTGCCAGGAGTTTTGTGGTCTGCATGTAGCCACAGTGACCACCCGTCCTGGACGAGTGTGCCCACGCGAGAACCTTCGGCCGAAGGCGAGGGGGGACAAAGGTCTTGCCTGGCGGCACAGAGTTTGGCCATTGCGGGGCCCCATTATCCTGGGGAACAGAGTGCTGACAGTGGTAGCCGCAAGTGGAGCTTAGTGCCGGACACACCTCGAGACTGGCGCGAGACACCTCCATGGGCTCTGGGAGTGAACACTCTGGCTCGGGTGATTCCAGAGGTTCAAAGAGGTTGGGAGCCGGAGTAACCATCCGTCCGGATTGAGCACGCTCCAGCCTGTGCTCCGAGAAACGGAGATCAATGCGTGTGTCAATGGCAATCAGCTCCTCCAGACTTGCAGGAACCTCTCTGGTAGATAGAGCATCCTTAACATGCTGAGCTAAACCTCTCCAAAACACAGGCATGAGGGCTCTATCAGACCACTCCAGCTCAGAAGCCAGTGTCCGAAAACAAACGGCATACTGGCTGACCGAGAGGGATCCCTGAGTTAATGCAAGGAGCTGAAGAGAGGTATCGTGCGTGACCCGTGGTCCCAGGAAAACCTGTTTGATAGATGTTAAGAACTGAGCAGCGGTGTGAACCTCAGGGTCACCACGCTCCCACAGTGGCGTGGCCCACTCCAACGCCCTGCCCGACAGAAGGGAAATAATAAACCCCACCTTAGCCCATTCTGTAGGAAATCGCGCAGCCAGTAACTCCAGCTGGATAGAGCACTGGCTCACGAAATCCCTACAGGAGGCACAATCGCCAGAAAATTTATCGGGCAACGGGAGGCGGGAAACTGTCGGCGCAGGGGAGGACGTGGACATACGTGAAACCGTCTCTGCGATCGCCTGTACAGCAGCTTCCGAAGACTTCGCCGCTGCGATAACACTCTCAAGAGTAGCCAACTGGCCCTCTAGCTGGCGAATGCACTGAAGGTGTTGCTGCTGATCTGTCATTACTAGCCAGACCCTGGCGCTAGTATAATGTTAGGAATGGTGGAACGCACTAAATAAAAATAAATAATAAAGTGCGTTCGCCGCTCGGGGTCCACCGTGCAGTAGGTGTTACACCGCTGCTAGGTAATGACAGACGAGCAATATGGCGGTATAATGCACACGGGTTAGACTTCACCCGAAGTGCGTAAAGCGGGCTCTGTATATGGCGGTATAATGCGCACGGGTTAGACTTCACCCGAAGTGCGCAAAGCGGGCTCTGTTCACACACAGAGGTGCCGCAACATAAACATACGAAAACGCTGAGCCTGTTAGTGTCACAGACTACAGGGAAATGCACACATGGTATCAGGTCAGGAATTTCCCACACAGCAATGGCATAAAGTGAGACTAGGGACTTTTTTTTTTTTAAGTGGCGGAGGAATACAGTGCGGAAGGATACCTACCTTCCGTCATTGGATTCCTGCAGCCCGTAGAGAACGGCAGCAACAGCTGATGCTGCAGTTCTCTACCCAAGATCGTCGTGGGACACACTCGTGGACTGCTTCGGATCGTGCGTGAGTATTTTTGTGGTTTGTTATGTTAATATTTATTCCGGAAAAGACAATGGCTTCGGGGAACAATGTGACAAGTATTGGTAAGTATGTTACTCTATGTTATATGTACTGTATGTCTATGTATGTATTGTATGAATGTATTGTATGTATGTAGTATATATGTGGTATGTATGTAGCATGTAGTATGTATGTAGTATGTATGTAGCATGCATGTAGCATGCAGTATGTATGTAGCATGCATGTAGTATATATGTAGTATGTATGTGGTATGTATGTAGCATGTAGTATGTATGTAGCATGCATGTAGTATGTATGTAGCATGCATGTAGTATATATGTAGTATGTATGTAGCATGTAGTATGTATGTAGCATGCATGTAGTATGTATGTAGCATGCATGTAGTATGTATATGGTATGTATGTAGCATGTAGTATGTATGTAGCATGCATGTAGTATATATGTGTTATGTATGTGGTATGTATGTAGCATGCATGTAGCATGCATGTAGTATGTATGTAGTATGTATGTAGTATATATGTAGTATGTATGTAGCATGTAGTATGTATGTAGTATGTATGTAGCATGTAGTATGTATGTAGCATGCATGTAGCATGCATGTAGCATGCATGTAGTATGTATATGGTATGTATGTAGCATGTAGTATGTATGTAGCATGCATGTAGTATATATGTGTTATGTATGTGGTATGTATGTAGCATGCATGTAGCATGCATGTAGTATGTATGTAGTATGTATGTAGTATATATGTAGTATGTATGTAGCATGTAGTATGTATGTAGTATGTATGTAGCATGCATGTAGTATATATGTGTTATGTATGTAGCATGTAGCATGCATGTAGCATGCATGTAGTATGTATGTAGTATATATGTGGTATGTATGTAGCATGTAGTATGTATGTAGCATGCATGTAGTATGTATGTAGCATGTATGTAGTATGTATGTAGCATGTATGTAGTATGTATGTAGTATATATGTAGTATGTATGTAGCATGTAGTATGTATGTAGCATGCATGTAGTATGTATGTAGTATTTTTTTTTTTTTTTTAACATTTAACACATTAGCCGGATGATGGGACTACTACTGTCCCATCATTGGCTAATGTGTCAATCACTGTCATGGTAGCAGGCATCGCCCGATGGGACTTGTAGTCCCATCGGATGATGCCTGCACAGCCCCCCGGAGCCTGCACAGCCCCCCGGCAGGCCGGCACAGCCCCCCGGCAGGCCGGCACAGCCCCCCGGAGCCTGCACAGACCACCGGCAGGCCGGCACAGACCACCGGAGCCTGCACAGACCCCCTGGCAGGCCGGCACAGCCCCCCGAAAGGCCCGTACAGACCCCAGAGAGGCTGTACAAGGGCAGGAAAGGGTTTTTCTTATTCCGATACCGGAAGTCCCATAGACTTGAATGGGACTTCCGGTATCGGAATCGGCGATACCGATACTTTTTTTAAAGATCGGCCGATACCATCCGATACGATACTTTGAAGTATCGGACGGTATCGCTCAACTCTACTCGTGAGCATGCCCAGTAGGAGCACAGAGGAGCTTAGTCTCTGGAGCGGTCTACTGCAAAGTAATCTTTTCTGCAGTAGATAGACAGCAGGAGACCGCAGGATGTGAGGCTCTGGATTCCTGCAGAGCAGACGCAGAAACCAGACGCCTAACAACATGTTGCAATTATTATAATTGCTAGAGATAGGGAGTAAAAGTACTTGATCAACTTCTCCCTCCTCGTCATAGTTACACCCACAGCTAGCCCTTGCTGATGTGACGATTTCATGAAAGTGACCCAGTTGGTGGACATTCCCCCTGAGTTACACCTGGTGTGTGTGGCCCTCCCCTCTAATCCTTGTTGATGAAAAGAGCCGTTACCTCTGCCAGTAGCATTGTCTGAAGGTAATCTTTTCAGCAGCTCTTCAACAACACCCCTCTGACATGCATGCACTAAAAAAGGGCACGTCTGCCTCTGACAGAAATTTCTCCTTGTACCAAGGGTCTAGAAAGGTGCACAATCAGTATTTCATGTTGGACAAAATGTCTTTCAAGCGAGGGTCTTGGGAATGGCATCTGGACATGAACTGTGCCATGAGTGTCAGACCATAAAGAGTCAAACATTCAATGTCCCTACCAGGACAAACACTAACCATCCTCTCCTCCTCACAATGCATTGCCTCCTCCTCCTCCTCTTCAGGCATCCATATTGGACAGGCATAAAGCTGGGATTAGGAGTCCAGTCAGTAGCGCAAACCAAAAACTCCTGTTCCTCTTCCTCCTCCTGTTCCTCATCATCACCCAATGTGGCCTGAGAATATTGTGTGAGGCTGAGCTGTGTGGTATCATCTACTGTAAAAATTTGCTCCATAGCCACCTGCTTGGCATTCAAAGCTTCCTCTTTGATATTCTGCAGTGAACGTTTTAAACGTTTTAATAGAAAGAGCAGCGGGATATTTACGCTGATAATAGCACCATCAGCGCTCGCCATCTTGGTGCAGTGCTCAAAATTTTGAAGAACCTCCCATGTCAGCGATTCACACCCACTCGGCAGTTGTTATGTGTGGGGGCTGTTACTCTGACAGACATTGACAAGCTGGAATTCAGCCACAGTCCTCTGTTGGTCACTTAACCTTGTCAACACATGAAAAGTCAAATTTCACCGTGTGGGCAGATCGGAGATCGGTCAGTGACAAGGCAAATAAAAGTGCTGCTGCAGTGAAGCCAGAACAGCATAAGCCTGAGATGACTTTCAGGGAAATGGGCACTGATGTGATGTGAGACTTTGGTAGATCTCCTGGAGTGGACCCGCTGGACCGTGGCAACGAACCTCCCACGGGCGAGCTGGCCAGGTGGACCGCCCCCTATACAGGGAGTGTTTGGGGCAGGCCTGCGGGTAACTATCACCACGGCAGCTGGTACCCAGAGAGAATACAGGAGAGCCGGCAAGAGGCCAGCGATGCTGGCGGAGGATCTCCTCAGGAACAGGAACACGGATGGCGGACAGGTCAGGAACACACGCGAGACGGAGGGAAGCAGGCACGAATGGGAGAACTCAGTCAGGGGACCAGGACAGACCGGAGCACGACCTCAGACCTCCAGATCCTAGGAGAGAGCACAGTGGGGAAGACGGTAAGCTAAAGGCAGAGAGGAGACGGGGTGCACACAGAGACAAGGGCCAGAATCACTTAGCAGGGCCCAAGTGATAATCAGCCACCACCAGCAGGAAGAGGCGGCCTGATATAGGGAGTCGTGGCAGGGATTTCCGGGTCATGACCCCTCCCAGCGCCATGTGAGGAGAGCGCGCGACCTCAGGAGGGGTAGCGAGCGCGCGTGCTCCCGACCACAGTGTGCGCGCGCGCCCGCTGAGGAGCAGGAAGCTGGGCTGGGGCGCACGCCCGACGGGACACAGGAGACCGGGCAGGAGCGGGCGCCGGGTAAGCGGGATGGGGAAAGGAGGACCGCGGGGAAGACCGAGGCAGCCGGGACCGCGGCGTGGAGGCCGCCAGAGAGTGGGTGGGCGTGACAACTGACATGGCACACCTTGCCAAGTAGGTCCGTCAAGTCAGGGTATGTTTTTAAAAACCGTTGTACAACCAAGTTCAGCATGTGGGCCATGCATGGAATGTGTACCAGCATGCCGAGCTTTAAAGCCGCTACCAAGTTAGGCCCATTATCGCACACAAGACCCTGGCTATTGGTTCAGTGGGGAGGCCACTGATTGGTCTGGTCTTTTATCCATTTCAACAGCTCTGCTTTATCACTTAAACAGATGAGCTTCAGCAGAGTGTGCTGCCGCTTCGCTAAGGCAGTGCTGCAGAGCTCCAAACTGTTGAGTGATGGGGAGGTTAGTTCAGCTGAGGAGGAGGAGGAGGATAGACAGGAACTGGAATATGAGGAGACTGAAACCATGATGGAAGTAAGTTGGGCCGCATGGCTGATATTGTGTAACATGGGCTTATATAATGCAGGGACGGCACATCGGGAAAAACAGTGTCGGCTGGGAATCGAGTACCATAAGGCTGCCACTGCTAAGAGGTCACGTAAAGACTCTGTTCCCACCAGGTGAAATGGCAACATTTCCAGGGCTACCAATCTGGTAATGTCGGTATTTTGTGTTTGGACCTGTGGGTGGGTGGATAGTTCTGCTTCCTATGAAATGTATGGGGCAGGGGCAACTGAACACTGCTCTGGGTCAATGAACTGGACGTGGTTGCTGACAGTTGTGTTTGTGCATCTGCAGGTTGTGGGCAGGAGGCATCAGCACTTGTTTCCTGGACAGCAGATTGGGAAGGCCGTGACACAGGGGAAGAGGCAGTGGTTTCACCCTCAGGCACAGATTTTGTACCCAGGCGTTCCAGACATCTACTGAGGTGCTTGACTGCTATGTATGTAGGGGCGTGGGTCCAGGAAAGAGGACCAATCTTGTTTCCGGGCCGGAACTAAGGGGGCTGTCACCCGTGTTCCCGGGGGGTATGATTACAGGCCAGGACAGACCTTTGACCGGGCAAATCGGGGGCGGGTCCACTATAAAAAGAGCGGTGCAGGTAAATAAGAGAGACTGGGCGGGAAGAGAGATGAGGCATAGGAGGAAGGAGCTAAGGAGACCTCTCCCGACAGGCATGAGTCAGCACTTCAGAGCGAGAGGAAACTGGACACGACCTGACCGAGCAGAGGGCCCTGACAGCATGCCTGGAGAAGAAACCTCTCCCCGAGCCACTACAGAACACAGGCCACGGGGCACTCTCAGGCACGGTGTCCCCCGTGCACCAGGCGGCTCTTCTACACAGGCAGTCCGCCCATTGCCATCGGTCTCCACTCCGGGACTCGTGGTCACCTCGGCTCCCCTGCACCCCGCTGCTGCGGCCTCCACTCCGGGACTCAAGGCCGCCTCTGCTCCATGGCACACCGCGGTTGCGGCCTCCTCTCCGGGACCCATGGTCACCTCTGCCCCACTCCACGCCATGGCTGCGGCCTGTTCACCGGGACCGCGGCCTCCTCCGTTCCCCACTGCGGAAGGCCCGGTGTCAGGGGAGCTCCGGTACCGGAGTGCAAGGACTTCCAGATGCTCCGGCAACGCTTCCTCAACTGGACACGTCGAGTGAGGCACTGGCAGAACATTCCTCATCCACCAGCTCTGTAGGACATCAGAGACTGATAAGTTGACTCTCCATTTTTCATTTCCCTGTCCAAGCCCCCAAGGGTCCTTAGCTGCCCAGTTTCGTGGCCGCATAATGATCACTCCTCACCCCATATTGTTTATTCTGTTTTGCGATTGTGTATTTATGTTTTGCCTCCCTGCATGGAAAACTCATTGTCAGCTTTAACCTATATTTCTATATATAAAACTTGCGTTTAACCCTTGTTTTGCCTCCTGCTCGTCACTGCATCCTGCTTACCTTAGTTACCACATGTACATCTGCATGCTGGTGGTGCTCAGATTGGCAGTCTTCTTGCCTCTTTTCAGCTGGGTATGGCAGATGCTGAAAATTACAGTTGTTTTGTCTGAAGGACTTTCAGAAAAACCTACCATACGGGGGAACAATGCATCATTGACCTGTTATCTAACCGAGTGGGGGGCTCTGTCGAACAGTTGACAGAGTTCACCCTGTGTTCAAGCCACTACCTCTTTTTGCTTGTTTTCATGCTATGGATCCATCCCTCTCTTCACTGGTATGCTTGCTATCCGTGCCACCGTGCCAGGTTGGATCAGTGGCCTCACCAATTCGTCAATCTGAGACTCCTTCTGAGTTGCAACTTTAGGCTGACCTGATGACAACTGTGCATAATGATTATTATCCTCCACCAATTCAGACATGAAAGGACCTTCCCCAACATGGCTTTCTTCTAGCCATGGGTGCTCAAATGTTTGTGCATCACTGCACTCCACCACCTCATAACCCTCTTTAAAGGTGCATGGTGAGAGGCCAGAATAATTACAAGGGAACATAAACAGTTCCTCAGAGTGGCCAGCATTGGGATCGTATGTCTACTGGGACTCTTGATGGGGGGAGGAAGGAGGGCCAGGATGAGGATTGTGAGGCCCAGCCTCTTGGCTACTGAGACTGGACTATGTGGAAGACTTTGTGGTGCTGCTTGTCAACACACTGGAGCTTTTGTCTGCCATCCAACCCAAAACTGCCTTGCACTTGTTTGGGTTCCGCAGTGATGTAGCGCGCAGGCCAAGTTTTTACAGAAAGCTAGAATGAGATGAAGTCACCTTCCGATCTGCCAAATGGCCTTGGTGGTCACCACCACATCCACGCCCCCATTTCTTAACGCTACCCTTTCCCATATTGAATGTGTTATGAAAAAAAAATTCCTGGCTATATTTTTCACAAGTACCCTCAAAGAGGTGTTATGTACAAATTCTCTGTATCTATCAATGTGTGAGTAATTTTTTTTAACTATTGTCTTTATGACACACAGCAACAGCAGACTGAGGAAAATTACTGGTAAATAGTGATGTTTGTGTATATCAGCAGGCTTTGTGCCAGTCGCACAACTGCCTCGTAAATATACCGTATTTAGTTAACCAGTAGCACAGTAATTTTTTTTATATCTCCTTTATTACACATGCCAATAGCAGGCTCAGGAAAATTACTGGTAAATAATGACATTTCCATATCTCAGCAGGCTTTGCGCCAGTTGCACAAATGCTAGATAAATATACACTATTTATTTAACCAATAACACAGTATTTTTTTTGTTATATAGCCTTTATGACACAAAGCAATAGCAGACTCAGGAAAATTACTGGTAAATAGTGAGGTTTGTGTATCTCAGCAGGCTTTGCGCCAGTCGCACAACTGCCAGATAAATATACCGTATTTAGTTAACCAGTAGCACAGTAATTTTTTTGTATCGCCTTTATTACACACGCCAACAGCAGATTCAGGAAAATTACTGGTACATCGTAACGTTTGCGTATGCTAACAGGTTTTGCGTCAGTTGAACAACTGCTAGATAAATATATGCTATTTATTTAACCAATAGTACAGTAATTTTATTTATAATGCCTTTATTGCACATGGAAACAGCAGAAACAGCAGCAAAGCCTGCTTATCTCAGCAGGCTTTGCACCAGTTGTACCACTGCTAGATAAATATATGCTATTTATTTAACCAATAGCAGAGAATTTTTTTATCACCTTTATGAGACACCACAACAGCAGACTCAGGAAAATTACTTATAAATAGTGACATTTACGTATCTCTGCAGGTTTTTGCACCAGTCACACAACTGCTAGATAAATATACGCTATTTCAGCAATAGGTGAGGAATACTATTTAGCAATTAGCTCTATAAAAAGAGGTTTATTATATGCTGGCACTGTGGAATAATATTTAGCTGTAAAAAAGTGGTTTAGTATATGCTGTTATTCAGGAATATTATTTAGCTAAAAAAATTGGTTTAATATATGTTGGCACTGAGTAATATTATTTTGCTGTAAAAAGAGCTGTTTTGTATATTATGGTACTGGATATGAAATCCTGATTCTCTCCTTTCTCCTCCCATAATCTGTTCCTACAGTATACATAATGCATTCTAGTAGAAATCTGTAGTATGTACTTGCAATGCTAATGTAATAACGTGCAGGTGCTGAGTATGTCACCACGGAACAGTGACAGACCAAAAGTTAAAGTGTTTATTTACAGGTGACAGTATTTCCTCGCAGGAATAAGCAGGGGGGAATGAAACTGACAACGTAATAGCATTTTAACGAGGTGCTAAAACTAAGCAGAGTTATCAAACTGTAAAGCAGTACAACAAAGATTAACGGGTATTCTTGCAATTTATCAGTCTGAGGAAACCTTGATTGAAGGGTTGTCTTCTCCAACGAAGGCACTGTCAACAGTGGTACTTGTAGTCTCTGTAGACTCTGTAGTCTCTCTTTGAAGGTAACCAGGATCTCCAGGGTTAAAGTGGAAGGCAGGGGGGGACGCTGTGTAACTGGGTCTCCCCTGCTCTGAGTTTCTGCTTCCAAACTAACAGTCTCTCCGCAGGAACATTGTTGTGTACTTTGTTAAATCTCTCAGACACAGTCAAAGGCTCTGACCTGTCGCCGCGGACATCGGGGCTGCATGTACGGGTCACTGTCTCTGCAGTGTCAGGGGTTAATCCTCCTCTGGCCACAGGGGATTCTGTGTGAGCATGTGAGCACACATGAATCAAATAAATGTAAATTTTATTGATCTTGTATATGCGCACTTTGTTTCTTTTAATCATATTTTGTATTTTTAATTCTATCATGCCATTCAAACCTATATGGTAAACCTTATTAAACGTTGTTATTACACAAATTTCTTGTCTGGAATTCTCTGTCTACTCTCTGCTCTTGGTATTGGGGTTTTTCTCTATATATTAAGTGGCTTCCACTTTTTCACTGTGCACCAGATAGATTATAAAAATAAAAATATAATTCAATTATTTATATATTTTTAGATTATTATTTTTTTTATATATTTTTATCTTTTACTATTTTCTGATGTGAGTATTTTTTTACTTTAATTTATTTACTGTGTTTTGCACAGGCCATTTTTCAATACCTGAACATGGATTTTAAGACTAAGGAACTTTCCGGGCAGGGACAGGTTAGCACAGTATTTGGTAATAATGGCACTGTTACAAATACTAGTAGTGGTATGCAATTTGATGATACTTTTAAAATTATCAAAAATTTAACCTATAAAAGGACTCGTTCATGGTGGAACCGTGCTTTTCTGCAAAACTATATCCAAAGGCAACTTATCCCAAGAGGCCTACAGATTCAGGTCACTCCTTCCTTCCCTGTTGTTGCTGAAAATTTTATAAAGAACTTGGAGAATATCTGTAATGAAGCCTCTAAACAACTAATGGAGCTGTTGGTGAAATATAATTCAAAGATCCTGTCGGATACCGATAAAGCTCTAGAAGAAGCATTTTCTCAGTCCAAAACAATCTTGAGTACTGAACAGCTCCAAACCATTAACCCTCAAATTGACAAACATATGGACCAATGGATTAAGGATATCCAAGCAAAACAAACAAGCAAGCTTATCAGAGATCGGAGAGATTTCAGCTTTTACAGATGGCATAAACAGCTGCCAAAAACTAATATTCGTGACAGGACTGTCTCAGTTTCACCAAATCAGGCCATTGGGGATATTTCTGGTGCCTCCTCTTTCGTCTCTGTATCGACTTCCATCATTTCTACTCCAAAACGGAAATGTGAGCCACGTTACACTCCAGCTAAACATGCCCCTAGATTTTCTCCAGAAAACTACAGAAATAAATTTCATGTGATTAACTTAAGTACACATGTTTTCTCAGATACGGACATTGATATTTTAAGTAAAGGATTTATGTTTTGTTCCACGGCAAAATTTGACAAATTTGTTGCCATTAAAGATCTACACTTATTTGCCAAGAAGTTGATTTTCAAAAGATATTTTCATAACGAAAGTACACTAAAATTGTTTCCTACAGAGATGGAACAGGAGGCACTAGCTACCCTGGAAGAATTGGCACAGGAACATAGTAATCCACCGGAAGGTAAGATTCCAGAAACCCACCCGCCCTAAATCTAAGAAATTTCCCCCCTTGTCAGCCTGTCCTACACTCGATATATTTGTGAAGATAGTTAGTAAGGATTTTGACAAAATCCCCCACTACTTTGCACTTTATTTTGCTATTTTTAATGGTTACACCAATCCACTGTCATTTAGAGTTTTTTTATATGGACTTTTATTACCTTTATGGGTTACTATATATACTTTATCATTACTATTGATTTTATATGGTAATTTTTATTGATCCTGTATATGCGCACTTTGTTTCTTTTAATCATATTTTGTACTTTTAATTCTATCATGAAATTCAAACCTATTTGTTAAACCTTCTTGTCTGGAATTCGCTATCTACTCTATGCTCTTGGTATTGGGGTTTTTCTCCACAAAAATTGGAATAGAAAGCGATAAAAAAAGTTAAGTGCCCGAAAATGGTAACAATAAAAACATCAGCTCGTCCCGCAAAAAACAAGCCCACACATCACTCTGTTGGCTGAAATATGGAAATATTATAGCTCTCAAAATACGGTGATGCAAAAATTTCTTACAAAAATTCTTCCATAAAAAAGCGTCTTTTAGTGTGTGACAAGCTAAACATGAAAAAGGATATAAATCTAGTATCGCTGTAATCGCAAAAACCCGAGGAATTTAGTTGCTTAATCATTAATACAGCATGAGGGATGGCATAAAAGATAAGACCAATTCTTCACCTTTTGTGGATTTGTTCATTCTGCCTCCCAAAGATCGCAGTAAGGCGATCACAGTGGTTTACCCCCACATATGGGGTATCAGTGTAGTCAGGACAAATTGCACAACAACTTTGGGGTTCTAGTTTCTCCTGTTACCCTTGTGAAAATAAAAATTTTGTAGCAAAAATATCATTTTTGTGGAAAAAGCATGATTTTTTAATTTTCACAGCTCTACATTGTAAACTTCTGTGAAGCACTTGGGGTTTCAAAGTACTCACCACACATCTAGATAAGCTCCTTGGGGGGTCTAGTTTCCAAAATGGGGGTCACTTGTGGGGAGTTTCTACTGTTTAAGCACATCAGGAGCTCTGCAAACGCAACATGACACCCACAGATCATTCCATCAAAGTCAGCATTCCAAAACGGCGCTCCTTCCCTTCCATGCTCTGCCATGCTCCCAAACAGTGGTTCCACCCCACATATAGGGTATCAGCGTACTCAGGACAAATTGCAAAACAACTTTTGGGGTCCAATTTCTCCTGTTACCCTTGTGAAATTAAAAATTTTGAGACAAAAACATCATTTTTGTGGAAAGAAATATGATTTTTTATTTTCACGGCTCTACGTTATAAACTTCTGTGAAGCACTTGGGGGTTCAAAGTGCTCAACACACATCTAGATAAGCTCCTTCGGGGGGTCTAGTTTCCAAAATAGGACTTGTGGGGGAGTTTCCATTGCTTAGGCACATCAGGGGCTCTCCAAACGCGACATGGCGTCCGCTCTCCATTCCAGCCAAAAAAGTCAAATGGCGCTCCTTCCCTTCCAAGCTCTGCCATGCGCCCAAACAGTGGTATACCCCCACATATGGGGTATCAGCATACTCAGTACAAATTTCACAATAACTTTTGTGGTCCTGTTACCCTTGGGAAAATAAAAATTGGGGGTGAAAAGATAATTTTTGTGGAAAAAATATGATTGTTTAATTTTACGGCTCTACGTCATAATCTTTTGTGAAGCCCTTGGGGGTTCAAAGTGCTCATCACACATTTAGATCAGTTCCTTGGGGGGTCTAGTTTCCAAAATGGGGTCACTTATAGGGGGTTTCCACTGTTTAGGTACATCATGGGCTCTCCAAACGTGACATGGCATCCGATCTCGATTACAGCCAATTTGACATTCAAAATCTCAAATGATGCTCCTTCCATTCTGAGCACTGCCGTGCACCAAAAGATTTGTCTTCCTCTACACATGGGGTATCTGTGTACTAAAGAGAAATTGCACAACAAATAATGTGGTTCATTTTCTCCTGATACCCTTGACAAAATAAAAAAATTGTCCGAAGAAAAATTTTGGGAAAAAAAAGTTAAATGTTCATTTTTTCCTTCCACATTGCTTCAATTCTTGTGAAGTACCTAAAGGGTTAATAAACTTCTTGAATGTGGTTTTGAACACCTTGAGGGGTGCAGTTTTCAGAATGGTGTCACTTTTGGGTATTTTCTGTTATATTGACCCTGCAAACTCACTTCAAATGTGAGGTAGTCATTAAAAAATACGGTTTTGTAAATTTTGTTGGAAAAATGAGAAATCGCTGGTCAACTTTCAACCCTTATAACTTCCTAACAAAAAAAAAAAAATATGTTTCCAAAATTGTGCTGATGTAAAGTTGGCATGTGGGAAATGTTATTTATTAACCATTTTCTGTGACATCACTCTATGATTTAAGGGTACAAAATTTAAAAGTTTGGAAATTCCAAAATTTTCGCCATTTTTTTTCACAAATAAATGCAAGTCATATTGAAGAAATTTAACCCCTGACATGAAGTACAATATGTCTTGAAAAAACAGTCTCAGAATCAGCGGGATCCATTGAAGCGTCCCAGAGTTATATCCACGTAAAGTGACAGTGGTCCGATTTCAAAATTAAGGCTTGGTCATTAAACTACAAAATGACTTGGTTCTTAAGGAGTTAAATTGCTTTACAACCTCATGGACTATTATATGGCTTGCTCTTGGCCGTGATACTTGTTTTTCAACCTTTCCTCTTGAGAGTAACAATGGTCTTGAATTTCATCGAATTGTGCATAATTTGTCTGACTGTGGTTAATGGAGTTAAAACGCTATGGAGATGCTTTTGTGACCTTTTCCAAACTGATGCGCATCAATAATTTTTCTCCTGAGTTCCTCGGAAATCTCCTTTGATCATGCTACGATACACTTTCACAAACATTTCATGTGAAGTACATACTGTACTTTGATAGATTCCTGTTCTTTAAATAATGCAGGTCACCCCACTCACACCTGATTGTCATCCCAAAAACACCGGACTCTAAGGCTATGTGCCCACGCTAGCGTTTTTAAACGCTCAGGAAAAGGATCCCCTTTCCCAGAAAACGCACGTCTTTTTCCGCGCGTTTCTTGCGCGGTTTTTGACGCATTTTTTGACAGGCGATTTCTGGGAACATTGGGGATGGCTAAAATCGCCGAGCAATGTGGGAATTAATGAGCATGCTGCATTTTTAGCCGCTAAGGCTGGTTTCACATTTGCGTTTTTTAGCGCTGGAAAAAAACGCATACGTGCGCATGCGATTTTTCCCCTATATTTAACATGGGTGCGCATACCTGCGCGCTGGCATGCGCACGTATGCGATTTTCATGCGCTGCGTTTTTTTGGGGTGTGCGTTGGTATTTTCCAGACGCAGCATGTTGCATTTTTTGGGCCTGGAAAAAAGCGCATGCGCACGTATGCGCACGTTTTGCGCTAAAAATGGCCATTATAGCCTATGGATGCGCATACGTGCGCACTGGCATGCGCAGGTATGCGTTTTTTTAGCGCTGCGTTTTTTGGGTGGTGTCCACTTGTTATCCTAGTTATAATCTTCTAAAGTCAAAAAAAAAAGTCTATATAAAGGAGGTGCCTGCCAAAACTCTGCCACTACTACACTGACAGATTGAAGAGCAGACAGTCAACCAAGAACCCATTATATCAGCGAAGAATGTGAGTATATTACATTATATGCCTGTCCTTTTAAATTATGTATGTACTAATGATTTTTATTATTTTTACATGCAGTATGTCTTCAGAATCCGAGTATTCCCCATCGCGGCAGGAATTGGCGCAAGCAGACCGTGAGGTGATTATTTTCGTGCATCTGGTAAGTATATCTGCTACTTCTCCAAATCTCTTACGTTTTTTTCAACTTTTTTAAGACATCGTCATCATCATCTGCGGACGGGACTAGTGAGGGCGAAGAGCAGGAGCAGCGAAGCCAAGTCCCGGTGGTGATACGGAATGTAAGTATCAAATGATTTGTAATGTTCTTTATTTTTTATCTTCTATTTTTACTCTTAAATTTGATTATTCTAATGAATGTGTTTTGTCTAGGTTCCACAACGGGATGAAGACGTCTACCTGGATAATGAGCAGCTCATCAGCCTGGTCCAGGAGCGTTCGCCGTTGTGGGACAGCCGTGACCGGCTGTACAAGGACAATGTGGTGACCCGGCGGCTATGGAATGAGGTGGCCACAGCGTTGATGGATGGCTGGGACAGCGCCACAGCATCCTCCAAAAAGGCGTTTAGTGAGTATTTCCCTGCTCTGTATTGTGCCGCAGTGACTGTTGTCCTTGACGGCACTGTTGGGTTTCGTGCTAGGCATATTCTAGCAGGAAACCCAACAGTGTCATCGGGGTCTACAGTGACTGCTTTGAGTATTGTATTGCTACATTGTGCCTCAGTGACTGTTGTCCTTGACGGCACTGTTGGGTTTCGTGCTAGGCGTATTCTAGCAGGAAACCCAACAGTGTCATCGGGGTCTACAGTGACTGCTTTGAGTATTGTATTGCTACATTGTGCCTCAGTGACTGTTGTCCTTGACGGCACTGTTGGGTTTCGTGCTAGGTGTATTCTAGCAGGAAACCCAACAGTGTCATCGGGGTCTACAGTGACTGCTTTGAGTATTGTATTGCTACATTGTGCCGCAGTGACTGTTGTCCTTGACGGCACTGTTGGGTTTCGTGCTAGGTGTATTCTAGCAGGAAACCCAACAGTGTCATCGGGGTCTACAGTGACTGCTTTGAGTATTGTATTGCTACATTGTGCCTCAGTGACTGTTGTCCTTGACGGCACTGTTGGGTTTCGTGCTAGGTGTATTCTAGCAGGAAACCCAACAGTGTCATCGGGGTCTACAGTGACTGCTTTGAGTATTGTATTGCTACATTGTGCCGCAGTGACTGTTGTCCTTGACGGCACTGTTGGGTTTCGTGCTAGGTGTATTCTAGCAGGAAACCCAACAGTGTCATCGGGGTCTACAGTGACTGCTTTGAGTATTGTATTGCTACATTGTGCCGCAGTGACTGTTGTCCTTGACGGCACTGTTGGGTTTCGTGCTAGGTGTATTCTAGCAGGAAACCCAACAGTGTCATCGGGGTCTACAGTGACTGCTTTCAGTATTGTATTGCTACATTGTGCCGCAGTGACTGTTGTCCTTGACGGCACTGTTGGGTTTCGTGCTAGGTGTATTCTAGCAGGAAACCCAACAGTGTCATCGGGGTCTACAGTGACTGCTTTCAGTATTGTATTGCTACATTGTGCCGCAGTGACTGTTGTCCTTGACGGCACTGTTTTTTTTTTATCAACAGTGGACAAAGTCCGAACACGTTGGCGTTCGATCAAGGACCGCTTCAACAGTGATGTTCGTGCTGAGGGCCAGGTTCGCAGTGGATCTGTGTCAAGGACCAGAACTAGATACCGTCACTATCACGCGTTGCAGTTCCTAAGACCGGTCCTTGCCACGAGATCGTAAGTATTATACATTTTGGGTTTTTATTTTTATTAATCTGTGTTTTTCTAATCCACAGCTGATGCTTCTTGTAAAGGCATGGTAGTAATGATTTTCCTTTCTTCCACAGCACCTGGAGCAGCACCCTGCAACCTGGCCCTGGAGCGGTCCTTCCTCGGACGTCCTCTGACCCGTCCCAGCCATCCGACAGCCAGGAAGCACCTTGCAGGTCAACCACACACACAGCTGGTGACCAGGAAGCTGGGCCATCAGGTGTTCCCCTGTCCCAGGTCTCTGCCACTGGTTATGCGGGCACTACCCGCCAGCGGCAGAGGGCCTTGGACAGGAATGTCTTGCCCGAGTTTATGCATTTGAGCGAGACATTTAATTCCAGCCTCAAGTCACTGTCCGACAGAGTTGAAAGCGGTTTTGCACTCATGGAACGTGGTTTTAACCACTTTGAACACCGCTTCAATTCTGTAGAACAGCGCCTTGACCGTCTGGAGGCCGACCTCAACAGACCAGCACACCATTTTTTTAGTAAGATTGAAAAGGGCATGGCGGAACACCTTAGTCCTGATCAACAGCTGAATGTGCTGCAGGCCTGCAACAATGCTTTCTTGCAGGCTATGCAGCATAATCGGTACGGTCAGCAGTCAGTGGTGTCCTTTCCACCTGTGCCTCCATTGACTCGCTTCACCTCACTACCGACTTGTGCTGCATACCACTGCACGGACACCTCTATTCAAAGCCAGGACACCCACCGTTACACCACCACAAGTCTGAGTGCAGCTGGTCACTTCACCGACACCACCATGGCAAGCGCTGCTC
The DNA here is from genome assembly GCF_039654945.1 of Dendrobates tinctorius. Lineage (NCBI taxonomy): Eukaryota > Metazoa > Chordata > Amphibia > Anura > Dendrobatidae > Dendrobates > Dendrobates tinctorius. The sequence continues at coordinate 121,281,667 of NW_027361679.1, forward strand.
CTGTCTGGAGCACCACCGCCAATCCCATGCATGCGTGGAGCTCAGCCACCACTAGGCAAACATGGAACAGCCCTGCCGCTACAACAACATGTAGTAGCCCTGCCACCACCACTCTGCAAACCTGGACCATCACTGCCGCCACCAGTCCTCCTGCAAGGACGAGCACTGACAACGAAGAGCAGCAGCAGCCACCTCAGCAGCAGCAGCCACCTCAGCAGCAGCCACCTCAGCAGCAGCAGCCACCTCAGCAGCAGCAGCAACCACCTCAGCAGCAGCAGCCACCTCAGCAGCAGCCGCCACCTCAGCAGCAGCAGCCACCTCAGCAGCAGCCGCCACCTCAGCAGCAGCCGCCACCTCAGCAGCAGCAGCCGCCACCTCAGCAGCAGCAGCCATACCAGCAGACGGGGGACCTACATTCCATATTTGCCCCTAGTTCAAGGCGAAATCAATCAAGGCGGGCATTGGGCCAAAGTCGGTCCAGGCACACAAGCCTACGGCGACATGCCATTACAACTAATGTACCTGAACAGATTTCCTCTCCTCCAAGTGTTCCTAGTTTAATTCCCTTAACTGGACTACCTTCCCCCACAAGTTTTGTTGCCCCTTCCCCTCAAACATCGTCTTCAACTGCAAGTGTTGCATATTCCCTGCACACCCCCAAATTGAAACCATCTGCCCCCAAACGCCGTAAAAAATAATTTTTATTTTTGTGATAAAAAATAAATTTACATTTGTGGTTCACCATTACTAAGTTTCATTAATGTTGTTTGCGCCGCTCACACACACTGATGGGTAAATACATGTTAAAAACCAACCCAAGGCCTAGTATAGTCATATGTGAAATAACATGGACTAGTATAGTCATACCAAGGCCTAGTGTAATAACTCGAGTTTTACCAACTTGGATCTGGTTTCATGAAAAACAAACTGTTGAAACTTGTCTTAAAAATAAGTTTCTTTCTAGTTTCACCAGTTTGTTTTTTGTGAAACAAGATGCTAGTTGTTAAAAATCGAGTTATTACAGTAGGCCTTGGTATGACTATACTAGGCCGTGGTATTTCACATATGACTATACTAGTAGGCCCAAGGTCTACTATACTCATATTTGAAATACCACGGCCTAGTATAGTCATTCCAAGGCCTAGTGTAATAACTCTAGTTTTACCAACTAGAATCTGGTTTCATGAAAAACAAACTGTTGAAACTTGTCTAAAAAATAAGTTTCTTTCTAGTTTCACCAGTTTGTTTTTTGTGAAACAAGATGCTAGTTGTTAAAAATCGAGTTATTACAGTAGGCCTTGGTATGACTATACTAGGCCGTGGTATTTCACATATTACTATACTACTAGCCCCAAGGCCTACTATACTCATATTTGAAATACCACGGCCTAGTATAGTCATTCCAAGGCCTAGTGTAATAACTCTAGTTTTACCAACTAGAATCTATTTTCATGAAAAACAAACTGTTGAAACTTGTCAAGTTTCACCCGTTTGTTTTTTGTGAAACAAGATACTAGTTGGCCAAAATCGAGTAGGCCTTGTTATGACTATACTAGGCCGTGGTATTTCACATATGAATATACTAGTAGGCACAAGGCCTAATATACTCATATTTGAAATACCACGGCCTAGTATAGTCATTCCAAGGCCTAGTGTAATAACTTGTAATGGAGCAGATTACATGAGAAGATTACATTCATCCACTCAATGCTGACTTGTATTCCCCATGGACTTTCATTGGGGTTGGGTTTTGAGGGTTGTGTTTTGAGAAAATCACATACTTTGTTTTAAACTAGTTGCACAATTTTCTCTTGAAAAAAAATTGTTTCCTGATTCATGGCCTGCAGCTTTGCTCATTCCAATATATTTCACGCAGACTAGCAATGCTGCATTTTAACTCATATGTGTATTTACCTGCCCAGGTGTGTGAACATAAAAAAATTCAGTTATACATGGGAAGTTTTTTAATTAATTGGAGTTTAAAAAGTATAGTGCACTCAGTAATGGTATCAAATAAGGATTTTTATTACCATAAACAAACAACAACATTACACCATTTCATCTTGCCAGTGCACCCGTCCTACATCAGAAATAAAGTAGGCCGCAAATTTGTCCCTCATTTGGCCAACTTCAACGGATGACCTGAGAGTGTGCTGAGTGAATTCAGGCAATGGGTTAGGAGCATCATCGTCCAGTTCAAAGGTCGGGTGCTCTTTAGCCATCACAAAGTTATGTAGAACCACACAGGCCTTCACCACCTCATCGACTGTTTCAAGTTTAAGATTAATGGCCGTGCCCAGAATTCGCCATCTGGAAACAAGAATCCCAAAAGCACACTCGACAGTTCTTCTGGCCCTGGTCAGCCTGTAATTAAATATTTTTTTGGTGTGGTCCAAGTCCCGGCTGGAGTAGGGTTTCAGTAAGTTTCCGCACATTTGAAAAGCCTCATCGCCAACCATTACAAAGGGCAGTGGCGGAGCTTCGGTGTGAGGAAGAGGCCGTGGCATAGGGAAATTAAATTGGTTGCCATACAACCTCCGGCCCATGTCTGAGTTTTTAAAAGCCTGTGAGTCATTACCACGGCCAAATGCTCCAATGTCCACTGCTACAAACATACATCCGGCATCCGCAATCGCAATGAGTACTATTGAAAAGTACTTTTGTAATTATAGTACTCAGATCCCGTTCTTTGGGGTTTGATGATCCGTATGTGTTTCCCATCAACAGCTCCCAAACAGTTGGGAAAATTGCATACTGTCCAGAATTTGTCAGCAATTTCCATCCACTTTTCAGCGGTGGGCAGGGGCATAAATTCTGGGCAAAGAACATTCCAGAGAGCCCGGCAGGTGTCAGCAACAATTCCAGACAAGGTAGAGATTCCAATACGGTACTGGAAGTGTAGTGAAGATAGGGTTTCTCCAGTCGCCAGGAATCTGTGAACAGACAAAGAAGTAAAATTAATATTTATGTATATTATTTTTAAAAACTATAAAATAAAATAGTACATTCACGAAAACTAATTACCCAAGGTTTTGAATACTAAATTTACAAAAAAAAACATCAGACCACACCCCTTGGTTTTTAAAACATACCGTAATGTCACCAGTAGCCGTTCCTCAGGAGGAATCGCACGACGGAGCTGTGTGTCCTATCTCCGGATGGATTGTTGGACACGAGCAAGCAAATCCATGAAACATTCGTGGGACATCCGGATATAATCTGTAAATTTCTCCGGGTTTGCCCGTAGCTCGCTGTAGAGGGTGTGGTATGCCCCACGGCTCTCCCGGAGTTCAACAATTGGATGTATCCAATGGCCTGAGCCATCGCGATGTCCAAATCCAAGTTGAAGTGAAAACTCTTCCAGCGCAGATCCATGGTCACGAGAAGAATCAAGCAAATGTGAAGAATACTGTAGACAGGGTCTATATATTAACATACCACACCCACAATGAAGTCCCATTGGTCTTGTGTGTTGTTGAATGGTTGTTTTTTCATTTTTGTGGGGTTTTTCAAAAATCTGTAAAAAAACGCTAACGCGCAAAAAACGCATACAAACGCGCAAAAACGCTGCGTTTTTTTCCTGCATGCGCATAAAAATGCTTGAAAAAAACGCAGCGTTTGTATGCATTTGTATGCGTTTTTTTAATGCGTTTTTTTGCGGGAAAAACGCGCTGCAAAAAAAAGCAAGTGTGAAACTAGCCTAAGCGATTCCTGAGCGGTTAAAAACGCATGCATTGGCACAAAAATCCAAAAACGCATGCTAAATAATTTGATGCATCTTTTAAGCATTTCTGCAGCGTCTGATCCGGCGGAAACGCTTACAAAAACGCAACGTGGGCACACAGCCTAACTTCACCTTCAAGTTATCTGCTAATCATAAAGGTTCACATTCTTTTGCCATTCACACATGTGATATTGGATCAGTTTTCTCATTCAAAAATGACAGTCTAATACTTGTACTAATTTGTTTGATTTGTTCTTTACTTTTATGACTTGTGTTAAACAAATCTAATAAACAAGTAGTTTTATGCTAAATTTATGCTGAAATATGGAAAATTCTGAAGGGTTCAATAACTTTTAAGTACCAAAGTACCACTGTACAAGAGGCGATGTGCCACCAAGAATTAATATTTTTGTTCCAAAATAAACAAGACAATCACCTGATGAATTAGCATTTTACTTATTCGGTGTGTTTTTTCCCCACATATTTGCACCTACAAACGCTCATCCCCAGCTCCTATATTTTAAATGTAGATGCAACACATAAACACACTGCATAATACACACATAGTGTAAAGGACATAACAGGCTCTCTTCTTCTCATAAGTTGCTCCCGAATATCATCTCCTAATCTTTAGAGTTAATCTAGAATCCTGTAGATCCTGTAGGACTTTTGACCTTTTTACCTTGATGTCAACAAAGGTCTTTCTACACTTCTGAACTCAGAAATTGCAATAATAATGCTAGATTAGTTTTATCAATGCAGTTTATGACTTATAAAGATTGGGGATAATTTTGGGGTAGGATCCCTGGGCAACTGTCCAGTCCACTTCCCCTACTTAAAAGCCTCTTCCACTTTCAATTTTAAAGATGGTTTGGTTCAAAATACAAAAGAGTGCACCTGTAAACGTCTCAAATAAAAAATGTATTTTGCAGTGGCTTAATCAAAATCCTAAATTAAAACCTATTAAGATGTACATTTCCATTTGTGCAATTGAATATTGGCAATTCTGCAAATAAAGCCAAGCCAAGATTTCTCCACAGTGCTTTGAATGACTGATCTCCCATTTATTGGAAATGTTTGGCTGCAGTAGTAACTGCTAGAAGTGTCACAACAAGGTATTGAAGGAAAAGTTTTGTGAGAAAATTATAAAAATTATAAATCAGATTTCTTGTATAATGACATTATTTAAATAGGTAGCAAAAAAAAGAAAGGGCACATACTGTAGTTCACCAGTCTAGCAGCTTGTGCATTAGAGCAGGGTTCCCCAACTCCGGTCCTCAAGGCCCACCAACAGATCAGGTTTTCAGGATTTCCTTAGTATTGCTCAGGTGATAATTGCATCACCTGTACAATAAAAGGGAAATCCTGAAAACATGATCTGTTGTTGGGCCTTGAGGACCGGAGTTGGGGAACCCTGCATTAGAGAATCCGGAGAAATGATCCTATTATCAGGTGTTCAAATGCTCCTGGACCATGGAGTAATGGTAATAAATCCAAAAAGTTGATAATATTGCAGTACCCTGAGTAAACATTTAATATCTTTATTTAATCATGGTTAAAATGCATGTGATGGCCATGTATTGCGGTCATGATGCGTTTAGGGTGTGTCCACCCTTGATCTTAGCTATAGATTAAATTTTACAAGAATATTTATAATACAAATTGACCAAAGGGCATAATTGGAGAAAACACATGACCAGGAAGTAATATATACAAATTTACATAACAGTTTCAAGATATCACTGTGAGCTTGATTCATTGACTAAGGCTACTTTCACACTTGCGTTTTTTTGCGGTGCATTTTTTGCGCACACAAACGCATCAAAAAAACACATCATGCGTTTGTGTGCGTTTTTTTGCGGGTTTTGGTGCGTGTAAAAAGAATGCATGTTTTTTTGCGCATGTGTGCGCATTACAATGCGCACGTCAGCGCACCCATAGACTATAATGGGTGTTTTGCTGTAAAAAAAAAAACACATTGCGTGCGCATGCGTTTTTTGGGGCAAGTCGTACGCACAAAAAATGCAACAGGATGCATTTTGTGCGCCCGAGCACACACTACAAAAAAACGCATGCGCATACAAATGCGTACAAACGCATGTGTGTGCGCACCTATGCGCACCCATGTAAAAGATAGGGGAAAAAAAGCATGCGTTTTTTGCACTAAAAAACAGCGCAAAAAAACGCAAGTGTGAAACCAGCCTAAGATGCAAAAATAGCTACCTGTTAGAAGTGTATTAGAGGATAAGAAAGAAATGTGTATTGTTGGTCTTGTGTAGCAAACCCAGAAAGATGCTGTGGTATTCATGAGCTATGACTTGTACCATGCACAACGGCTAAGTAAAAAAGCAAGAAGTTTCTCAATTTATCACATCACCTGTAAAATCTATGTTGTGCCATACCCATGCAAGAATCACATGGTAACATGCTACAACCCACAAGAGTCAAAGGGTGATATAAGGATATACTAAACAGTTTATGAGGCAGCTTTCATGCCTGATCTGTTGTTCACAACATTCAGGGAAGAGCCACATGCGGAAAGTAAGTGGAACAATGCTTTCTTTTGCGTGTGGAATTCCCGTGATTTCGCACAAAGAATGAGCATGCTGTGTATTTTTCCATGATGCGATTCCGCCGCGGAAAAATACGCAGCATTAGCACAGCATGTGAGAAATGCCATAGGACTGCATGGGATGCTTTTTTTTGCGTTTTCGCTGCAAAATCGCACGTTAAAAAACACTACGTGTGCACACAGCCTCAGATGTATACTTTTGTACCGTGGTGTGGGGCGGAAGCCAGGGATGAGGCTCTTGTCTCCCTTTATGCCCAGGCACGTTTAATGAAAGTGTGGGTCCTAGCTAGGTGTGTGGACATGTACTGAGAGGGCTTCACGTGTAGCTGGTGGTGTGGGCTGACCAGGACTATGAGTTCCACAGATCAATAAAGGAGACTGTCATTCAAACACAGAGTCTTTACTGAACGATAACTTAATAACAGTTATGTACATGGGATAGCAGGTACAAAGTCTAATGGTTAATTCCTTTAAATTTAACATCATTCTCTTTCACACAGTATGCTTCCTCTAAAGTCTACTCCAAGACTAGTGAGGTACATTGTTTCATCCTACTTCGCCACAACTCAGCTTCAATGCCATAGTCCTGATCAGCAAGTCTCTCTATTTGCTCAGTGGTTCCGAATTGTATTTCTTCCACTACTGGCATCCTGGATCTACCTCTCGAGGCCCCCACTAGTCCGACAAAACTCAGTCCTGTTTAGGTACATTACCTTCGGTGCTGCAAGCTTTTTGTGAGTTGGAGTCCTATTAATGGATCCTCCTCCAGAAGGCCATTATGACTACTCAGTCACTTCTCCTCAAGATCTTACTATCCCTGTCCTTAGGTCTCCTTTGACTGTAGATCACACCTCGGCAGTACTGCTATCTTCACTCCCCAAAGACTGTCTCCCTAACTACAGGAAGTAGTCACTTGCCCTAACACTAGGCCCTGCCCACTCTGGGCTAGTCCCAAACATTAACCCTATGTTACTCTAATGTCATCGTTACCTAAACTATGCACTATGCTATACACTATCACATCCCACACTGTACATTACTTATAACACTACTACACAATTCACGTGACACGATATATATAAAAGACATTATTCACATTACATAATGCACATCACGATGCACAGTAACTTCTTTGGGAGAGTGCTGTGGGGATCTATATATTGGTTATTGAGCAAAAACAAGGGAAGGAGGTGAGGTATTATCATCATCTGTGGTCAGTGGTAGATTTTGTTTTACTTACAAATAAGCATTACCTCTCATTGTAATGGCACCTAGGATATAACAGGCTTGTATGAGGCTGTAGTCACAGAAAACATCACAAAAAACCTAGTTAATTAAACAATTGTTTAAAAGATGTAAAACATTTTTTATCTAATTATTAATTTCTGATTTTGTTTGACTGTAGTCGTTCCATGATGCATCATCACATGTATGCTAGGTGCATGGCAACAGGAGATGTCCCATTTTCATCACAAGGAGGGGCTTTCAGATGAAAACTGTACTGATATTAAAAAATATCAAACTTTGGTAGCCCTGAATCCAGTTTGAGGATGAGTGCCACATTCGGGAGTTCCCCTGTCTGTTTCGCCCCAGAAAAAAAAGGGCATCTGCCCACATAGCGAACTGCCACATGATGAGTGATCTGTGGTACTGTGCGGCTGCCAACTGCCTTGATATAGCCTATCCTGCTGCAAGCTCTGTTGTTTTAACCTCCGCTGCTCTATACTGCGCTGTTGTGCTCTTTGACCCTCCAGCCCTGAACGGCTGGGCTACTATTTTCAAACGTTACGGGGCGGACTGCCCTGTGAGGGTTCCCCTGGCCCAACTGACTAAAATGCCAGATGCTCCCCGGTTTCACCACAGTTAGCCCCTCCTACATTTAACTATATACATACTGAGCATAACTCTACCCCATTCTCGTTCTTTTAGCCACACCCACCATGGGCGGGCCGGAGATTGTTGACAGGTAGATTTTCAAGCTCTTTCTGGGATGACACGCCCACAAAGGGTGGAGTCACAGTTGTCTTTCTCCTCTTTGGTGCCACTCACCGCCATCTTCATGGCTGCCATTTTAGTCACCGAAGTATTATCAGTCCCACACAAAGTTTTAGTCACGTCCATTAAAGTGGTCACATTCAGAATTTCAGTCTCTTAAAAACAGAAAAAAGAAAAAATGCCGAGTGGAAAGGGAAATGTTAAGGAAAATGTAATGGAAACAAGGGAGGAACAGGAGGAAAACAATGCGCTTACAAGGTAAAAATATACATAAGAGACCTACAAAAAGGGGGCGAAACTCAAGGATTCACTGAGTCACTTTAGTGTCATGGTCTGTATGACTGCGATCTCCAAGGCATATTAATGTAAACACTGTCTGATTGTGGTGAGCCCTGGCTGTGCAGTATGGAGGGTGTGGGGGATCCTCTCTGCAGTGTTGGAACGTGTGTTTCATTAAGGCAGAGGTTGAGAGCACAGGTGGAAGCCCTAGTGGAGGTGGAGGAGGCAGAAGCACTAGAGGAACTGTTATATGCAGAGGTTAGTTACGCATTACCTGGGGATTCCAAGACTTGGTGCCTAGTGACACCTTGCTGTCTACTGCTTTAGTTCTCCATCCCCTGGTGCACTAGTTTAGTTCTCCAACCCAAGCTGTTTATTAGTTTAGTTCTCCACACCCTGTTGTCTATTAGTTTAGATCTCCATGTTTTAGTGCGTATTTCTTTCCTAATGCAGTCATAGCTGTTTAGTAGTGTAGTTATGTAGGGATCGCAAGTACGCGGGATGCAGTGATGAGACGGAAGACGGGATGAACTTAAGATGTAACTTTTATATATATGTATGCATATAGGGGCTATCTTGAGCCACCAACAAGCTAACAACAGTTATCCTCGCAGGGATCAAAACAAGAATACACTGGTAACACGAACACGACTACCCGGCCGAGACCGGTCACTAGACAGGCCGCAGCCTCGGGCTGGAGTCGAGCAGTGGCGGCCGCTAGGGCAATCTGTGTCTCTCTGCTGGACAGCTCGGTGCTGTCTCCTTCCTGTCTGTGGTGAGTCTCTTTCCTGTCCCTTCAGTCGCTGCTCTCTTCTCGCTCTGGCTCTCTCTCTGGCTTTCTGGCGTCCTCTAGCCTTCCTGCTCCTCTCCTGCTCAGTCGAGTGCCCAGACCTGGCGTCTTCAGCTCCTTTTGTATTGGCTCCGCCCCCACTCCTTCTAGAACTTTCTCTCTGGTCCGTCTCCTAATCATGTCCCCCGGAAACAGTCCCCCTAGAAACCTTGATGACAGTCCCCTATGTTCCGGTGGGGACTCTTCCTCCTACAGTTATTCAACCCCTGTTGTCTATTAGTTTAGTTCTCCATGTTCTGGTGTTAATTTGTTTAGTTCTGCAATCACAGCTGTTTAGCAGTTTAGTTCTCCAACCCCTGTTGTCTGTTAGTTTAGTTATCCATCGTGCGGTGTGTAGTGTTTTAGTTCTACAACCCTAGCTGTTTAGAAGTTTAGTTCTCCAACCCCTGTTGTCTAGTAGTTTAGTTATCCATCTTGTGGTGTCTAGTGGTTTATTTCTCCATAATCAAACACCTTGCAAGCCTTGGGAATTGCAAGACTTGAAAAAAAGCAGCTTCCCTGACTGCCCCCACAGACACAAGAGTCACTCAGTACCCAGTCATTGAGATGTAGCTTCCCTGTCCATGCTTGTGGATCGCCCCCAGGGATGTAGGGTTACTCGGTACCGGACCGGTGTTTCAGAGGGATGTGTCACGGTGGCGGTGACCCGGTCTGCGGCCCTGGGCTTCCATGCAAAAGGGATGAAACTTAGCTGAATAAAGTTTATAGGTAGATGATACGTGACGCCACCTGTGGAGCTCGGCAATGAAGGGGTTAAGCCGACGCTGCAAGCAGATCCTCTGGGACAGATGGTACAATGCAACAAGATGTAATAGCTCCCCACAGGTAGAGCTGTTGTCCCAGGGCAGTAGTAATAGGTGTTGAGGAAGAGGGTGTAGTGTTAGGCACAGAGATGTAGCAGTGCTGAAGGGGTTGCAGGAAGAAGGCAATGACACAACAGGGTGCAGTTTCCTTTACCTTTACTTTGCTTTGTAAGTGCAGTCCAGGATCCAGATTACAGATGAAGCAGGAGTTAATCAGCCTGGAAGCAACTTAGGAATCGCTCTATGCAGATGGGTTGTGTAGTCTCCTTTCTAGCGCTTATATGAGGCACTTGCAGTTCTGAGTTACACTGAAGTTCCTCTTTCTTGCTCTCTTTTAGAACTCCCCTCGTATGGCAGGCAGCCGTAGCCTCATCTTTCTGGCTCACACACGTTGCTGCTGTGCCTCCGAGTCTTATGTGGGAACAGAGCATTTACAGCCTCCTGTTCCTCCGGTTTCTGTTGCAGGAACATCAGTATCCATACAACCTCAGATACCGGACTCCGGACAATGTGCTACAGCTAGAAGTGAGCCTGAATTCAGCTCAATCCTCCAGCTCATCTCTCCCACGTCCACACACTTTGCCTTTTCCACACGAACTCCCTAACTTCCCTCCCCCGGCCACAGAGAGCAGCTACTCAGTAGTTTGGGTTCAGAGCTCCCTCTGCTGGGCTGGAGTGGGAACTGTGGTGTGTGCTGGATTTACCTGATAGAGAGATCCTTCATTGCTTCCAAGCATGACATCACACTATCTAGGAGGAAGGTATTGCCACGGTGGCGACCATACTCCTGGGGGCGCCACACTTGCTCTTCCAGGTGTCAGTGTTGAAATGCACCTTGGCAGACACAGAATTTTTCAGAGAACAGGTAAGGTTGTCTGCGACTTGCTGCTGTAGCTCAGGCACATCTTTCTTAGAGAAGTAATGGTGACTGGACAACTGGTACTAGGGGACTGTGACGGCCATCAGCTTTCGGAAAATGTCTTTATCCACAAGGCAGAAAGGCTGCATTTCCATGGCCAACAGATTATAGTGGTCATGCAATAATCACAAAGATCACAGGCAGTGAGTGATGTAGAAAAAAAGCGCTGTGATCTTTGTAGCAAATAGCTCTTCCTTATCGCCTAGGCCAGGGTTCCCCAACTCCAGTCCTCAAGGCCCACCAACAGATCATGTTTTCAGGATTTCCTTAGTATTGCTCAGGTGATTATTGCTTCACCTGTGCAATACAAAGGAAATCCTGAAAACATGATCTGTTGGTGGGCCTTGAGGACTGGAGTTGGGGAACCCTGGTCTAGGCAATGACACGATTGGGCGACGATCATCCTAGGAAAATGCAGGCTGTTCACAATAATTAGTTCTCTGAAAAGTAATAGTGTACATATGGCTTATCCACCTCCAGATTAGAACACATGGAAGATGTGTATATCCCCCCATACAATCACTGCTAACTCCATGATAACTCTACACTCCTCGTTGCCAACAACAATCATGTTTTTAACCAAATAAATAAATGCAGGATGATTTAACGCAATTCTTCTTTTGAGGCTCACACCATTAGGGTGTTCCATCCCTTCTTCCTCAGAGAAGCAGTCATATACCGCCCCCAGGCTCACCCACCCACTTCCTTGACCACTTTTATGCATTGCTGCCACACTGCATGTCCTCAGAATTGCCAACCCTTATCCTGGGAGACTTCAACAATCCCACCTCCTCAACTGCATCCCAGCTTCTATCTCTAACCACTTCTAGTGGCCTCTCACAACTTTCAACCTCTGAGACACACAAAGACTGTAACACATCTGATCTGGTCTTTGTTCAGCTCACTTCAATCTCCTACCTATATAACTCACCTCTTACCCTAGTCTCCTATGAAAATAGGAGTACAACCATAACTTAGATATGACATTCCCTAATCAAAGTTCTTTCTATATATACAGCCTATTCTTTACTTCTCTGAACATAATTCACCATCAAACTCAACTGTACCCAATAGCCTCATGCAGCCTTTATCTACCCCACATTTCCTCAAGATGGTTGGACCATGATTGTAAATAAGCACATGTAATTGGTGTCACCCCCACTTCATTGTAGATTGTAAGCTCTGAAGTGCAGGGTCATCATTATTTTTGCTTTAATTGTTTGATTATCTTAAAATTGGTAACTTTTGACTGTTTTATATGAACTGCTGACTTGTAAAGCTATTTGGAATGTGTTTGCGATATATAAAGGTTATTATTAGAAGATTGAAGATGGTGAAATTAAAGCTGCTAACTTTTCCATGTGTAGGAGTAAATAATTTTTTACGTGAGCACAACAGCACAAACAAGGGTTTGCTGCTGTGCTGACACAGGGTGGAGTAGGGTGAACACAACAAGTTTCTGGACTGTGAGAAAGGTGCAGGAGGAGATGTTACGGTGGATTGAGAAAGATGGGGTGTGCTTGGTATGTAAGATCAGTCAAAAACAGCAGGCATGTCCAATTCCATATCACCTGACAGGCTCTCAGTCACCCCAACTGTAGGGGGTAAACAAGTGGAGGTTTTTGGGCCGGAGACCTGTGTGACAACACTTGCCATGGTGAGAGAGGAGGAAGAATCATAAGATGTGGTTGATGGGGTGGACGGAGGTTGGCGAGACCTGCTAGTCTGCATTTTAGCACAATGACATTACCAGATTAACGCATGTTGACCGCGTGTAAGGGACACAAAGGAGTGTCCGTAAGTGTACAGACATATACATGTATATAAATATATTTAATGTTGGTTGTTATGTAACCTTTCCCTTTAACGTTATTCGTATTTATTATACATGCCATGTAAATGTCTATTTATTGTATCTGTTATATGTATTTAACATTGGACACTGTTCTGTAGATAGGGAAAGTGTAGTACCCTAGTTTGCCCACTAGATGGGGTTAGAGATCCTCAGCTTGTAAATAGTTAAAGTAGGAGGGGCTAGCAGCTGTTAAGCCAGGGAGCATCTGGAATTTGAATGAGTTGGGCGGGAGTGCCCTGACAGGGCTGTTGGCGCCATAACGTTAAAGTCAAGAGCCCAGTCATACAGAATTTGGGCCAGTATCTCATCGGGGAGTAACACCAGGAGAAGTGCTGACAGTGCAGAATTAGAGGGTCTGCAGTTGCCAGAAGAAGACTAAGCAGTACGGGCAGGTCACTCAGAATGTGGCAGCTTATTTCATCTATGGATAATCTTGAGACCGGGGCTAAACGGTTAAGAGGGTCCCCTACTGGAGTAAGACTGAGCAGAGTTGACACTGAAAGACCGGAAAGCACTCTCCGTCCCGGAAGCGAGCTTAGTGGGAAAGAGGGAAACACAGGGACAAAGGAGAAACTGTCCATTGCCAACGCTGATGCTGATGCTGGAGTGAATATGTTTGCGCTGTGTAAAGGAAACAGTAAAGTTTATTGTTCAATTATTGAAAAGGACTGTGACTCTAGCCATTTACTAGTTCTGGTCCTAACTCTGCTGTTCGGTGCTTAGCAGCAGACTAAGCTAAGTTTTGTTTTAATAATGTCACAGGGTAGTAGTGGGAAAACAGGGGATGAGGAACCTGGGCCCCTGAACTGCCCCTCAGGCTAAGGGGGTGCCCTGACTTTTCTTAACTTGGGGGTTCACTTAATGGTAGAGAGGCCCAAGTCTCAGATCTGTCCCTATCTCCTGTTTAGCCCTGAGCTAAACCCCCAACCTCCTCCCCAGGAGGTGAGACAGGGAAAACAGAGAACTGCACCTGAACCAAAGGAAAGATAAAACAGACACCAGGGGGAAATATCAACTGAAAAACAAAACTTAGCTTTGTCTGCTGGTAAGCACTGAACAGCAGAGTTAGGACCAGAACAAGTAAATGGCTAGAGGTCCACTGCAACACAGCCTGCTCCTGACTCCAGCTTGGTTGGTCTCAAAAGAGGAATAATATCACCAACAGTTAGCTGGTGCACCTGGTGAGCTTATATAGGAAGGTGGGAGTGGTCTCCACCTGCCTCAACAGATAGACCAGCCATGCAATTACACCAGTGGCCACCTGGAACAAACCCCCCCCCAGCAGACTAACTAAACTAGTAGTAACACCAGCGGCCACCGGGCGCAAAAAAGTGATATTAACTCCTGATGGCTTGAAAGGAAAGAAGGTTATATATGAGGATCCAGATCTGACATCAATCCAAAAATGGATCGTGACAAGCGCTTGCCATCTACTGGAGCACATGTTCTTTCTGGCCCTCATCTACAAAGCGTACCATTGTACGCCTGCCAAAGAAAGGGAGCAGAGTTGCCCATCCAGTAACAGATGTTATAAAAATGCTGTGCAAATTCTGACTGCAGCAAAATAAACCAACTTCTCATCCCTAATATCATACCTGTCTCACAACACTAAACAGCTATTCAGTACTTTCAATCCTTTCCTGCATCCACCAGTTCCCCCTAACTCTCCTCTCATCTCAGCTGAATTCTTTGCCTCACCACCTGTGAACTTGACACAATTACATCCTAACTGATTCCAAACTTAACCACAGTCTTCATCACAAGCCTAACCCACCTCTTCAACCTGTCATTAACAACTGATGTCTTCCATCCTGATTTAAACATACCTTGATCACACCCATCCTCAAAAAGCCCACCCAAACTACTGGAACAATATGTCCATTTTGAACTGTCCTCCCACCTCTCCTCTTGCTCCCTCTTTGACTGTGTGCAACCTGACTTCAGACAGCACCATTCCACTGAAACTGCTAAAGTCACCAACGACCTACTAACCGCCAAATGAATGTGACACGAGTTTGTCCTCCTCCTTGTCCTGGACCTGGCAAATATCTTTGACACAGTGGACCATTCCCTCTTACTATAGACTTTCTGATCTGTTGACATTACAGACTTCGCCCTTTGTTGGATCTCCTCGTACCTAACAGGCAGGACATTCAGGGTCTCCCACTCACACACCACCTTCTCATCTTGCCCCCATGTGTCGGTGTCCACCAAGGTTCAGTTGTAGGACTGGGAACTATGCTTAGAGGGTGCACGCGTGTGCTCCCTCCCTCTTAAAGGATCCACCCGCATCAGCCTAAGGTATTCCCAACCTATAGCTGGGTGACACCTTCTAATTAAGGCTTCTCCAATATGGAGGTGCCTCAGCTACGTTGTTAGTTTGCCTTGCATGCTTGCTAGTTGTCAGGATCTCCAGGTCCGCCTGTCTGCTTTTTTACCCTGTACCCATCTACTCGTACCTGTCTGCGCTTTTCTGTCCACCAGCCAGTCCAGATCGCATCTGCCAATGCCCATCTGTGTAACAACTGGTCCAGCCTGTATCTGCCAGTGCTTTTCTGTTCTCAGCTGGTCCCATCTGCACCTGTGATTCCAGAGTCCCTACAGTGCCTGCCTACATTTTTCATCTCTCTTTTGGGTCGTAGCTGCTTACCCTCTGTAAGGGGTCAGCTGCGACCTTCTGTAGGTCAGCCATGGAGTAGCACCTGGTGCCATCTCTTTGTACCTCTTTGGGTCGCAGTTTTCGCCTGCTGCCACTTGTCCGAGTAGGGATTTGGTAGGCCATCTAGTTACACCCTTTCCAGGCTATCAGAGGGATACGGAACAGTGATTCCACCACCTTGCCTGTTACAGTCTCCATCTGCTGGGTTGGCTGTAGTGGAAGAGGTGCTATACTAATTTTACTTTATTGCAATTGATGCCACTTTGTTGGTGTCTGCTACTATTTTTGTAAATGTGGAGACTTCTGGTTGGATCCTCTTCATGCATGTTGCCTTTAGCAGTAGACCTCCAAGACCGTTAGGCCTCCACTTCCTTGACTCCGTGTTACTATTCTTAGATTTTTCGGACAATAGTAGTCTATGAAATATAAATGATATTTGTGCCCCCTGAGTGTGTCTGAGCATGAAAGCAGGTAAAGGTGTTGCATGTGGTATCAGGGCTCCCAGCACAGGGCACCTACACTGATCCCTCACCCACCTCGTCTTACTGTGACATTCAATTGAAAACTGTTAATGCTGTCCCAGACCCTGATACTTCATGCCTGGCTAATTGCTGCAGTGACATGCTACAATTAGTACTGTGGGTGAATTGAGGCCTCTTTCCTAGTGTCTGCCCCTAATTTGATGTGTTTTGGCAGCATTTAGGGCCGTTATAACGTGTTGTGCATGTGTTTGTCCCATTGAGATGAATGGCGTTTGGTTATGTTCGGCAAATATTCGGTGAAAATTGCAAATTCGGTGATCGTAATCCGAACCGAACATTGAAATATTCGCTTATCACTCATCATTACTGCAGTCACTCACTGAGCTCAGCAGCTCTACTGATGTAGACAGGGCCGCCATCAGGGCATGACAGCCCTTACAAGTGTATGGGGCCCGATAATTAGGGGGGCCCGACCATGCTGGCAGCCCGGTCTGCGCTAGGGCCCCCTACATATTATTCAGGCTTCTCCAGCTTTATATTAAATGAAAGCCCAGCGCATGCCGGGCCCCCCCGGGCCCCCCCGGGCAGGCCCCCCGCACCATGGTCCAGCCAGCACCGCAATTTCCCCCCTGCAAATGGTGCAGCCTCAGCGCCGCCCCCTCATGTGACGTTACATGCTGCTCTGCTCCACTTCCTCATTCCGGAGCAGAGAGAGCAGCATGCTGCGGTGTGCCATGTGGGACTGGGAGGCAGCAGTCCGACTCGCAGTAGACGGTGGACGTGGACGGCGGCAGGTTAAGGAAAGTAGTCTGTTAGTGTCTCTGCGGGGGAATGCTTTAACTCTATGTGCGGTCATCCTCTATGTCAGTCTCAGCCTGTGGCTTTGAAGCCGCCGGAATACTACAAGTCCCAGCATGCCCGGTCATCCATAGTCTGTAGCTCTTCACATTATACTGCCCACTGCATGGATCCTGGCACCATCCTCACCGCGATCCACCACCAGTCACCCTGTTGTCAAACTCCACTTGCTGGATGTGCCCAGCCCTCCATATTCTCCTCCATGGGCATCTCCACCCACAGTGCTGGCATCGCCAGTCTATGCCTCCTCTTCAATGTTTACAATCCCACAATATGGGACCAGAAGTCAGGACGCCCTATCTGACGGTGCAGGAGCCATTGTACCAAGTCTAAGGAAGGAAAGCCACTGGTTACTTTTATCAGGGACCCCCATGTCAAGGGGGAGACCCCATACCCTAGGGGGACAAAAGAGACCCTTGTTCTACGAAAGACAGCTGGGACCCCTATATCCTGCTATATCCTGAGTGGGCAAAGACTTTATATCTAGCAGGGGGTGGAAGGAACCCCTATATCAGGCAGGGGGGCAGGAACACTTTATCCTAAGGGGCAGAGATCCCTATACCCGCAGGGGGGGCAGAGACCCCTATATCTAGGGGTGGGGGTAGATACTCCTATATCCAGGGGTGGGTGCCACAGACCCCTATTTCCGGGGAGGGGTGGGAGGGCAGAGACCCCTATATCCAGGGGTGGGGGGAGAGAACCCTATATTCAGGGGTGCAGGGGCAGATACTCCTATATCCAGGGGTGGGGTCCGCAGACCCCTATTTCCAGGGAGGGCAGAGACCCCTATATCCAGGGGTGGGGGGAGTGAACCCTATATTCAGGGGTGGGGGGGCAGATACTCCTATATCCAGGGGTGGGGCCCGCAGACCCCTATTTCGAGGGTGGGGGTGCAGATACTCCAATATATAGGCGTAGGGGGGGCAGAGTTCCCTTTTTCCAGTTGGGATTTATATCCAGGGGTGGGGGACAGAGACCCCTATATCCATTGTTGGGGGAAGGGACCCCTATATACACGAGGGGCAGTTACCCTGTATCCTAAGCGGGGCAGGGACCCCTATGTCCAGGGGGGTGGGGGAGGAGACCCCTAAATCCATGGGGATGGCACAGGGAAGCAATATATACTGGGTACATACTGTGTGGGGGCTTGAGCCACTATATATAGAGGAATGGGGGGCATGAACCCCCATCGGAACACAAAGTCAGAACTACAACTCCCAATATTCTCCTGCCCTACAGCTGCCTCACAGCCTAGTTTGAGTGCAGCTGCTGCAGAACCTCTTGTGCGGCTCCACTGACAGATGCAGGTGCACAGTTCGGAGTTTGGGTGAGAACTGTCACTCACACAGGAGGTTCTGCAGCAGCTGCATTCTGTGTTGTCAATCTGCTGAACTACAAGTCCAAGACTATCTCCTGAAACTTTGCACCTGCCGTCACCTCCTCGCATATCGGTCGCTGAAGGTGGTGAGCTCTGCAGTCACTAACAGGAGGTTCTGCAGTGGCTGCGTCCTCAGTGTCTGGGGCGGCCAGTCACATCCAGGCAGGTCACAGTGTCTCAGTCTGTCCCTCTCTCCGACGTCTCCGGTGGCGTGCGCCCAGGCTCATGATGGATGGGGCAGGAGTGGGGCTGTGGGGGACAAATCTCCAGCGTCCATAGGCATGCCGCATGTTGACTGTCTCCACTCCACCTGCAGCTCAGCCTTTTAGTCAGCCGCACAGACTGTGCTGCATAGTACCAGCATGCTGCTGACTGTCTCCACCTTGGCACCTGCAGCTCAGTCATTGTCCTTTCCTTTTAGTCAGCAGTGCTGACTAATTGGATAGGACAACGGCTGTGCTGCAAGTGGAGACAGTCAACATGCTGGTACTGTGCATCACAGTCTGTGCTGACTAAAAGGATAGGACAATGTCTGAGCTGCAGGCGGAGACAGTCAACATGCTGGTACTGTGCAGCACAGTCTGTGCTGACTAAAAGGATAGGACAACGGCTGAGCTGCAGGTGGAGACAGTCAACATGCTGGTACTGTGCAGCACAGTCTGCTGGCTAAAAGGATAGAACAACGGCTGAGCTGCAGGTGGAAACAGTCAACATGCTGGTACTATGCAGCACAGTCTGTGCTGACCAAAAGGATAGGACAACGGCTGAGCTGCAGGTGGAGACAGTCAACATGCTGGTACTGTGCAGCACAGTCTGCTGGCAAAAAGGATAGAACAACAGCTGAGCTGCAGGTGGAAACAGTCAACATGCTGGTACTATGCAGCACAGTCTGTGCTGACCAAAAAGATAGGACAACGGCTGAGCTGCAGGTGGAGACAGTCAACATGCTGGTACTATGCTGCACAGAGAGGAGAAGACTGAGAGGAGACTTAATAGCTGTCTACAAATATCTAAAGGGCTGTCACATTGTAGAAGGATCAACTTTATTCTCATTTGCACAAGGAAAGACTAGAAGCAATGGGATGAAACTGAATGGGAGGAGACACAGATTAGATATTAGAAAAAACTTTTTGACAGTTAGAGTGATCAATGAGTGGAACAGGCTGCCACGAGAAGTGGTGAGTTCTACTTCAATGGAAGTCTTCAAACAGAGGCTGGACAGACATCTGACTGGGATGATTTAGCGAATCCTGCTTTTGAGCAGGGGGTTGGACCAGATGGCCCAGGAGGTCCCTTCCAACTCTACGATTCTATGATTCTACCTGCAGCTCAGCTGTTTTTCCAAGAAAGGGCGGAGGGATTTTGGACGGTTTGCATGGTGGAGGAGGAGCTAGGGTGGAGGCGGAACTGGGGTGGAGCCTGGGCGGAGTCTCAAGGGGGCCCATAAATTTTGCCAGTATGGGGCCCCAAAATTCCTAGTGGCAGCCCTGGATGTAGATAGCGTGAGCCCCTGAGTTCAGTGAATTTCTGCAGCACTGTCACTATATTCCCGCTACAGCCAAACAATAGTGAGTAGTGCAGTGGTGAAGACACAGCAGCACTGGTTTGATTTTTTTTACAATTAAGAATACAATACAGACAAACATTTCTGCTGACCCAGGCCTGTCATTACGATACTCCTGTGAAAGCCAGATCATTGCTGAAACACTGCTATGTATAATATATAGCACAGATAATCGGATGATAGCAGGTTCACATTTTCTAAGGGGACTATTAAATGAAGTGAAAAGAAAAAAAATATATTTTTTTAATATTAAAAAAAGTTAAAATCACCCCCTTTATGCCCCATTCAAAATAAAACAATAAAAAGATACATATTTGTTATCACTGCGTTCAGAAATATGTGATCTATCAAAATATAAAATAAATGAATCCGATCAGTAAACTATGCTGTGAGAAAAAAAATTGAACCTCCAGAATTACGTTTTTTTGGCCACCACAACATTGCAATAAAATGCAGTAAAAGGCGATGAAAACATTCAATCGGCCTAAAATGATATCAATAAAAACGTCAGATCAAGGTGCAAAAAATGATCCCTCACCCAGTCCCAGATCACAAAAAAGTAAAACACTACAGGTCTTAGAAAGTTGCGACCAAAGTTAAAAAAAATTTTCATGCAAATTTCTCAATTTTTTTTCACCACTTAGGGTATGTGCACACGTTGCAGATTTGCTGCGGATCCACAGTGAATTTGCCCCTGCGGATCCGCTGCAGATCCGCAAGTGATTTACAGTACAATGTTATTCTATGGGGAAAAAAAAACGCTGTGCACATGAAAAAGTCAACTGAGAGAAGGCTTCAGTCAAACAGTGGCTACTGATTGGCTGCTATGTAATGTCATCCCCGCTCCCCACGAATATTGATGCTAGAATTCCATGTGCCCTAGTGAACAAACAAGTAAAGAAGGGGTCAACCTCTTTAAAACTCATTTGGTATCAAGAGGTTGTCCTTTCCATAGTGAGAATGCACACGACTACGCTGGTGTGAATGATAACGCTGTACTTGTCTTCTGCGTGTCCAACAAACAATATGTAGGAACTTCAGCCTAAAGCACCTTTTATTTATGTCCGTGACACTGACCATCAGAGTAGATATCCTACTGTGTATATGATTAATAATGCAAGGGGTTCACCATTATTGTTTGTGATAACTAGAGCAGACACGCATGAGTTGTTGTTCTGGCTCCTTGCCCCCTAATAATATAATAATTCTGAGAGAAGAGGAATCAAAGTTATTAAACTAAAAGCTTTTGTGAGGCTCTGCCAGCAGAATCTCTCCCAGAGATTCAATCATCCTCCAGTGAATTGATGGGGGTGGGGATACGACTTGTTCTGCAAATGATGAATTTTGGGCAAAAGCAGCCTGTTAACACTTTGACTCAATTTTTGCTTGTAAGGAAAGTAACACTAAGCATATGACTTTTCAGCTACATTTTTGCAATGTTTCGTATTCTAATGTAACTTCCTGAGTATGGACTTATGCACATGTGTGTAAGGGTCTAAAAAGATTGCTTACAAGAGACAATTAAGTCACTGTTGGGGGGTTCTGCTCCCATTAATGTCATAGGATTGCATGAATGTTCTTCCATGTTTGTGTTTACCATGTTGGACAATTACAGCTGGTGAAAAAAGTATCGAACACGTCACCAATTTCCTAAAGCATTGCTATGCACATTCATAGAATGAGAACCTTCAGGATTTGAAGGGTGTGTGGAAGAATTGGCCAAAATCACATCTGAGCAATGAGTGCGATTAACTAAATTTCAGTAAGCGATACTTTTTCCCTGAGTCATTTCTAATTTATTACACATAACTTATTTATGGACATCTATGGTGTGATTTCTATGCCTGTGTGGAATGGATGTTAAGTCAGTAGCACCTTTAGGGCAAGGTCAGATGGCCGTATAACTCGTGCGAGAATCATATCGCACTGCACAGACTGGCCCGGCATCTCTCCTGACCTGAGCAAGACAGCATGATGGATTACTATGCAGCTGTCAAGTTCAGGTCAGGAGAGCAGACAGCCAGTATGAGGTTTACCATGCGATTCTCGCAACATGTTGCGCTCGGAGGGCACATCAAACTGCTGCACGGGTGAGTACAATATAACTTGTTTTTCTTCTCCTTCAGGTTAGATCGGGGGCTTATCTATAGCATTCTAGAATGCTATACGGGATGAGACCCCTAATTTTGTCACTAGCCTTAGAGCCATAGTACAAGAGGAGGTAAAAGGCTCCATAAAGGCAGCCCTTAAAAAGACGGGTAAAAGAAGCTGCAAAAGGGATTCCGATTCAGAGACCTGTCTAGCACAGGAAGGTCGGGAAAGTTCCCTGTCCCCCTCCGCTTCCTCCAGCTCTACTCAGTCCTCAGAATCCTCCTCGGACAGCGATATAGGGGGCCGTCCGTGTTTCCCAACAGAGGACGTAGAAAAACTGGTCAAGGCTGTCATGTCTGCAATGGGCCTTAAGGAGGAAAAAACACTTAAGTCATTGGAGGATGTTATGTTTGGTGGGCTGAAGGAGAAGAGAAAACACACCTTCCCTGTGAATGACAAGTTAAAGGCTTTAATTGACAGGGATGTAAAAAGCCAGAGAGGTCGGGTACCTTACCTTCTACATCAAAAAGGAGGTACCTATTTGAGGAGAAAGACTCAGAATCTTGGAAAAAAGTCCTAAAAATTGATGGTGCCGTGGCTAAGTCCTCAAAAAAAGTTATCTCTACCACTAGAGGACTTTGGTGTGCTAAAAGACTCGCTTGATAAAAAAGCAGATGGCTTCTTGAAACATATCTAGGAATCAGTGGAAGGTGGATTAAAGCCGGCAATAGCTGGTACTTGTACCGCCCGTGCCCTCATGGTCTGGCTACAACAAATAGAGGACCAGATTAGGGATAAAGTTCCTAGGGACGAGATTCTATCAAACCTGACATTAGTACATGGAGCAGCTTCAGCAGATTCCGCAAGGTTAACAGCTAGAGCAACAGGCTTGTCAAATGCGGCAAGACGAGCCCTGTGGCTTAAAGGGTGTCTGGGGGATTTACCAACCAAATATAGGCTGTGTTCCATCCTATGTGACTGTCAATTCCTCTTCGGCAAAAAACTGGAGGAAATTTTGGAGCACGCAGGGGATAGGAAGAAAGGCTTTCCCCGATTTCCTGGAGAAACTAAAAAGCAGCCCTTTCAGAGGAGAAGATTTAACAGGGGTCATCCCCCGGGAGACAGAAAAAATTAGGATTTTAAAGAAAAGAGAGGATCGGGCTACATGTTTAAAAGGCCCTCTACGTCCTCCAAAAAATCCCCCCAATGACACCAGAACAGAGGTAGGGGGAAGGCTTTCTCTCTTCCTCTCTGACTGGACAAACATCTCCCCCAGTACATGGGTCCTAAGTGTAATCAAGGACAGTTTAAAAATAAAACTAATCTGTCCGCCCAGGCAAACCTTCGTAATGACACCCCGAAGAAAGTCCCAGGAGGAGCAACTGGCCCTGGAGACAGAGGTCTTGGGACGAGTGCAGAAACAAGTCCTACAGGAAGTCACAAATCAGGAGGAAGGAAGGGGGTTCTACTCCCCCCTCTTTTTGATACAAAAACCAGATGGATCTTGGAGAACTATAGTCAACCTGAGGAAACTCAATCAGTGGGTAGACAACTGTTCCATCAAAATGGAGTCAATCAATATGACCATAAAAATCCTGTTCCAGCACTGCCTCATGGCAGTGATAGACTTAAAAGATGCCTACGATCACATCCCGATCCATCGAGAGTATGGGAAGTACTTGAGAGTAGCAGTCTGTGTCCATGGTCAGGTCAAACACTATCAATATACAGACCTTCCGTTCAGCCTGTCTACAGCCCCCAGAGTCTTCACCAAAGTGATGGCTGAAGTAATGTCATTTCTTCGTTCTTCGGACATAGTGATCGTTCCATACCTGGACGACATCCTTGTGGTAGGGAGGTCGGAGGTCCATTGCACACACCAAGTGAAGGAAGTGATGTCAACTTTAATAGAATTAGGATGGATAGTAAACATCCCCAAGTCAAGATTAACACCAATAAAAGTGCAATCCTTCCTAGGGTTAATACTGGACTCCGAGCGACAGCGCTGCCTCCTACCAGAGAACAAAGTGACCAAGATAAGGGGCCTAGCTCGCACAGCAATGCAAAGGCCGGCTATGACACTGAGGAACGCAATGTCCCTTTTAGGCTTGCTGACATCATGCATACCCACGGTAGCGTGGGCACAGTTCCACTTAAGACAACTGCAGTGGGAAGTTCTGTCAGCACAGAAACAATTGAAATGGCGAATAGAAGGAGAACTATGTCTCTCCATGGCTGTAAGAGATTCCCTACTCTGGTGCACTGTAGAAGAGCATCTAACAGCCGGTGTCCTGTGGCAAAAACCAGTCGAGGAAATTATTATAACCGACGCGAGTGCTACAGGGTGGGGAGCACACCTGAGATCCCACTCAATACAGGGAACCTGGTCCTCGTTAGAAAGGGATCACGGTTCAAATGTAAAAGAACTATGGGCAGTAAAGAAGGCCGTGAAACATTTTCTCCCCTTGCTTCGGGGCCGCCACACTCGAGTCTTCACGGACAATCGTGCAGTGGTAGCTTACATCCACCACCAGGGGGGAACGAGGTCCCGGGGCCTCATGGAAATATCAAATCTACTTTTCCAGTTAGCAGAACAACATCTGTTATCTATCACGGCACTGCATATAAGGGGTGTCAAAAATATACAAGCAGACTTCCTGAGTCGCATACATCTGAGACAGGGGGAATGGTCCCTAAACCCCCAGGTTTTCCAACAAATAGCACAAGCTTGGGGCAAACCAGAGATAGACCTGTTCGCCACCACGCACAACAGAAAAGTCAGGAAGTTCTGCTCACTAAACCCAAAAGAACACCCATTCGCAGTAGATGCCCTTCAAATACCCTGGAAGTTCTCCCTGGCCTATGCGTTCCCCGATAACAATGATTCCGATAGTAGTCCGGAAAATCAGGGAAGATCAAGCGAGAATAATTCTCATAGCTCCGTTCTGGCCGAGGAGGTCTTGGTTCTCCCTTCTGAGACTGATGTCAGTAACAGATCCATGGATCTTACTGGAGTTTCCAGACCTGCTTACCCAGGGACCAGTGGTCCACTCTCAGGTGAAGGGCTTCCATCTGGCAGTCTGGAATTTGAGAGGGAGCTACTGAGTCGCTAGGGATTCTGACCAGGGTTAGTCTTTGAAAAGTAGGAAACCTATAACATCCAGAATCTATGGTAGAACATGGAAAAAGTTCCTTAACTTCCTTGGGGAACCTTTAGGAGATGTAGTTCCAGAGGCACCTATCCTAGAATTTCTACAGTCGGGGCTGCAACTCGGGTTAGCCACTAACACCCTCAAAGTCCAAGACTCAGCTCTGGGGGCCCTATATAACTGCACCCTTCCGTCCAATAGGCGGGTTTCCCTGTTTATAAAGTCCTGCAGTAAGTCTAGACTGGTCATTATCTCAAAGATACCACCCTGGGACCTGAATCTAGTCTTGGAGGTTCTAACCAAAGACCCCTTTGAGCCATTACAGGAGTTGTCACCAAAACTACTCACACTTAAAACAGTGTTACTAGCAGCCTTAACATCGGCCCGTAGAGTGAGTGACTTACAAGCCCTGTCTGTATGCCCTCCATATACACAGATTTTTGATGACAGAGTGGTTCTAAGACCAGATCCTGCCTATCTCCCCAAGGTGGTCCTCAAGTTTCATAGGATTCAGGAAATC
Organism: Dendrobates tinctorius; assembly: GCF_039654945.1. Classification (NCBI taxonomy): domain Eukaryota; kingdom Metazoa; phylum Chordata; class Amphibia; order Anura; family Dendrobatidae; genus Dendrobates; species Dendrobates tinctorius. The sequence goes on from NW_027361679.1 coordinate 121,307,365, forward strand.
TCTTTGCCATCATTCTGCTCCCTCCGTGCTTTCCTGAGTCACCCACAGCAGCGCAATGTGCAGCGCTGCTGCGGGGGGCTCTTTCCCTGCAGGTCCCTGGATCAGCGATCTGTCACAGGACAGTGATGTCCTCCCTGGGACAACCTAATAAAGTTAAAAAAAAAAAAAAGGTGTAAAAATAATTTTTAAAAAATCGCTAAATAAATTAAAAAAAAAAAAAAAATTCCCTAATAAATTCATTTTTTGGAAATAAAAAAAAAACAATAAAAGTGCACATATTTGACATCGCTGCGTCCATAACGACCTGTCCTATAAAACTGTCCCATTAGTTAACCCCTTTAGAAAACCCCTTAAAAAATAAAAATAAAAAACGAGGCAAAAAATAATGATTTATTATCATACCGCTGAACAAAAAGTGCAATAACGCGCGATCAAAAAGACGCATATAAATATCCATGGTACCGCTGAAAACGTCATCTTGTCCCGCAAAAAACGAGTCACCAAACAGCATCATTAGAGAAAAAATAAAAAAGTTATAGCTCGCAGAATAAAGCGATGCAAAAATAATTATTTTTTATGTAAAACATAAAAAAAACATAAATGAGGTATCGCTGTAACCGTACTGACCCGAAGCATAAAACCGCTTTATCAATTTTACCGCACGCGGAACGGTGTAAACGCACCCCCCCAAAAGAAATTCATGAAACGCTGGTTTTTGTTCATTCTGCGTCCCAAAAATTGGAATAAAAAGCGATCAAAAAATGTCACGTGCCCGAACATGGTATCAATAAAAACGTCAACTCGTTCCGCAAAAAATAAGACCTCAAATGACTCAGTGGGTCAAAATACGGAAAAATTATAGCTCTCAATATGTGGTGATGCAAAAACTATTTTTACAATAAAAAGCATCTTTTAGCGTGTGACAGCTGCCAAAAATAAAAACCGCCATAAATAATAAATCAAACCCCCCGTTATCACCTCCTTAGTAAGGGAAAAATAATAAAATGTAAAAAATGTATTTATTTCCATTTTCCCATTAGGGTTAGGGCTAGGGCTAGGGTTAGGGTTAGGGCTAGGGCTAGGGTTAGGGCTAGGGTTAGGGCTAGGGCTAGGGTTGGGGCTAGGGTTAGGGCTTGGGTTAGGGCTGAGATTAGGGTTAGGGGTGTGTTGGGGTTAGGGTTGGAGTTAGAATTGGGGGGTTTCCACTGTTTGGGCACATCAGGTGCTCTCCAAACGCAACATGGCATCTGATCTCAATTCCAGCCAATTCTGCGTTGAAAAAGTCAAATGATGCTCCTTCCCTTCCAAGCTCTGCCATGCGCTCAAACAGTGTTTTACCCCCACATATGGGATATCAGTCTACTTAGGACAAATTGCAAAACCTATTTCTCCTGTTGCCCTTAGGAAAATAAAAAATTGGGGGCAAAAATATCATTTTTGTGGGAAAAAAATATGATTTTTTTATTTTCACGCCCGGGCGTTATAAACTTCTGTGAAGCCCTTGGGGGTTCAAAGTGCTCACCACACATCTAGATAAGTTCCGTGGGGGATCTAGTTTCCAAAATGGGGTCATTTGTGGGGAGTTTCTACTGTTTAGGTACATTAGGGGCTCTCCAAAGGCAACATGACATCCGCAGACCATTCCATCAAAGTCTGCATTCCAAAACGTCACTACTTCCCTTCTGAGCCCCGACGTGGGCCCATACAGTAGTTTTCTCCCACATATGGGGTATCAGGATACTCAGGACAAATTGGACAACAACTTTTGTGGTCCATTTTCTCTTGGTACCCTTGGGAAAATAAAAAAATTGGGGACTAAATGATCATGTTTGTGGAAAAAATACGATTTTTTTATTTTCACGCCCGGGCGTTATAAACTTCTGTGAAGCACTGGGGGAGTTCAAAGTGCTCACCATATACCTAGATAAGTTCCTTAGGGGGTCTAGTTTCCAAAATGGTGTCAATTGTGGGTGTTTCCACTGTTTAGGTACATTAGAGGCTCTCCAAAGGCAACATGACATCCGCAGACCATTCCATCAAAGTCTGCATTCCAAAACGTCACTACTTCCCTTCTGAGCCCCGACGTGGGCCCATACAGTAGTTTTCTCCCACATATGGGGTATCAGGGTACTCAGGACAAATTGGACAACAAATTTTGGGGTCTATTTTCTCCTGGTACCCTTGGGAAAATAAAAAAATTGGGGACTAAATGATCATGTTTGTGGAAAAAATACGATTTTTTCATTTTCACGCCTGGGCATTATAAACTTCTGTGAAGCCCTTGGGGGTTCAAAGTACTCACCACACATCTAGATAAATTCCTTAGGGTGTCTAGTTTCCAAAATGGTGTCATTTGTGGGGGGTTTCCACTGTTTAGGTACATTAGGGGCTCTCCAAAGGCAGCATGACACCAGCAGACCATTCCATCAAAGTCTGCATTCCAAAACGTCACTACTTCCCTTCCGAGCCCCAACGTGGGCCCATACAGTAGTTTTCTCCCACATATGGGGTATCAGGGTACTCAGGACAAATTGGACAACAACTTTTGGGGTTCATTTTCTCCTGGTACCCTTGGGAAAATAAAAAAAGGGGACTAAATGATCATGTTTGTGGAAAAAATACGATTTTTTTATTTTCACGCCTGAGCGTTATAAACTTCTGTGAAGCACTGGGGGAGTTCAAAGTGCTCACTACACACATAGATAAGTTCCTTAGGGGGTCTAGTTTCCAAAATGGTGTCATTTGTGGGGGGTTTCCACTGTTTAGGTACATCAGGGGCTTTCCAAACGCGACATGGTGTACGATCTCAATTCCAGCCAAAAAAGTCAAATGGCGCTGTTTCCCTTCCGAGCTCTGCCATGCACCCAAATAGTGGTTTACCCCCACATGTGGGGTATCAGCATAATCAGGACAAATTGCACAATAACTTTTAGGGTCCTGTTACCCTTGGGAAAATAAAAATTGGGGGGTGAAAAGATCATTTTTGTGGAAAAAATATCATTTTTTAATTGAACCGCTGTACGTTATAAACTTCTGTGAAGCACTTGGGGGTTCAAAGTTCTCACCACATATCTAGATAAGTTCCTTGGGGGGTCTAGTTTCCAAAATGGGGTCACTTGTGGGGGGATTCCACTGTTTAGGTACATCAGGGGCTTTCCAAACGCGTCATGGTGTCCGATCTCAATTCCAGCCAAAAAAGTCAAATGGCACTGTTTCCCTTCCGAGCTCTGACATGCGCCCAAATAGTGGTTTACCCCCACATGTGGGGTATCAGCGTACTCAGGACAAATTGCACAATACCTTTTAGGGTCCTGTTACCCTTGGGAAAGTAAGAATTGAGGGTGAAAAGATCATTTTTGTGGAAAAAATATGATTTTATAATTGTACGGCTGTACGTTATAAACTTCTGTGAAGCCCTTGGGGGTTCAAAGTTCTCACCAAACATCTAGATAGGTTCCTTGGGGGGGACTAGTTTCCAAAATGTCACTTGTGGGGGGGTTTCCACTGTTTAGGTAATTCAGGGGCTCTCCAAACGTGACATGGCGTCCGATCAGAATTCCAGCCAATTTTGCATTGAAAAAGTCAAACGGCGCTCCTTCCCTTCTGAGCTCTGCCATGCGCCGAAACAGTGGTTCCCCCCCACATATCAGGTATCAGCGTACTCAGGACAAATTGCTCAATAACTTTTCCAGTCCAATTTTTCCTTTTACCCTTGGTAAAATAAAAAAATTGAACCTGAATTATTTTTTTTGTGAAAAAAGTTAAATGTTCATTTTTTTTAAATATTCAAAAAATTCCTGTGAAGCACCTGAAGGGTTAATAAACTTCTTGAATGTGGTTTTGAGCACCTTGAGGGGTGAAGTTTTTAGAATGGTGTCAGTTTTGGGTATTTTCTATCATATAGACCCCTCAAAGTGGCTTCAAATGTGATGTGGTCCGTAAAAATAAAATTGTGTAAAAATGAGAAATCACTGGTCAACTTTTAACCCTTATAACTTCCTAACAAAAAAATACTTTGGTTCCAAAATTGTGCTGATGTAAAGTAAACATGTGGGAAATGTTACTTATTAAGTTTGTTGTGTGCCGTATCTCTGTGATTTAAGGGCATTAAAATTCAAAGTTGGAAAATTGCAAAATTTTCAAAATTTTCGCCAAATTTCCGTTTTTTCACAAATAAACGTAAGTTATATGAATGAAATTTTACCACTAACATGAAGTACAATATGTCACGAGAAAAAAAAGTCAGAATCACAGGGATCCATGGAAGTTATTACCTCATAAAGGGACAGTGGTCAGAATTGTAAAAATTGGCCCGGTCATGAACGTGCAAACCACCTTTGGGGGTGAAGGGGTTAAGGAGAGGGAAAAAAAAGTTTTTCCACCTTCTCCATTCTAACAGTCTGTGAAAATTGGTTCATACTCGGATGTTATCTGAGTCCAGTCTGATTTTTATTCATCGATCCACAGACTTGCATTTGATCAGTATCAGTCAGACATGTTTCCCAATATTTTAGGCAAGCCATTCTTTCTGTGGGAAAATAAAAAATCAGACATGTGCAAAGCCCTGATTAAACAAGAATGGACTTAAAACAACCGTATAGGTATGAATATGTACCAGAAGCAATAAAGAAAAAATATATGTATAAACGTTCAAAAATGAGTTGAATGGCAGACCATTCGGGACTAGAGAAATAAAAAAAAACACCTAGCATGGAGTACTGAACATCAAATCAATAAAGGGAACAACAGACCAAAAAATAATGAATGTTAAAATTGCCTTTATTAAAATGAATGGCACATTGGTATATCAAAAATGCAAGAGTGTACGCACTAAAAAGCAAAAATATCATACATAGAATAACAAAAATTGCAAAAAATAAAAAAAATGGAAAAGAAGCAAGGACCACCAAAAAGATAAATGTCAATTCTTTCTGCGGTTTAAAAACTGCAGGAAAACCGCGTGGAAAAATCTGCACCGTCTGCACTGCGGTTTTTAATATCCATAGGATATTATGGTACTGTACACCACAGCAAAAACTGCTGCGGATCCGCAGCGGCTAAATCCGCTGCGGAACTGCAGCAGAATCCGCAGTGTGTGCACATACCCTTATGCAGTTATATGGCAATAACTACCAGTGTGAGGCTGAATAAGACAATTAAATATTACATATTATAGATGAAAACACACTGCAGTAAAGAATAAAAATTAATAAGAGACCAGGTAATAAGGTACATATGAGCAATAAAATGAAATAAAAAAACTACTAGTGCGCTGGTAATATATACATTAGAATAAATAATAAAAATGTGCATTAATGTGTTAATACAAGTGCACTACTAGAGCATGAAATTAGTAGACCATATAGTAAGGTGCATATAGATATTGAAATAAAATGGAGAGTCCAGTGATAGATATATATAAGAAATGTGTAATGATATTTATAAAATAAAGTAGTGAACACAAATCAAATTAAATATAAGCACCAAATAAAGAGCGCACATAGTAAACCAAGGTACCTGGTGAACATGTAATGGCGGTCCAGAATAGTGTAGAGCACACCCCGATGCGCATTTCGGATCGGCGTCCTTCGTCAGGAGGTGATGTCACCCCCTGACGAAGAATGCCGATCTGTAACGTGCGTCAGGGTGTGATGAATTTTTCATATATTTATTTTTGTTATATTTTTGGGTCTTCCTCCTAACCATTTGGTTTCTTTTTGTACCCCCTGCACACATTTGCATTTTTAATGCTTTTTAATGTATGATTTTATTTGAATTTGTGAAAATAAAAAATATTAAAAAATTATTTTTCACATATTGTCATCATTAAATATTATATTATATAGAGTATTTTTCAGTGGTATCTACAAAAGTATAGTCGATATTTTTAATATTTTTTGGGGGTTTGTAGTCTTGTTTATATATTCATAGTCCTGGGTGAAAATTTTTGGATCAACTTTGGTATTTCTTTTTCATATAGGTGTCTAACTTTCATCCATGTCCAGCGATGTAAATCAGTTTTGCAGACCTTTCCAAAAAAAGGTATAGCATATATCAACCCAAAAATGCCATACCAACAGTGAAGTTTGGAGGTGGAAACATCATGGTGTTGGTCTGTTTTTCAGGATACAGCACTAGAAAACTTCATGTAATTGAATGAAGGATGAATGCACTAATGTACCTAGACATTCTTAATAAAAACCTGCTGCCATCCTACCAGTATGATGAAAATGAAATGAGGGTGGACATTGCCACAAGATAATGATCCCACACAGACAAGAAAACTCAATTGGTTTCAGAGAAAGAAAAAACCTGACCTGAATCCAATAGAAAATTTATGGAAAGAACTAAAGCTCAAAGTTTATAGAAGGAGTCCACGGAACCTTTAGGATTTGAAGTGTGTTTGTGCGGAAGACAAAAACACACCTGAGCCAAGTATATGACTAGTTACTCCGTAAGTGAGGCGTCTTGAAACTGTGGTCATCACCATGAAGGCTTTTGTAAGAAGAAAATTTCAGTAAGAGTGTTCAATACTTTGTACCTATGTCATTTCTCAAACATAACTTAATTTATGGACATCTATGGTTTGATTTCTTTGCCCGTGCGGATTGGATGGGTTGTTACCGACATCTGGTGAGAATTTCATGTTAACTGCACATTTAGAAATATATTGACATAGAAAACTTGTGAAGTGTTCAATACTTATTTCCAGGGGAAGAGTCCTGAGGAGAGAATTTGCATATTCCCAGTGCCTTCTGGGATAAGTGAAGAGTCTCCGCAAGCTCAAAGAACACTGGATTTTGGCCGTTACAGCTGAAAGGAGGAAAATCGATAAACCAGGAGAAGAGTCCTGAGGAGAAAATTTGCATATTTCCAGTGCATTCTGGGATAAGTGAGTAGTCTCCGTGAGCTCAAAGAACACTGGTTTTTGGCCATTGCAGCTGAAAGGAGGAACACCGGCGTGCAAATTTTGGCACATTTTTTACGGCTTTGATATCTCTTTTACAATAAGAACATGGAAGAGGCCAGTAGCCATTTTATGAGCTGCATTTCTTGCTAGATGTTCACAGATTTACCAGTGGAAAAGCCAAACTTTACATTCCAGAAATGCAAGCTTGTGTCCCTGTTGGAGGAAAAGTTGCAAAATCTAGAAGAGAGGTTATCTACATTGAAAATGATTAAGGAAGGTGAAGAGTTCTTAGACAGAGCAGAATTATCTCTTCATGTTACAGAAAGAGAAGAAATTTGAAGTGCACCTGAAGAAACAGAGGAATGGAAGCATGTGACCCAGAGAAGCATGAGGATCAAGAGGCAGTCTGCACCAATACTGGTCAGGAGCCAGTATCAGGCTTTTATGCAGGAGAACGATGAAGTAATATATCAGGATAAGACTTTGCCCACAAACAACAACCATATACGCCTTCAAAGTCCTCCTGGATGGACAAAGGAAAATGTTGTGAAGAAGAAATGAAGAGTTGTGGTCATGTGGGAAACCCTGTTGAGAGGAACAGAGACTGCTATCTGCAGACCGGATATAACCTCAAGAGAAATGTGCTGTCTTCCAGGTGCAAAAATTAAAAACGTGTCTGACAGGATTTCAGGACTCTTTAGACCTACAGATGACTACCCATTCCTGCTAATACATGTGGGGACAAATTACACCACGAGAAACAACCTGGAAACCATCTGCAGAGACTTTGAAAACTTAGGTAATTAGAAAGTGAAAGAACTGGAAGCGCCGATGGTCCTCTCTTCCATCCTTCCAGTGGATGGCCATGGAACAAGGAGGTGGAATAAGATTCTGCAGGTGAACAACTGGCTACGTCGATGGTGCCATCAGCAAGGATTTGGATTTATGGATCATGGAGTGAATTATCTATATGATGGACTACTTGCTAGAGATGGGGTGCACCTTACGAAGACTGGAAAACATGTATTTGGAAGTCGCCTTGCTACACTCATAAGGAGAGCTTTAAACTAGAACAATGTGGGAGGGTAAGCAAAAGGCCAGAAAAAGCCATACACCTGACAAATACTATTGAAAATTTTGCTATTAGAAGTGGAAGGGAAGAACAAAGACAAAAAAATCTGAATAATAAAAATATTGGAGAAAGAGAAACCAATCACAAACTGAAATGTTTCTATATGGATGCACAAAGCATGGGCAACAAACAAGGAGAATTGGAACTACTAACGCAGGAAAAGAAATATGATGTCATTGGAGTCATTGAAACTTGGTGGAACGATACACATGATTGGAATACAAGACTAGAAGGATACAACTTATTTGCAAGAAACAGACTTGATAAACAAGGAGGAGGTGTCGCATCGTATGTTAGAAAAGCATATATCTGCACAGAGATTCAAGCTTCAAAGACTGTGAGTTCTGTTGAAACTGTTTGGATAAGAATAGAAGGACAGAACAATGGAAAGGACACCATTGTAGGCATTTACTACAGGCTGCCTGTGCAAGCTGAAAATATGGATGAACTCTTTATGCATCAAATGGCCAAGTTCTCCAAAAAATATGACATAGTGGTCATGGGAGATTTCAACTATTCAGACATTTGTTGGGAATCTCTCTCAGGCAAAACAAACAGGTCAAGAAATTCTTATCCTCTCTTGCTGACAACTTCATCTTCCAAAAGGTAGGATAAAAAACAAGAGGATCTGCTACCTTGGATCCAATCCTTATAAACAGGGAGGAAATGGTTGAGGAGGTAAGAGTGGCAGGAACCCTAGGAAATAGCGACCACGCTATTTTAGAATTTTGGATAACTAGAGGAGGAAGACCTGTGAAGTCTCAGTCAAGGTTAGATTTCAGAAAGGCAGATTTTACGGGACTCAGAAAGAGAATTGGAGGGATCCAATGGCTAGATATCCTTAAGGGAAAAAATGTCCAGGAAGGATGGGAAATCTTGAAAAATTAGATTCTCAAAGCACAATCGTTAACAATTCCAAAAAGAGGGAAGAATAGGAAGCATTTAAGGAAACCAGGATGGATGAGCACAGAACTTAAACACACGCTAAAAAGGAAGGAAGAAATGTTTATCAAATGGAAAGAGAGCGGCATAGCTAAAGAAAATATAATGCTGTCTGCAGAATCTGCAGGGCATGAATCAGATTATCTAAAGCTGACAATGAATTAAGGCTTGCAAGAGACGTCAAAAGCAATAAAAAAGGATTTTGTGGATATGTCAAAAGTAAAAGAAAAGTCAAAGATACTATAGGATTTTTACTGGATGAAAACTATGAAATGGTTAGACAGGATGTTGAAAAGGCTGAACTTTTAAATTCCTATTTTGCATCTGTTTTCTCTCAGAAAGGAAATGTAAAATCAACTGATCTTCATTGTCCTATTAATGGAATAGAAGAATCCAGTATATCTATAAACAGAAAGCTAGTGAGGAAACACTTAGCTAACCTAAATGAATTCAAGTCTCCAGGTCCAGATGAATTACACCCCAGAGTACTGTAGGAGAAAGCAGAATAAATTTTTGAACCCCTCTCCATAATCTTTGAAAAGTCTTGGAGAACAGGAGTCCCAGAAGACTGGAGAAGAGCAAATGTTGTTCTTATCTTTAAAAAGGGCAGGAAGGTGGACCCAGGGAACTATATATAGGCCAGTGAGTTTGACTTTTATACCAGTAAAGATCTTTGAACAAATTATTAAACAACATGTATGTAAGTCCCAGGATAAGAATGAAGTGATTAAACAGAGTCAGCATGGGTTTGTAACTAATAAGTCATGTCAGACTAACTTAATTTCCTTCTAAAACAGAATCACTGACTGGGTGGATCAGAGAAATGCTGTAGATATAGTATATCTTGACTTCAGCAAAGCATTTGAAAAGTTTCTCACACAATCCTTATTAAAAAAAAGTATGGAATGGACAAGGCAACTGTTAGGTGGATTCATAACTGGCTTAGTGATCGGACCCAAAGAGTAGTCATAAATGGCTGCATATCCAGTTTGAAGAATGACTCAAGTGGGGTACCACAGGGCTCTGTCCTGGGCTCTGTATTCAACATCTTTTTCAATGATTTAGATGAAGGAATTGAGGGTAAATTGAATACATTTGCTGACGACAAGCTAGGAGGGATAGCTAATACTAGAGAAGAGAGCGAGGATTCAAAAAGATATAAATAAACTGGAGCAGTGGGCAGCAACTAACAGAATGTTTTTTAACTGGAAAAAATGCAAAGTACTACATCTGGGCAATAAAAATGAAAAAAGCATGAACAGAATGGGAGGAATAGGGCTAAGCAACAGCACATGTGAAAAAGACTTGGGTATACTAATAGATCACAGACTGAGCATGAGTCAACAGTGTGATGCAGCAGCAAAAAAGGCAAATTCAATTCTAGGATGTATTAACAGAAGCATACAGTCTAGATCACCTAGATCACGTGAAGTCATTATTGCCCTCTACTCCTCTTTGGTCAGACCTCATCTGGAATACTGTGTCCAGTTATGGGAACCACATTTTAAAAAAGACATCAACAAACTGGAGCAAGTTCAGAGAATAGCGACCAGAATGGTGACCGATCTGCAAACCATGTCCTATGAGGAACGTTTGCAGTATTTGGGAATGTTTAGCTTGCGAAAGTTCAAGAGGAGTCTTAATAGCTGTCTACAAATATCTGACTACCGCTGACATCAGTGAGGCTGCGTGGAGTCCCCTGGCTGACCTGAGGTGAACTGGTGAGCATGGGAAAAAGTTCAGAAACTTTCCCACGCTCATTAGCTCATCTCCCGTCAGCCGGGGAGGCTGCGCAGAGATGAACTAATTCATTCTGGCAGTGGTTTACAGCAGAGCTGGTCGCATTAGCACTGGTCCCGTTGTAAACCAGTTAACCCCTTCTGATGGATTGCAGCGGGGGACCTGACAGAACAGTGGATAGGTACAGTGGGGCAAAAAAGTATTTAGTCAGTCAGCAATAGTGCAAGTTCCACCACTTAAAAAGATGAGAGGCGTCTGTAATTTACATCATAGGTAGACCTCAACTATGGGAGACAAACTGAGAAAAAAAAATCCAGAAAATCACATTGTCTGTTTTTTTTTCATTTTATTTGCATATTATGGTGGAAAATAAGTATTTGGTCAGAAACAAGCAATCAAGATTTCTGGCTCTCACAGACCTGTAACTTCTTCTTTAAGAGTTTCCGCTTTCCTCCACTCATTACCTGTAGTAATGGCACCTGTTTAAACTTGTTATCAGTATAAAAAGACACCTGTGCACACCCTCAAACAGTCTGACTCCAAACTCCACTATGGTGAAGACCAAAGAGCTGTCAAAGGACACCAGAAACAAAATTGTAGCCCTGCACCAGGCTGGGAAGACTGAATCTGCAATAGCCAACCAGCTTGGAGTGAAGAAATCAACTGTGGGAGCAATAATTAGAAAATGGAAGACATACAAGACCACTGATAATCTCCCTCGATCTGGTGCTCCACGCAAAATCCCACCCCGTGGGGTCAGAATGATCACAAGAACGGTGAGCAAAAATCCCAGAACCACGCGGGGGGACCTAGTGAATCAACTGCGTGTAGCTGGGACCAATGTAACAAGGCCTACCATAAGTAACACACTACGCCACCATGGACTCAGATCCTGCAGTGCCAGACGTGTCCCACTGCTTAAGCCTGTACATGTCCGGGCCCGTCTGAAGTTTGCTAGAGAGCATTTGGATGATCCAGAGGAGTTTTGGGAGAATGTCCTATGGTCTGATGAAACCAAACTGGAACTGTTTGGTAGAAACACAACTTGTCGTGTTTGGAGGAAAAAGAATACTGAGTTGCATCCATCAAACACCATACCTACTGTAAAGCATTGTGGTGGAAACATCATGCTTTGGGGCTGTTTCTCTGCAAAGGGGCCAGGATGACTGATCCGGGTACATGAAAGAATGAATGGGGCTATGTATCGTGAGATTATGAGTGCAAACCTCCTTCCATCAGCAAGGGCATTGAATATGAAACGTGGCTGGGTCTTTCAACATGACAATGATCCAAAGCACACCACCAGGGCAACGAAGGAGTGGCTTCGTAAGAAGCATTTCAAGGTCCTGGAGTGGCCTAGCCAGTCTCCAGATCTCAACCCTACAGAAAACCTTTGGAGGGAGTTGAAAGTCCGTGTTGCCAAGCGAAAAGCCAAAAACATCACTGCTCTAGAGGAGATCTGCATGGAGGAATGGGCCAACATACCAACAACAGTGTGTGGCAACCTTGTGAAGACTTACAGAAAACGTTTGACCTCTGTCATTGCCAACAAAGGATATATCACAAAGTATTGAGATGAAATTTTGTTTCTGACCAAATACTTATTTTCCACCATAATATGCAAATAAAATGAAAAAAAAAACAGACAATGTGATTTTCTGGATTTTTTTTTCTCAGTTTGTCTCCCATAGTTGAGGTCTACCTATGATGTAAATTACAGACGCCTCTCATCTTTTTAAGTGGTGGAACTTGCACTATTGCTGACTGACTAAATACTTTTTTGCCCCACTGTATGTATATTGTTGCATTTTTTATTTTATTTTTTTAAAGATCCATGGCTTTTTTTTGAATAGCAGATGAGTAAATTTGGTCAAAAACTTGTTGTGTTTATGTCATTAAAATAATTTTTAATTAACACCTATGTGTCTTTTTTTAACCCTTTACTATTCTAGGGTTAATAATGGAGAGGTGTCTTATAGATGCACCTTTTATGGGGTGTCTGGGGGCAGATTTTTGTAGCAGGGGGGCCAAAAACAATGGTGCCTCTCAGGGCTCTTAATACCTGACCTAGATGTCCCAAATTTTACACACATACCCTAATCTAATTACTGTATATACTCGTGTATAAGCTGACCCCCTTATTTTGCCGCAAAAAAACTGGGAAAACTTATTGACTCGTGTATAAGCCTAGGGCGGAAAATTCAGCAGCTACTGGTAAATTTCAAAAATAGTAAAATTAATTGAGACATCAGTAGGTTAAATGTTTTTGAATATCCATATTGAATCAGGAGCCCCATATAATGCGTCATACAGTTCATGATGGGCCCATAAGATGCTCCATACAAAATACACCCCATATAATGCTGCACAAAGGTTAATAATGGCCCCATAAGATGCTCCATAGATTATGCCCCATATGCTGCCCCATAAAATGCTCCATATATTATGCCCCTATAAAGTGTTCCATACAATGCTCCATAGATTATGCCCCCATATGCTGCCCCATAAGGTGCTCCATAGACTATGCCCCATATGCTGCCCCATAAAATGCTCCATAGATTATGTCCCATAAGATGCTCCATAGATTATGCCCCCATAAGATGCTCCATAGATTATGCCCCATATGCTGCCCAATAAGATGCTCCATAGAATATGCCCCATAAAATGCCCCATATGCTGCCCCATAAGATACTCCATAGAATATGCCCCATAAGATGCTCCATAGAATAGGCCCCATATGCTGCCACATAAGTTGCTCCATAGAAGATAAGATAAGATAATCCTTTAATCGTCTCACCATGGGGAAATTCAGAGCATTACAGCAGCGAGGCAGGAACAAGAACAGATACAGATGCATAAAGGCATTACATTGACAGTAGGTAAGTACATATATGAAAAAAAGATATAACCGGACTATCACAACTTTGGATCTATCAGTTCACTGTTTGGGTCATTCTCCATTTTGGACAGTGCTGGTTATACAGCCTAACTGCAGCAGGAAGGAAGGACTTTCGATAGCGCTCCCTCTCACATTTAGGATGAAGTAGCCGGTCACTGACAGTACTGCACATCTTTGTCACGGTCTCATGCATGGGATGGGAATCATTCTGCACCATGTAGCTCACCTTGGCCAGTATCCTCCTGTCGCCTACTTCCTGAACTGGATCAAGGGGGCATCCCAGGACAGAGCTGGCCCTTCTAATCAATTTGTCCAGCCTATTCCTGTCCCTGGTTGATATGCCACTACCCCAGCACGCCACACCAAAGAAGATGACTGATGCCACAACAGAGTTGAAGAAGGATGCAAGGAGTACCCCCCTAACTCCGAAGGCTCTCTGCCTTCTGAGCAGATAAAGCCTACTGTGGCCCTTCCTGTACACTGCATCTAAGTGATGGGCCCAGTCAAGCTTATTATTGAGGATCACACCAAGGTACTTATAGGTGTCGACTATCTCAATGTCATTTCCCTGAATGTTCACCACTACTGGTGGATTTTTTCCCTTGCGAAAGTCCACCACCAATTCCTTGATCTTCCCGGAATTAATCCTAAGGTGGTTCCTCTGACACCACTCCACAAAAGCTTGGTTAGTATCTCTGTACTCTCTTTCATCTCCTCCTGTGATGAGGCCTACTATTGCAGAGTCATCAGAATACTTCTGCAAGTAGCAGCTAGATGAGTTGCACTTAAAATCCGCAGTGTACAGTGTGAAGAGAAAAGGGGCAAGAACTGTACCTTGAGGTGCCCCTGTATTGCAGATCACCGTGTCTGATACACTGTCCCGAACCTTTACAAACTGAGGTCGGTTCGTGAGGTAGTTAAGGATCCAGGTGGAGAGTTCGAGGTCCACGCCAACAAGGCCCAGCTTGTCTCTCAGTAGACCTGGCTGTATGGTATTAAAAGCACTAGAGAAATCGAAGAACATTATTCTCACAGTGTTCCCAGGTTTCTCCAGGTGAGAGAGAGTCCTATCTAGAAGGTGGATAATGGCATCATCCACAACAATGCCTGGCCTGTAGGCAAACTGGAGAGGGTCCATATCCGAGCTCACTAGAGGACGGAGACGTGTGAGAACCAATCTCTCTAGTACCTTCATCAGGTGTGATGTCAATGCTACAGGTCTAAGGTACAGAAACTGCACCCCGCTGTGTCTTGTCTGCTTCCTACCCTTCCGGCACCGCTACATCCCCGTGCCAACCACATCTACACTGCCCTGGGACTACAGCTTCACCTGTGGGGAGCTTTTACATCTTTGCTGCACCATACCATCAGTCCCAGCAGATCTGCATGCAGCGTCGACTTAACACCTCCCTTGCCGAACACCACAGGTGGCGTCACAAACTATTCATTTAACCACATTCCACCATTTCAATGTCCCCATTACTTGGGCGCCCAGGGCCACGGACCGGGTCACCGCCGCTGTGACACATCCTGCTGACACTGGCCCGGTAACGAGTACCCCACAGCCCTGGGAGGGCGATCCATTAACCTCGTATTTTTGTTTTTGCGGTTTTGTTTTTTGCTCCCATTTAGGGATGGGCGAATCCTGAAATACTCGGAATCGCTAGACTCTAACGAGTCCGACTCGGAAACTCGCTACTCGTTGCGAGTCTAGCGAGTCCAATGTTAATGAATGGGGATGCGAGTATTGCAGCGATTCCTGTGCTGCCATTTTTTTTGTTCCGCTTACTTCCCGCATGTGGCTGTGCACACCATGCGGAAAGTAAGCAGAACAATTGCGGATGGTACCCACGGTCCAGAGGAGAGGAGACTGTCCTCCGGGCTTTGGGCACCATATCCCTGTAAAAAATAGAATTTAAAAATAAAAAATATTGTTATTCTCACCCTCCGACGTCCCGCGCAGCCTTCCCGCCTCTCCACGCATCCGTTCCCAGTAGTCCTTTGCGAAAATGCCCGCGATGGCGTCCGTTCTCGCGGGATCGCGAAGTCTCGCGGTCATTCACGCGACGTCATCGCGAATTACCGCGAGACATCGCGATCCCGCGAGAACGGACGTCATCGCGGGCATTTTCGCAAAGGATAATAATAATCTTTAATAATCTTTATTTTTATATAGCGCTAACATATTCCGCAGCGCTTTACAGTTTTGCACACATTTTCATCACTGTCCCCGATGGGGCTCACAATCTAAATTCCCTATCAGTATTTCTTTGGAGTGTGGGAGGAAACCGGAGTGCCCGGAGGAAACCCACGCAAACACGGGGAGAACATACAAACTCCTTGCAGATGTTGTCCTAGGTGGGATTCAAACCCAGGACTCCAGCGACCACTGAGCCACCGTGCTGCCCAAGGATTAGTGGGAACGGATGCGTGGAGAGGCGGGAAGGCTGCGCGGGACGTCGGAGGGTAAGAATAACAATATTTTTTATTTTTTTACATTTTATCTTTTACTACTGATGCTGCATAGGCGGCCTCAGTAGTAAAAAGTTGGTCACACTTGTCAAACACTGTGTTTGACGAGTGTGACCAACCTGTCAATCAGTTCTCCAAGCGATGCTACAGATCGCTTGAAAAACGCTAGCATTTGCATTGGACTCGTTACTGTGCGAGTAATCGCTTGGAAACTCGCAGAGTACCGACTCCTGCGAGTCCCCTACTACTCGCAGAATAACGAGTCCTAATGAGTAGATTCGCCCATCCCTACTCCCATTCTTCCCAGAGCGATAAGTTTTTATTTTTTCGTCAATATGGCCATGTGAGGAATTGTTTTTTGCGGCACAAGTTGTACTTTTGAATGACACCATTGGTTTTAACATGTTTTGTACTGGAAGAAAATTCCAAGTGCGGTGAAATTGCAAGAAAAGTGCAATTCCACAATTGTTTTTTGTTTTACTTTTTTATTATGTTCAGTAAATTCTAAAACTGACCTGCCATTATGATTCTCCAGGTCATTATGAGTTCATAGACACCAAAGAAGACTAGGTTCTTTTTTTATCTAAGTGGTGAAAAAGAATTCCAAACTTTGTTTAGAAAAAAAAAATAGCGCCATTTCCGATACCCATAGGGTCTCCATTTTTTGTGATCCCGGGTTGGGTGATGGCTTACTTTTTGCGCGCCAAGCTGGCATTTTTAATGATACCATTTTAGCACAGATACGATCTTTAGTTCGCCCATTATTGCATTTTTTCTTCCATAAATGTGTTTATTAAACTTTTCAAAATAAGGTACAACAATCCAGAGAGATGATATACATATGAATACACCAGAATATACAGACAGGTAAGATACAACATTGTGAGGGACAAAACAAGCTTGTAATCCTAGACATCTCAAATCAGACACGTCATGTCCATTCACATTTTAGTAACCTTTGGACTAATCATTCTGAGATTGTGTAGGAAAAAGGCGATATAGAGAAATAAAGTCAAGAAGAGGGAAAGAGAAGAGAGAAAGTGGGTAAGAAATGGGGGAAGGGGAGGGGAAAATAAACCAACCTCGGTCCCAGCTTCCCTACGAAAATTATGGAAACTCAGTTAACCAGCCCGGAAACTCCGAACTCTCCTTGAATGTCTCCCAGAGGAACCACATTTGTCCCCACTCGGTCACAGATTCGTCCTCTTGAGCCATCAGCGACTCCATTCGGTTCACTCTATCCATCTCGGACACCCACTCCACCGCAGACTGAACCCTTGTTGCTCTCCAGTACCGGGAAATAATTGTTCTGGCCGCTACTAAGCAGAACCTCATAATTCCTTTCTTTATGGATGTTATAGACCTGGGAATCAGTGAAAGGAGAGCTATTTGAGGGGATGGCTCACAGCGAACGCCCGTCATCAAGCGAAAGGCTCCAAAAACAGCTTCCCAAAATGGACGTAGAAGACTGCAACCCCACCATATATGAAGCATAGACCCCTCCTCATTGTCACATCTCCAGCAAAAGTTTGAAATTGCAGGATTTATTTTATGGAGGAGCACAGGACACCTATACCAATGCGTTAATATTTTATAATTTTTCTCTTGTGATCTGCAAAAGATAGAGGTCTTGTGGGTAAGGATAAAGATCTTCAGACGGTCTGCTTCAGAGAGGGTGATCTGCAGATCTCTCTCCCAAGCTGTAATAAAGCTGGGGGTGTCCGTTATTGCATTTTAATGCAATGTTGTGGCAACGTTTTGACATTTTTTCTCGTTATGCCATTTAGTGATTGGGTTAATTTTTTTTTATATTGCTAGATCATGCAATTCGGAACGCGACGATACCAAATAGGTGTATATTTGATTTTTTCTTATTGTTTTATTATGAATGGGGCGAAAGGGGGGTGATTTTCAAAAATATTTTATTTTACTTTTTCCATGCTTCAATAGTCTCCATGGGAGACTAGAAGCTGCCATAACACGATCAGCTCTGCTGCATACAGGGGACATACAAATTATAATTATCCTCCATCCCATAGTCCCGTGCCCATATACCCATCAGACATATCCACGATCCCATAGGCCAGTGCTCGTATACCCATCATACATATCCTCCATCCCATAGTCGAGTGCCCATATACCCATCACACATCCTCCTTCCCATAGTCCCATGCCCATAAACCCATCATACATATTCTCCATCCCATAGTCCCATGCCCATATACCCATCATACATATCCTCCATCCCATAGTCCCGTGCCCATATACCCATCATACATATCCTCCATCCCATAGTCCAGTGCCCATATACCCATCACACATCCTCCATCTCATAGTCAACCATTGTGACATCATAATGAGGGGCGGGGCTTGATACGCACACACTGTTTCCCCATTATGTAGATAGGGGCATTATGACATCATAATGAGGGGCGGGGCTTGACGCGCACACACTTTTTCCCCAGCATGTAGATAGGGGCAAAATTGGAACTCGCGGGGTTAAAATTTCGCCTCACAACATAGCTTAGGATGCTCTCGGGGTCTAGACGTGTGACTGTGACAAATTTTGTGGCTGTAGCTGCGACGGTGCGGATGCCTATCCCGGACATACACACACACACATACACACATACATACATACATACATACACACTTTGAGCTTTATATATTAGATATATACTGTGTTTATATATATATATATACACATAAAGCTGAGTGTATAGCCCCGCCCACTCCTTTTAGCCACATTCACTATAATATCCCACATAATCCCATCATCCAGAGCTACTGGACTACTACCCCTATTATCCCACATCATCCCGTCAGCCAGAACTACCGGACTACTACCCCTAATATCCCACATTATCCCGTCAGCCAGAGCCACCATACTACTAATATCCCACATCATCCCATCAGCCAGAGCCACCGGACTACTACCCCTAATATCCCACATCGTCCTGTCAGCCAGAGCCACCGGACTACTACCCCTAATATCCCACATCATCCCGTCAGCCTGGTTCAGAACCATAGCGCTGAGTGGAATTGCCCTAACTTCCATACCAATGATCCCTTTAATAGAAGCCTGGGGTGAGAATCAGAGTGCTGAGGGATTTACCCTAACTTCCATACCAGAGATCCCTTTAAGAGAGACGTGGGGTCAGTACCATAGTGCAGAGTGGATTTGCCCTCACTTCCATACCAGAGATCCCTTTAAGAGGGGCCTGGGGTCAGAACCAGAGCACTGAGTGGATTTACCCTAACTTCCATACCAGAGATCCCTTTAAGAGAGACGTGGGGTCAGTACCATAGTACAGAGTGGATTTGCCCTCACTTCCATACTGGGGATCCCTTTAAGAGAGGCCTGGGGTCAGAACCAGAGCGCTGAGTGGAATTGCCCTAACTTCCATACCATGGATCCCTTTAAGAGAGGTGTGGCGTCCCTGAGGCTCAGTCGCCACAGAGGTACTGCACCTCCTCCTGAGGTGTGGTGCCCCACCATCCAGGTAAGTTGGAGGCTCCAGACCACGCTCCAACACTCGCACCCCACACAACAAAGTAGTTCAGCAAAGCCACATTACGGCTCCTTGCTTAGAGAGTAGCAGAGCACCTTTGGTGGTTCCCTGCTTGGAACACTAAACGTGCTAGGAGGCGGGTGGAGTTGAGAATACATAAAAGAGTGGGAAGGTTTAGGATTACAGGTCAGTCTGAGAGAGGAAGCCACTCAGAGAGGAGTGAGGAAAGAAGATCCCTGAGAGAGGGATGGAGGAAGGAGGTGCTGCAGCAGGCCTGAGTGACCCGGGTCTGCTGGCATGGGAAATGAAAGAAGGAGAAAGACATTGAACTGAAACCTGATCTTCCATAAGAAGGAAAGAATAGTACGGAACGTAGGAGTAAAAGGGGCCTACACCTGCGGTACCCGCGACACCGGTACCCGCCGCTGCTGCACCGGACCTCTTCCAGGCAGACCCTGTGGAGCCTGCAACCGCTGCCATGCCACCGGCAGCGTACCTTGTTCCCTCCCTACCGCTACTACCGGAGGAGTTGTACACAGCACAGGGAGCTGAAGCGGAGGAAGAGAAGCCCCCGCTCGGACCTGACGCGGCTGCGCAGGTCCCTACAGAGAGCCCCACGGACCCAGAGCCGCCGTTAGCTCCAACGCCGTCCCCGGTGTCCCACCGGGCAGCGCCCACCACCACTACACCTGCCCTGGATCAGAACCCACACCGCCAGGTGGCTCCAGGTATGTCTGATGTCCCTGCACCTGGGAAGGCCTTGGGGTGTACCGCAGTCGCAGCGGCTGACCAGGTCGTGCTAGATCTGGTCTGGGACCGGGATACCAGCCCGAGGGGGAACACCAGAACCCCTGATAGTGGCACCGCAGTACAAAACCAGCTTGGATCGGTCCCGGGAGGAACAGGAGGATGAGGAGAACTGGGCTAGTTGTCGTGCTACCATCTGGCAACTGGCAGCTGAACACCGGGAGAGGGAGCAGCACCGGCTAGCGGTACTAGGTCCAGATTTGGACCGGAAGGAACAGGTCAGAGTCGGTCATTATGGTCCCAGAGATGCAGCAGGTTGGGGCCATGTCCTGAATGTGAATCAGGAGAGGGGGTTCGGCTTCATCCATGACCCTAGCCGAATCTCCGATCTGTTTTTCAACCGGAGAGACATAGAACCTCATTTAAGAAAAGGGCACCCTGCCTGGAACCTCAGCCCGGGATATCATGTGACCTTCACCAGACACGAAGATCTGAGAGGCTGCTATGCTATGAACATTAGGCGAGTCCCGGAGGATCTCATCAAGGCCTACAGGCAGAGACCGCCCACTGTCCCCATGTGCCGAGGTGGGTCAACACCAGTCCCACAGCCAAAGGTATGGAATGCCGCACGTTTCACCCCACTGGAGGAAGAATACCTGAGGACTGCCAATGCGTTTCTTTCATCTGGTAGCGGCTCCAGTCCAGAAACCCCAGGAGGGGATAACCCTTAGTCAAGATGTTTCCTTAATATAACTCTTGTTACCCAGGAAGGTATTTGCACAGTTGTGCTTTGTTTTTCTATTATGTTTTAGTTTTTCCAGTGTTGCCCTGTTTTGTTGGCAGCCTTTCCATTTGAACTATAGAGATCATGAATGCTGAATGGTCCAGAACTGCAATTGTAAATAGTTGCACCTCTTTAGGTGCTCTGTCTTGGTTTTACATAGACACTTTGCGAAGATAAGGTCTACCTCATGTGGAGTATGACTCCAATCAAAGGACACTGCAAGAGATCCCGGCTGGGAGCGGTGTCCAGCACTTACAAGAATTGTTGAAAGTTTTAATGTGAAGTATTTGATAATGATGTGTCTTATGAGAGTAAATGGCTTTTATATAGGATTAAGAATGTTTCGATAGAGAGATGAGAGATTTGAATAAAGAATAAAGAACTGAAAATGTAGGTGATGAACCAGGCACCACGGTTGTCACTCAGAGTTAAAAGAAAGTAGAAAATGTGCCCTAAAGATGGAAAGAAATGAGTTGATGAAGAATACTGAAGTGATAGTGAGTAACAGACAATAGCACTTTGAATTACGTATTGTATCGAAAATTGCACTTTTGACTTAAGATTTTAGATAGTTAATTAAGAATTGTTTGCAACATTCAAGAATGAGTGCCTCCCACATTGGGAAGTTTAGAAGTTTAGTATAAGAACTGTTTATTCAGCATTACAAAAATGTTGTATGTTCCTGTGTTGTCAACTTTGTTTGCCTTGCAGCCCGCGGACGTGCTGTATTTAACGAGGGGAGTATGTGGAGCTCCTGAGGCTCAGTTGCCACAGAGGTACTGCACCTCCTCCTGAGGTGTGGTGCCCCACCATCCAGGTAAGTTGGAGGCTCCTGACCACGCTCCAACACTCGCACCCCACACAACAGAGTAGTTCAGCAAAGCCACATTGCGGCTCCTTGCTTAGAGAGTAGCAGAGCACCTTTGGTGGTTCCCTGCTTGGAACACTAAATGTGCTGTGAGGCGGGTGGAGTTGAGAATACATAAAAGAATGGGAAGGTTTAGGATTACAGGTCAATCTGAGAGAGGAAGCCACTCAGAGAGGAGTGAGGAAAGAAGATCCCTGAGAGAGGGATGGAGGAAGGAGGTGCTGCAGCAGACCTGAGTGACCCGGGTCTGCTGGCACAAGAAAGGAAAGAAGGAGAAAGACATTGAACTGAAACCTGATCTTCCATAAGAAGGAAAGAATAGTACGGAACGTAGGAGTAAAAGGGAACAGAGAGGACGTGGGTTAGAGGAAGAACCCTGCCTAGAAGTTCTAAGCGCAAGGCCGGGGCCCGATGCCCGAGGTTGTATGGACACTAATGGTTCAGCAGCAGTCACCGGTGGAGTAGTGGGCTGTAAAAGCACTACTCCCATCTAAGACTTGGGGCACAACAGCAACTTGGATAGTGAGCTGGGACTCAGGAGTAAGGAGTCCCCGAAGCAGGCTACAGCTGTCTGCTGTACAAGTAGAGTTCTTGGGAACATCTGTCAGGCGGCACTCCAGTGTAACTCAGTACTAGGAGTACTTCACACTTAAAGGCACTATAGAGGAGACGTTCAGAAAGGCACATGTTGGTGGAGTGTTGGAAGGGAGCATTCCATCTTGCTTGGAGGTTGACTGAGTCCCTGACCCGGCGGACACAGCATGGAGGCAGGCACCTGTGTGTACTACAGACTGTGAGTAAAGCTTTGGAACTACAAGCCCTGGTGTCCTCCATTCATTCATGCCCCAACGCACCCAGCACCGCTACATCTGGGTACCAGCTTCTACACCGCTGGTGCCTCTCCTCTAATTCCACATCTACACTGCCCTGGGACTACAGCTCCACCTGTGGGGAGCTTCACCATCTTGGCTGCAACACACCATCAGTCCCAGAGGATCTGCATGCAGCGTCGGCCTAACACCTCACTTGCTGAACACCACAGGTGGCATCACGAACTATTCATCTAACTACATACCACCATTTCAATTCCCCTATTACTAGGGCACCCAGGGCCACGGTCCAGATCACCGCTGCTGTGACACATCCCGCTGATACCGGCCCGGTACCGAGTACCCCATGGCCCTGGGAGGGCGACCCAGAGGCCTGGGATCAGTACCAGAGCGCTGAGTGGATTTGCCCTGACTTGCATACCAATGATCCCTTTAATAGAATCCTGGGGTCAGATTCAGAGTGCTGAGGGATTTGCTCTAACTTCCATACTGGAGATCCCTTTAAGAGAGGCCTGGAGTCAGTATCAGAGCGCTGGATGGATTTGCCCTGACTTCCATACCAATGATCCCTTTAAGAGAGGCCTGGGGTCAGTATCAGAGCGCTGAATGGATTTGTCCTGACTTCCATACCAATGATCCCTTTAAGAGGGAAGATGTACCTATAGGATGGAGGATATGTGATGTGTATATGGGCATGGAAGGGGTGATTAATTTCTGTCATGTGCTCTCTGCTCCTTTTTGGGGGCAGACAATGTCTGGGAGCTTATAATTCCCAGAATGCTAGATTTCTCCGACCATGTCAGTGTCTGCTGAGGTTTTTTCTGGAGAGGGAAACTGTTGCTCAAGCAACCAAAACAGCTCTGGTGAAATGAAAGATGCTTAGTGATTGGTTGCAAGGAAAACTGTTGAGCATAGCAACCAATCACAGCTCATCTTCTTTTACACAGCTCTGGTGAAATGAAAGATGCTTTGTGATTAGTTGGTGATACACACACACACACACATTCAGTTTTATATATAGAGACAAGTTAGAGTAGAGTAGGGTTCGGCCAAATGAGTCTACCATGTCGTGATGGCGGCTTAAAAAATCTTTTGGCCAGAACAAAAGCTGCTGGCTATGTATGTGATCTGATGTTTGATGGGAACTATTAATATCGGATTCTTGAGGACGTGGTGGAGAAGTTGAGTTTTTCCAAGAGTGAGCCGTGGGACTGTGAAAGGTTCGAAGGGGGGAAGCGGAGCTGGGGTAGAGCCTGGGCGGAGTCTCAAGGAGGCCCAAAAATTTTGCCAGCATGGAGCCCAAATATTCCTAGTGGCAGCTCTGCTGCTCAGTACCACTTTTCCTGTCCTGTATATATACACTGCACAGTACTACTCCTGTCCTGTTGTTGAAGACATGACATTGATCTTTGAGAGGGTTAATATTGGTTTATTATTTTCAGGAATACTATGGGAAAATAAAAAATATCGTATTTTTCGGACTATAAGACGCACTTTTTTCCTCCCGAAATGTGGAGGAAAATGGGGGTGCGTCTTATAGTCCGGATGAACTGGCTGTGGTGGGGAGGTGTGGGAGCGGCATCGGTGGAGCAGTGGGTTACAGAGGCAGGAGCTGGTGGCTGCGGCTAACTCCTGTGCCCGCTGCTAAAGAGAAATGAAGTTTCACTGCATTCCATCCTCATGGGCCTGGAGGGCAATGAATATTCATTTCTTTTTAGCAACCCGGTATGATTGACCCCCATCCCGGTCCTGGTATGATTGGTCCCATCCATTTCGTGATATGATCCTTTCCTTATCCTGGTAAGCAGGGCCCCATCCCTATCCTGTTATGCATTGCCCCATCTCTTCCTAGTATGCATGGCTTCTCATCCCTATCCTGGTATGCATTGCCCCATCTCATCCTAGTATGCATGGCTTCTCATCCCCATCATGGTATGCATACTTCCTCATCCCTGGCATACCAGGATAAGGATGGGGCCATGCATACCAGGACTGGGATGGGGGTCAATCTTAACAGGTAAAGGATGGGGCCCTGCATACCAGGATAGGGATGAGGCCCTGCTTACCAGGATAGGGTTGGGGCCATGCATACTAGGACGAGATGGGGACCCTGCATATCAGTATAGGGATGAGGGTGATCATTCCCGCCAGGCCAGGAATGAGGAGGCATGCATACCATGATGTGGATGAGGGCCTTGCATACCAGGATAGGGATGAGGGAGCCATGCATACCAGGATAGGGATGAGGGAGCCATGCATACCAGGATGGGGATGAGGGGACCATATTTACCAGGATAGGGGATATTAAGTACAGAATTGACCACATTTTTGGCTTCAGTTTTTTTTCCCCTAATTTCCTCTTCTAAAACCTAGGTGCATCTTATAGTCCGAAAAATATGGTGTATATATTGGAAAACCCATTTATATGGATTATGCCAAGTAATCCCGTATCATGAGACCTATGTAGTCTCTGGGGTCCAACCTCTGGGACCCCCATGATCCCGAGAACCGGCGCTCTAAAGAAGCGGTTGATCATGTGCACCGCAGCGGCATTCACACATGGCTCTTCAAATAACGCCTTTAAGAGGAGTGTTGAAGGGCACGACAAAATGTAGCAAAATCCACTGATCGGGTGTGGGGGAGTGTTATAGTATATGAGTTGGTGGAATTTGTGTGGCATGGCTGCTTTTTTGTCCCAGTCCAGCCCTGCTTGTTTAGGCACATTAGGAGCTCTCCAAATGCGACATGGCGTCCGATCTCAATTCCAGCCAATTTTGGATTGAAAAAGTCAAATGGCACTCCTTTCCTTCCCAGCCCTACTGTGCGCCTAAACAGTCATTTTCCCCTACATATGCAGTATAGGCGTACTCAGGAGAAATTGCACAACAACTTTATGTGTACATTTTCTCCTTTTACCCTTGTGAAAATAAAAAAAAGTTGCTGAAAAAATCATTTTTGTGACTAAAAATTTAAATGTTCATTTTGTTCCTTCCACGTTGCTTCTGCTCCTGTAAAACACCTGAAGGGTTAATAAACTTCTTGAATGTGGTTTTGAGCACCTTGAGGGGTGCAGTTTTTAGAATGGTGTCACTTTTTGTCCTTTTCTGCCATATAGACCCTTCAAAGTGACATCTAATGTGATGTGGTCCCTAAAAAAATGGTTTTGTAAATTTTGTTGTAAAAATCAGAAATCGCTGGACAACTTTTAAAAAAATCAAAGTTTGAAAATTGCAAAATTATCCAAATTTTCGGCAAATTTCCATTTTTTACACAAACTCAAGTTATATAGAAGAAATTTTACCACCAACGTGAAGTACAATCTGTCATGAAAGAGCAATCTCAGAATCAACAAGTTCCGTTGAAGCGTTCCAGAGTTATTACCTCATAAAGGGACAGTGGTCAGAATTGTAAAAATTGGCCCGGTCATTAACATGCAAACCACCCTCTGGGGTTAAAGGGGTCAATGAGAAAAAAATGAACTTTTTTGAATTTCCCAAATGGCTGCAATGAAATAAAGAGTGAAAAATTTAAAGGGGTCTGAATACTTTCCGTACCTATTGTATGTGACTCATGCATATATAGTGTATGTGTATATGTCTGTTTAAGTACACAGTGTTAATGTAGAATATTTAAAGTTCATGAGCATATATACATTATGCTTTTAGTATATTTATAATGTAGGTGTATATGTTTGTGGCCTGTATATATAGTGAATGTGTAAGTTTGTGAGTAGCATATATATATGTACATGATGATTGCCTAGCCTGTATATATAGTGTAAGTGTATATGTGGCCTGTGTATATAGTGAGTGTGTAAATTTGTGACTAGCATATATATATGTACATGATGATTCCTAGCCTGTATATATAGTGTAAGTGTATATGTGGCCTGTGTATATAGTGAGTGTGTAAATTTGTGACTAGCATATATATATGTACATGATGATTGCCTAGCCTGTATATATAGTGTAAGTGTATATGTTTGTGGCCTGTGTATATAGTGAGTGTATAAATTTGTGAGTAGCATATATATATGTACATGATGATTCCTAGCCTTTATATATAGTGTAAGTGTATATGTGGCCTGTGTATATAGTGAGTGTGTAAATTTGTGAGTAGCATATATATATGTACATGATGATTGCCTAGCCTGTGTATATAGTGTAAGTGTATATGTTTGTGGCCTGTGTATATAGTGAGTGTATAAATTTGGGAGTAGCATATATATATATATATATGTACATGATGATTCCTAGCCGGTATATATAGTGTAAGTGTATATACGTTTGTGGCCTGTGTATATAGTGAATGTGTAAATTTGTGAGTAGCATATATATATGTACATGATAATTGCCTAGCCTGTATATATAGTGTAAGTGTATATGTTTGTGGCCTGTGTATATAGTGAGTGTATAAATTTGGGAGTAGCATATATATATATATACAGTATGTACATGATGATTCCTAGCCTGTATATATATAGTGTAAGTACAGCATAAGGTATCATACCTGCCATCAAATTATTCACCAATACATCTTGAAAAATGGGCAACTCCCCACAATATTAACCTACAAAGAACCTGGAGTCTGAGTGCCCCGGAAATGTTTATACAAGAATATCTCTTTCTTTTGCTAAAAAAGTATTACTTTATTAGAAATTACACATTGCCCAAGGGTTAAGAGTTCCATGCATTTACCATGTGAATGGTGTGAGCATACTATTCAGCCCTTCCGATATCTTATGTGTTTCTGGACATTATTTCCATATGTGGTGTGTGATACATATTTGTTTCCTCTGGGCTTCCTAATAGCTCATGTGTCACTGAGCATGATTTGCATATTCTTTATGACATCACTGTCCCTTTGTGATGTCATAAAGGCAGATTCCTATAAGACACTGTGTGAGGTTCTAAACTGCATCAGTGCTGTTTTCTCTTTGTGGGATACAGTTCTGTTTTCTCTGTGACTTAGCGACTAGCGACTTCTAGAAGCGATTAGATTAATTTTATTTCAAAATGTCTGGTTTTATCCAGACCAAACCATGGCTTTTCCAACTGTGCCTGGTGACATCTTTCCTCATTGGACCATCTCTCTGCTGCCTTCAATGTAACCCCAGAGGCGAAAAGGCTATGGAGAAGTTTCAATTCTATATCAATAGCCAAGCAAATGAAAACATCGATGTGACCATGAAGCGGTATGCCAGATCTGCTGAACGAGCAGTGGTGCAATACCTGGAGGATAATGTTCAGACACTGGGTAATTCTCTCATTACTATTCACTACATTTCCTACATCTCTACATGTAGGATGGATGGATGGATGGATCTGACACCGATAACACTGGGGAACGCAATTTTTTAGGAGTTAGGTCAGACAACTGTTATTAATTAATTTTTGGATGCTGAATCCAGAAATGATCTCAGTTTTTCTCTATCACGTCAAGTTTTTGAACTATAGGATTTTTGTCTTCTCAAAAATATGTAAACTACTGTACCTAAAAAGATTTTTTTTTTTTTTAAATAGTACAAATATGAACAAAAAATGAAATATATAAGAAATAGGCATGACAAATATGTTTTTTAACACTATAATGTTTTTTACAAAGGATATATATATATATATATATGCAAGTATTTAAGGTAAAAATGTACATTTATAGCTTTTTCTGGAGTGTTTAACTTGAGGACAATCACGTTTGATGCTCCAGCAATAGTCAGCCATCATATGTACATCCCATCTACCCTGGTAACGGTCTTCCATAACCTTCAAATCTTGGTGAAATCGTTCACCTTGCTCATCGCTAACAGCACCAAGATTTTCCGGAAAGTTGGCAAGATGGCAATGCAGAAAATGTACTTTAATACTCATGTTGCAACCAAGCGCTTTGTAGCTCTCCAATAGTTTCTGAACAATTTCTTTGTAATTACTTGCATGCGTATTTCCAAGAAAGTTCTTGACGACGTCTTTGAATGATAACCATGCATTCTTCTCAAGATCTGACATAGTCCCGGTGAAATGTTCATCTTTGATGAGCTGTCGAATTTGTGGACCATCAAACACACCAGCCTTAATTTTTTCAATGGACAGTCCAGGAAGTGCCAACATGATGTACTTAAAACAGTCGCCGTCAGTTGGCAATGCTTTTACAAATTGCTTCATGAGACCTAGTTTTATGTGCAGAGGTGGGAATAGTATATTCTTCCTGTCAACAAGTGGCTGATGTAGAATGTTAGGATCTCCAGGTTTAAGGGAACAACAAGGTTTACCCGTACAGGCCTCCACACAATGCACTATCAGGGTGCAGTGGACCCACATAATTAGGATGGCAACACAGGTGCAAAAAATACCAACAAAATAACCTGCTCACATCCTACCAATACATGGAGGGGGCGGTTATCTGGCATATAGATGCACAAGGAACTTGTGTTTGCAAAACCAAATGGGCCCAGCTGCACCCTGAAAAAAAGTGCAAAGAAAACACATTTAAAAAAATGTGGAGTATTAGCTGATATTTTGGCCAAAATACGTGAGCCCAAAACCTGCGTCAAAGATCTCCACGTTTACGGGTACCTAACACTAATACATACTAATAAAGCAAAGCACAGAAAGAGGAAAATCCTCCAATAATGATACACAGCAAGGGAACAACAAGGTTTACCCGTACAGGCCTCCAGACAATGCACTATCAGGGTGCAGTGGACCCACATAATTAGGATGGCAACACAGGTGCAAAAAATACCAACAAAATAACCTGCTCACATCCTACCAATACATGGAGGGGGCGGTTATCTGGCATATAGATGCACAAGGAACTTGTGTTTGCAAAACCAAATGGGCCCAGCTGCACCCTGAAAAAAAGTGCAAAGAAAACACATTAGTGTACCTAACACTAATACATACTAATAAAGCAAAGCACAGAAAGAGGAAAATCCTCCAATAAAGATACACAGCAAGGGAACATTATTAGTATGTATTAGTGTTAGGTACCCGTAAACGTGGAGATCTTTGACACAGGTTACGGGCTCACGTATTTTGGCCAAAATATCAGCTAATACTCCACATTTTTTTAAATGTGTTTTCTTTGCACTTTTTTTCAGGGTGCAGCTGGGCCCATTTGGTTTTGCAAACACAAGTTCCTTGTGCATCTATATGCCAGATAACCGCCCCCTCCATGTATTGGAAGGATGTGAGCAGGTTATTTTGTTGGTATTTTTTGCACCTGTGTTGCCATCCTAATTATGTGGGTCCACTGCACCCTGATAGTGCATTGTCTGGAGGCCTGTACGGGTAAACCTTGTTGTTCCCTTGCTGTGTATCATTATTGGAGGATTTTCCTCTTTCTGTGCTTTGCTTTATTAGTATGTATTAGTGTTAGGTACCCGTAAACGTGGAGATCTTTGACGCAGGTTACGGGCTCACGTATTTTGGCCAAAATATCAGCTAATACTCCACATTTTTTTAAATGTGTTTTTTTTGCACTTTTTTTCAGGGTGCAGCTGGGCCCATTTGGTTTTGCAAACACAAGTTCCTTGTGCATCTATATGCCAGATAACCGCCCCCTCCATGTATTGGTAGGATGTGAGCAGGTTATTTTGTTGGTATTTTTTGCACCTGTGTTGCCATCCTAATTATGTGGGTCCACTGCACCCTGATAGTGCATTGTCTGGAGGCCTGTACGGGTAAACCTTGTTGTTCCCTTGCTGTGTATCATTATTGGAGGATTTTCCTCTTTCTGTGCTTTGCTTTATTAGTATTTCTCCAGGTTTAAGACCAGATCTTGGAGGCCAATTCGACTCAACCCAATGCTTTTCACGAGCTCTGCTATCCCACATACAGAGAAAGCAGGGATACTTTGTGTACCCACGTTGCTGACCAAGAAGGAAGCAAACCATTTTAAGGTCAACACAGATGATCCAATTGTGTGTGTCATATTTCAATAACTCAATAACTCTCTTTACATCTCCATGTTCTTCACGAAGAGAGACAGAATGCCCAATAGGGACTGCACCAAATAAATTTCCATTGTGTAGAAGGACACACTTAAGACTCCGCTTTGAGCTATCAATAAACAGTCGCCATTCATTTGGATTGTACATTGAAAGCCCTAATTGTTGTAGTAAACCAGGAATATTATGGCAAAACACAAAACCGCTGTCACACCGAAAGTACTGCAAAAATGTACTTTCTCTAGTACGAAAGTATGATACCTTCGCTCCTTGTTCAAGTAACTGTTTCTCATTCAGCCTTGATGCTAGTAATTCTGAAGCTTTTTTTGATAAGCCCAATTCACGTGCTAAATCATTTAACTCGTGCTGATCAAATCCCTTACGAACTGAATCCTTGTGACTTTCAAATTCTGCATCATTGCTGTCACTGTGTTCGTCAACATCACTCAGAACTTCTAGAGATGGTAGCTGTTCGAAAACTGGCACTGGAATTTCAGCTGAATGAGGCATTGGTCTGATAGCTGACGGTAGATTTGGATATTCTATTTTACTTTTATTTTTCCTGTTAAATCCTGATGTTTTCACTAAACAGAAGTAACAGTCTGTGGAATGACTTTTTTGCTCTCTCCACACCATGGGGATACCAAATGCCAACTTTTCACGTGTTCCTTTGGTCCACATCCGTAAACTCTCGACACACTGCTTGCACACTATGTGAGGGGCCCATGGCTTATCTTGATCACCGAGTTTTACTTTAAAATATGCAAAATATGCTTGTTTGACAAATGCACTGATGTTTGCCCTTTGAACTGGAATGGTGAAAACACCACAAATATAGCAGAAGGAGTCAGGGTTGTTTAGGCATTTACGACGAGAGGAAGAAGGAGCAGACATGATCTGAAACAAAGGAAATATGTACATAAGTAAATAAAACACTGAGATGGAAAGTTACAAGCTTTGAAAACTAACAAAGAAAAAAATCATAAAAGATATATAAATTACAACTAAGCGCCCAATGTAAAGAGAAAAGCTATCACAAATCCCATTTATTCCTACTATGATACATTTTTTGTGTAAAGATATTGATAATTATAACGTATTGGGAGCTGTACACACCTCTCACCACACTGTCTCAGTTGTGACTACTCTTACAAGTTGCCACGTAGCTCTATATGAGTCGAATTGTACTCAGATAACAAGACTTATTACAGAAATCAGTGCAATTGTGCTTCTATGGCAGGTAAGTTGACGAGGAAAAACTTGACGTGATAGAAAAAAACTGACTACATTTTTGGAATCAGCATGCCAATTTTAGTGTAAATCAGCTCAAAAACCTAACTCAGCAGAAAATTCTTTTCAAATTGTTCCCCAGTGTAATGATTGTATTTATTCCATTACAGAAAATTTCGCAATATCAGAAATAGC
Source organism: Dendrobates tinctorius (assembly GCF_039654945.1). Classification (NCBI taxonomy): domain Eukaryota; kingdom Metazoa; phylum Chordata; class Amphibia; order Anura; family Dendrobatidae; genus Dendrobates; species Dendrobates tinctorius. The sequence continues at coordinate 121,339,571 of NW_027361679.1, forward strand.
GTTTGAATACAAGAAATGTGTAGACTTGTTTGAGAATACGGACTTTACAGGTAAATTCTACATTTCCATGTAGATAAAAATTCAGATTCTGCTATTAATGCAAAATTGATAATAACGTGTTTTGGGGGCTGAGGTGGGGTAACACTAATAGATGAGTCGCCTGTAATATCTGTCATTAATCCTTCTCTTTATATATTGTAGGGGCCCAACTCCTTCAAAAAGTCGGACTTCATTTCTACCAGCTTTTAGAGAAAGTCTGGGATATTGTAGAGGAATCTAACAACAGTAAGTGAGATATTTCTTCTTGTGGAGCCAGGCTGTGCCTGGAATAGAAGCATTTCTCTATGTCCCATGTACAAAGAACTCCCAATACTGATGTATTGGAAGTAATAGCAGTACAAGAAGGGAATAGGTTTTATTTCTCCCCATTATATATTGTATTTCTCTGCTCTTTTGTTTTTAATTAATAATTCTGCATTTCTTTAATTCTCTTTCTTTAGGGAGGTGCCCAAATAAACATGGTAAGTTCTGATACAGTTCTACAAGCCTTTCCCAGCCTCCTGTAGAAATACTAGTAGACACCAACTCTAGGTTTCCCCATAGCCACCTGTACAGTCCTTCCTCTTATTTCCTTCTCCTCACTAGTCTGTAATGTCTTCCAGTCCAGGACATTACTGTTACTGTAGGAGTCTGACAGTCAAAACTTTCAGTAATTTGTCCTTTCTCATTTTTCAGGTGCGAACAGTTGTGGTAAGTCCATTTTATACCTGATTTCAGCCCTTGATTGATGTTATCATTGTCTATATCATTAGAAGGTTTTAATACTGTCTGTGCATTTCTCCAGGTTTAATGATACAATCCGTTACCCGCTGTGATACCTGCCTCCAGGAGAACATCATCTGTGCCGGTGGCCATTCAGAAAATCAAGGTACTTTAAAAAATTATTTTTTTAGTCAGAGAAAATATATAGGCTCCAATTCATCAAAGTCATCTTACCAGAATTCTGGCAGAAATTGCTTTAAAAACTTGCAAAAATTTTGAGCAACTCAAAATGCAGAAAAATGTTGCAAATTTTGGCGTTTTCATCTCAGTTCCTCCCAGAGCCACCAAAATGGTGAAGCTGGGGCAGGATGGGTGCATGGTGCCACAGATCATCTAACTGATAACTTACTGTGATGTTCATTACGTCAGACATCTTACTCCAGTCAATGACTAGAGTTTGATTTGTGGCGAGGTGCACAGAGGCACACACCACTCGTCAAATGCTCCTGATTCATTAGTAGACATGCACCTCTTAATGAATGAGGTGCTTCCGACTCCTATAAGCGCCCTCCTTGATGAGTCGGAGCCATTGTTATTTATGTATATTATACTTGTAAAATATTTTCATTGCACTCTGCTGGGAGAAAGCTGTGACTGCTGACTGGTTACTCACGTATATATAGTACACATGTATGTTGGACACACCTTATGGTTGGCGCTTTCTGGGGTCTCTGCGGCCCGCACTGTAACACAGAGAGGCATATATTTATATTGTGTAACACCCCAGATATAATGCCTGTACTAATCAGAGCCACTAATAAATATTATCTGGAGAGCTGATTAGATCCAGTAGCAGGATGGAGAGAATACTCCAATATATGGCGCCATTACAGCTCAGGTCACTGTCTATACGCGCAATCTTTCACGAGAGGTTAGATATTATAACAATGTACTTATGAGAAGTAGTGACAACTTTCCTCTGACTGGGTGATGGGATTTATTGTATGATGTCTCTTCTCTTCACAGAGTTCTTCGATGGATGCAGCTGTTTGTGCATTGGAAACAAATGTACCGGTAAAGTATCATCCTGTGTACTATATATACATCTAGATACCCTCTGTGCACAAGGATTAGGCAATTTTGTGTTTTTCATTAATTTTCTAATGGAACAACTACAGCGCTGGCGGTCAATCCAAAAGGTTATTAAACCTGAAACCGGAATATATAAGAAAAGTGAGGCTTTGTGTTTCTAAGAATTTCTAAGTGTGCAGAATTATTAGGCAACTATGAAATATCAGTCAGCAATCTAGCCCGGCCTCTTCCTTACAAGAACTGCCATAAGTCTTCCATCCTTTTCCCTTACCACTGTTTGAAGAAAGTGTGTTCTAAAAATTGGAAGGACCATAGCTTTGGGAGTTGATTTTGAGCCCCTCTTCATTCTGAAAAAGTCCGACTAGTAATACCAACCCATAGCAGTTCCACACCTCCAATCTGCTGGCATCTGAGTCAGAGTGAAGGTGTGTGCCAGTTACTGATCAAGACACAACATCAATCCATCTGCTTTTTCAAGAGTCACACAAGAGTCAGTCCAAATTTTCTTTGGAAAATCTGTCTTCGGATATCTCTTGTCCTGGTCTTGAGGTTTCCCATTGTGTTTTGTGCAGTAGTGGTCTGGTTTTAGCCTCCCTTACCTTGGCAATGTCACTCAGCACTGAACACCTTGAGCTTTGCCCTCCCGTGAGGTTGCAGTTCTGGAATATGACAGTAATGGAGGATAATTGGCTCCTGGTTGCTTCATGTTTCCTTCTTCTCAAACCGTTGGCAGTTAATCTGCGTCTTTTTTTCCCTCAACACATTTTCTGCAACTCTGTTGACTATTTGCAACAAAACTTTTGATATTTCTGTGAGCACGCATCAATATTTTAGCAATTTTTGGAGTGCTGCATCCCTCTGTAAGACTTTTAACTTTTTTTTGTACCATTTGTCTGAGAAAAACAAGCTGCCTAATAATTGTGCACACCTTAAGAGAGGGGGTTGATATTGTTAGTCCACATCCTCCCTCATTACACAAATACACATCCTCGGATCTGCTTCAGTTCTAGTGGCGTATCTAGAGCTCGATGGGCCTCAGTGTCAAATTTAGACCTGGGACCCCAACTGCTTGTTGGTTAGTTGTAAGAATCCTTGTAGTGTCCTATGAAGGCAAACGTGGTTCTTTTATTTAATAATGTCTCCATCTTGGCCTCCTTTCTGTTATAATGTTCCCCATCCTAGCTCCTGTATTTAATAATGGCCCTCATCCTAGCCTATTCCTGTATTATTGCCCCCTCCAGACTTATTTCTGTAATATAGTCTCCCATCCTGTCTCTTATCTGGAATAATGTCCCCCATTCTGACCCCTTCTTCTAATATTGTCCCCATCTTGAGCACCATTATTTAATAACGTCCCCATGAATGTCCCATCCTGGGTTCCTACCTGCAATAATGTCCCTCATCCTAGGCCGCTTTCTGGCATAATGTTCCTCATTCTTTGTAGGCACTGGCGTTGCAGATATGCCCCTTTTCAGGCTAATAAGCTTTCAAGTTTTTACAACATGTGATTTAAAATATTCAGAAAAATGATGATATGGTCAAAATACTCAGTGGCCTAATAATTGTGCACACAGTGCAGTAAACCACAAGTTTCAGAAGACTTTCAATAGGCCTGATATCATGGCAGACAATCTTGAAATATCTGAATATGATTCCGAATAATTAGATTCCTACAGGTTCTATAAGCAGAATCTAAGGGTCCGTGTGTCGCCCATGTGCTGGTGACTGAGGTGGGGGGTTTACACGTCAGGACATTATTAGACTTATTTTAATATAATAGAACATGTTTAATGCTAACTTCATATTTAATTGATTTCTTTTTTTATTATCAGATTTGAAAACTGGACTTTGGTGTTCTCCATGCAGAAACCAGGAAAAATATCTTTCTCAGACTTTAGACTGTGGAGGTGAGGAGATTCTGCAATGTGACCAGTTACTTTTAGGTGTAGGCTCCAAATCATCAAAGTGTTTCAGTCAGAAATCTAGTGTAAAAAACTGAAAAAAGTCACAAAATGTTTGCACTATGCGAGGATGTGCAAAAATGTTGCAAGTTTTGGCACTTTCCTGCCTGATTCGACCAGCTCCTCCAAAATGGACAGAACTGGGGTAGGACAGGGGTTTGCTATATTCCTCAAAATGACATATGGAAGGAGCTGTATTAGGAGACAAGCCCTTCACACATAGAACTATACTTTCAACACAGTTTCCATAAATCAATGGTATAGACAATTCTCAGAAATGTTATATCTTATCAGAGAAAACTGCTTCTTTTCCCACTTATAAGACACTTTTTCGCTTCCCCACTGCCTCCTGAACTTGTTCATTCAAACAGTTCAAATCCATCTTCCTCACACAAGACAGGGGACATGTTCGCAGCTCATTATACTCTAAGTAGATGGGAAGCAAAGGAGGAGTGAGGAGCAGGGAGAGATTCCGGGTATAGGTAGACACAGATCCATTGTGCTGAGCTTTCTATCAAGTCTTTTACCTCAAATCAGAGCTTGATTCACATCCATATTGCTTTTTATTGCATTATAACTTCATACATGATCTTTCTGCATCCTACTGTGTGCTCAATAAAAAGTGGAGAGCAGCAATACATCTCTGTTTCCGTGTGCTGTATATAAGAGATAATAACACCTAGTCTCCTCCCTCCAGCTCAGAGTGGATAGCAGACTAAGGCCAGGTGCACACCTAGTCTCCTTCCTCCAGCTCAGAGTGGATAGCAGACTAGAGCTATGTGCACACCTAGTCTCCTCCCTCCAGCTCAGAGTGGATAGCAGACTTAGGCCGGGTGCCCACAATCCAGAACTAGTAGCATACGCTCGCTGTGTGCTCGGTGTGCTGCCTTCTATTAAATGCTGGTGAACCCGCATATTTTATTGTTGCAATTTCTCTTGCAGAAACTATAGTTTCTTTAAGAAAAATTGACATGCTGCGGTCTGAAAAGGCTTGCCACATGTCAGTCTTCACAGGTGAGGAATGGGAGTCTGTGGATGCATAGTAAACTTGTGATTTCTTGAAATCCCACCCACTATGCTGTCACAGCTGGCCACTGCAGGCACGCTGCGTCAAACTCGCAGCATCTCTGGATCGTGGGCACATACCCCTAAAGATAGAGCCTGTAAAGAAGACAGTTTGGGACAAATGCAGGGTACAAGTCATCTAATATCCAGATATAATGTTATTCTTTCAGTTTATTCTGAAAAGTTGCTTGAAGCTATGTTGATCCTTCCCTTTAAATGCTTTAAGTAAAGGGAAAGAATAGCTAGACGATTTCTTATGTAATGTTTTTTGTTACTTTTTAATTTAGAGAGAAATATAGAAGTTCGAGAGTATGAAGATCTAATCCTGGACTGTAGCTTTGACTGGCATGCCAGGCTGGAGCAGTCACGTAAAATAAAGTTCGTTAGTGTAAGTATAAGGCAGATTATCTAAAGGATACGGTTAAAAATCCTAGATGAGATAATAATAATGATTTTATCATTGTACATATGACCATAATATTTTGGCATTAATTGCCACATTAATAATAACAATGCTAGAAATAATCTTAATGGTAATTGATTGTGACTTCTAAAACTCTGACATTTATCTTTCCAGCTTATGCCGGTCAGTCTTCCATTTCCACACTTGCTTGAACTTGAATCAAGAGACATCGAGGAGCCCTATGTAGAGTTCAAGGGTGTCCAGAAGATTGACGAAGGCATGTACAAGTGCTCCACCATCCTGGAGTCTGGTGTGCCAGTCAGTACGATCACATATCATGTGAAAGGTGAGGACATATTATCACTGACACTGCTGAATGTTAATATTTAGATATATGGGATTCAGATCTATCTGGACATGATTATTATGTACAGATCTACGACTCGATTCATCAAAACTTTTATACCAAAAAAGTGTCTTAAAAGCGTTGAAAAGTCTCTAAACTTTGGTGCAACTCTGAGGGGTTCACAGGAGGACTGAGATGGCAGCCATTAAGGACATGAGCATGCCCCTGGCTGCAATGACTGGCAACTCATTGGCAGCCCACAATTAAGGCCTAAGGTCCAGTAATTGAGAATGACATTTAAATGGTTAAACAGCGGAGATCGGAGCTGGCTCTGGCCGATATTGATACATGTATCTCCCGGGTATGGTGCAGGTTCAGCTCCTGAGCTCGATACATACATGGAGACCCAAAGTAGGAGGTACAATTGCATCATATGTCTGGAAAGGGTTAGTGTTCTATTCTTAAGATGGAATAAACTAATAAATATTTCTGTTATTTTAGTTATCACAGGATCTAGAAGGACGACCGAAAAATACAAGCCTCGTCCTACACGTCCTCATGTGCTTGACCTCACCACGCCTGAGCCGACAGATATTATTAAAGACATGACTCATGTGCTTGACCTCACCACCCCTGAGCGGACAGACATTACTAAGGACATGACTCATGTGCTTGACCTCACCACACCTGAGCCGACACATATTAAGGACATGACAACTGAGGAGAAATCCCTTATAACATTCTTGGCGGTCAGCTGCATCATCATCGCACTGATTGCTGCAGTATGGTATTTATCCTTTATAATCCACAAATAATAATTCTGTATTTGTAGGAGAGATCTTACAGTTACGTGTATATAGCTGACTAGATTATGGCCCGATGCTATCGCATCGGGAGGATGCGATAGCATCACACCTCTTGCCATGTTAACCCTCAACACACACACTCCTCAACACACACTCCTCTCACCTTTCACCATCTCCACTCACTCTTTCACTCCACATACGACCCCTTCTCTCACTCCGTCTCTCATACTCACGCCGTCATCGCCGCTGCTCCACGATCCCCGACATCTTCTTCCGCCGGCGCCATCCTGGATCCAGACGTTGTCCACGCCGGCGACATGTTCTTGCGGCGACGCCATCTTGAGTATCGTGAAATCCCGCGATAGTCAAGATGGCGTCGCCGGAAGAACATGTCGCCGGCGTGGACGACGTCGGGATCCAAAATGGTGTTGATGAAATCTCGCGAGTTTTCGCCGACGCCATTTTGGATCCCGACGTCGTCCTCGCCGGCGACATGTTCTTGCGGCGACGCCATCTTGACTATCGCAGGATTTCACCGATCCAAAATGGCGTCGCTGCAAGAACATGTCGCCGGCGTGGACGACGTCGGGATCCAAAATGGCGTCGGCGAAATCTCGCGAGTTTTCGCCGACGCCATTTTGGATCCCGACGTCGTCCTCGCCGGCGACATGTTCTTGCGGCGACACCATCTTGACTATCGCGGGATTTCGCTGATCCAAAATGGCGTCGCCGCAAGAACATGTCGCCGGCGTGGAGGACGTCTGGATCCAGGATGGCGCCGGCGGAAGATGATGTCGGGGATCGTGGATCAGCGGCGATGACGGCGTGAGTATGAGAGACGGAGTGAGAGAAAGGGTCGTATGTGGAGTGAAAGAGTGAGTGGACGTGAGTGGAGATGGTGAAAGGTGAGTGGAGTGTGTGTGTTGAGGGTTAACATGGAAAGAGGTGTGCGGTGACGTCACCGGTTACAACTGGACGGAAGTTGTTACAACCGGAAGTTGCTTAGGGCATTTATTATTATAGATATAACAAAGTATATACTGTTTTTTTTTCAGTGTTTTCATCTGCATGAAGCGGATTAAAAAATGGAATCATCAATCGGCTCAGGAAAAAGACCCGAGACAGAAGGCAAAACATCAAGTGCCACCTGTCTGATCATAGCCCAAAAAAGAATATTGTGTTGATCCAGGGAGCTAGTCTGATTGCCACATATGGAGTCGGGAAGGAATTTTTTTCCCCAATGTGAAGCTTACTGTTTGCCACATGGGGTTTTTTGCCTTCCTCTGGATCAACATATTACTACGTTACTATATAATCTTTCCTTTCCCTATTCCCCTTCCTCAAAAATAAATTAGTGATTAACCATCTAATGACTGCGGCATTTCTATTCATTAGAGTCTGGATTCTTTACTCGGGGAGAAAAGCAATGATGGGGACAGGACAATCACTAATTGTCTATCGGCTACTCCCGGCAGCCGATATCCAGGAGATATTCTGACTCTGGGGGTGCTATATCCTAAAACCTCAGAGCCATTAGCGGCGCTGTGGTTTAAGTACCCTTAACTGCGCCGTTAAAAGGCTTATCGGCGGTCATTAAGAGGTTAAAATTTGGGCCCAATTTATACAGATTTCTTTTGAAAAATTTTTTGTGCAAAATTTCTGCAACATTTGTCATTTCTCGAAGCCCGTAAAGCAAGTTCATCAAAAGTTCGGCTGCTTTAGTAGCGTAAATTATACAAGAAATGTACTCTAGTTGCTGACTAGAGTAACATTTGTGATACAGGTGCACAGCAAATGTTAGAGGCACCTAATTCAGTAAAAAGCATTCACTTCTTAATGAGCTAGACAAATCTTACTCCAGCAGGGCTTTCATTAACACCGACGTACAAAACTTAATGAATCTTAATGAATTGGCCACTTATATTTTAGGGACTATTTCTGTTCAGAAGTAGCCTAACTCCTTCCTGACATGTGACGTAACGGTATGTCTTGATCGAGAAGGGATTCCTGCAAAACTGGTGTATAGTTAAATCATAATTATAACGGGGGCTAGTGTGGGCCAATCATACTGAGTAGGTGTTGGTAAGTGCTATAATACTAACTGGGGGGCTGGTTGGGCCAAAAATACTGAAAGTGGGGGCTGTGAGGGCCATTATCCTGAGAGAAGCACTGGTAGGGGCCATTATGCTGGCGGGGGCCATTATACTGAATGAGTGGCTGGTGGGAGCCATTATAATGAATGGGTGGCTAGTGGGGACCATTATTGTTAGGCGTCTGGTTTCTGCGTCTGCTCTGCAGGAATCCAGAGCCTCACATTCTGTGGTCTCCTGCTGTCTATCTACTGCAGAGAAGATTACTTTGCAGCAGACCGCTCCAGAGACTAAGTTCCTCTGTGCTCCTACTGGACATGTTCATGAGACGATCTCCCATTGGAGATCGGGAGTCATGTGCCCAAGTCCTGCTCCAGATCTCATTGGTCCATCTCGGAGATCTGGAAGGTCCCGCACGGCTATAAAAAGCGCGCATGACCGTTCGGTCATGCGCTAGTATAGACTTTTCAAGCTAAATATGTGAATGGTGACGGATGTATGACTCTGGTGACTGACTCATTTGAAATCCCTTCCCTCTGATATTACGCATGTGGATAGGGAATTAGTGCAGCAGTCAGCGCCAGTCAGTGGCAAGCCTTAGGCCATTGTGCACACCGCACCTCTGCTCTAGCGTCCGACATTGCGCGTGCTTCCTAGCTTTGTCGACTAGCGGCTGTGTCCTACGCCACGCTGCAGTTGCAGCCCTCCTTGGCGTCCGCAGCAGCGACGCCGCACACACGGTAGGTCTAGATGGACATAGCTCCTCTGCCTTGGGTCCTGCTCCTGTGACCAGATACCGTGTGTGCATTTCCCTGTGGTCTGTGACACTAACAGGCTCAGCGTTTTTGTATGTTTATGTTGTGGCGTCTCTGTGTTTGAACAGAGCCCACTTTGCGCACTTCGGGTGAAGTTGAACCCATGCGCATTATACCGTCATATTGTTCATCTGTCATTACCTAGCAGCGGTGTAACACCTACTGCACGGTGGACCCCGAGCGGCGAACGCACTTTATTATTTATTTTTATTTAGTACGTTCCGCCGTTCCTAACAATTATAATGAATGGGGCGTCGTGGGCACCATAATAATGTGAGAGGGGCTATAGGGAACTGTGAGGGCCACCATAATGAGTTAGGAACTGTGGGGACCTTAATCAGGAGTGATGTGCAGTGGGGGTCCATAATACTTAGTGGGGAGTTATGGAGGCCATTTTAATGTGTGATGAGCCTTTGGGGGCTATTATACTGAGTGGGTGGCTTTTATACTGACGGTCGGCTATGGGCATCCAATACTAAGTGGGGACTCCCATACTGAGTGAGGAACTATGGGAGTTCCATACTAAGTGGGGCTCTATACTGAGTGGGGGGTCCTAATTCTGTGTGAAGACCGTCCTTATATGTGAGGCCTGCATACTATGTGATGAGCTGTGGGGGCCCTCATAAGGAGTAGGGGCTGTGGAGGCCCTCACACTGAGTGGAAGCGTCATACTGATAGGTACTATACTGTACAGTATGTCTGGAGTGAAGCTGCGTGGGAGGAATCATTGTAGGGATATCATACTCAGTTTGTGTGTGGGTGGACACATTTTTGGGAACATCATACTCTAAAATGGCCCTAAAATTGCTGGTGAGAAAACTAAGGGGCTTCAATAGGGATATATACAGTGCCTTGAAAAAGTATTCATACCTAGTGACCTTGCCACATTTTTTCACCGCTGTGATGGTGTGATATGTTATGTGGATGTCATTTTTTGTATATTCCTATTTTTAACAATTCCAGTTATTTTCATAGTGTTTTTCTTATTACATTGTAAGTCTACAGCCTCACTGTATCTGTCTCTTGATGACCCCCTGTAGTGCATTAATCCCTAAGGCCTTTTGTTCTCCTCTGGGAGGTAACTTGTTTGACTACCCCTGGACAAGGAAGGGGGTGGGGGAAAGAACAGCAGCTGGACAACAAGTCAGTTCCGGTAGAGACAAGTTGGTGAAAAGGCTGCATTTCAGAGAGAAGGATTATTATTATCCTCTGGTGCTAGAATGTTTTGGAATCTCGTTTCCCTGGACATTTTATCCTGATACTGGACTGCATTCTTATTCTGGACTATCTTATCCTTTGTGTGGTGGACTGAATATGGACCTTTTCGTATTTTTGCCTGAATAAAGGTCTTGGAATTGTTCACTCTTCGCTCGCTCTGTTGATTGTGTGATACCAGAGAAGGACCCCGTGACAACTGGTGGCAGCAGTGGGATCAACAGAGCATCACCCAATGGAGAACCACCCACAGAGTGAGTACAGAAATTGGACTGTATGCAGTTTACAGGAGAGAGCCAGAGACCTGGGCCTGAACTACCAGGGACTGACTAAAGAGGCCTTAATTGACCTACTGGTGGGCGCTAGCCCGGCCACCTCCTTCCAGATGTCTGAAGGACGAGCACTGGAGACAGGGATCCCCATCCAGAAAAGCCAGTGGTTGGTGTGGTATGAAGAAGAGATGGCGGTTCTGGGCCCCGGCGTCTCTCAGGAGTACAAGGAGGAGGCTGCCCGCCGGGCACAGCGGAGACAGGAAGCAATGGAGCTTGAAAAAGGGAGTAACACAATGTGGAGTGTAACCCCAACAATCCGGGAGCCTGTACGGATCACCCGGACAGAGTTTAAGCCATTTGATGAGGCTTCTGGAGATGTGGAGGGGTTCTTCAAAGACTTTGAGCAGCAGTGTGCTGTGATGGAGGTGCCCCACTCTAGCTGGATGCATTTGTTAGTGGGGCTCCTGAACGGAAGCATGGCGGAGGCTTACCGAACCATTGATGCACTGCGGAATCGGGATTATAACATTGTAAAGCGGACTATCCTGGATTACCATGCTATCACCCCAGACTCATATAGGGCCAAGTTCCGAGACCTCCCATGCACCACGGGGGGATCGTTTAGGATGTATGCACATAAGATGTCCGAGGCATGTCGGAGATGGCTGGAAGCAGAAAACGCCTTTACTGTGGAAGATGTTATACAGGCGTTCCTTATAGAACAATTTCTTGCCAAGTGCCCTGCAGAGGTACGGGAATGGGTCCGGGAGCGCACGCCGTGTACCGTGGATAGAGCTGCAGCCCTGGCCGATGAAGCCCTTACTATCCGGCCGCAATGGAGGAGGCTTCTGGACAATGAACCACGGCCTGCTCCCGCGCCCCGTCCCCCTCCAATTATATCTGCCCTTCCACCTAGTCGCAAGCCGATGACAATCACACCTCACAATCCTAGGCCCCAACAGTTCCGACCACGACCTGGGGGTATCACAGAGAGGAGGTGTTATGGGTGTGGGCAACCTGGACATTTGCAGTCTGGCTGTCCCTCCAGGATTCGGAGGGAGCCCCAGGCAGCCCCACCTCGTCCAGTGCATCTTGTACATTCCACCACACCTGAGGAAGAGCTACCACCACCCCCACCAGAGTGGACCACCGACCACGGCACCATAGATACCCCTCCTGGAGTGTACGGACTCCGGGCTCTGTCCTTTAGCTACTCAGAGCAACGGCAACGCTACCTGCAGGATGTCTTTATTGATGGGTACAAAGTGTCAGGATTTAGAGACACGGGGGCATTCTTGACTATCGCTGACCCCCGTGTGGTTCGACCCGAGGCAATTTACCAGGGTCCGGGAATTCCCATTGTACTGGCAGGCGGTGCCCGCAAATATATACAGCGAGCTTCTGTGAGTTTGGATTATGGTTGTGGATAAAAACTGTGTTGGATTGGAGTTATGGGAGGACTTCCTGCAGATATCCTCCTTGGGAACGACATTGGGGAGTTACAGTGCCAATTTGTGGGAGCAGTCACCCGACTACAGGCCCTTCAAGCACTACGTCATATGGACCCCACCGGGGAGCAACCACTACGAACCGCATCAGAGTCGGTAAGCAATTCTTTCGCTGCTACTACATTGGGAGAGTCTTGGGACAGAGAGGAGTTTAGGAGAGAAATAGAGGATGACACTACCTTAGCAGCCCTTAGGCGAAAGGCAGAAACTGGGCACATGGGGGATAATGGGGATGGCTTCACTTGAGAAAGCGGACTGTATTATCGTGTAACAAAGGGCAGTGACCAGGGCAACCCTGACGCAACGACCAGACAACTCATTGTCCCTCAGAAGTACAGGGCACAGCTACTTCAACTGGCCCATGACATCCCCTTGGCTGGGCATCAAGGGAGAAAAAGGACTGAAAAGAGACTCACCCAAAGTTTTTACTGGCCGGGCGTCTCGCAGTCGGTAGCCCATTATTGCCGCACCTGCGATGTGTGCCAGTGAATGCGGCATCCAGGAGCTCGACATAAGGTACCCCTGCAATCCATGCCCATAATTGAGGAACCATTTCAACGTGTAGCCGTCGACATCATTGGTCCTCTGGCTCATCCCAGCAGGTCAGGGAAAAAATATATCCTGACCGTGGTGGATTATGCCACTAGGTATCCTGAAGCTGTGGCCCTGTCCAGTATTACAGCAGTAAAGGTAGCCGAGGCCCTTGTTACCATCTTTACCCGGGTAGGGTTTCCTAGTGAAATATTGTCGGATCAAGGCACTCAGTTCATGTCAGATCTGGTCCAGTCCCTATGGCATACCTGTGGTGTTCGAGCCATTCGCACCACCCCATACCACCCGCAGACCAACGGACTATGTGAACGCTTTAATGGAACCCTAAAAAATATGCTGAGGGTTTTTGTTGACGTTGAAAAAGACTGGGAAAAGTACCTGCCACATCTCCTCTTCGCCTATCGGGAGGTTCCCCAAGAGTCCACAGGGTTCTCTCCCTTCGAACTACTGTTTAGCCGGAAGGTCCGTGGGCCTCTCACGCATCTGAAAGAACATTTGGAGGGAGACATCTCAGATACCGGAATGCCCATCGTTCCCTATGTTCTAGAGCTCAGAGACCGTCTCGCCCAGCTAGCTAACTTCGCTAAAGAACATCAGCGAATGGCCCAGTCCAGACAAAAAACCTGGTATGACAGTAATGCCAGGAACCAGGAATTTATGGAAGGACAGCAAGTGCTCATGATTACTGCTTCCCCTGCCAACAAGCTTCAAGCAGTGTGGGAAGGCCCTTATCAGGTTGTCAAGAAAATTAATGACACTAACTATGTTATTGCCCTGGACTCTAGTGGTCGACGACAGAAAACCGTCCACATTAACATGCTGAAAGACTACCACGACCGATCTCTGCCTGTTCTAGCTGTCTGCCACCCCCCTAGTGATACCGCCGACGACGAGTATCTCCCAGATCTCCGCCAGGTTGCCCAAGCGGGAGGATCACTGGAACAAGTGCCCCTGGGCTCCCATTTATCGGATATACAAAAGGACGATATTGTCGCCGTACTAAGGCCGAGGGCTGCTGTTTTCTCCTCAAAGCCGGGGAAGACTACTCTCACCAGTCACCATGTGGAAACCCCCGGACAATGCCCCATCCAGCAGGCTGCCTACCGGGTTCCAGAGGCTGTTCAAGGCATGATAAAGAACGAACTGGAGGAGATGAAACAACTGGGAGTTATTCAGCCATCTCACAGTTCTTGGGCCTCTCCTGTCGTCCTGGTCCCCAAGAAGGATGGTACAACACGATTCTGCGTTGATTACAGACGACTAAATGATGCCACCAAGAGTGATGCTTATCCCATGCCCAGGATTGATGATCTATTGGATCGTCTGGCCAGTGCCCAATTTGTGACTACATTAGACTTGAGCAAGGGGTACTGGCAGATACCCCTAACGGAGGACGCTTGGGAGCGCTCAGCCTTCATTACTCCATTTGGGCTTTATGAGTTCCTGGGAATGCCCTTTGGGATGAAAACTGCCCCCGCTACTTTCCAGAGACTGGTGGATCGACTGTTACAACAATGTCAGGACTTTGCCTGTGCTTACTTAGACGACATCGCCATTTTTAGCACAACCTGGGAGGAACATCTTAAACACTTGGGCATAGTGCTGGACTGTATCCTTACTGCAGGACTGACCATTCGCCCTGATAAGTGCCAAATAGGGATGGCTGAGGTGCAGTACCTCGGACATAGAGTAGGGGGTGGGACACTAAGGCCAGAGCCTGCCAAGGTGGAAGCCATTAGCAACTGGTGTAGACCCCAGACTAAAAAGCAGGTACTTGCATTTTTAGGAACTGCTGGTTACTATCGCAAATTTGTTTCTAACTTCAGCACCTTGGCCAAGCCCCTAACCGACCTGACCCGAAAGAACATGCCTAGGAATGTGACATGGACGCCTGCATGCGAGGATGCCTTTTCAGCGTTAAAGACTGCACTCGTCACTGCTCCTGTCTTGGCTGCCCCGGATTATAAACGCAGGTTCCTCGTGCAGACAGATGCATCCACCTTTGGGATTGGGGCAGTACTTAGCCAAGTGAACGCCGCCGGAGAAGAACATCCTGTTGCTTTTGCCAGTCGGAAACTACTGGATCGGGAAGTTGCCTATGCCACTATTGAAAAGGAGTGCCTTGCCATCGTATGGGCGCTAAAAAAATTGCAGCCCTACTTGTATGGCAGAGACTTTACAATTGTTACAGACCACAACCCCCTCACATGGCTGAACCGCGTATCAGGGGACAATGGAAGATTGCTGCGGTGGAGCTTGTCCTTACAGCCCTACAGCTTCACCATCCAATACAAGCAGGGAAGCCAACACCAGAACGCTGATGGACTGTCTCGACAAGAAGAACCATAGGCTCCCCAGGCCGACCTACCCCTGCCACTGTACAAGGAATTATAAATAACTGAGCAATATGGACTAAAGTGAGCAGGCCAGAGGTCTGTGTAGACCTCATGGCGTGCTCACTTATTATGGGGGGGAGAGGTTGTGATGGTGTGATATGTTATGTGGATGTCATTTTTTGTATATTCCTATTTTTAACAATTCCAGTTATTTTCATAGTGTTTTTCTTATTACATTGTAAGTCTACAGCCTCACTGTATCTGTCTCTTGATGACCCCCTGTAGTGCATTAATCCCTAAGGCCTTTTGTTCTCCTCTGGGAGGTAACTTGTTTGACTACCCCTGGACAAGGAAGGGGGTGGGAGAAAGAACAGCAGCTGGACAACAAGTCAGTTCCGGTAGAGACAAGTTGGTGAAAAGGCTGCATTTCAGAGAGAAGGATTATTATTATCCTCTGGTGCTAGAATGTTTTGGAATCTCGTTTCCCTGGACATTTTATCCTGATACTGGACTGCATTCTTATTCTGGACTATCTTATCCTTTGTGTGGTGGACTGAATATGGACCTTTTCGTATTTTTGCCTGAATAAAGGTCTTGGAATTGTTCACTCTTCGCTCGCTCTGTTGATTGTGTGATACCAGAGAAGGACCCCATGACAACCACTCATCACTGAGTCTGCGCCAGCTGCTTCCATTCATTCTACAGTAGTTTACAGTCTGAGCGGCTGTGTTAGCACTGCAGTACTCCGACTATAAACTAATTATCCCCTAAGATGGATATATGCCGTGGGATGTGACTGAGTGCCTGACAGGTAATGTATATTGTTGCGTTATTATTTTCACCTTTTTTTTTACAGGAGATCGATGGCATTGCAAAGGAATTAACAGTGTAATAACGATTTAAACAATGTGACTCAGCAGCGATCTCACTAGCGAGATCGCTATGTGTGACGGGGCCTTAAGTAAAGCTATGAAACAGTCAAGCAGAGTAGAAATGGTTAAACGGGAATTCTTGCAACTTATCAGTCCAGTGAAGTCTTGATTGCAGGGTCTCTTTCTCCAATGTTGGCACCGTCAACAGTGGCACTTGAAGTCTCTGTTGTCTCTACTCTATGTCATGATCCAGAATGGGGTTTCGCTTTGGCCCGTCCTGATCAGGCTGGGGGTTAATTGTTCTGCCTCTCTCTGGCAGAGGGCGGCTATTTAATGCTCACTGGACCTAGGTCCGGTGTCAGTTATACTCCTGCCCTCGGCTGAGTTAGTTGAGCTTGTGCGTACGTGTGCCTTGTGCCAGATATCTTGCTTGCGTGTTTGGTTTTGATCCGATTCTGTCCCTGTTACGAGTTCTGCCCGTCCCTCTTGTACTATGCTACCTCTCGTGTATGACTCTCTGCTTGTGACCTGATTTCTCTCTGCTCGTCCCCTTGGTACCACTTCGCCCTCTTGTGTATGACCTTTGGCTTTGTCTGACTACCCGTCTGTTTGTCCCTCCTGTGCTTCGTTTGCCCATACTGTTGTGACCTCCGCTTTGCCTGACTCTGAGTTGTTGCATGGTGTCCTGCCATATCTGAAAGCAGGATGCTAAGCCCCGCCCCCTTGCAGTCACCTGACTATAGGTCCTGTGCCAGCTTGCTAACTTCAGTGTCCGCAGGTCCTGTGCCTCTTTACTTTCCGGCGCTGACTGGACCCCGACACTAATAGTTTGAAGCACGCATTGTCATCTCTGCTGCTCTGCTCCACAGGTATCTTTTAGCACTGTTTCTGTACTCAGGACATGCGCACTGTCTCTGTGAGCGAGTGTAGTGCGGTGTTCCTGACATTATAACTGACCCATACCATTTTTTTTTCTCTGCTCCCATTCTCCTGTGTATGTGATGGATCCTATGCACGCTCTTTCTGAGCAGGTGAGACACCTGACTCAGATGTCTCAGAAACTCCTTGGAGAACAACGAGTCCTGACTCAGTCTCAGCAGCTGATCGCTGACACTGTGCAGGGGGTATTCTCGTCGAGGGCTCGGGATGTTACATTAGTTTCCCCTGAGTCTCCAGTTAAGTTACCGGATACCTTTTCTGGAGATAAAAGGAAATTCAGAGTTTTCAAGGAGGGCTGTAAGCTTTTTTTTCATTGAGACCACACTCTTCTGGGGATGAAGGTCAGAGAGTGGGGGTCATTATGTCTCTGTTAAGGGGAGCCCCAAAGCTTGGGCTTTCTCCCTTTCGACCACGGCCCTTGAGCGTATGACGGTAGATGCATTTTTTGAGGCCCTGGGGCATATTTATGATGAGCCTGATCGAATGCGTATGGCTGAGGTCATGGTGATGAGTGTGTGCCAGGGAAAGCACTCAGCCAAGTGGTTTTGCTCAGAGTTCAGATGCTGAGCTGCTGAGGTCTGCTGGAATGACGCCGCCCTCCAGGGTTTGTTCCGTAGAGGCCTGTCTGAACATCTGAAAGATGCCTTGGCTCTCCACCCTCCGCCTGATTCCCTGGAAGAGGCTATGACACAGGCCGTCCGAATGGATCACAGGCTATGGGCGAGGGGAGTGGTGCAAATTGAGAGACCGTTATTCTCCCAAGGAAGGGGGGCCAGTCAAACATTGGAGGTCACGGTGATGGGAACCATCGACCTCAAAGAAAATGAAAGGAGACAACGGTGCATGGGAAAATGCTGTTTTCACTGTGGCAATTCTGGACATTGGAAAAAGGATTGCCCCTCCGGACCACTGACCAACAAGCGACTGAGCCCGGGTGATTGTCATGGAGGTCACCCAGGCTCTCAGATACCCATTTCTGCCTTCTCTAAAATGTTGTTACAAGTGGAACTTTGTTGTGGGAGTGACTCTACATCCACTTCTGCCTTCGTGGATTGCGGTTCATCATTGAACTTTATTGACTCGGACTTGGTGGCCAGGTGTAAGTTAGGGACAGTTAGGTTGGAGACTCCTATTCACATTGTTGCCATTGACAAAACACCACTGGTTAAGAATAACGTTATGTTTCGCACTGAAGAGTTTCTCCTTAAAGTGAGTTCCTTACACCAGGAACATATTTCATGTTTTGTTATGGACAACCTGCCTGCGGGACTGGTGTTAGGGTTCCCCTGGTTACAATTGCATAATCCTGTAATTAATTGGGAATATCGGGACATTGTTAAATGGGGTCCCTATTGTTCTGAAAAATGTCTTGTTATGGTGTCTGTGTCGTCCGTGGGTCTGGAAGGTATTCCGGAGTGCCTGAAAGACTATACGGATGTTTTCTCTGAAAAAGAGGCTGAGGTTTTACCACCACACCGCCCCATTTGATTGTGCCGTTGACCTGGTTCCAGGTGCTAAATTGCCCAAAGCCCGTTTGTATAACCTTTCGGGTCCAGAACGGTCCGCGATGAAAGAATATATTTCCGAGAGTCTCCATAAGGGACACATTCATCCTTCTGTTTCTCCCGTAGCGGCGGGGTTCTTTTTTGTAAAGAAAAAAGACGGTGGTTTACGCCCATGCCTCGATTTTCGTGAGTTAAATAAGATAACTGTGAGGAATACGTATCCCCTTCCACTTATTCCTGATTTATACAATCAGTTGTCCGGAGCTAAGTGGTTTTCAAAGATAGATCTACGGGGAGCGTATAACCTTATCCGAGTCCGGGATGGAGATGAGTGGAAAACCGCTTTTCTCACTACTGAATGGTTGTTTGAAAACTTGGTCATGCCTTTCTGTCTGACAAATGCTCCAGCGGTTTTCCAAAATTTCATTAATCATGTGTTCTCTGATGTCATTGGACATTTTATGGTGGTATATTTGGATGACATATTGATCTACTCTCCTGATAAACAGGCTCACATTGGTCATGTTCGGGCAGTTCTCCAAAGGCTCTGGGAGAACTGTCTCTTTGCAAAATTAGAAAAATGCTTATTTTTTGTCCAGGAACTGTCTTTTCTGGGGTTCATTGTGTCTGCTGAGGGGTATCGCATGGATCCTAATAAGGTGCAGGCCATTGTCGAGTGGGTTCAGCCTTGTGATTTGAAGGCTCTGCAGCGTTTCCTAGGATTCGCCAATTATTACCGTAAATTTATAAGGGGGTTCTCACAGGTGGTTAAACCCCCTCACAGACCTGACTCAAAAGGAGACTGATATCAAGAATTGGTCAACCGCAGCGGTAGCGGCGTTTCAGTTTTTAAAAAAATATTTCATGTCTGCCCCGGTTCTTATTCAACCGGACCCGTCGGAACCATTTATTGTTGAGGTAGACGCCTCAGAGGTGGGGGTGGGGGCGGTATTGTCCCAGGGACCCGCCACTTTGACCAATTTGAGACCTTGCGCCTTTTTCTCAAAGAAGTTCTCCCCTGCGGAGAGAAACTATGATGTGGGGAATCGAGAACTTCTGGCCGTAAAGTTGACCTTTGAAGAATGGAGGCATTTTTTGGAGGTGGCTGTCCATCCTATAACAGTAATTACGGACCACAAAAACCTAGCTTACATTGAGTCAGCTAAAAGGTTGACTCCCAGACAGGCTAGATGGTCACTTTTTTTTTCCCGGTTCAATTTCTCGATCACTTTTCTGCCAGGATCTAAAAATGTCAGAGCGGATGCCTTGTCACACAGTTTAGATCCGGTGTCCCCCCCGGAACCTCCGTCCTCCATTCTTCAGCCTGGGGTGGTGGTGGCAGATATTTCTAATATGTTGGAACGGGAGATTCGGGAGGCTCAGTCTCTGGCACCTCCGACTAAGCAGTGGATAAGTTTTTTGTGCCAGCTCAGTTTCGCCTCAAGGTCCTCCGGGAGTTCCATGACTCAGTTCTGGGTGGACATCCAGGGATCTCCGCTACCCGGAAGGCCATTGCTAGAGTATTCTGGTGGTCTGCTTTAGCCTCTGATGTTGGGGAATATGTGTCTGCTTGTGATGTTTGTGCCCGTGCAAAACCCCCCCATAACCGGCCGGCCGGGGAATTGGTACCACTGCCAATTCCTGAGAGACCATGGACTCACTTGTCCATGGATTTCATCACCAACCTTCCCCCCTCCAAGGGTAATATCGTCGTTTGGGTTGTGGTGGACAGGTTTAGCAAGCAGGCACATTTTGTACCTTTGGCAGCTCTACCTAATGCGGAAAGGTTGTCCAGATTGTTCGTTGAGCATGTGGTGCGGTTGCATGGGGTACCCTTGAATGTGGTGTCTGATAGAGGAGTGCAATTTGTTTCCAGGTTTTGGAGGGCTTTTTGCAAGAGGTTGGGTATTGGTCTGTCCTTTTCATCCGCTTATCATCCTGAGACTAATGGGCAGACCAAGCGGACCAATCAATCTCTGGAGCAAATTTTGCATTGCTTGACCTCAGCCCGACAGGATGATTGCTGTTCTGTGTTACCGTTGGCTGAGTTTGCATTTAACAACCGCATTAACCAGTCTACGGGTACATCTCCCTTTTTCTGTAACTATGGGTTTCATCCTCATTTTGGAGAATTTTCCCGTCAAGAGTAACATTACTTAGGCCCAGGACAAATTTAATTTTTTTGCGGACAAAAAACGATCCGCGGGACCGGTGTTTCAGGTTGGGGATAAGGTATGGTTGTCCACCAAGAATATAAGGCTCAAGGTCCCCTCTGTGAAGCTTGGACCCAAGTTTATAGGTCCCTATGTAATTACCGAAGCAGTTAACCTGGTGGCTTTTCGGTTGCGGCTCCCGCCATCTCTGTGGATCCCAAATGTTTTCCATAAGGCCCTTTTGAAACCTGTGAGGTCCGGAGGGGAGGGATCATCAGCTTCCCCACCACCGGTTTTGGTAGACGGGCAGACGGAGTATGAGGTGGAACGAATCGTCAACTCTAGGTTGGTCCGTCGTGCCCTTCAATATCTGATACATTGGAAAGGCTACGGTCCGGAAGAACTACTCGATCGGTCCATGCGGATCGGTTGGTCCGGGCCTTTCACGCCAAGTACCCTGAGAGACCTGGTGGTCCGGTGGCCCCCCATTGAGAGGAGGGTACTGTCGTGATCCAGGACAGGGTTTCGCTTTGGCCCGTCCTGATCAGACTGGGGGTTAATTGTTCCACTTCTCTCTGGCAGAGGGCGGCTATTTAATGATGCTCACTGAACCTAGGTCCGGTGTCAGTTATACTCCTGCCCTCGGCTGAGTTAGTTGACCTTGTGCGTACGTGTGCCTTGTGCCAGATATCTTGCTTGCTTGTTTGGTTTTGATCCGGTTCTGTCCCTGTTACGAGTTCTGCCTGTCCCTCTTGTACTACGCTACCTCTCGTGTATGACTCTCTGCTTGTGACCCGACTTCTCTCTGCTCGTCCCCTTGGTACCACGTCGCCCTCTTGTGTATGACCTTTGGCTTTGTCTGACTACCTGTCTGTTTGTCCCTCCTGTGCCTCGTTTGCCCGTACTGTTGTGACCTCCGTTTTGCCTGACTCTGAGTTGTTGTATGGTGTCCTGTCATATCTGAAAGCAGGACGCTAAGCCCTGTCCCCTTGCAGTCACCTGACCATAGGTCCTGTGCCAGCTTGCTAATTTCAGTGTCCGCAGGTCCTGTGCCTCTTTACTTTCCGGCGCTGACTGGACCCCTACACTAATAGTTTGAAGCATGCATTGTCACCTCTGCTGCCCTGCTCCACAGGTATCTTTTAGCACTGTTTCTGTACTCAGGACACGCGCACTAGCTCTGTGAGCGAGTGTAGTGGGGTGTTCCTGACACTCTATTTGAAACCGGGAACTCTGGGGTTAAAGCAGGAAGCAGGGAGACACTGTGAACCTGAGTCTCCCCTGCTCTAAATCTCTGTATGTTAAGCTAACAGTCTCTCCACAGGAACAATGCTGCGCACTCTGAAAAGTCTCTCTGCCACACTCAGGGGCTATGGCCTGTCACCGCGGTAATCAGGGCTGTGTGCACGGGTCAGTATCTCTGCCCTGTCAGGGGGAAAGCCTCCTCTGGTCACATGGGCTACCAAGTCCCCGTACTCAGACAGAGATTTCTATATCTCGCCCTTCAGTCCCAGTCCTCTGACGGGGAGTTCTCTCTCTCCTGGAGCGCAGTGTTGCAGCTTGCTTCTTATGTGATGCACACTGCTCTGCCTCTGGCGCGCTCTGCTTTCATGCCCTCCGCCTGCACAGCTTCCGGTCCACTGGTGTATAATGTTACTGGTGATCACTGTATTACCTGTACACTATATACAGAGCTCCTGTGTATAATGTCACCAGTGATCACTGTATTACCTGTACACTGACACTGTATACTATGTACAGAGCTTCTGCGTATAATGTCACTGGTGATCACTGTATTGCCTGTACACTGACAGTAAATACAGAATACATGTGTATAATGTCACTTAGTGTTGTGTTTTGTTTTTTGTAATTAATGATCAGTATTGTAGTATTCAGTCACTATGGTGGTAATATGTGGTCTGTTCATCGTGTGGTGATATTTGTTCCATGTATGTGGTATTATTTGGTCACTATGTGGTCTGGTCATGTTGTGATGGCATTTGTCCCTTGTATGTGGTATTATAAGTCACTATGTGGTGGTATTATGTGCTCTGGTCATGGTGTGACTGTATTTGTCCCTTGTATATTGCATTAATGGTCATTTAAAAAAATTGTATGTGACTCATTCCCTTAAAGAAAAATACATAAAAATATATTTATATTTAACTAGCTGAAGAGCCCAGCACTGCCCAGGCATAGTAACTAACTGTTAGTTATAACAAATTATAATGATTATATCTATTGTGAGGTAGCGCTGTCATTCAGGATTGGGGGACACTCGCTTGGCAGCGAATAATCACGTCTGGCACAGGTTTTCATAAAGCAATATCACAGTCCATGAGGTTTATTCATTATCATAAACCAAAACGATATGCAACAGTCTTACTGCAGGGTATCTTCACACTGCTCCCCTTTAGCCCTCCTAGTCTACTGGCTGTGCTTCATCTAACCAACAGGCCATACAGTCTCTCAGTTGCAGTCCCATCTCCGGGTTACCTTGCATGCTGCTTTACCCTGCAAGCATCCATTCCTTTCTCCCAGGGAATTGTCAGGCACACATCGCCATTAGTCACAGCGTCCAGACGTGCTGTCAAGCAGGAAGCCACACGAGACCTTCCAAACGGACCAATCAGGTCTCTGCATTCACCACCTGTGACCAGACCTCAGGTACCTTATATGATCCATAACTACACCCACAGGTGATCGCATGGCTATGACTCACCAAAGGTCCTATTGCACACTGCCACACACAGGCTTCCCTGGCACATTGTAACGGAACGTCAGCAGTACCTCTGCTGATCATTATGATCATTCAGTATCCTACACCTATTAGGACATTGGAAACGCTTATACGGCTGTCCTGGGACACCCAGACAGCGCACCCTAGCAGACACAGTGGTCACTGCACCACACTATATATATATATATATATGTATATATATATACACATAAAGCGGAGTGTATAGCCCCACCCACTCCGCATAGCCACATTCACTATAATATCCCACATCATCCCGTCATCCAGAGCTACTGGACTACGACCCCTAATATCCCACATCATCCCGTCAGCCAGATCTACCAGACTACTACCCCTAATATCCCACATCATCTCGTCAGCAAGAGCCACCGGACTACTACCCCCAATATCCCACATCGTCCTGTCAGCCAGAGCCACTGGACTACAACCCTTAATATCCCACATCATCCCATCAGCCTGGTCCAGAGCCAGAGCGCTGAGTGCAATTGCCCTAACTTCCATACCAATGATCCCTTTAATAGAAGCCTGGGGTGAGAATCAGAGTACTGAGGGATTTACCCTAACTTCCATACCGGAGATCCCTTTAAGAGGGGCCTGGGGTCAGAACCAAAGCACTGAGTGGATTTACCCTAACTTCCATACCAGAGATCCCTTTAAGAGAGGCGTGGGGTCAGTACTAAAGTGCAGAGTGGATTTGCCCTCACTTCCATACTGGGGATCCTTTTAAGAGAGGCCTGGGGTCAGAACCAGAGCGCTGAGTGGAATTGCCCTAACTTCCATACCATGGATCCCTTTAAGAGAGGTATGGCGCCCCTGAGGCTCAGTCGCCACAAAGGTACTGCACCTCCTCCTGAGGTGTGGTGCCCCACCATCCAGGTAAGTTGGAGGCTCCTGACCACGCTCCAACACTCACACCCCACACAACAGAATAGTTCAGCAAAGCCACATTGCGGCTCCTTGCTTAGAGAGTAGTCTACATTATAAAAGTATAGCCACACCCACGAACCCAGCAGCTGACTACTCACGTGACTGTGACCTCACCACAGGTCCTTGCAATACATTAGAAGTATAGTGATATCCATTAGCGCTTATGTGTACTAAAGAAACACTCTGGGCTTACATTACAGAGGCAAGCCATCTCTGAGACACATACCTCCCATCGTCTATACAACCCTTAGCCTCGCCACAATAAATATGTATATATATATATATATATATATATATATATATATATATATATATATACAGTGGGGCCAGTGGGGCAAAAAAGTATTTAGTCAGTCAGCAATAGTGCAAGTTCCACCACTTAAAAAGATGAGAGGCATCTGTAATTTACATCATAGGTAGACCTCAACTATGGGAGACAAACTGAGAAAAAAAAATCCAGAAAATCACATTGTCTGTTTTTTTTTCATTTTATTTGCATATTATGGTGGAAAATAAGTATTTGGTCAGAAACAAGCAATCAAGATTTCTGGCTCTCACAGACCTGTAACTTCTTTAAGAGTCTCCTCTTTCCTCCACTCATTACCTGTAGTAATGGTACCTGTTCAAACTTGTTATCAGTATAAAAAGACACCTGTGCACACCCTCAAACAGTCTGACTCCAAACTCCACTATGGTGAAGACCAAAGAGCTGTCAAAGGACACCAGAAACAAAATTGTAGCCCTGCACCAGGCTGGGAAGACTGAATCTGCAATAGCCAACCAGCTTGGAGTGAAGAAATCAACTGTGGGAGCAATAATTAGAAAATGGAAGACATACAAGACCACTGATAATCTCCCTCGATCTGGTGCTCCACGCAAAATCCCACCCCGTGGGGTCAGAATGATCACAAGAACGGTGAGCAAAAATCCCAGAACCACGCGGGGGGACCTAGTGAATGAACTGCAGAGAGCTGGGACCAATGTAACAAGGCCTACCATAAGTAACACACTACGCCACCATGGACTCAGATCCTGCAGTGCCAGACGTGTCCCACTGCTTAAGCCTGTACATGTCCGGGCCCGTCTGAAGTTTGCTAGAGAGCATTTGGATGATCCAGAGGAGTTTTGGGAGAATGTCCTATGGTCTGATGAAACCAAACTGGAACTGTTTGGTAGAAACACAACTTGTCGTGTTTGGAGGAAAAAGAATACTGAGTTGCATCCATCAAACACCATACCTACTGTAAAGCATGGTGGTGGAAACATCATGCTTTGGGGCTGTTTCTCTGCAAAGGGGCCAGGACGACTGATCCGGGTACATGAAAGAATGAATGGGGCCATGTATCGTGAGATTTTGAGTGCAAACCTCCTTCCATCAGCAAGGGCATTGAAGATGAAACGTGGCTGGGTCTTTCAACATGACAATGATCCAAAGCACACCGCCAGGGCAACGAAGGAGTGGCTTCGTAAGAAGCATTTCAAGGTCCTGGAGTGGCCTAGCCAGTCTCCAGATCTCAACCCTATAGAAAACCTTTGGAGGGAGTTGAAAGTCCGTGTTGCCAAGCGAAAAGCCAAAAACATCACTGCTCTAGAGGAGATCTGCATGGAGGAATGGGCCAACATACCAACAACAGTGTGTGGCAACCTTGTGAAGACTTACAGAAAACGTTTGACCTCTGTCATTGCCAACAAAGGATATATCACAAAGTATTGAGATGAAATTTTGTTTCTGACCAAATACTTATTTTCCACCATAATATGCAAATAAAATGAAAAAAAAACAGACAATGTGATTTTCTGGATTTTTTTTTTCTCAGTTTGTCTCCCATAGTTGAGGTCTACCTATGATGTAAATTACAGACGCCTCTCATCTTTTTAAGTGGTGGAACTTGCACTATTGCTGACTGACTAAATACTTTTTTGCCCCACTGTATATATATATATATATATATATGAGTTTCACTTTTTGTATTGAAGAACTGAAATAAACTAAGTTTCTTATAATATTATAATTTTGTGAGAAGCACCTGTAGTTTAAAATAGTTAGATCCTCTGTTTTATTTAATAGCAAACTAAATGATAGTTACTTTTTAATTTCAACAGAGTAGTTGATGGTACAAAAATAATGTCCGTTTGATCTAAAAGGCCAGTAACGCAGTCTTTTCTCAGACAGTTATTTTGCAATTACTGCCAATTGCAATTTAGAATTTACTGGGTTTATTGCAGAAAAACATGTAGTTCAAAATGTTCTTGAAGATAAATTCTGTGCATGTAGGTCAGAGTCATTCCCCTTTTAAAGTTAGTTTCATATATATATCAACAATTGTAGGGCTTTGATCATTTTGCTATTTGTACAGAGGAAGGGCATGAAAGCCTAAACTGGCAAAAACTGTAATGAGCTTCAGGTACAATAGAACATTCCAGAAAATAGTGTAAGAGAGCACAGTTGGTATTTTGATTGGTATACTGCAGAGAAGAGTACAGTGGAGGACACTTATCTCTTTGAAGAGACATACTGGAAGGCCTCCTGAAAACAATGTTCCCATTATTAGGAAGTGGGTCTCCCATACCGTTTGCCTAAGCAGTGAATGCAAGGCCTGCCAAAAATTTGGAGGAACTCCAATGCCCCATTGAAGAGACGTAGAGGAGGGCCTCATGGAAAAATGTTCCCATTATGAAGAAGTGGGTCTCGCATAGTGTTTGCCTGTGCAGTGAATGCAATGGCTGCCAAAAATTTGGAGGCACTACAATGGCCCTTTGAAGAGATGCACAGAAGGGCCTCCTGAAATCAATGCACCCATTATTAGGAAGCGAGTCTCCCACAGTGTTTGCCTATGCAGTGAAAGCAAAGGCTGCCAAAAATTTGGAGGCACTCCAATGCCCCTTGGAGGAGATGTGGAGGAGGGCCTCATAAAAAAATATTCCCATTATAAAGGAGCAGGTCTCCTATACTGGTAATGCCTATGCACTAAGTGTATGAGCTCACAAACATTTACCCCTGGGGGGTATA
The DNA here is from genome assembly GCF_039654945.1 of Dendrobates tinctorius. NCBI lineage: Eukaryota > Metazoa > Chordata > Amphibia > Anura > Dendrobatidae > Dendrobates > Dendrobates tinctorius. The sequence continues at coordinate 121,366,958 of NW_027361679.1, forward strand.
CATGAACATACTGTATAGCCATTTTTTTTACAGGCATCATATACACCCTTTAAAAAAATTATGTGGGTCTTGCATCACGGACGAGGGTCAACCTTGTGATATGGTGGTGGAGGATGAGGATGAGAAGAAGGAGGACAACAGTAAATAGCCAAAATCAGGAAGCATATACCCATGTGTGGGTGTGAAGAGGTGCATGGGAATAGAACTCCCAAAATAGATGCTGAATTTGAGTTTATGCTATGCTGCTATCATTCGGTGGTGTTGAGAAGTCTGGCTCAATCCAGCCTTTGTACATTTTTATGAGTCAGCCTGTCAGCATTTTCAGTTAACAGGCGGATGCGCTTATCAGTTATAATTCCACCAGCGGCACTAAAAACCCGCTGTGACAAAACGCTAGCAGCAGTGCAGGCCAGGACCTCCAAGGTGTAGAGAGTCAGTTCATGCCACATGTCCAGCTTGGATACCCAATAATTATAAGCAATGGCGGATCTTAATAGGGGCGGATGTGGCGGTCGCCCCGGGCCCAAGGTTTTTTGGGGGCCCAGGGGCAGGGGCCCAGGGGCAGGGGCGGGCTGGGCCGGGTGGCAGAGAGGCAAATGCCCCCCGGACCGCTCCCCCAGCACCTGTACAGGGCCGGCCGTGCCCTGTGCTGTGACGCCGCCGGCAGCAGACAGCCGCCCGCGTCACATTCTATGAGGGGCCGGGAGCTGTGCACGGCCGTCACCTTGACGGCTGCTCAGCTCCGGCTGTACTTCCGGGTCAGATGTCGGGCGTGCGCAATGACGTCATCGTGCACGCGCCGACATGTCCCGGAGGATGCTGAAAGCAGAGGCGCTGCTGGGGAGCGAGCCGGCTGTGAGGTAAGTATGGGGAACTTTTTTTATTTTTTTTTATTTATAAAATGAATTAAATGGGGGAGGGGGTGAGTGGGGGCTGTACACAATGAAGGGGGGGGTGACTGGGGCCTGTATATGATGAAGGGGGGGTGACTGGGGCCTGTATATGATGAAGGGGGGGTGACTGGGGCCTGTATATGATGAAGGGGGGGTGACTGGGGCCTGTATATGATGAAGGGGGGTGACTGGGGCCTGTATATGATGAAGGGGGGTGACTGGGGGCTGTATATGATGAAGGGGGGTGACTGGGGCCTGTATATGATGAAGGGGGGGTGACTGGGGGCTGTATATGATGAAGGGGGGGTGACTGGGGTTGTACAGGATGAAGGGGGTGAGTGGGGGCTTCACAGGATGAAGGGGGGATGAGTGGGGGCTTCACATGATGAAGGGGGGTGAGTGGGGCTGCACATGATGAAGGGGGGGTGAGTGGGGCTGCATATGATGAAGGGGGGGTGAGTGGGGCTGCACATGATGAATTGGGGGTAAGGGGGATTGCACATGATGTGGGGGTAAAATTAACTGCACATGATGATGGGGTAGTGGGGCTGCACATGAAGTTGGGGGGGGAAGGGGACTGCACATGATAAAATGGAAGGGGGATAAGGGGCTGCAAATGATGAAGCGGCACTGCAGATGAAGTGAGTGGGTGATAGGGGACTGCAATGGATGAAGTAAGGGGACTTCAAATTAAAGTGGGGACATTAAAGTGGATCCCCTATGGCCAGGATCACGTTGGGCGATTTTGTGCGTATTGGCCGTAGGCCTACAGCTTATGTGCAACGTCTTTTTAGGCCATGTCCACACGTGGTGGAATGGTGGCGGGTTTTCCTTATGGACCTGCAGCAAACCAAGTGCTGCAGTCCGTACGGCTGTCAATTCCCGCACGGGGACCGCAGCGCTCAGGTGGGAAGGGGGGTACAGGGGCCCAGGTTTTATGAACAGCCCCGGGCCCATAGTCCACTTAATCCGCCACTGATTATAAGACACAGAGGAATCACGGATGATGTTGGTACGGTCAGCAAGGTACTCCCTCAGCATCTTCCCAAACTTTGCACTCCTTGTTGAGAGTACCCCGTGCTTCAGGGCCTGTATTATGGGAGAGTCTGAGAAAACTCTCCCAGAACTTTGACAGTGTTCCTTGCCTCTGCTGGATTACAGTTGGGTCTCTCTCGCCTGTACTCCTTGGTTGTCCAATGAACTGTGACCTTTGCCACTAGCATTTTCAGATGGGAATTTTTTTAATAATTCTACAAGGGCCTTCTGGTACTGGACCATTTTAGTAGACCTTTCTGCCTCAGGAAAAAGAGATAAAAAGTTCTCCTTTTAGCATTGGTCTAGAAGTGTCACCAACCAGTAATGACTGTCACCCAAAATTTTGAGGTCGTGAGGGTCACAGGAAAGGCAGCGTAATGTAAACTCAGCCATGCGTCCCAGACTGCTAACAGGCAAGACTTCCGTGTCCTCACCAAGGACAACTGACCATGCTCTCCTCCTCCTCCTCCCTGTCCTCATGCCATCCACGCTGAACAAATGGTATGACCGTTGTGCAGGTAGTACCGTTCATAGCGCATGAAACTAGCTCCTGTTCTTCCTCCTCCTCTTTCTCATTGTCACCCAATCCACTTTGGGATGAGATGAGGCTGGGCTGTGTGTAATCACCCTGTATGGCTCCTTGCTCCATCTCATCGTGCTCCACCTGCAATGCATTCTCTTTGATTGTGAGCAGAGAGCGTTTCAGAACACAGAGAAGCAGGATGGTGACGCTAATTATGGTGTCATCACCGATCACCATCTTGGTGGAGTCCTCAACGTTTTGGAGGATTGTACATACTGTATGTCTGACATCCATGTCCACTCCTGAGGTCTTATGTATGGAGTTTGAACTGAATACCGATGGCCTTGTTGATGCTAGTAGGCAACAACTGCCCTGTTTTGCTCACAAATCCTTTCCAACATCTGCAGTGTTCAGTTCCAATGTGTGGGGACATCACACACCAGTCAGTGAACCAGAAGCTGCAAATGCTGCTGAAGCATGGCAAGGGCGGAGGAAGCTGTAGCTGACTTTATAAATTTGGTACACAGGCGGCGTACTTTGACACTTTGACAAGCAGACCCGGCAGCACTGGGTAGGTTTTGAAAAACTGCGTACCAAGAGGTTAAGCACATGTGCCAGGCATGGTACGTGTGTGAGATCGCCTCGCCTCAGAGCGTCCACAAGGTTCCGGTCATTGTCACACATGACTATGCTTGGCTGTAGGTCCAGCTGTGTTAGCCACAGATCTGCCTGCTCTTCCAGAGCTATCCACAACTCTTTAGCATTGTGCAGTTTGTCACCTAAGCATATTAGCTTCAGCACAGCCTGTTGCCGCTTGGCTTAGGCAGTGATGCAGTGCTTGCAGCTTGTGACTGATGTGGTCATTTCAGAGATGGAGGCTGAAGAGGAGGAGGAGTTGCAGGAGCTGTAGACTGTGAGGGCAACCCTGATTGACCTAGGGCCCGCAATCCTCGGTGTCGGGAGGATGTGTTCCATCCCAAGGTCCGGCTGGGTCTCGACTTCCACTATGTTAACCCAGTGTACCATCAGCAAGATGTACCGTCCCTGCTTACAAGTACTTGTTCACATGTCCGTGGTTAGGTGGACTTTCCCAGTAACTGCATTTTTGAGGGCATGGCTAATGTTGTGGGACATGTGCTTGTGTAATGCAGGGATGGCACACCAGGAGAAATAGTGGCGCCTGGAGACCGAGTACCGAGGGATGGCTGACGCCATCAGGTTGTGGAAGGCTTCCATCTCAACAAGCCCAAAAGGCAACATTTTGAATGCAAGCAGTCACAAAATGTGGGAATTTAGTAGTGTGGCCTGTGTGGTATTGGCTGCATATTTGCGCTTGCGTTCCAAGGACTGGGGTATGGACAACTAAAGGCTGGGCTGGGACAAGGATGTGGACGTGTTTGCTGATGGTGCTAGTTGTGTGAGTGCAATGACAGGTGCAGGGCAGGAGGCATCTTCGCTTGCACGCACAACAGCGGAAGAAGCAGTGGTGTCACCCACAGACACTGTTCCTGGGCCCTGGGGTTCGGCCCACAAAGTCGGGTACTTTGCTGGAGGTGTTCAGGCTGGTAGGTTTGCTACCACTTCTGATGCTGGTCTGGCAGGTGGTGCAAATGACCTTTTTGGTGTTATTGGCAGAGTCTTTAAGAAACAAAACATGGTTCAATGAACACATGGTGATGTGACGTCAGTGGGCACCTGTAGCTGGATGTCTGGTGCATAGGCCAAAGGACCGGGTTAAAACAGCAGTATGATCTCTCCTGCTGGAAAGTCAGACCGAGAATGCAAATAACACTTGGCTCAAACTCTGCCAGAGAAGTGCGGAGAAGACAGAGAAAGTATTTTCTCCATCTTCTCCATTGCATGTGTTCGTAGTAATCGGACTGCACTCGGATGACATCCGAATGCAGTCTGATGTTTCACAAGCTCCCATAGACATGTATGGATGTGTGTTATCTGACTATTGGATGTCGAATCAGCATGAGAAAATAATTGTAGATCTGCACTGCCTCATAGGATAACATTGGGACAAGTGCTATCCAACAAAATATCGGATAGCTCTCGACTGTGTTTGTGTAGCGACTTGACGCTGCATACCATGCCTAGGATGTAAAACAATTTACTTGCAGTATGGAATTGATCAATGGTGGTGCCAGTTGTGCAGCTATTTCTCCAAAGTGTCCCAGGATCCATATCTCAACACAATTCAAGGCCACATGTTTCTTGTGCCACTGTGGGCACCCACATAGATGTTTTTCAGGGGGACAAATCTGCAGTCACTCGATGTAGTTGCAATTTTGTGAATTCCCACAAGACGTGTTGTCAGAATTCTCTGATGCTGTGAGCTGGTGATCATGTGACCACAAGTATGTGAATTGCATACTTCTGGCCACATTCCAACTAGATATGTTCGTCCCTGCTCAATTCACTTTTATTGAGTGAGGCTGTGCACATCTAGGTCGTCGACACGTGACTTCATGTTTGCAAATTGCATTCTTTTGGTCACCCGCCCACCCGCTCATGGCACCGATACCGGAGAATCCTGACAGTGCACACACTGTGGGGATTCACAAGTCTGCAGTCACATAGAGTGACAGCAGACTTACACCCCAAGCCTTGACAACTTCTTTAATGGTTTTTCCTGCTACCATGACCTGCAAAGTCTATGGACTTGTCTCATATAGAGCACATCTGGGACAGCAAGAGCTGCCAGCAGCGGATCGTCATGATTTCCCAGGGTGCATTCAGCTGCAGAACCTTTCTGCGATGACCATTAATATCCTCACTGATAGCAGCTAAGGCTGGAAGTGCGGTGAATTTTTGCACGCGACTCATACTCCAGACTGAATAAACAGAGAGGTTTAGAAAATGTTTCCTTATTTACATTATTTAGATATTATTAACAAGTCTATACATCCTATAATTTCCACAACCCCATGACTTTTCCATCTTGGTGTTGAAAATTCAATGTTAAGGTTTGTACAGTATATAGTGTGGAGTTGGGCATACCGCCCAACTTTTGAGAAACAGAAACAGGGATGGAGCATGCAAATTTTGGCCACTCCCTGGCCAAACCCCAATGCTCGCCAATTTTTTACTTTGTAACAAGTGATTAAGTTCTGTTTTCATCCATCCTGATCTCTTTAAGTCGTTCTAATTCTTCCTTCTTTTTGGGATAGTTACCGATTGTGCAGTGAGAATTTCATTTAGAAAAATCTCCCATCCTTCTTGGACCATTTTTGTCCTTTAGAACAGCCAGCCATTGGACTATTCCTTCCCTCTTTGAGTCCATTAAAGTCTGCCTTTCTGAAGTCCAACCTTAGGCCGGGATCACACTACCGATGCGAGAAACTCACACGAGTCTCTCGCATCAACACCCGGCACTGCCGCCGGCACTCAGGACCGGAGCTGCATCTGCATGTATTTCTATGCAGCCGCAGCTCTGGTCCTGAGTGCCGACGACGGGTGTTAATGCGAGAGACTCGTGCCAGTTTCTCGCATCACACATGGTAGTGTGATCTCGACTTGAAAGAGACCCTGTCACCATGAGATTGCAGTCAACATATTTTAGAGCAAGGGGAATCTGAATAGATTGATATATTGTTTTATAAAAATTTTTTTTAATAAAACGTGTTTTAATCATACAGTATACTGAGTGAGCTGATCTACCACAATATAAACGTTGAATAGTTTAATTCAGGTTGCTAAATGTGCAAAAATAGTTTAAAAGTAAGCAAAGATGGTGATAAGTTAGACTAAACGGCCAAATATTTAATCCAGCATAAGCCACTTTGGTCATTTTAAAACTCAAGTTTAAGCCTATGCTGTATAAAAATAAGCAGGATTTTCAATTCTGTCCATAGTTTTTTTTTTTTAAGACACTGGACTGTTTTGGGGTAAAACATGGCTCTCTGCAATGAGTTTGGATTTCATACTGTCCACTAGAGTTGAGCGAAACGGGTCGGCCAAATTCAGAATTCAGAATTCGCCGACTTTGGCTAAAGTCGGGTTTCGCCGATCGAAACCCGACCATAGCGTGAGGTGGGAAACGCGACTTTGGCACTCAAGTCGGAGACCTCATGGCCGACCTCACGCTATGGTCGGGTTTCGATCGGCGAAACCCGACTTTAGCCAAAGTCGGCGAATTCTGAATTCTGAATTTGGCCGACCCGTTTCGCTGAGGTCTCCGACTTGAGTGCCAAAGTCGCGTTTCCCACAATGCTTCCAGCACCTTTTCTCAGCCAATCAGCAAGGACGCACACTGTGGGCAACGCGATTACATAGGCAGCGGCCCCCACCATCTTAGAGAAGGGCATTCAAGTGATTGGCTGGCTTTGTGTGGCATCACAGTGGCTATAAAAGGCCGTGACCGCCGACCGCCATCTTACTTCTGCCGATCTTAGCATAGGGAGAGGTTGCTGCTGCTCGTTCTCAATAGGGAGAGTGTTTAGGCAGGAAAAAAAAAGTGCTTCTGCTGATAGCGATTTTCACTGTACAACACAGCAGTATAGTGTGCAGTGACAGGGGAGGGTATATTTGTGTGCAGCAGCTCTGTTGGTGATTAAGCTGCCTTACAAGGCTCCCTGATAGCTGCATTGCTGTTTGCACACTGCTGTGCAGAGTGCTTTTTTAAAAGGAAAAATACTTTTATTCCTTTTCTCTGCACAGCTACCAAGCGTTAATTTTTTCACACTTTTGTGTGCAGCAACGCTGGTGGTTATTAGGCTGCCTTATAAGGCTACCTGATAGCTGCACTGCTGTGTGCACACTGCTGTGCAGACTGCTTTTTTCAAAGCAAAAATACTTTTATTCCTTTTTTTCTGCACAGTAGTTACTGATCGTAAATTTTTGCACACACCGTATAGAGGTGCACGCTCCTCACACACTACCATGTACCGGCTGGTATCACGGACAAATACATAGTATATATGTGTGTGACTCAGTAAAAAAAAAACACGGAGATTATCATTTTTCCATAAATACACCGTATAGAGGTGTCCGATTCTCAAACAGTATCGGATATCTGCTGTTCTTATTACGGTCACATGTACACAGAGTAAGCGTGTGTGTGTGACACTCCGTAACTACATATACGGACATTTCCATTTCTTTATACACCGTATTGAGCAGTCCGATTCTCAAACAGCATCAGATATCTGCTGTTCTTATTATGGTCACATCTACACAGAGTCAGCATGTGTGACATTCCGTAAATACATATACGGACATTTCCATTTCTCCATACACCGTATTGAGCAGTTCGATTCTCAAACAGTATCGGATATCTGGTGTTCTTATTACGGTCACATCTACGCAGAGTCAGCATGTGTGTGAGACACTCCGTGAATACATATATGGTCACATCTACACAGAGTCAGCGTGTGTCTGTGAGACTCCGTAAATACATATACAGACATTTCCATTTCTCCATACACCGTATTGAGTTGTCCAATTCTCAAACAGTATTGTATATCTGCTGTTTTTATTATGGTCACATCTACACAGTCAGCGTGTGTGTGTGACACTCCGTAAATATATATACAGACATATCCATTTCTCCATACACCGTATTGAGCTGTCCGATTCTCAAACAGTATTGTAGATCTGCTGTTCTTATTACGGTCACATCTATACAGAGTCAGCGTGTGTGTGTGACACTCCGTAAACACATATACGGAGATTGACAGTTTCACCGACAACGTATACAGCTGTACACTTCTGATACAGTACCGTATATCTGCTTGTTGGATTATGGTGAAATATATACTGGGTGAGCGTCTATGACTCACAAAATATATATGGAGATTTCACTTTTTACATACACCTTACACAGCTGTACGCTCCTCATACAGTACCATTGCTCTGCTGGTATTTTTGGTACATTTTCCCAAACATGAGGAAGTATGGTGGAAGAGGCCGCGGACGTGGGCAGGGGGGCGCAGCTGGTACTGATGGTGGTGGTGGTGAATCGGCTGGTTCAGGCAAAAGCACAATAGCAGCTAAGACAGGAGGTGTTGAGCCTGCATCGTCATCTGGCACAAGAAGGCCTTTAAGGTTCCCTTTTCTGGGAGTAGGTAAACCGCTTTTAAAGCCGGAGCATCAGGAACAGGTTTTGGCTTACATTGCCAAAACAGCCTCCAGCTATTTTGCCTCCTCTTCTGAAGTTACAAAAACTGTAAGCAGAGAGTCGACAGTGCAGGCTTCTGGTCAGGAACAACACCTTTTCTTGTGTCCTTCACCCACACCAAAAGTGAAGGATGCCGCAGCACACACTTCAGCTTACTCCATGGAGCTCTTTTCACATACCATTCCTGGGTTATCAAGTCAAATCCTGAATTCCCCAGTCCAAGATGAATCTGACATGGAGTGCACTGATGCACAGCCACTGCTAGATGATTCTGCTGGTACATTCACCCACAGCACTACATTGCCCTCGCAGTCTACTGAGGCCGAGTCAGACCCTGATGAAACTCAGGTGCCCCTTCCCGCATACTGTACCAACTTACACGGTGACACAGAGGAACGTACAGAGGAAGGTGCAGATGACAGTGAAGACGAGGTCATGGATGACCCAATTGTTGACCCGGATTGGCATCCATTGGCGAAAAAGGGTGCCGGTGACAATAGGTCAGAACAGGAGACAGAGCCGCAGCAGGCATCGTCATCGCAGCAGCGGTTGTTATGAATAGGTCACCGAGGAGGAAAAAACCTAAACATGCTCAGCCCAGAAAAAACAGAGAGGTTGGTAACTATGCAGATTGCAGAACCTTGATCTTACCACACAACTAGCAGCAGCCGTGGAGCATGCCTACGATGAACCTAGACGCCTCATCACGGCCGGAGGACTACATAAGCCTAAAGCAAGAAAAGGGCAAACTAGCTGCCCCAGAGCAGACCCCAAAGTAATAGACAGCCCCCACACATGTATTGATGGTGAAACAAGATGAAAACACAAACACAGGTAGCAAAATAGGCTGAGCAAATGATGGGGCCCAAACTAACTAGAAAGGAGAGGAAAGGAAAGACACTGTCTGCAATCTGCAAAAAACCCTACAAAAATAATGTCCAACACTTCTGATAGCAAAAATAACCCTGAAGTCACTAGACTTCTCCCACTATATCAGCACTCTGAAATATTCTGAGACAGAGCAAAAAGAGGCCAAATAAGGGACAAAAAGCAAATTGGCAAACACAGATAAATAAGAGTGGAAATTCAGCACAGCCCAAACCTGGGCTGGCTGACCACAAAAAGCTGACTAGACCTACAAAATCAAGTGTGAACATTAACAGAGAAACTTAGCTTGAGCTGACTGGAACAGAGCTGAGAACAAAGACCTGACAAGCAGAAGGATCACCAGCAACTGAATAGGGCATCGGCCGCCTTAAATCCAATCTGAGACTCCTGAAGTCCAGTCGTCATCCTCATTCCCAGGTGGTAGATCTCCACCGATCAAATCAGCCTCACAACCTCCTGTTACCACCAGAGGGAGTCTGGAAGGAGAACTTACAACTGGTGAACCAGAGAATGAACTCACAACAAGCGGTTATCCGGCAGGCTCGCAGCTGTCAAAAAACTTGGTAAGAAAACTAAAAGAGTTGCAGGACAGCTTGGCCAGATGGTCAAATTAGCACAGCGGGCCAGCCCTGAAAATTTGTACCATAGTAGGAAGAGTGCAGTGTGGCACTTTTTTGAACAAAATCCTACTGATGACGCAAAGGTTATCTGTAAGAAGTGCCGAAGGACCTTTAGCAGAGGGAAAAATCTACGAAATTTGAATACCAGTTGCATGCTTAGACATTTAACCAACATGCACTTGCAAGCGTGGATGGACTGCAAAAGCTCAGGTAGCACATGTGCACCTGCTCCGACTGAAGTTAGCTGGCAATGCTCCATCGCTTCCCCCACTGTAAGGCCACCGCTAAGCACACCACCATCAAGAAATGTTGAGGTGTCGTAGCTAGGCCAAAGCAGTCAGGGAATCACAATATTTTCGCGAGGAAACACTGAATCTAGGCCATCAACACCCTCACCATCACCAACCCCTTCTCAGTCCATCATGTCCAACGCTAGTTCCCCCATATGCAGCTCTCAAGTCCAGCTCACCCTACTAGACACTCTCAGTAGGACAAGAAAGTACTCATACTCTCATCCGCGTATACTGGCTTTGAACGCCTACATTGCCAAACTGATCTCATTAGAGATGATGCCCTTCCGTTTGGTTGAAAGCGAAGCTTTCCGATAACTCATGGCCTATGCTGTCCCACGCTATGACCTACCCAGTCGGCACTTCTTTTCTCGAAAAGCCATCGCTGCCCTCCACCGGCATGTGAAAGACCGCATTGTCCATGCACTAAAACAATCAGTGAGTGGAAAGGTGCACCTCAAAACAGATGCATGGGCCAGTAGGCATGGCCAGGGCCTTTACGTGTCCATCACTGCGCACTGGGTTAATGTGGTGGATGCAGGCTCCACAGGGGACAGCGGCAGTGGAACAGTGCTGCCTAGTCCATGGTAAAGGAAACAGTTGGCTGTAGGCGTTCAAACCTCCTCCTCCTCCAGAAGCGAAAGCTCATCAACAGAGCGCACGAGCACTCCATCCACATCTGTCAGTGTTGCACACGATGTGTCCCACTATCGAACAGCTAGTGGTAAGCGGCAGCAGGCTGTTTTAAAAATGATGTCTGTGGGTGACAGCAGACACACCGCGGAGGTACTGGCCGACTACTTGCATCGACAAACTGAGTCATGGCTGGGCAGTCTTCATCTTGAGCCAGGCAAGGTACTCAGTGATAATGGGCGGAATTTTGTGGCAGCCATAGCACTTGCAAAACTCACACACATACCTTGCCTGGCTCACACCTTGAATCTGGTGCTGCAGTGCTTCCTAAATAATTATCTGGAGTTAACAGCCCTGCTCCATAAGGTGCGAAGACTGTGCTCGCACATCCGTCGCTCGCCCGTACAATCCAGTTATATGCAGAAGCTGCAGCGATCACTCCACCACCCCAAGCACTGCCTAATCATAGGCATTGCTACAAGATGGAACTCCACCATGCCCATGGTTGAGAGGCTATATGAACAGATGCAGGCTGTAATGCATTTGTGGGAGGATACACGGTCAGGCAGTTTGAGGGCAGACATGGAGTTGTCGGGTGTGCAGTGGTCAAAGCTGAAAGACCTCTGTAAAGTCCTTCAGTGTTTTGAGGAATGCACATGGCTGGTAAGCGCAGATGATGCCATCATAAGCATGAGCATGCCACTTATGTATCTGCTCATGCAAACTTTGATGCACATTAAGGATCAGGCGTCTGCAGCTGAGGAGCAACAGGAGGAGGAGGAGGAGGAGGAGGGAAACCTAGATGACAGTCAGCCATTGTCTGGTCAGGGAACTGTCGTGGACGAGGTGGAGGAAGAAGAGGAATATGAGGAGGAGGATGAGGGGGATGATTATTTTGGGGAGGAGGATGCTTCTCAGGGGGCAAGAGAAAATGTGGGCATGCCAAGGTCAGGTACAGGGTTTGTGCATGACTGGAGGGATGTGGATTTGCCAGAAAGTGCTCCTCCACCCACCACTGGCAGTGCAGCATTGACACCTGGAACATTGGCCCACATGTGTGATTATGCCCTGCGGATCCTAAAAAGGGACCCCCGCATTGCCAAAATGATGAGGGATGACGACTACTGGTTGGCCAGCATCCTCAATCCATGCTATAAAGGCAAATTACACAACATCATGCCACAGGAGAACCTAGAGCTAATATTGGCTAACAAACAAGCAACGCTGGTAAACCGTTTGTTTGAGGCATTCCCAGCACACATCAGCGGAGCTGGTTCTCCCACGAGCTGTAGTGGTCAAAATGGAAGAGGTGTTTTAGGTGCACACAGCCGAACTGGTGTTGGAGACAGGGGTTTCCTGACCATGTTGTGGTCTGATTTCTCAAGTACCGTGCACACGACAGCTAATACAGAATCGATTGTAAGTGACAGGAGACAGCAGTTGTCAATTATGGTTACAAACTACTTCTCCTCCCATATCGAGGTTCTCCCTCACAGGTCATTCCCCTTTGATTATTGGGCCTCTAAACTGGACACATGACCTGAATTGGCACAATATGGGAGCTCGCTTGCCCTGCTGGTAGTATGCTATCTGAAAAAGTCTTCAGTGCTGCTGGATCAATCCTGACAGATAAAAGGACCCGTCTGTCGACCCAAAATGTTGATGATTTAACCTTCATTAAAATGAACCATGCATGGGTTTCAAAGGATTTTGTCCCACCTTCCCCTGATAACACATAATTTGCCAGAAAAAAGGCTCGCTTTTGTCCTCCTCTTTCTCGGACTTCTCCAATTCCTCCACTTGCAGCTGCTGAAAGTCCAGCCTACACATCAACATATGCCATTTTTTAAACCTCCCTAACTGGGCTGCCCCCCCAGGACCAGGGTCACCACCTGGCGCACCCAGGCAAGTGCTGTTGCCCTGATCAGGTGTGTGGCCCCACCCTTGGGCAACGGCACTATCACAGGGCCTTACATAGTACAATAAAGTGTCTCTGATGGTAGGGGGACCCACTCGCTGCCAGACACACTGGCGTACTATGAGGGGCCCTGTGCCAGTACCAGCGCCCATGAGTGGGCCCCCCTGCTTGCTCAGGACCACAGCACTTGCAATACTTACCTCTCCCTGCTCCACCGTCGTGACGTCTTCCGCCTTTCCTGACAGTGACATTCAGGTTAGAGAGCGTGATGATATCATGTCTGTATGCCCTCTACCGAAACAGTACAAGTGCAGAGAGCTTAAAGATGGCAATGCTGAGGAGTCCAGAGTAGATCAGTGCCCAGCGAGGAGAGGTATTTAATTTTTTTAAATGTTGGGAGCATTTTTGGGGGAGCAATTTACACTGGAGAATGATATATGGGGCCCATCATACACTGGAGCATCATCCATTTGGCCCATCATGTACTGGAGCATTCCAAATGGGGGACATCAGGCACTGGAGCAGCATTTACAGGGCCCATTATACCCTGCGGCATTAGAAATGGGGCCCATTATATATGGAGCATTATTTGGGCCCATAACACACTGGAGCATCATCCATGGTGACCAACATATACTGGAGCATTCCAAATGGGGGACATCAGACACTGGAGCTGCATTTACGGGGCCCATTATACACTGGAGCATTAGAAATGGGGCCCATTATATATGGAGCATTATTTGGGCCCATAAGACAGTGGAGCATCATCCATAGGGACCAACACATACTGTAGCATTATATGGAGCTCATCATATACTGTATGGAACATTATATGGGACCAATTATTCTGTATGGAGAAATATAAGGGGCTCATTATTCTGTATGGTGCACTAGGTGGTGGTCATAATACTGTATGGAGCAAGATACTGTCCGTTTTTTGAGCTACTGTAGAATTTAAAATAGATATCAGTCATGTCACGTAAGCAGTGAAGTATTTTTCATTGTACTATACCTATATTTATGTGCTGTATCCGAGCATTATGAATTGTGGTATGTGTTAAAAGGGCGCACTGACACTCTTTGACCCAGGGCACGCGAAAACCTGGCGCCATACCTACCCCCCCACAACTTTAGCCAAATAACCCCTAGTTTTCAATACGTAACTATTATAATAAAGTAAATTAAGGTTTACCAGCTTAAGTAATAAGTTGGCATTGAAATGGGCACTGTAAGTGTGTTTACTGTCCTCCACTGCCTGCTGTCTTTGCTTCCCCATTGACTTGCATTAGGTTTCGTGTTTCAGTCGGACCCCGACTTTTCCGTATAGTCGGCTGATTTCGGTCAACCCGATTTTTAAGAAAGTCGGGTTTCATGAAACCCGACTCGACCCGAAAAAAGGCAAAGTCGCTCATCTCTAATGTCCACAGTACAGACAACAGGAAACTGCTACCTGGTTCCCTTCTTGCCACATGTAGGGTTAGGTTACACTATTACTAATTGAGGAGGGTGAGAGGTGATTCTAAAATAATAATAGATTATTAATTATTCTAGGATATATAATAAGGCTACATTAACATTTCTGTTTGCATATTCTGTTTGTCCTTTCTGTTTAGAGGAACAGACAAATGGAAATCAGGTGCAAAATGCTTCTGGTTTATTAAATACATTGTTACACTGGACTTTGTTATCAATATAGTTGGTGAGTGACAAAGAATGCCAATTATAATTATTATTTCACAGTAAGGTATTTCTTCAACAAGTGCTAGAATACTTGCATGTGCTGTCTTTTTATATGTATGTTTGATATCAAATAATAATAATTTACTGAAAATATATTAAACTTTTTCTCGGACCTTCAAATATCCAAGTTTCCATCCTTCAAAGGAAGAAACATTAATCTAAAATCCTGTATAGGAAGCTTTGTGATATATAAAGAGTAAGGTCTAATTTGATGACCTTGTATATGCCATCTCTAACAGATTGATATGTTCAGTCCAAAAACCTCATCCTTCTATATAAAAATGTCCTCAATTATGTACAAATCTCTTTAGACAGGAAGACACACAGTATTTATCTGAATTATGTGTATGGCGATCAGACCATGACCCTTTAAAGTAGCGTGCTTATGAAATATACATGCTGCATGACTGCTCTGGTTACTGTGCACCCTGCAGAATTAATTTTTCAGAAGAGTTTTGCATTAAGTGGAGTGCCTGGTAAATGTCTTCTCTACATAAAGCAACTGGAGCCTTGAGTATTTTGGTGGTTAATTCTCAAGTAGAGGAGAAATAATTCATACTCAGGGTGACAGACATTGCATGACGTGAGCTGGATATAACTCGTCTCCAACAACCCTTCCTTCAGATTTCATTGCATTCAATGTTAGCTGAAAAGAGAATTAAATCAATCGAGCAGTGAATATAAAACTAATGAACGAAATGGGTTAGAATAGATATTTTACACCAATAGGCACAATAACTTGTGAGTACGTGAGGAATCATATAGTTTATAATTGTATAGAATTGACAACATTACAGAAAAATCAGTTTTTAGGAAAAGGCAGATCATTATTATTGGCACCATGATTTATTCTAATCTTATTCTTAGTCTTCTTGTTCT